>NC_056453.1:23873588-24501088 GCF_018296145.1 Oncorhynchus tshawytscha
TGTGCCCTGTTGAGAACCGGGATACTGCCTCTGGCAATTGAAGTAGATAGTTCAATGCCATAGATGAATAAGAGCGACAATCTACAGTCTGGGATTTAGGGGAGGTAGAGAATGAACTGCACGTTTTATTTGATTGTACTTCATATGATGATTTGAGAGCTATACTGTAAAATGTTGCAAAGAAATTAGGAATCACTTTGGATTATAGATGAAGAAAAACTTGACTGGCTATTTAGGAAAGAAGTATTCCTAGTTGCAAATTGTATCTCCTAAGCTTGGAAGATGCGACAAGATAAGTTGTATACTTGAAAGTTATTTGTTTTGCTTTCTCAATTGTTTTACCTGCCACATAAACGCATGTTTATATATACACTATATATACAAAAGTATGTGGACACCCCTTCAAATTAGTGGATTCGGGTATTTCAGCCACACCCATTGCTGACAGGTGTTTAAAATCGAGCACACAGCCATGCAATCTCCGTAGACAAACATTGGCAGTAGAACGGCCTTACTGAAGAGCTTAGTGACTTTCAACTTGGCACTGACATAGGTTGAAGATATCCCTCTAGTGGTGTGGGGGCTGTGCTTTGGCAAAGTGGGTGGGGTTATATCCTGCCTGTTTGGCCCTGTCCGGGGGTATTGTCGGATGGGGTCACAGTGTCTCCCGACCCCTCCTGTCCTAGCCTCCAGTATATATGGTACAGTAGTTTATGTGTCGGGGGGCTAGGGTAGGTCTGTTATATCTGGAGTATTTCTCCTGTCTTATCCGGTGTCCGGTGTGAATTTAAGTATGCTCTCTGTAATTCTCTCTCTCATTTTCTCTTTCTTTTTCTCTTTCTTTCTTTCTTTCTTTCTTTCGTTCTTTCTTTCTTTCTCTCTCTCTCTCTCTTTCTTTCTTTCTCTCTTTTTTTCTCTCTCTCGGAGGACCTGAGCCCTAGGACCATACCTCAGGACTACCAGGCCTGATGACTCCTTGCTGTCCCTAGGCCACCTGGCCGTGCTGCTGCTCCAGTTTCAACTGTTCTGCCTGCGGCTATGGAACCTTGACCTGTTCACCGGACGTGCTACCTGTCCCAGACCTGCTGTTTTCAACTCTCTAGAGACTGCAGGAGCGGTAGAGATACTCTGAATGATTGGCTATGAAAAGCCAACCGACATTTACTCCTGAGGTGTTGATCTGTTGCACCCTCGACAACCACTGTGATTATTATTATTTCACCCTGCTGGTCATCTATGAACATTTGAACATCTTGGCCATGTTCTGTTATAATCTCCACCCGGCACAGCAAGAAGAGGACTGGCCACCCCTCATAGCCTGGTTCCTCTCTAGGTTTCTTCCTAGGTTTTGCCCTTTCTAGGGAGTTTTTCCTAGCCACCGTGCTTCTACACCTTTTGGTGTAGAAGGGGTTTGGGGTTTTAGGCTGGGTTTCTGTACAGCACTTTGAGATATCAACTGATATAAGAAGGGCTTTATAAAATAAATTTGATTTGATCTGGGTTTGGTGGAGGCCAACTGTAAAGTGTAGTGGAGGAGGAATAATTGGCTGGGGCTGTTTTTCATGGTTCGGGCCAGGCCCCTTAGTTCCAGTGAAGGGCAATCTTAACACTACAGCATACAATGATATTCTAGACAATTCTGTGATTCCAACTTTAGCCAACAGCTTGGGGAAGGCCCTTTCCTGTTTCAGCAAGACAATGCCCCCACACACAAATCGAGGTCAGTACAGAAATGGTTTGTCGAGATTGGTGTGGAAGAACTTGACTGGCCTGCACAGAGCCCTGACCTCAATCCCATCGAACACCTTTAGGACGAGTTAGAACGCCGATTGCGAGCCAGGCCTAATCACCCAACATCAGTACCCGACCTCACTAATGCTCGTGGCTGAAGCAAGTCCCAGCAGCAATGTTCCAACATCTAGTGGAAAGCCTTCTCAGAAGAGTGGAGGCTGTTATAGCAGCAAAGGGGGGACCAACTCCATGATTTTGGAATGAGATATTTTGGTAATGTAGTGTATGTGTGTGTGTGTGCATATAGACATAATTATTGTATTTTGCTACAGCAAATACAGTGTCTTATAAGCCCATGTGGACTAGGCATCCTGAAGATGCACGATACTATAATAATAAAATACATAAAAAAATCGAATCAATCAATCAAAATCGGTACTCATACCATTTACTGGTACAGCAGAGCCTGTGGGAGCAGGGCACAAAGAGTCCATCACTATGCCCCACATAGAGTCTGGAACAATCTGCTGTTGAAGATGTTGATATCTATGTTCCCTGTGCAGCATTATGACCCGTCTCATTGCACAGCTCTCATAGTGAAATGAAAGAAGTGTGTCTGTCTGTCTGTTCCTTCCTTCAAGAAGTTAGATCAGCTTCCCAAATGTCATAGTGTTCTGGTCAAAAGTAGTGCCCTTTATAGGGAATAGGGTGCTATTTGGGATCACGTGCAGTCTTGATGAATCGACACCAGACCACTATGCCCCCCGTGAAACGATGACATAACAATAGGCCCCCTGAACAATGTCTTCTGTGTGCCACCAATCTAAAGACGATCAAGAACAAAAGACGAAGCAAAAAAACAAACAATCAAGTCTGACCAGGCAAAACCTTTACCAGGTTGCCCTTTCAGAACTTAATCAAGACTTTGGGGACAATCACCAAGCAAGAACCCCCTCCTTCAATTGTCCTCATCTCGTCCCCCCTTGCCCTCCAACAATGGTGTATCCCATTTCAGGGGCTCTACATCAGTGGCAGCTGGCGTGTACCAGTCTGCACCTGATACAGGGTGCTTAGTTGCAGCTCTTCAACTGTACTGTAGCTCAGTCTGTTGCCCCCTGCCCTCTGTGTTTATGTAACCTGTCTGCTCTATGCGTGTGTGTGTGTGTGTGTGTGTTTGTGTGTGTGTAGCCGTCTGGGAGATCACCGTAGCATAGCTCAGGGCTGAGGGTCGTGCTGGATCACAGACCTGCAACAGGATCAGTGTGTGTGTGTAGCCATCACAGATCTGCAATAGGATCACTGACAATAGGATCCCTGACAATAGGATCACTGACTGACCACTTACACAACAGCAGGACAGAGATCAAGAGCTGCTGGTGAAGTGTGGGTCAGTGTGCTCTCTTTACCTGTGCATTGATCCCTTGTGTCTATAGGCTACTGCATACTACATACAGCTATACATTATTGGATAGTAAAAGCGGTCCAATAAGCTGAACAAAGGAGTCCTCCAAAGTTACTTTGCAACAAAGTAAAAGGGTTGTCGCTTTACAGTTGATAATGTGGAATAAAAGAAGTGTTGTCATTCTACAGAGAACCGTTTAGAACAGAACAGTGATATTGAGTGATAATGAAAGTCACAATCTCTTTATGCCACCTTCATGCTAGTGTACTGTATTGCTATTCTGTATCAGTATGTTGTCTGGAGGAGGTGAACCTAACAGGCCCTAACATGCCCCGAGGTTGGCTGGGGTATTAAAAACATCAACATGAAAGACAGAGATGATGTATCAACCCACGCCAATCAGCTTTATCTAACCAACTTAATCAACTGTAAAGCCTGTCGGTAAACAATAAATCTACTTTGTGTTTGATGAATACCAGAATACTTGATTGTAGTAGTAACTACCAAGCACCTGGCTACCACCAAACATACACAAATATCTCAAAGCACACAACTCCTCAAGACAGGCCATAGAGGCAAGCAGATATAACATTTGTGGCAGTTGACAGGCCAGGAGCCTATTGGCCAAGTGTCAGAGGTCAGAGGTAAACCGTAGGTCATGAACAAGAAGTCAGAAGCGCAGGGCATGGCGCAACAAATTAGGACAGCTGCTGATTTCAGGGACAGGGACAGAGACAGCAACAATCAAACAGGACAACAGAGAGGTTGGGCTCGGCCACTGGGAGCAGGGTAAACAGTTATAACCTAAACACACCACCACCCTCATCACCAAGCTACCTACTACTGCTGGTCAGACAGTCAGTGCTCTGGTCAGCAGCAGGTCTGGTCAGACAGTCAGAGCTCTGGTCAGCAGCAGGGCCGGTCAGACAGTCAGAGCTCTGGTCAGCAGCAGGGCTGGTCAGACAGGCAGAGCTCTGGTCAGCAGCAGGGCTAGTCAGGCAGTCAGAGCTCTGGTCAGCAACAGGTCTGGTCAGACAGTCAGAGCTCTGGTCAGCAGCAGGTCTGGTCAGACAGTCAGAGCTCTGGTCAGCAGCAGGGCTGGTCAGACAGTCAGAGCTCTGGTCAGCAGCAGGGCTGGTCAGACAGGCAGAGCTCTGGTCAGCAGCAGGGCTAGTCAGGCAGTCAGAGCTCTGGTCAGCAACAGGTCTGGTCAGACAGTCAGAGCTCTGGTCAGCAGCAGGTCAGGTCAGACAGTCAGAGCTCAGGTCAGCAGCAAGGCTGGTCAGACAGTCAGAGCTCTGGTCAGCAGCAGGTCTGGTCAGACAGTCAGAGCTCTGGTCAGCAGCAGGGCTGGTCAGACAGTCAGAGCTCAGGTCAGCAGCAGGGCTGGTCAGACAGTCAGAGCTCTGGTCAGCAGCAGGTCTGGTCTGGTCAGGCAGTCAGAGCTCTGGTCAGCAGCAGGGCTGGTCAGGCAGTCAGAGCTCTGGTCAGCAGCAGGTCTGGGCTGGTCAGGCAGTCAGAGCTCTGGTCAGCAGCAGGGCTGGTCAGGCAGTCAGAGCTCTGGTCAGCAGCAGGGCTGGTCAGGCAGTCAGAGCTCTGGTCAGCAGCAGGGCTGGTCAGGCAGTCAGAGCTCTGGTCAGCAGCAGGGCTGGTCAGACAGTCAGAGCTCTGGTCAGCAGCAGGTCAGGTCAGACAGTCAGAGCTCTGGTCAGCAGCAGGGCTGGTCAGACAGTCAGAGCTCTGGTCAGCAGCAGGTCTGGTCAGACAGTCAGAGCTCTGGTTAGCAGCAGGGCTGGTCAGACAGTCAGAGCTCTGGTCAGCAGCAGGTCAGGTCAGACAGTCAGAGCTCTGGTCAGCAGCAGGGCTGGTCAGGCAGTCAGAGCTCTGGTCAGCAGCAGGTCTGGTCAGGCCAGGGAAAATACTCTCTAGCTACCAAAATATAGGTCTGGAAAGCAGACATGTTGTGACCACTAGAAAAAAATGAACACAGTGAAAATGTACAGTGCAAAATCCTCAAGAGTAAATGTCACTGTTGTATGTTTAATTTGGCTCACAAAAGAAGCCTTAGAATAAGAAAATAAGGAATTTGTTTCAAGACCTTATCTTTAGCCAGTCTCTGCTGCTTTAGATGGCCTCTGATTCAGTTAGTCGACTAGCTGTTCCCATGCTATTACCAGAACTCAGTGGGAGCCAATCAAATTACCCCACTCCCTAGCTCCATGTCACCCTAACCTGGCACACCTATGTGACCATAATTTACCAGACTATTATAATATAGCACAACTAGATCACCCCTCACTTATGATGATGTTCCAAACATATTGCTCACTACAGAGTAAACAAGTTTTGATGAGTCATGGAAATAAAAGCGAGGAAAACACGTTGGCTCACTATTTAAAAGGAAGATGGAGAACAAGC
Source organism: Oncorhynchus tshawytscha (assembly GCF_018296145.1). Lineage (NCBI taxonomy): Eukaryota > Metazoa > Chordata > Actinopteri > Salmoniformes > Salmonidae > Oncorhynchus > Oncorhynchus tshawytscha. The sequence continues at coordinate 23,879,140 of NC_056453.1, forward strand.
TATAGTAAAAACAATACCGGAGTTTTGGCGCAGGTACAGCCAACTAAAGCTACCTACAAATTATAGATTTTTTTTTTTACAAATCTATACTTGGCGTCAAATATCGCTATAATATCGTCCAAAAATACTATACTGTAGTAGAGAGGAACTAATTTAGCACGGCTTCAGGTCAACACTTACCTTAAACAAATGATGCACACACGCACGCACACACGCATGCACACACACACCCTTTAACACGGCAGGGATGGCATCACTATGAGGCCATGTCCATTTTCTGTCCAGTACAAATCCATCAGAGGTGAGAGGAGGAAAACACAGGAAAAGTACAGAACACGCAAACAAAAATGTTTTTAAGTTCTTCAAAGAGGCCCTAAGGTCAGAGGATCTGCAGAGAAGGCTACTGTGTGTCAAATGATGAACAACAACAAAATCATAGTGTGTGTGGGTGTGTGTGCAAGCACATACACAGGTAGGGCTCTACCTATGTAGAAATTCCCTTTTGGGTGGTGATATAATTACCCTTTGTTTTATGTCATTGTTGTTCAGAACCCATTGCCCATAAGTCGTGATCCAGTTCGCCACCCTGTCCACTGGTTGTACTAACTAGCAGATTCACATCAATCATCAACATTAATGATCAGCTGATAGCCCACCCTCTCTTCCTGATGTCAGTCATGTCTTTAGGAGGCCTTGTAACTAGCTTGCTTACAATTTGTGATGATGAGTGAGTGCGTTGTTGCAGAAATAAATCGCACTATGCTACAGAGGCATTTAGTATGTTATCAATTGTGAAAGTTACAAAATATATTGTTTTGAGCACATGCCCCCTAAAAGTTCTGTGCACGTCCCTGTGGGTGTGTGTGTGTGTGGGATGGATTGAAAGCACAGAGCAGAGGGCTGGAAAATAAGAAGAGTGCAGGGCTGACCCGTGGGCCAATGATGAGAGTGCAGTGCTGACCCTGTGGCTGACCTGCCTGCTGGTTGTGTAACAGGTATTAAGTGGCCAGGAGGTGAGCTCAAAGGAACACACTGCTCCGCGCTGATGATGTTTAACAGTAACAGCACTGGCCAGAGGGCCGGGTGGCCAAAAGAACACACACACCACAAAAAAACACACACACAGACACAATCAAAGTTACACTTACATCCACAATATGGTACTTTCTGTAGAGTCATAAGTGACTGTAATAAACTCATATATATACTGAACAAAAATATAAATGCAACATGCAACAATTTCAACAATTTTACAAGTTATGGTTCATATAAGGAAATCAGTCAATTAAAATAAATAAATTAGGCCCTAATCTATAAATTTCACATGACTGGGCACGGACGCAGCCATGGATGGGCCTGAGAGGGCAAAGGCCCACCCATTTGGGAGCCAGGCCCAGCCAATCAGAATGAGTTTTCCCCCACAAAAGGGATTTATTACAGACAGTTTCATCAGCTGTCTGGGTGGCTGGTCTCAGACGATCCTACAAGTGAAGCCGGATGTGGAGGTCCTGGGCTGGCGTGGTTACACGTGGTCTGCGGTTGTGAGGCCGGTTGGACGTACTGCCGAATTCTCTAAAACGAAGTTGGAGGCAGTTTATGGTGGAGAAATGAACATTCAATTCTCTGGCAACAGCTCTGGTGGACATTCCTGCAGTCAGCATGCCAATTGCACGCTGTTGCATTGTGCTGTGTGACAAAACTGCATATTTTAGGGAGGCCTTTAATTGTCCCCAGCAGAAGGTGTACCTGTGTAATGATTATGCTGTTTAATCAGCTTCTTGATATGCCACACCTGTCAGGTGGATTGATCATCTTGGCAAAGGAGAAATGCTCACTAACAGGGATGTAAATAAATTTGCACACAAAATTTGAGAAAAATAAGCTTTTTGTGCGCATGGAAAATGTCTGGGATTTTTTATTTCAGCTAATGAAACAGGGGTCTAAAACTTTGCATGTTGCGTTTATATTTTTGATCAGTAATACATATTTTTTGTATGCCTTGCTCAACAGCCTCTAATGTATTATTCATAAAATTCATTTTACTAGAAAATAGGCCTATACGGTATAGAGATGTAGGGCGTTTTATGAATCTGTACTGTAAAAAATTACAGTAGGTGATTAAAAACCCTGAAAGTCATTTAGGGTTGCATAAAGCACTTAAAGCAGTCCTGTGTCACCACCCACACTGCAACACAGTGTTCAGGGTCAGACTGTCTATTAGTGTTGTCATGTTAACCTGGCTGCACAGAAAATAGGCCCCTTTGTTGTGATGCAACTCCAACCTGCTGTGGCTCCCTCCTTCCCTCCCCCCATTAGGACTTGTTCATCACCACTTCCCTCCACAGCCAGTGCCAGCCAGGAGTGGCGTCGCCATTTACAGCCACTTTATTCTCATTCCTGGCTCTACCTCTGTGGAGGAACTGACTGAGGTTAAATCTTCGGCTGCGGCTAAAGAAAGACGCTGCTGGGGTTTGTTTGTATTTCCTTTCCCTGCTCTCCTGTCCAGGAACTTATTCAAACACGACGCCTCGTAAAAGACTCTGACACTGTTTGGACAAAGTCCTCAGAGTCTATCCCTCGGACACAATAACAAGGATATTTTGTGGCTGTTCTATTTTAGAAAATCCAACAAACTGTAACTGTGTCAAGATCATCTTGGGCTACTGAGATGAACAGTAAGAAAGTAAAACAGGAGTTGTATCGTGATAAAAATGATACAAACGAAATTTAAATGGTGAAAACTATTGATGAAAATGATCCTGGAAATGAGCGTCTCTTTCTTTCTTTCATCCATTTTAAATGAGCAGGATCACCCCGCCAACTACTTCCTCAATCTTCCTCATAGCATGCTTTCTACCTTACCCAGGCGGTGATATGTGCTATTCTAGCTGAATCAGCTTGGTTATTCTACAGCCCCTGAGGTGAGAGCAATTTGAATCGCCTTTCAGTGAGACTTCTGGGCATACAAGCAGAAGAAACAGAACACAGAATGCCCAGGCAGGATGCTTTGTAGTCCACAAAGAAGGGAATTTGTCGATTCATGGCCATGTGTTAACAGGTAGATGACTAGAATTCTTCTGGGGATAGGGTGAATACCGCTCTTTGTTGTACGTTAGGAAAGAAGGAAAGACAGCGCTGAGAAACTTTTCTTCCTTTCTAACGCCATTACTTTGAGTGGTGTACCACTCCCTGTCACACAATCCCACACGCAGACTCCAAGCCTTCAAAGCTTCAAAAGCAACAGCAAAATAGACAGTCACTTCACTTAGTCTCCACTGCATGTGAAGAAAATCTTTTCATGGTTAGTGTAGCCAATAGGAGCCGTCCGACCCGGCTTCCTCTCTCCCTCTCTCCTCTAACGCAGAGCGGATAGATCCTCCCTCTTATGGCAGTGAAAAATACAAACAATAGCCCTGACCTTGTCTGGGGGTCTCCATGGTGACGGACAAGGCCTCCCTATAAACCATTCTCCTGTGTGTGTGGGTGACAGCCCTGCCCTGCCTGTTAACTGGCCCTAAAGCTACAGGAGACATCCTGCATGGCACACAATACCACCCCACCCTGCACCAGATAGTCCTATTATCACTGTGCCAGGCTAACACTTCACTCTTTTGGCACTCCATACATTTCCATAATTGTGGATTAAGCTATTTAGCATGGGAAGCTTAAAGCATAAAAATGTCTGGAAATGTACGGCATATTATTGCCTTTTGTCAATACTGTGTCAAGTTATATTCTTTAAAGATTAGTGGCCTACATATCAAGTTTGAAAACTGCTGGGAACAGATTAGTATGTTCCCTCCTCTATAAGTCAGCTACCCTTTCTCAAGTCTTATTTAAAAGGGCTGCTGGTGTGTGTCTATATAACCTGAGCCATACAGTTACAGTAGATAAATGACTTACTGGCTCTGCTTATAGTCCACGTTGAAGCTAGCACAAATATAAGCTCAGTGAATCCAGTGAGACTGAGCTCATCTATATGGGACTTCCTGTTCTGTCCCTACAGGTGACTAAATCATGGGGGATGTGTTTATCCTATGGTGTAAATATAGACAGCGTTAATCAATGGTTAGGGTCGACAGTAGCGCCTGTTTGTCTCTCCATTTACTCATTGCTACCATGTAGGCTGAATACACACTCAGTGGCCAGAGGAAGAGAAGATAGGAAGAGAAGATCAACTGTATTGAAGTGGGGGAAACGCGTGTCTGGAAGTCATAACCCATATGTTACATAGTGTGTCAAACCCCTATGATGTAACTGGAATGATGAGATAGATGTTCTTCTTCTCTGCTTTTGTTTTATTATTTCACTGCCATACTGTGTTGGATCTTGTCTATCCATCTTGTCTCAAGAGGACCACAATGGAAATAAAGTCCCAGACTTTATTGTGTGTCATTGATTTTATTCATGTGCATGTATGGCGTTTTCAAGTTTTATGTGTGCTTGTTTTGTTTTTTGTTTTTTTAATGGTCGAATTAATAAACTAAACTAAAAACTAAAAAGTGAGTATACATCTAAAAAAAATCTGCTAACACCATTGAGTAGTGACTGAACAGTAAGAATTGTATTTTGAAGTCTTCTCCACATTTTAACTGCTGTCTCTTGGTATAGTGGAGCCATAGCAGTAGATCATAACATGGTTATGTAAGTCTTTGTCTCCCATGTCCAGATGGTCCCTCCCTCCACACTGTAGGGTTCTGTTTTAATTAACATAATAACCACTAGCACTTAGCTATCCTCTCACATCATAATAATATCATTTAGTAGGTGCTTCAATTTATCCTATTTCACACTTTGTACAAGTGTGTACTTGAGTGAATTGAAAACAGTTTTTTTTTTTGCATATCCCAACTCCCCCTCAGACACCCGCGAGGAGTGGAGTCACAGCAAGGGTTACACGATTTTGCTGGTGTCCCTGGAGAAATTGGGGTTAAGTGCCATGCACAACAACCAATTTTTCACCTTGTCGGCTCGGCTCAAGTATTAAAATCAGCGCTAGCTTCTGGTTACTGGCCAAACGCTCTAACCCTGGGACTACCTGCCGCCCTATCTGGATAACGTCCCAACCAAAACTAGCCAACGTGCCAAAAACAAGCCTGCTAGCCAAGGAGGGTCACACAAGCTGGAGGATACACACATACAGTAAAGCAACTGTAGAAGCTCACATATCACCAGCACTCATTTGAAATGCCCAAATGTCAAGTTAACCACTATTCTCAATGATGTCTTTCATAATACACTCCAATTCTGAGCTACCTCTGACTTTCCCTTGTCTTTCAAGGAGAGGAGGAACCTGATTCACCTCCAGACATGGCTCTGCTGGTTGTCCTCGCAACAGGTGGCTGGAGGTGGACTGGGTAGAGTAGGGTTGTGGATGGGAAGCTCCAAAGAGCAGGTGGCAGCCAGCAAGCTTAGCTGAGCTTCCCTCTAATGCCCCTAAGTGAGCTCATCTCATCCACCTCAGGCTTAGACGCTCGCCACTGAATCGTCTGAGAGAGAGAGAGAGAGAGAGAGAGAGAGAGAGAGAGAGGGTGGGTGGGACAGAGAGAGACAGAGCGTAGCCTCCACTAGCCAGCCACCAGCTAATCTGTCTCAGCCTTACTTACCTGGAGGGAGAGAGCAGAGGGTGCCATAAGGTGCCTGTTGCACAAACACATTCAGGAGGAGGGTGCTTTATTCTTAGTTCGTCAGCGATTCAGTGTTTGTGTGTGTGTGTGTGTGTGTGTGTGTGTGTGTGTGTGTGTGTGTGTGTGTGTGTGTGTGTGTGTGTGTGTGTGTCCTGTGTGTAAACTCCTGTGCATGGTAATCTCATAACCCCCTGGTGATGTAGGCTACATTGCATGTGTGTTACACTGTTGATACACACAGCATATTTATATACTGGATTCTTGAGTGTCCAAAACATTAAGAACTCCTGCTCTTTCCATGACATAGACTGATCAGGTGAATCCAGGTGAAGGCTATGATCCCTTATTGATGTCACTTGTTAAATCCATTTCAATCACTGTAGATGAAAGGGAGACAGGTTAACCTTTTTGGGATAGGGGGCAGCATTTTCACTTTGGATGAATAGCGTGAACTGCCTCCTACTCTGTCCCAGATGCTAATATATGCATATTATTATTAGCATTGGATAGAAAACACTCTGAAGTTTCTAAAACTGTTTGAATGATGTCTGTGAATATAACAGAACTCATATGGCAGGCGAAAACCTGAGAAAAATCCTACCAGGAAGTGGGACATCTGAGGTTTGTAGTTTTTCAAAACATACTGAATACACATTGAGATATGGATAAAGTTCCACTTCCTACGGCTTTCACTAGATGTCAACCGTCTTTAGAAACTTGAATGAGGATTCTACTATAAAGGAGGGGCTCAAGAGACCTTTGAGTCAGTGGTCTGAGCGCCGTTCTCAGATTACGCTTTTTCCATAAAGTTTTTTTGAAATCTGACACAACGGTTGCATTAAGGAGAAGTCTATCTTTAATTCTGTGAATAACACTTGTATCTTTTATCAATGTTTACTATGAGTATTTCTGCAAAATCACCAGAATTTTTGGAATTACTGCACGTAAGGCGCCAATGTAAACTGAGATTTTTGGATATAAATATGCACATTATCGAACAAAACATACATGTACTGTGTAACATGATGTCCTATGAGTGTCATCTGATGAAGATCATCAAAGGTTAGTGATTAATTTCATCTATATTTCTGCTTTTTGTGACTCCTATCTTTGGCTGGAAAAATGGCTGTGTGTTTTTTTGACTTGGCTTTGACCTAACATAGACTTGTGTTGTGCTATCGCTGTAAAGCATTTTTGAACTCGGACACTATGCGTATATTAACAAGATGTTTATCTTTCATTTGCTGTATTGGACTTGTTAATGTGTGAAAGTTACATATTTCCCAAAATATTTTTGAATTTTGCGCGCTGCCTTTTCAGCAGAATGTTGTCGAGGGGTTCTGCGCTAGAAAGGGTAAAGAAGGATTTTTAAGCCTTGATACAATTGAGACATGGATTGTGTGTGTATGTGTGCCATTCAGAGGGTGAATGGGCAAGACAAAATATTTAAGTGCCTTTAAACGGAGTATGGTAGTAGGTGCCAGGCACACCGGTTCGTGTCAAGAACTGCAACACTGCTGGGTTTTTCACGCTCAACAGTTTCCCATGTGTATAAAGAATGGTCCACCAGCCAAAGGACATCCAGCCAACTTGACAACTGTGAGAAGCGTTGGAGTCAACATGGGCCAGCATCCCCGTGGAGCGCTTTTGACACATCTGTCCATGCTCCGATGAATTCAGGGTGTTCTGAGGGCAAAAGGGGGGGGGGGGTGTTCCTAATGTTTGGTACATATTATTCTTAGCATTCACTACATGACCAAAACTATGTGGACGCTTTCTTGTCAAATATCTCATTCCAAAATACTTGCTTACAAGCAAAAACTAAAGCAGGAAGCACCAGTGACTCGGTCAATAAGAAAGTGGTCAGATGAAGCAGGTGCTAAGCTACAGGACTGTTTTGCTATCACAGACTGGAATATGTTCCGGGATTCTTCAGATGGCATTGAGGAGTACACCACATCAGTCACTGGCTTCATCAATAAGTGCATGCATCGATGACTTCGTCTCCACAGTGAGTACGTACATACCCCTACCAGAAGCCATATATTATAGGCAACATCCGCATTGAGCTAAAGGGTATACAGTGGGGCAAAAAGGTATTTAGTCAGCCACCAATTGTGCAAGTTCTCCCACTTAAAAAGATGAGAGAGGCCTGTAATTTTCATCTGCAATAGGTAAGCAGCTTGGTTTGAAGAAATCAACTGTGGGAGCAATTATTAGGGAATATAACATACAAGAAGAAATCAACTGTGGGAGAAATTATTAGGAAATATAACATACAACATACATACAAGACCACTGATAATCTCCCTCGATCTGGGGCTCCACGCAAGATCTCACCCCGTGGGGTCAAAATGATCACAAGAACGGTGAGCAAAAATCCCAGAAACACGGGGAGCCTAGTGAATGACCCGCAGAGAGCTGGGACCAAAGTAACAAAGCCTACCATCAGTAACACACTACGCCGCCAGGGACTCAAATCCTGCAGTGCCAGACGTGTCCCCCTGCTTAAGCCAGTACATGTCCAGGCCCGTCTGAAGTTTGCTAGAGAGCATTTGGATGATCCAGAAGAAGATTGGGAGAATGTCATATGGTCAGATGAAACCAAAATAGAACTTTTTGGTAAAAACTCAACTCGTCGTGTTTAGAGGACAAAGAATGCTGAGTTGCATCCAAAGAACACCATACCTACTGTGAAGCATGGGGGTGGAAACATCATGCTTTGGGGCTGTTTTTCTGCAAAGGGACCAGGACCACTGATCTGTGTAAAGGAAAGAATGAATGGGGCCATGTATCGTGAGATTTTGAGTGAAAACTTCCTTCCATCAGCAAGGGCATTGAAGATGAAACGTGGCTGGGTCTTTCAGCATGACAATGATCGCAAACACACCGCCCGGGCAACGAAGGAGTGGCTTCGTAAGAAGCATTTCAAGTGGCCTAGCCAGTCTCCTGATCTCAACCCCATAGAAAATCTTTGGAGGGAGTTGAAAGTCCGTGTTGCCCAGCAACAGCCCCAAAACATCACTGCTCTAGAGGAGATCTGCATGGAGGAATGGGCCAAAATACCAGCAACAGTGTGTGAAAACCTTGTGAAGACTTACAGAAAACGTTTGACCTCTGTCATTGCCAACAAATGGTATATAACAAAGTATTGAGATAAACTTTTGTTATTGACCAAATACTTATTTTCCACCATAATTTGCAAATAAATTCATTAAAAATCCTACAATGTGATTTTCTGGATTTTTCCCCCTCATTTTGTCTGTCATAGTTGAAGTGTACCTATGATGAAAATTACAGGCCTCTCTCATATTTTAAAGTGGGAGAACTTGCACAATTGGTGGCTGACTAAATACTTTTTGCCCCACTGTAGCTGCCGCTTTCAAGGAGCAGAACTATAACCCAGAAGCTAAAAATAAATCCTGCTTTGCCATCTGACGAACCATCAAACAGGCAAAGTGTCAACACAGCACTAAGATTGAATCGTACTACACTGGCTCCAAAGTGGCAGGGCTTGCAAACTATTAAAGACTACAAAGGGAAGCACAGCCGCGAAGTGCCCAGTGGCAAGAGGCTACCAGACGAGCTAAATTACTTCTATGTTCGCTGCAAGACAAGTACAGTTGCATCAAAGCTGGGCCCGAGAGACTGAAAAACAGCTTCTATCTTAAGGCCATCAGACTGCTAAAGAGCCATCACTAGCACATCAGAGGCGGCTGCCTATAGACATAGATTAGGAATCACTGGCGACTTTTAGAAATGGATCACTAGCCACTTTAATAATGACCACTTTCCAGCTTCTACATCTGCATTGCTTGCTGTTTGGGGTTTTAGGCTGGGTTTCTGTACAGCACTTTGTGACATCAGCTGATGTAAGAAGGGCTTTATAAATAAATGTGATTTTATTTTGATTTTAACTAGTGATGCATCGATATGACATTTTTGGCCGATACCAATATCCAATATTTTCCTTGCCAAAAAAACTCGATACCGATACCCAATATTTAAAATTTTAGCAGCCTTTTAAGCATTCAAATACAGTTAAATAGTTAATACACACACATGAATGCAGCGGTCTAAGACACTGCATCTCAGTGCAAGAGACATCACTACAGTCCCTTGTTCGAATCCAGGCTGTATCACATCCAGCCGTGATTGGGAGTCCCATAGGTCGGCGTACAATTGGCCCAGCGTCGTCCGGGTTTGGCCAGGGTAGACCGTCATTGTAAATAATAATTTGTTCTTAACTGACTTGCCAGGTTAAATAAAGGTTACACACACACCACACTGACCAAAAAGTTATTGTCACGCCCTGACCTGAGTATTCTTTGTTTTCTTTATATATTTTGGTTAGGTCAGGGTGTGACATGGGTGATAGATGTGTTTTTCTACTGTCTAGGGTTTTTTGTAGGTTTATGGTGTTGTTTACCATCTAGGTGTTTATGTATGTCTATGGTTGCCTAGATTGGTTCTCAATTAGAGGCAGCTGTTTATTGTTGTCTCTGATTGGGAACCATATTTAGGCAGCCATCTTCTTTGGGTATTTCTTGGGTTATTGTCTATGTGATGTTGCATGTTTGCACTCAGTTTTGATAGTGGTCACGGTCGTTATGTTGTTTGTTTAGTGTACTTAATGTTTTTTCATCTTTCATTAAAAAGATGTATTCACATCACGCTGCGCTTTGGTCTCCTCACTACGACGATCGTGACAGTTATTTTGCTGGCATTTACAGTACATATGTCCCCATTACCAGTAAAACATCATCAAACCTATTTCTTTCACTTAATTGCTGTGCTGTTTTATTGTTCATTTGTTCAGTCGTTTCATTCTCAACCAGGATTTCGTCATACATGTCAAGCAGTGAAGTTTCAGCTCTGTCTGTCTGTGGCCACTCTTCCTCGGTGCGCACTGTCACTGTGTCTGTTTCCATCTTGTCCAGCTGTGTATGTAACATTTCACGTAAACCCTGTTTCTTATCTGCGTCGAAGTAGCGGTCCTTGTACATAGCATTGAGCATGGTGGAGAAACAGTAAAGAGAGAATGCCACCGAATCGCTTGTTCACAGCCTTGGTAGTTTTGTTGAGCAGGCGTTTCAATGCCATGACAGAGTATCACGTCTGCTGCAGGCGCAGTTGATGAGCTTATTTCTGGAGTCAGTTGTTCGAATGGATCTAGGAGTGTGTCCATGTTTCCAAGTTACAAACATGTTCTCAAATGCCATTGAAATGACAGCAGCGATAAGACACATTTATGAGCATGAAATACGACTTTACCCAGTACAAAATCCTCAACGACCCACTGTGCTGTCAGACTCAGCATGCTCATGGGGCTGATATAGGTGGTCCAAATGTCAGTCGTGAAGCTAATAGCAGTGACGCTATTACTGTGTAACTCAGGTAGGGCAACATTTAAAAAAATTGTGCACTTGGTAGTGTGTACCGGTGCTCGACCAGTCGGCGAAAGCCTACATCACCCACGACAGAGAATGGTTGATTGTCAAGGGCAATGAATTCCATTATATTGGCATTATTGGATTTTGCCTTTGAGTTGTCTCGCTGAAATGTTCTTACTCTTTCAAATGACTGCTCGGCTTGTTGACTGCTCGATCCACATACACAGCAGACATTGTGGGCTAGGTTAGGAATGCTGTGTTGCACGTGTAGCTCTAAATTTTACGTGGCATCATTACATCATGTACCTACGTTATAGCAGCGTTGACATCGGTTTTACACATCTGTGGAGATGTGAGAACATCTAGAAGGACAACCATCTCTGCAGCACTCCACCAATCAGGCCTTTATGGTAGAGTGGCCAGACGGAAGCCACTCCTCAGTAAAAGGCACACGACCACCCGCTTGGAATTTGCCAAAAGGACTCTCAGACCTTGAGAAACAAGATTCTCTGGTCTGATGAAACCAAGATTGAACTCTTTGTGTCACACCCTGATCTGTTTCACCTGCCCTTGTGATTGTCTCCACCCACTCCAGGTGTTGCTTATTTTCCCTGGAGGATGTATCCCTGTGTTTCCTGTCTCTCTGTGCCAGTTCGTCTTGTATGTTCAAGTCAACCAGCGTGTTTTTCCCCGCGCGCCTGCTTTTCCATTCTCTTCTACTAATCCTCCCGGTTTTGACCTTTGCCTGTTTTCTGGACTCCATTCCCACCTACCTGACCATTCTGCCTGCCCTGACCTCGAGCCTGCCTGCCATTCTGAACCTCTGGAACTTTGAACTGGATTTGACCTTTTGCCTGTCCATTCTCTTTGCCTACCCCTTTTGCATTGTTAATAAACATCTTGGACTCTAACCATCTGCCTCCTGTGTGTGCATCTGGGTCTCGCCTTATGCCCTTATACTTTGGCCTGAATGCCAAGCGTCACATCTGGAGGAATGCTGGCACCGTCCTTACGGTGAAGCACAGTGGTGGGGATGTTTTTCAGCGGCAGGGACTGGGATACTAGTCAGGATCGAGGTAAAGATGAATGGAGCAATTTACAGAGAGATCGTTGATGAAAACCTGCTCCAGAGCGCTCAGGACCTCAGACTGAGGCAAAGGTTCACCTTCCAACAGGACAACGACCTTAAGCACACAGCCAAGACAATGCAGGAGTGGCTTCGGGACAAGTTACTTCAACAAAGTACTGAGTAAAGGGTATGAATAGTTATGTAAATGTAATATAAGTTTATTATTTTAAATAAATTAGCAAAATGAAATAAAAACCTGTTTTTGCTTTGTCAGTATGGGGTATTGTGTGAAGATAGATGAGGAAAAAAACAATTTAATCAATTTTAGAATAAGACTGTAACATAACAAATGGGAAAAAGTCAAGGGATCTGAATACTTTCCGAAGGCACTGTATACGTAGAGATTGTGATTTGGATTACTGATACAGTGCTATTTGGGATGTTAACTTCTAGTTTTTATTATAAATTTGTTTTGACTTTTTTGTTACTGCACTGTTAGGAGCTAGTAACACAACTCCCTCCCTCTCTCCCTCCACAGGATCACATAGTCTTATAAGCCCTTTATCAGGTAAGAGGCAAACACTACGCAGTACACACACACACACACACACACACACACACAATACCCCGCACACTGTCTCCACAACCTGTTTGTATTGTAGTGACTATAAGCCCTTGGCTGCAAACACACAGAGACCTAAGATAACCTGCTAGGCTGTTACTCTACACAGATGAACCACTCACAAAATGTTTCCATTCTATCACCTTGCCTTTGTTTTTCAATAGCATAACATCAACAGTGTACGTAGAGGTTACATTTTGTTTAATTCTACTGTGACAAATGAAAATGTTTCACCAATAATGTTGACAATAATGTTGTAAAGGGAAAATAACATTGCTGCTACCTTGCTCTCCAACCAAGGTGCATGGATTGAGGAGCTAACAGAAGAACTGTTGTTCACTGTAAAAAGCAGGGCTGTGTCAGCAACAATACACCATCACAATGGGCCTATTACACTTAGCCTACTCCTGCTGGTGTCATCAAGGCAGAGGGAGAGTTGCTGGGTTGTAGGTTGTCTGGTTGTAGGTTAATTGAATTGCTTTTGAGAGCAACAGACAGAGAGTATGCCAGGTCTCAGTCCCTCCAGTCCCTCACTCACAATTAATGCTGATTATTTCCAGTTTAACTGTGGCACCACCTTCCATGCAGTCAAAGACTTTGACTGAAATGAACAACAAATTAGTGATGACAGACTTATTATTATGTGAACCGTGTCAAATCTTTCACCAGCAAAACCAATGTTATCTTACCCTGGAGTGTTTCTGCTCTCCTAACTCCTCATGGAATTGTCATTCCAAACACAAGTCCAACAACATCTAGTCCCTACAGCAGATCACCCACTAAGACCTAAACCAGTTTATTCTCAGTGGTATTAACACCTCATCCATATCGCAGTCATAATACTGCTGATTATCATCATCATTCTCACCCTCCTTCTTATCATCATCACATCAGAAGATTTACTACGTGGTATCCAAGTTGTCTCCATGAGGGACACACCTGGAGGCTTCTAATTGGCTCCAGGTAAATATGCTCCCCAAGGACCCTATAGGAGCCCTGCCTTTCCCTGTGCTGTATATCGTGGATTAACTTCCTTTGGTTGGGGTCATGCTTTGCAATGAGTAAAATAGGAATTGGTATTTCAGTTAAATACATGGACTCAATGTAAATAGAACGACCGCCAAATAAGCTCATAATAGTATTCTCTATGTTCATAATAGTGGCAGAATGATAAATGGTGGGTCTCAAATAGCAGTTCCATCAAGGATAGGAGCATTCAATAACGGCACAAAGCTGTTTCACACACATCGTGTCCTCCTTTGCTACAGTCCAGACATGTCTTCTTTCATCAGAATTAATCCAATTTCCATCCTCTATGAGAGAGGTCACTCTCTAAACTATAACAATCCACTGAATGACAATACAGAGCCATCCGCACGCGTCTCTCTCTCTCTCTCACACACACACACACACACACACACACACACACACACACACACACACACACACACACACACACACACACACACACACACACACACACACACACAAACGTCTTCAACATTCATGTAATGGACCTTACTTGATCCACCGACTGCGCAGTGTGACATCTGAGCGTTGATGCACACACACACACACACACACACACACACACACACACACACACACACACACACACAAACACACACACACACACACACACACACACACACACACACACACACACACAAACGTCTTCAACATTCATGTAATGGCCCTTACTTGATCCACCGACTGACTCTCTGCGCAGTGTGACATCTGAGCGTTGATGCACACACACACACACACACACACACACACACACACACACACACACACACACACACACACACACACAGTGATCGACCTCACTTGTTTAAGACCAGCTATACTGTGCTGCGCTGCTGTGAAAAGTGCATGCACCTGCAGATACATTATATATGTGAAGCAGGACTTGTGACTGGATGCGAGAGAGGCCTGGAACAACTTGCGAGCTTGCACAGACACACACACACACACACACACACACACACACACACACACACACACACACACACACACACACACACAAGAATGAGCACGCATGAACACACACGCAAACACACACATACGGCGGGTCATCTAACCTGGTTGTCCACTCTGTGGGCCACTATGGTGGCTGCCTCTTCCCGCTCAGAATCGCTGAGGGGTCTGATCCTCAGGGCCACCTGGGAGACACACAGGTTGAAAAACACAGGCTTAGAGCTTTCACAATTAGAGCAACACACAACTACACTAACACAGGTTTAGACCTTTCACAGAGAAACACACAAAAACAACACAGGGTTAACGATTTCACAGAGACACACAGGTAGAAGACGGTTAGAGCTTTCAGAGAGAGACACAGTGACAACAACACAGGGTTAGATATTTCACAGAGAGAACAGTGCAAGGTTAGAGCTTTCACAGTTAGAACTTTCACAGTGCTTTGAAAAGGTTAGAGCTTTCACAGCAAATAACAGAACAGCATCAAGGAGATTCTTCATTCATACCACAGCAATAGTCTTGAATCTTGATGTCATTCACAAGTCAACAAGAGCAAAGGATAAAGTAAATGATCATGGTTACCCTCTGTTTTTAACAGAGTAATTTAACTTGTGTAATGTCACTATGACATGAGCCTCTCTCCATCTATTGTCCTGAAGCTCTCTCTCTCTCTGTCAAAACACTATTCAAGGGGGGTGGGGGGTGGACATTATGATACTTAGACCAAGACAGACCAGTGTATAGACTGATAATCCATCCACACGTTATAAAACTATTAGATAATCAGGGCTGCAGCGGTGCATAGAAAACAGTCTCTGAGTTGATACCGTCGGACTGAATCAGCCACATGGTGTGAATGTATTGCAGAATGAAATAGTAGGGCGGTAATGTTGTTTGTTAGTGAAATAGGTAACTAATGTTATGTCATTAGATAGAGGGATGAGGCAGATGTGGCAGAGTCAAGACAACATGTTTAGTGGGTAGATATGGAATGATACAAGCCATACATCCAGCTCTTGACATTGACCCATATGAGTTCAACCTTTACAGGACAATTCAGTCATTCCACAGACAATGGGGATTGATATTGATATTTTCCATTACCAGTGCTGTGGAGCTAGTCAGTGTATGACATAGTGGAGAAGATGAGAGACTGGGGAACTGAAATGAGCCATGTTAATAATTCAGATATGGTATATTACACAGGCTGGAACCACTGGGAAAGAATACAGTCTGTGTGGAGATGGCCAACTATTAACTTATGACATGGGAATTCAATGTTAAAGGTAAACAATTGTCTCCATATGTGACTGAGGCAAGAGGTACTGTAATAAAAGGCATCATTTGCTTAGTAATGTAATTTAGGCTATAATAAACTTGTATTGTATTTTCTTCTCATTTTTAATGTGGGCTATCTGAATAAAATACCAGATTGAGTGGCATTCATGTCAGCAACCCAGAACCAACGGGCATATAGACTACAATCTAGTCTACACAATTATCTAAATTCACGACTTCCATGTGGTATATTACACTTAAATGATCCCATACCGGTAGGCTATACAACATTACTGCTGTTCTTGCAGTAATAGTAAACAGATATGATGATGTATAGGTAGGCTACGGTATTGTACTTACTGTTAGTTGGTGGTCCTTTGATTCGCCAGTGTCCTTCATGGCCACTTGTAGTTGGAGTGTCCTCGACTTGTTAGAAAATAGTGGCCGTCTATACAGGCTACTAAACTGGACATCGGTCAGACATCCTGCACAATATCTGCACGACCCCTCTCAAAACCACCTGTACTACTTGTCAACGTAGCCTACAAACAAACCTCTACCTTTCCGCGTCAAAATAGTTGGGATCATTCTTTTACGGTTAAATAAACGCCACTCCACCCGCCAAATGTGCGCTCTTTCAAGCCTGATATAACCGCGTAAAACGAGTACATTATGTTTAATCTATTCTGTTTAAAGAAATAATTAGGTTGTTTATTCACCCATGTCTTTGAAAACAGACAAGGATACCGACGAGAATGCGGACGGAGAAAGGCAGGTGTCGACCTGTCTACTAGAACTGTCCTTTTATTCTCCTTCACTCTCGCCTTTTCTTTTCTCCTCTGACTACTCGTGAGTTGTCTTCCTGGATACCCGAGATCAGAAGCACAGTAGCACAGAGGCGCGTAAAACACGGTTGCTTCTTCGATTTGCCGCAGACCAATGACGACATCTGGTGGACAAATCCTTGGCGCACAAAATTGGGCCAATGGCTCTCCAAATTACGTTGATGCCCTTGCTTTCCCGCAAGATTTAAATATTTGACTGCGGTTTCTAGAATAACATAATCAATTCTAAAACACGTTTAAGAAAGGCATCTGTGCCAAATGATTTCTTAACACCGAAAAGTGCTTATTTTGTTTGCCAACATTGTTAATGTATCATTTTTTTAAAATCAACATGTACAGTATTCACATGGGCCAGATGTTTAAATTTGTTAAACTTTTTTTGGGTTACTACATGATTTCATATGTGTTATTTCATAGTTTTGATGTTTTCATTATTATTCTACAATGTAGAAAATAGTAAAAATAAAGAAAACACCTGGAATGAGTAGTTGTGTCCAAACTTTTGACTGGAACTGTATATACAGTATATACTGTATATCAAATAATTAAACATGAATAACAACTCAATAGAATTATGACACATGGAACATCATGTTTTTACGGTGTTCCGTCTCTGACTTCTTTCTCTTCACAGACACCTTTCTCATAATGATATTACATCATTGGTTTGTGAGCACAGAATGTGCTGTATATACCTGTAAGTATTTGACAACTAAATAAGAAGTAAACATTGCTTTTCGACATCACTGAAAATTCAAAATTACCAACAATTCATTCCATTCACTCCTATTTTCTAATTATAAAATATTTTTGTCATGGAAGATTTTCTGTTATTATGGGGATAAACACATTTCAAAAGCACCACCACAGCACAGATTAATATTTTGGGAAAATTCTATTTAGTCAGATTTACAGGTTACACATTTGGTATTCTCTAGACGAGCTTACATACAGTAGCTAAACTCAGCAAAAAAAGAAACAATTCATAAAAATCCAAATAACTTCACAGATCTTCATCGTAAAGGGTTTAAACACTGTTTCCCATGCTTGTTCAATGAACCATAAACAATTAATGAACATGCACATGTAGAACGTTCGTTAAGACACTAACAGCTTACAGACGGTAGGCAATTATGGTCATAGTTATGAAAACTTAGAGGACACTATAGAGGCCTTTCTACTGACTCTGAAAAACACCAAAAGAAAGATGCCCAGGGTCCCTGCTCATCTGCCTTAGGCACGCTGCAAGGAGGCATGAGGACTGCAGATGTGGCCAGGGCAATAAATTAAATAAAAGTAAAGGCTAGCTTTTTCAAACAGAAATTTGCATCCTGCAGCAATAATTCCAAAAAGTTTTGGGACACTGTAAAGTCCATGGAGAATAAGAGCACCTCCTCCCAGCTGCCTACTGCACTGAGGCTAGGAAACACTGTCACCACCGATAAATCCACGGTAATCGGGAATTTCAATAAGCATTTCTCTACGGCTGGCCATGCTTTCAACCCTGATACCCCAACCTCGGCCAACAGCTCTGCACCCCCCGCAGCAACTAGACCGAGCCCCCGCTTCTTCTTCACCCAAATCCAGACAGCTGATGTTCTGAAAGAGCTGCAAAATCTGGATCCCTACAAATCAACTGGGCTAGACAATGTGGAACCTCGCTTCCTAAAATTATCCGCCGCCAATGTTACAACCCCTATTACTAGTCTGTTCAACCTCTCTTTGGTATCATCTGAGATTCCTAAAGATTGGAAAGCGGCCACGCTCATCCCCCTCTTCAAAGGGGGAGACACTCAAGACCCAAACTGTTACAGACCTAAATCCATCCTGCCCTGCCTTTCTAGTCTTCGAAAGCCAAGTGAACAAACAGATCACAACCATTTCGAATCCCACCATACCTTCTCCCCTTGCAATCTGGTTTCTGAGCTGGTCACGGATGCATCTCAGCCATGCTCAAGGTACTAAACGATATTATAAACGCCATCGATAAAAGACAGTACTGTGCAGCCGTCTTCATCGACATGGCTAAGGCTTTTGACTCTGTCAATCATCGTATTTTTATCGGCAGACTCAACAGTCTTGGTTTCTCTAATGACTGCCTCGCCTGGTTCACTAACTACTTCTCAGATAGAGTTCAGTGTGTCAAATCAGAGGGCCTGTTGTCCGGAACTCTGGCAGTCTCTATGGGGGTACCACAGGGTTTAATTCTCGGGCTGACTCTTTTCTCTTGCTGCGGGTGATCCTCTGATCCACCTCTACGCAGAAGTGTTAACTGTGTTAACAAACCTCCAAATTAGCTTCAATGCCATACAACACTCCTTCCGTGGCCTCCAACTGCTCTTCAATGCTAATAAAACTAAATGCATGCTCTTCAACCGATCGCTGCCCACACCCACCCACCCGACTAGCATCACTACTCTGGACAGTTCTGACTTAGAATATGTGGACAACGACAAATACTGAGGTGTCTGGTTAGACTGTAAACTCTCCTTCCAGACTCACATTAAGCATCTCTCAAAAAAAGCCTCCTTCACTCATGCTGCCAAACATACTGACTATCCTACCGATCCTCGACTTCGGCGATGTCATTTACAAAATAGCCTCCAACACTCTACTCAGCAAATTGGATGCAGTCTATCACATTGCCATCCATTTTGTCACCAAAGTCCCATATACTGCCCTCCACTGTGACCTGTATGCTCTCGTTGGCTGGACCTTGCTACATATTTGTCACCAAACCCACTGGCTCCAGGTCATCTATAAGTCTTTGCTAGGTAAAGCTCCACCTTATCTCTCTGGTCACCATAGCACCCGCTCCAGTAGGTATATTTCACTGGTCATCCCCAAAGCCAACACCTCCTTTGGCCACCTTTCCTTCCAGTTCTCTGCTGTAAGTGACTGGATCGAATTGCAAACATCACTGAAGTTTGAGACTTATATCTCCCTTACTAACTTTAAGCGTCAGCTGTCAGAACAGCTTACCGATCGCTGCAGCTGTACACAGCCCATCTGTAAATAGCCTATCCGACCGACTACCTACCTCATTCCCATATTTTATTTTGTTTTTCTGCTCTTTTGCACACCAGTATTTCTACTTGCACCTCATCTGCACATATATCACTCCAGTGTAAATTGCTAAATTGTAATTACTTTGCCACTATTGGCCTATTTAGTGCCTTACCTCCTTACTTCATTTGCACACACCGTATACAGATTTTTCTATTGTTATTGACTCTACGTTTGTGTATCCCATGTGTAACTCTGTGTTGTTGTTTAAGTCGCACTGCTTTCCTTTATCTTGGCCAGGTCGCTGTTGTAAATGAGAACTTGTTGTTCTGTTACTTTAGATTTTGACCCCCTCTTTGTTTAGGGACACATTATTCCATTTCTGTTAGTCACATGTCTGTGGAACTTGTTCAGTTTATGTCTCAGTTGTTGAATTTTGTTATATTATTTTGTTTATTTTGCTGAAAATAAACTCAGTTGACAGTGAGAGGATGTTTATTTTTTTGCTGAGTTTATATATAGACCACAGGCCCCAATCTTAATGGGCCAGTGGACCAAAACAAGGGTACATTTGATACCATTGGACAAAGAGGTGCAGCTATGTTTGACAGGTAACTATCAGTGGTGATGTCAGACAGGCTGGCAGAGTACAGCAACAACTTCAGTCAAAACCAAAACAATTCATTTTGATTTTACTTAAGTGGTCAGTGTGTCACAGGGTTAGTTTAAACCAAATTCACACCCCCTCACCAGCCCCCCTCATTTTATGAACCCTTGACAATCTATATTTACATAGTAACTTTAACTCCTGTAATGGCACTGTGAGTGTCTCTCCATCTATTGTCCAAAGGTGCTTCTGCAGAAAAAGAAAACCTGCTCTTTAGATACAGTATAATTACTATTCACAGCATGAATGGACAACATGATACCTCATCCAGACATGATCAACTATGAGATCATAAATTGACTATGTACATTTTGAAGTCTTTTGTCTGTAATGTATTTTTCGTTGTGTCGGACCCCAGTAAGACTAATGGGGATCCTAAATAAAATCAAATCAGTGCAGCTGTGGTGCACAGAACACCGTTTTGGAGTTCATGCTGTTACTGTATATAGGCCACCTGATGTGAATGTATTGCCAGATGAATGCTATTGAAGGGTGGTGTTGCTTGTTATCCTAATGAAATAGCCAACTAATTCAGTCATACCACAGAGTATAAATGATTAATAATAACCCACTGGGCACAAACTGGTTGAATCAACATTTTACACATGTTCACACATCATTTCAACAACAGAAATCATTATGATGACATTGGATCAGTGTGAAAAACTGACTGGATTTGTAAAAAATGTATTAATGTCAAAGGAATTTTGAAAACGTTTGTTTTGTTCACTCAATCCCTTCAAAACTTTGTTTCTTCCACTTCTCTTTTTCAAGTGTGCATTACTAGCTCCTCGGCGCTCTCCTCTCCCTCGCCCTCCTCGGCGCTCTCCTCGCCCTCGCCCTCCTCGGCGCTCTCCTCGCCCTCCTCGGCGCTCCTCTCCCTCGCCCTCCTCGGCGCTCCCTCTCCCTCGCCCCTCGGCGCCCTGCTCGGCGCTCTCCTCGCCCTCCTCGGCGCTCGCCCTCCTCGGCGCTCTCCCTCTCCCTCCTCGGCGCTCCCTCGCCCTCCTCGGCCCTCCTCGGCGCTCTCCCTCGCCCTCCTCGGCGCTCGCCCTCCCTCGCCCTCCTCGGCGCTCTCCTCGCCCTCCTCGGCGCTCTCCTCGCCCTCCTCGGCGCTCCTCCTCCTCGGCCTCTCCTCGCCCTCCTCGGCGCCCTCCTCGGCGCTCTCCTCTCCCTCGCCCTCCTCGGCGCTCTCCTCTCCCTCGCCCTCGCCCTCGGCGCTCTCCTCTCCCTCGCCCTCCTCGGCGCTCTCCTCTCCCTCGCCCTCCTTGGTGTCCACAGGCCAGGAAGCACCCATTATCCTGCACCTTCTGGCTGTACAGAGCCTCATCACACACCTAGAAAACAATAGAATATAACTGATGTCCATCCGAGGATTTTTTTTTTGGCAGCATCATGCAAGAATTCTACCAATGATAACAATACAACAGAAAGGGGTTTCACATGGTCACTTAGGCCTGGTGCTGAGTAAAGGCTGGATGAGGTGTATGATAATACTTGCAGACTGAGTGTGGGGTCGTTCTGTTTGAAGAGGAAGTCGCAAATGTCGAGTATTCGGTCCATTTTGATGGTGAAGAACACAGAGGGCCATATTGGACACCATCAGCCTTCTGACAGCTAGACTGTATGCGATCTACGGCAACCAAGAGGTCATTTTACATTAGGTCAATATTACAGGAGGGGCCAAATCACTGATTATATGTATTAGAACCTAAAAAAGAGTGTAATTTATCCATCTGTGAAGTAGCTATATCATTGGTCTGTATTATGTTGTTTCAGAGGGACCCTTTACTTTGTCCACATGATGTCTTCGGACCAGATATGGGCTTTCCAATCGGCTACGGTCAAGTTCTTGAGGAAGAACGGGTTCTTTTGCAGGGCGTAGACTGGGCCGGTAGGACCGCTGTACGTGCACACTATCTTCTCAGGTGGGCTCTTGGCCTTTTGGTTACATGAGACCAACAGCCCTTGCTCTGTTCCCACCATAAACGTTGTGGTCTGAATAAGAAAAAACATCAGGTTAAATTTGAGGTCTTCCTTATGTACAAATACAAATAGATGACATACTAGATCTCCCACTTGGACCAGTTCATACAAAAAGACGTTAGGCGAATCCACACTCTGAATTCATCAACAGTGAAACAACAGAAGGATAGTCCAGTCTAGAGAGCCTCAGCACCATAGTGGTCTCAAACTCCAGTGAGATCACCCCCAGGGCATTGTCCGGATTGCACTTCTTGTTAGGGTCCAGTACCAGCCTCTCTGTGGGCTCGCTCATCTTACGAATGTCCCACCCCAGCACCTTATAGACAGAGACCAGTGGTCAACTCAGGGCTGATCAGTCACAGTCTCCTTGCCTTCAATAGATGCATTATTACATAACTTCTGGCTATGGCCAAATGGCAATTGAAGGTCAGAGAAAGTGCACCTGTCCCGGACCAAGAGTATCAGACTTCACTGCCCATGAGTCCTGAGCGTTTAGTGGCACCCTGGTCTATTGTGCCTGCTTGGCTTGAGAAAGGGATAAGGTGACAAAGGCTTTTATTGCTTCTATTGGAGGCTTGGTTCACCTGGCCGTCCTTAGACGCAGAGAAGGTATCGGTTCCAGTCTTTGACTGCAACCAGATGACTTTGTAGACAGGGTCTCTGTGGCTGTGCTCTAGTGTGGACATTTCCACTGGCTAGCTGCCCTTGCGAGTGTCCCAATAAGCTGCTCAGACATTTTACTTCGTGTACTTTCACAAACACACATGCATGCATGCACAAAACACACAAATGACAAGAACACACAACACAACTATTAACTGTCAGAGCCTAAACAAATATCTAGAGGCAATGTACTTAAATGCTCAAAAGAGCATCCGGGCAAATCCAGACATTACATAACTGGAACCTTTATACCATTTACAAATAGCTGCAGTCTGGAGTTGGATGACTTGACTATACCTCCAAAGTTCTTTACACTGAACAGTAACCTCCTAAGGACATTGTTCCTGAGCTGGCAGGAAGAATGATACAGCTGTTGAAGGACCCACCGATCTGGCCATTGTAGCTATCTCCGACCAGGATGTGAGAGTCTTTGGGGGTTTGTATTCCAGACAGACCAGTGGAGAGACAGGTTTCAGGGTCATTTCTGGCTTATTGCGATTCTCTGAAGAGGCAACACAGGGGATTCAATTAATTAATAGTTTGTAGTCCACTTTGACTTTCTGAACTATCAATTAAGATGGAAAATTAGTAAATCTCACTGCCACAGCTATTGTAATGATAATCCCTCTGTTAGAAAGGAAAATATAAATGAAAGAGATGTTTGAGTCATACACCTACCAATGTTCCATATATCAGAGTTGTAGCTAATGTCTTTAAAGACTTTCAGGAACTCCAATGAGGAGTAGGCCACAGCCAGCTTGCGGCTGCCATCGGGATGCCAGGACAGACTGGTGGCAGTGTGTTTTATCTTGTTCGGGTCTCTGTAAGATCAAAAACCACTCAGGCGGACACAATACACTGGTAATATACATCATTTGTGGATTCTATGCTGAACAATAGGTTAATAGAGGTCATGGAAGCACTTAAAAACATTGATGGTTTTGACTCCTCCACCACCTCCTCCTCCTCCCCTTCAAAGTACTCCTGGTAGATGTTGATGGCATTGTTCTGCTTGATGCTGTGCTCCATGTTCTGTGTTCACATGGGAGGAACAGAGGAGGGCTGTGATCAGAGATAGAGAGGAACACTCTTCTTGCCCTCTCCGTTTCAGAACTGGTCATTTTCTCTATCAATCACACTACTGCAGCAGCTAAGAAATGGCTTTGGGGCAATGTAGATTACATTTTTACATTTTTTATTTAACCTTTATTTAACAACGCAAGTCAGTTAAAACAAAATTCTTATTTACAGCGACGACCTAGATTCAGGGCCAGTTAACACCCATACTCTTACGATAAGTGCCATGGGATTCTTACTGACCACAGAGAGTCAGGACACCCATTTAATGTTCCATCCAAAAGACAGCAACTTACACAGAGCAATGTCCCCCCCCCAAAAAAAATGTATCAGAGAAAAGAGTGCCTCCTACTGGCCCTCCAACACCACATCCGGCAGCATCTGGTCTCCCATCTAGGGACCGACCAGGACCAACCCTGCTTACTGTAGCTTCAGAGGAAATTCATCAGTGGGATGCAGGGTGGTATGCTGCTATAGGACATATTATTTAGATATGGCATAATGTCATACACTAGTGATTAATTCAACAAAATGATATTGAATTGAAAAATCTCTATGACCCAGGTCATATCGTGGCTACTTGACTGGCTGATGTCTGTCACGCACTGCCCAGCTGCATCATGGTGCTGAAATAATGCTTGTCTTTCTCCACTTTCTTCCTGAAGCGGACAGTCTGCTCCATCTCCTGGGGGTTGACGTCCTTGGGCCAGCCTCCCTCCACATGGTTTATCACCCTGGTCTCCGACTCAAAGCGCTCTGTGTTCACCTACAAAGAAAGGGCCAGGCAGGACAGGCAGGATTCAGCACACACCGTACACTCAAAGCTGTAGTGGCCTAGTTACAGACAGACAGTCTGTCTGAATAAACAGTGTTGGATTGAAATGTACATAGGCTGCCAGATGCGTCTTATTATCTCATGATGAAGCAGCAGCTGTTTTTATCTAACACAGTGGTTCCCATGCTTTTTATAGTCCCGTACCCCTTCAAACATTCAACCTTCAGCTGCGTACCCCCTCTAGCACCAGGTTCAGCACACTCTCAAATGTCATTTTTTTGCCATCATTGTAAGCCTGTCACACACACACTATCCGATACATTTATTAAACATAAGAATGAGTGTGAGTTTGTCACTTCCCACGAGCCGGGTTGTGACAAAGAGCTCGTATAGGACCAGGGCACAAAAAATAATATAATAAATCATTTAGCTCTTTATTTAGCCATCTTACAAATAAAACCTTATTTCTTCATAAAAAATGTTGAATAACTCACCACAGGTTAATGAGAAGGTTGTGCTTGAAAGGATGCACACAACTCTGCAATGTTGGGTTGTATTGGAGAGTCAGTCTTAAATCATTTCCCACACACAGTCTGTGCCTGTATTTAGTTTTCATGCTAGTGAGGGCCGAGAATCCACTCTCACATAGGTAAGTGGTTGCAAAGGGCATCAGTATCTTAACAGCACGATTGCCAAGGCAGGATATTCTGAGCGCAGCCCTATCTAGAAATCTGGCAGTGGCTTCTGATTAAATTACATTTTCACAGAACAGCTTGTTGCAATTTCGATGAGGCTCTCTTGTTCAGTTATCGGTAAGTGGACTGGAGGCTGGACATGAAAGGGATAACGAATCTCTTTTGCGTCGTCCGTTTCGGGAAAGTGCCTGTGTAATTCCGCATCCAGCTCACTAAGGTGCTTCGTTATATCATATTTGACATTGTCCATACAATGATGGAAAGACCTGTGTGTTGTCCTTGTTAAAGCAGACAGAGAAGAGCACTGACTTCTTAATTATAGCCTCAATTATGTCCCGCACATTGAATATAGTTGCGGAGAGTCCCTGTAATCTTAGATTCAGATCATTCAGGCGAGAAAAAACATCACCCAGATAGGTCAGTTGTGTGAGAAACTCATCATCATGGAAGACAAGTGAAAATTATGGTCAGTAAAGAAAACTTTAAGCTCGTCTCTCAATTTTTAAAAAACGTGTCAATACTTTGCCCCTTGATAACTAGCGCACTTCTGTATGTTGTAAAAGCGTTACATGGCCACTGCCCAAATCATTACACAATGCAGAAAATACATGAGAGCTCATGGGCCTTGCTTTAACCAAGTTAACCATTTTCACTGTAGTTTCTAAAAGGTTTTTCAAGCTGTCAGGCATTCCCTTGGCCGCAAGAGCCTCTCCGTGGATGCTGCAGTGTACCAAAGTGGCATTGGGAGCAACTGCTTGCAAGCGCGTTACACCTCCACTATGTCTCCGTCATGGCTTTTGTGCCATCAGTAGATACTAACACATCTTGACCACCAAAGTCCATTTGATGTCACAAAGCTGTCCAGTACTTAAAACAATATCCTCTCCTGTTGTCCATTAGAGATGGTATGTGTCTCTCAGGACGCAGGCCTTAATTTTTTTTTGACCATTTATCCATTTTCGAGCAAACGGAACGAGCAGCAGCTACATTTGGCTACATACAGTGGCAAGAAAAAGTATGTGAACCTTTTGCAATTACCTGGATTTCTGCATAAATTGGTCATAACATTTCATCTGATCTTCATCACAACAATAGATAAACACAGTGTGCTTAAACTAATAAACGTACAAACAATTACACTTTTCCATGTCTTTAATGAACTCACTGCGTAAACATTCACAGTGCAGGCTGGAAAAAGTATGTGAACCCTTGGATTTATAACTGGTTGACCCTCCTTTTGGCAGCAATAACCTCAACCAAACATTTTCTGTAGTTGCGGATCAGAGCTGCACAACGGTAAGGTGGAATTTTGGACAATTCCTCTTTACAAAACTGTTTCAGTTCAGCACTTTTCTTGAGATGTCTGATGTGAACTGCTCTCAAGGTCATGCCACAGCATCTCAAATCAGGTTTAGGTCAGGACACTATCTGGGTCACTCCAGAAGGTGTATTTTCTTCTGTTGAAACCATTCTTTTGATGATTTACTTCTGTGTTTTGGGTTGTTGTCCTGTTGCATCACCCAACTTCTGTTGAGCTTAAATTGGCGGACAGAGAGCCTTACATTCTCCTGCAAAATGCCTTGATAAACTCGGGAATTCATTTTCCCGGCGATAATAGCAAGCTGTCCAGGCCATGAGTTAGCAAAGCAGCCCCAAACCATGATGCTCCCTCCACCATACTTTACAGCTGGGATGAGGTTTTGATGTTGGTGTGATGTGCCTTTTTCTCCACATATAGTGTTGTTGAGTTGTTTGGAAGGAACACACTTTAGTTTAATCTGTCGACAGAATATTTTGCCTGTAGCGCTGTGAAACATCCAGGTGCTCTTTTGCGAATCTCAGACTGGCAGCAATGTTTTTTTTTGTCTTCCGTGGTGTCCTCCCATGAACACGATTCTTGTTTAGTGTTTTACGTATCATAGACTCAAAAACAGACATGTTAGCATGTTCCAGAGATTTCTGGAAGTCTTTAGTTGACAATCTAGGATTCTTCTTAACCTCATTGAGCATTCTGCGCTGTGCTCTTGCAGTCATCTTTGCAGGACGGCCACTCCTAGGGAGAGTAGCAACAGTGCTGAAATTTCTTCATTTACAGACAATTTGTCTTACCATGGACTGATGAACATCAAGGCTTTTAGAGATACTTTTGTAACCCTTTCCAGCTTTGCGCAAGTCAACAATTCTTCTGAGAACTCTTTTTGTTCGAGGCATGGTTCACATCAGGCAATGATTCTTGTGAATAGCAAACTCCCTTTTTGTGAGTGTTTTTTATAGGGCAGGGCAGCTCTAATGAACATCTCAAATCTCGTCTCATTGATTGGACTCCAGGTTAGCGATCTCCTGACTCCAATTAGCTTTTGGAGAAATCATTAGCCTAGGGGTTCATATACTTTTTCCAACCTACACTGTGAATGTTTAAATGATGTATTCAATATAGACAAGAAAAATACAATAACTTGTGTGTTAATAGTTGAAGCACTGTTTGTCTATTGTTGTGACTTAGATGAAGATGAGATCAAATTTGATGACCAATTTATGCAGAAATCCAGGTAATTCCAAAGGGTTCACATACTTTTTCTTGCCACTCTATGGACTGTTAGTGGAATTCCCGCAAGAGAGTAACAGTTAATGTCATTGGATGTTAATTATTTTACATTGTATTGTTATTTCGCTGAACACTAGATGGTTTAATTTTGGCTGTGAAACGAGGCTACTCAGGCGAGAAAAAAACATCACCCAAATGTATAGCCCTGTTGGAAAATATAAATGGACTGTTTGAAAATGTGAATCACATTTTTATTTGACGTACCCCGACGGCATTGCACGTACCTCTGAGGGTCTGCACAATTTTTTAGGAATAAAGTTTGGGAATAAATTATGTAACACAAACCTTGCTGATATCATGACACTCAACATACCCAATTAAAACTGGCGCGTTGCTCAAGTCTTGTGAAGTTGTTAGGTTGTGTAATAAATGATAATACTGCCACAGCCCAGTCAAGTTCTTCCACACCGAACGACAAACCATTTCTGTATGGACCTCGCTTTGTGCACTGGGGAATTGTCATGCTGAAACAGGAAAGGGCCTTCCTCAAACTGTTGCCACAAAGTTGGAACCACAGAATCGTCTAGAATGGAACTAAGTGGCCTAGCCCGAACCATGAAAAACAGCCCCAGAACATTATTGCTCCTCCACCAAACTTTGCAGTTGGCACTATGCATTAGGGCAGGTAGCGTTCTCCGGGCATCCGCCAAACTCAGATTTATCCATCAGACTGCCAGATGATGATTCATCACTCCAGAGAACGCGTTTCCACTGCTCCAGAGTCCAATGGCGGCGAGCTTTACAACACTCCAGACGACGTTTCCTATTGCGCCTGGTGATCTTAGGCTTGTGTGTGACTGCTCGGCCATGGAAACCCCTTTCATGAAGCTCCTGACGAACAGTTATTGTGCTGACGTTGTTGTTGCTTCCAGAGGCAGTTTGGAACTCGGTACACAGTAAATTTACAGTGGGGCAAAAAAATATATACTTATTTTCCACCATAATTTGCAAATAAATTCATAAAAAATCCTACAATGTGATTTTCTGGATTTTTTTTTCTCATTTTGTCTGTCATAGTTGAAGTGTACCTATGATGAAAATTACAGGCCTCTTATCTTTTTAAGCGGGAGAACTTGCACAATTGGTGGCTGACTAAATACTTTTTTGCCCCACTGTATGTAATGAGGATATGACATAATCCCATGTTCACTTGTCATTTGTGCAACCAATATCTTGACCATATCGCATCTTCTGCTATCTGTTAGGCTTTTTGTCCAAGCATACACATTCATGATCCTCTCTCCTCAAGGTTTGTTCTTCAGAATGTCTTCAATCATCTAAGTCGGAGTAATTTAAAAAAGGAACACACTAACACTTTTAAAACAGCAATGAAATAGCAGGTATAATGTTTGTTTAAACTGGAAATGTTCAGTACTTGCATGAGATAGACGATTATCTCCAGCTGTCTTTCTTGTAGCAGGAATCTGCTGCAATATAATGGTGTCATCTGAGTCCCCCTCATTGTCTCCACTGTATTTTGATAAGGAGCTGCTTGCAGAGGAACTCAACGAATCTAGAAATCATGTTAACATTTAACTGGTGTGATTAACACTGTAATTATAACACAATTTAGGTGGAAACATCCATTATTATGATGAGAGGACTTTTGCTAATGACAAGCGGAATGCAAAAATGTAACATTTGGAATTGATTAGACCCACTGCTGTTATAAAAGGGTGGGAGAGGTGAGCACAGAAACAAAGACCATTTTAAAAATGTCAAAATGAGAAAAGAAATCAGCAGATATATCTGCTTGACTTACATTTCAGAACATGTGTTAGGCTAGCCAGGACTGTATGGATGAATGTGAAGCTCTAAGCTAATAAGCAACTCACCATCAGGATTTGGGTCTTGGGGTAAACAAATCTCCAGCACACCAAGGTCTTGTTGGAATGTCAAATGTATTGGCAACTGTGAAGACAAAATAAGATTGCACAACCTTATTGATTAAATATGCTGTGTATTTTTTTTAGAGAAAAACCAGAATAGAAGACAGAAATCAAGAGGTCATCTTTACGTGAACATCGTATCCCCAAAACTGACTTAGTGCTTCTTTCCACATCAATTCCAATTTTATGCAGTCTACAACCTGTCTTCTACTGCCACGCACTGAATTATTATAACAGCAGTCTGAGTATTATAGCAATACACCACAGATAACTATCAACACTGAGATTGTAGCTGCTTACAAATGTTAGTGTCACTTATTCTTTAAAACCATTCATGACCGGCAAAGACAATGAGCTCAGCTACAGATGAGCATAATCAGACAACTCCCAAAACATAAACCAATCTTTGACTGATCTGTGATCTGGGGAGGCACAAGTTCGCTTTCTATTCATTACCAGCAAGGAAATCTGCAATCAATTTGACAGTAAATGTAAAGTAAGTATATTTAAAGTGTGTCAGTATAAGTGTGTTGTTCCATAGGATATTGTGTGAAATGTGAAACTTTTCACTCACCACAATCCAAAAAGGATTTGAAGGTCAGTTGCGTACAGCCTGCATCCTTGATGACAAGAAAAAGTTAATTTAAATTGCATTAACACAAATAACGTTATGCACAAATTACAAGGAGCAGTGCTCTGTTTAGAGTAAAACACGTGTTGCATCGACCTGCCTGCCGCTAAGTACTGTCTACCAACAGCTCTCTTTTCACAGTAAAACGCACCTGTCTT
Organism: Oncorhynchus tshawytscha; assembly: GCF_018296145.1. Taxonomy (NCBI): domain Eukaryota; kingdom Metazoa; phylum Chordata; class Actinopteri; order Salmoniformes; family Salmonidae; genus Oncorhynchus; species Oncorhynchus tshawytscha. The sequence continues at coordinate 23,910,106 of NC_056453.1, forward strand.
ACCGACCAAACAGCAGCTAAAAACGGTCTAATAGCTCTAAACTTGAGTGAAACACACATGTAGCAGACCAACTGCCGCTAACTGTCTGCTAAGAGCTCGCTTTTCAGAGTAAAACTCATGTTGCACTGACTAACCTGATGCCAGTAGTCAGTAAAGTCCGCTAGCTACTGATAATAGCTAATAACGCTCTGTTGAAAATGTAAAACAGGTGATGCACCGATCCACCGGGCGTACATACTGTCCATAAACCACTAACAGTGGTATAACTTAATGTTACTGTAGCTAGCTATCTAATTAGCTCTAGCTAGATGCTCACATTAGCATCTGACTATGCAAATCGTGCAGTAACAGTAAGCCTACACTACAATGCCAGCTAGCTGTAATGTTGCTCAACAGTTGTACTTTGCACACAAAGTTAACCAATAACAGTGAACTTACCTGGAATTCCAATTAAGTTTAGAAATGAATCAATTCTGCAGTTCTGTGAGTGACTACTGATGTTCGGCAGATCCACGCTCTCGATCTGTCCACTCTTTCCATTCACCAGACATTTGCAAATGGAGAATGGCGGCAAAATCTACATTTAACCAACATTAGTGGGCGTGGTCATACTGTTTTCCTCCAATAGAAATGAATCTGTATTTTTGCTCCCACTCTAGCAGCACTGGTAATAATTACACTCTAAAACGATTTCATTTCACTACTTGAGAGGAAAATAATGTAAACTCCAGAAACAAAACTCGCCAGTACTTACTGTGTAGTGATTGTTGTAACCGAGACTATTTTTATGCTCTCTATGCGCTTCAGCACCAGGTTGTCCCTTTCTGTGAGCTTGTGCGGCCTACCACTTTGCAGCTGAGCTGTTGCTGCTCGTAGACGTTTCCACTTTACAATAACAGCACTTATAGTTAAACGGGGCAGCTCTAGCAGGGCAGAAATTTGAATAACTGACTTGTTGGAAAGGTGGCATCCTATGACGGTGCCACGTTGAAAGTCACTGTGCTCTTCAGTAATGCCATTCTACTGCCAATGTTTGTCTATGGAGATTGCATGGCTGCCTGCTCAATATTATACACTTGTCAGCTGGAATAGCCGAATCCACTAATTTGAAGCGGTGTCCACATACTTTTGTATATATAGTGGAGTAGGGTGGTGGGTTTTTAGTGTAGGGTTAGATGGTAGCGTATGTGTTGCTTTATTTGTACAGTTGAAGTCAGAAATGTACATACACTTAGGTTGGAGCCATTAAAACTAGTTTTTTTTATCAACCACCACAAATTTCTTTTTAACAAACTATTGTTTTGGCAAGTTGGTTACTTTGTGCATGACACAAGGAATTTTTCCAACAATTGTTTACAGACCGATTATTTCACTTATAATTCACTGTATCACAATTCCAGTGGGCCAGAAGTTTACATACACTAAGTTGACTGTGCCTTTATACAGCTTGGAAAATTCTGAAAATCATGTAATTGTTTTAGAAGCTTCTGATAGGCTAAATGACACCATTTGAGTCAATTGGAGGTGTACCTGTGGATGTATTTCAAGGCCTAACTTCAGTGCCTCTTTGCTTGACATCATGTGAAAACCAAAAGAAATCAGCCAAGACCGCAAAAAAACAATTGTAGACCTCCACAAATCTGGTTCATCCTTGGGAGGAATTTCCAAACGCCTGAAGTTACCACGTTCATCTGTACAAGCAATAGTACGCAAGTATAAACACCATGGGACCACGCAGCCGTCATACCGCTCAGGAAGGAGACACGTTCTGTTTCCCTGAGATGAATGTACTTTGGTGCGAAAAGTGTAAATCAATCCCAGAACAACAGCAAAAGACCTTGTGAAGATGCTGGAGGAAACAGGTACAAAAGTACCACAGTAAAACAAATCCTATATCGACGTAACCTGAAAGGCCTCTCAGCAAGGAAGAAGCTACTGCTCCAAAACCGCCATAAAAAAGCCAGACTATGGTTTGCAACTGCACATGGGGACAAAGATTGTGCTTTTTGGAGAAATGTCCTCTGGTCTGATGAAACAAAAATAGAACTGTTTGACCATAATGAGCATTGTTATGTTTGGAGGGAAAAGGGGGAGGCTTGCAAACCAAAGAGCACCATCACAACCGTGAAGCACGGGGGTGGCAGCATCATGTTGTGGGGGTGCTTTGCTGCAGGAGGGACTGGTGCACTTCACAAAATAGATGGCATCATGAGGCTGGAAAATGTTGTGGATATATGGAAGCAACATCTCAAGACATCAGTCAGGAAGTTAAAGCTTGGTCACAAATGTGTCTTCCAAATGGAGAATGACCCCAAGCATATTTCCAAAGTTGTGGCAAAATGGCTTAAGGACAACAAAGTCAAGGTATTGGAGTGGCCATCACAAAGCCCTGACCTGAATTATATAGAAAATATGTAGGCAGAACTGAAAAAACATGTGCGAGCAAGGAGGCCTACAAACCTGACACCAGCTCTGTCAGGAGGAATGGGCCAAAATTCACCCAACTTCTTTGTGGGAAGCTTGTGGAAGGCTACCTGAAGCGTTTGACCCAAGTTAAACAATTTGGAGGCAATGCTACCAAAAACGAATTGAGTGTATTTAAACTTCTGACCCACTGGGAATGTGATAAAGGAAATAAAAGCTGAAATAAATTATTCTCTCTACTATTATTCTGACATTTCATTCTTAAAATAAAGTGGTGATCCTAACTGACCTAAGACAGGGAATTTGTACTCTGATTAAATGTTAAGAATTGTGAAACTGAGTTTAAATGTATTTGGCTGAGGTGTATGTAAACTTCTGAATTCAACTGTATATACTGTATATTTATATATATACTTTTTTCAAACAAAACATAAGGGAAGTATATTCCAGTTTAGTAGGTAATGCAACATGTATTGGATTCCAACCACAGTTAAAACTCATTGAAGAAGAAGCCCCAGGACAGAGTTTTGAAAAAGGATGGTTTGCAGAGGAGCTCGGTGTAACTCAATGACTATGTCAAATTATATTTGCCCTGTACACCCGTGTGGCTAACCAAGTCGTCATTACATTTAGGCTGATGGTCTTTCACATCCACTTAATTATGCAAAGTGTCGGTCAGGTCAGGTTAGCCACACACTTTCATTTTGGGACTTAAAAAAAATATGTGCATAAGGCATTCATAGAATGAAGATACACCAAACACAACATGAGAATACTCAAAAGTATTTTATTATTAATTCACAATTATATCCCATCTCTGAGGATAGATACACATCAAGCACCACTCTCAATGGTTCTAGACAGTGCTACTTCACATGCATTCAAACTAAAAAAATTAACAAAACAAACAAAATAATATTATAAAGTCCTACAGAATTAAACATTATCTGACGATAGCTCAAACCAGCCTGTTCATTAAGAGTGATGATATGTCTTCTCATAATGGAAGAAAAGGATCACTAGTAAGGTTCAAACTGCTGTCTGAACACTATTTCTCTCACCATGATAGTTTGCAGCTGCTTGCAAGTCATGACCAAAACTTCAGTTGATATGGTACTATTACAATACACATCCAACCGAATGCCGTCATTTAACAACAGCCTCTGAAAAGAATATCTGATATTATGGCAGAACAAGGCTCTCCTAAGGGCTTTATTGGTTTAAAACAAGCTACAGATATCGCACAACCAGTGGCACATTAGGACAACCCTAAAATGAATAAAAAAATACTACAAAATAAGACACAGCAATCTGTAAACGTACAAGGTATTTACAGAAGTCAACATACAGTATAGTTTAAATGCGCATCAGTTACCGTATGTGGACAAATTACATTTGTAACATGTCTTAGTCGTTGAAATGATGGCTCAAAACATAAAATCCTGTGTCAGACACCGTGCAAGACCTTTTGAATGGAGAAGAGCAAGCAACACAGAGGTGTATCTGCAAAGAATCAGTGTTGGGCATTGTGTAGGGTCACTATCCCAGGCCCTACCATACAATCAGGGTTGAGTTTGTGCTTCACAAGGTTTAGGTCTCAACTGTATGTGGAAACATATAACTAATATTATGGCATATGTTGTCTGTTGCCTTGGAGGGAAAAGGAGGACCCTCCGACAGTCGAAATTACAGTATTCAGTTCTAAGAATGTGAAAATGTAATTTATGATGTCCTTGTGCTTGGCCAATTTCAGATATCAACAGAATGGTATGGTTCCTTCTTTTGATTTGAATAATTCATATATTGTGGCTGGTTCCTCCAGATAGTTCAGCAGTCCACATCAAGTCTTTGAAGAGGTCAGGTAGAGAATGTCTTTTAGCAAGAGAGGAATAGTCACAAGCAGTCATAGACTTACAGTATATATACTGTAATTACAGAAAATCTGTTTTGGAGAATAGGGAGTGGTTATAGGCCCAAAAACATGCTTCAATTCTTAAAATATGTTTTATAAGACATTTCACTTCAAAATAGATGTATACAAATCATTCGTTCCTGAACAATTTAGATCATTATTAAAGTAATTTATTGTAAAAGTTGCTTTTGTCTCATCGGAGTGAATGAATCAAGCTAGTGTTTTTAAAATATATCATTATTACAAATAGAATGAATAGAATCATATAATAGAATATGGGCTGGAGTCACGGTGACTGAGACATACACATTATGCTCTGGGGTTTGGGATGGGACAACTGTGTGTGTGACATCTTTCCTCATATCAGGCCTTGGTCCATTCCAGTGAGTTGGACGAGGATAGGGTCCGTGCAGCAGCCACAGAGTCACACACTGCTGGAGTAGTTGTTTTTGTGTGTGTGCGTGTTCGCCTGTTTGAGGACCCCTCTCGGAGATGGCAGAAGTGAAAGAGAAGAAAGATCGAGGGAGGAGCAGCTCTATGCCTGGAAATCATTCCCAAAGTGTCTGATCTGGTCCTCAGTCATGGACAGGTAAGTAGCCCTCATGCTGGGGGAGTACTGTAGGGGAAAACATAATATCACAGGACACACAATAAGAGACAACACCAGGTGACTTATAGTGAATGAAACGCACAACAGTATAGAATAACATAGTACTCTTTCAGAACAGTATCTAACCAGCGAGACAGGAAGGAAGGGTAGGTAGCTAGGGGAGACAATACTGTGTCTATGCCAAACATTGATTGGACTATCAGTCAGACAACACTGTAGGTCCCTTCTTATGGATCAAGCCTTCTCAGGCGGTAGGTGAGACAAGGGGCATACCATAACTCTAGAATTCTATAGCACCAGACCAAGCATAACGACAAGCCTGACGCTCGGCACCTTATGGCGGTAACAGCTATAGAATTACACAGAGGGAAGGTTTGCGGCATGCACACATAGGGCTGCCGATGTGTCTCTGAAAACATGTCCCAACCCAGGGAGGAGATGTGAGGATAGGGTACACCACCACACTCCCAACAGCACGGGGAAACAGACCTGACTGGGTCAAACATACAACTGGAATGATGACGATGATTATGTCATGAACAGTAAGGTTAGCAGTTCAAAGCCATGCCAGAGGTGAAATAGAAAGTGCAGTTCCAAAATGAAAATGGAGGTAAATAAGAAAGAGATGATGTTAAACAAAGGCAGGGGGAAAAGCAATTGGGAGTCTATCTTGTCCTTCAGACAGTAGAGAGGTCCAAAGAGGAGCAGAAAACAACTTACTCTGTTTCTAAATTGCTGAGTGTATACCTCCAAAAGTTGATTAAAAAAATAAGGAAGTAAGAAATGAAATACAAACAAACATATAAACAACAAACAAACAAAAAAATATCAAAGAAGCTGTTAGCTGAAAAGGTAGAGTGCACGCTTTGCAGAAAGGTAGATATGGGTCCAGAAAGGCACCACATGACATAATCCTCACAGCCAAATGGTAGTAGAGTGAGAGGGTAGGGGAAAGCACAGAGGTTGATACGGTTTAACACTTTAGAGTTCGTCCCAGATGGCACCCTATTCCCTATACAATCCACTGCTTTTAAAATAAAATAAATAAGATGTTGTGTAGGTGCCATTTGGGACTCAGCATTAGTCTCAGGTAATAAACCTTATTTTCAGTCAAATATAAGAACGTCACCCCGTGGGAAGGATGGCAGGCAGCTACAGTAGATACCCATAATATATGAGATGCATGATATCTGTCTCTTTATCAAATTTAATTAGGCACAGCAGGCATTTTGAATGGTTAAGCTTGATGTATTCATCCTAAAAACGTGGCCCGTCTCCTTGACAGGAAATGAGAATAGATCTAAAGAGCTGCCACTACGAGGCCATAGAGGGAGGTGAAAGAGAGAAGGGGAGAGAGATACTTTAAGAGATAAGGAAAGTGACCGAATAAGGACTAACACCTGTGACATCCTCCCCTGGGCATTGGTCTAAGTAACATGCTATGTCCATGTTAAACTTCTCTTTCACTGTCCTACTACTTGGGTTATGAGTCAGCAATCTACAGTTATGGTAGATAGACAGGTTAAAGGCACAAAGTCAGCAGTGTGCTCTCTGATATGTCATCAAAATTATGACCATGATCAAAAGACTTACTGATGGATTTCAGTATTGGAAATGTATTATCATATGGATGTCATATCATGAGAAAAACACTCTCGTCACAACTCGTGAGAAACAAACTACGAGACCAACTTCAAGTCTAAGTAACACTGACTTGAGCAATTTAAAGAAGGCATCAAGCAGAGAGAGCATCATTAGGGGAAAGCCTCAAGCTAGAGTTAAAGAGCAGTCTGAGCCCCAGCTGTCAGGTCTTTACCAGAGTTGACATTGCAAACAGAAAGTAAACACAGGAACAAGTCCTACCAGGTCACTGAATCAATTAAATAACAGAACAGAAACCCTGGTGATGAGAGAGAGATCAGTATTACAATGCTGATTGACTTGAGAGTATGTGGGACAGTGGCATCATGGTTGGGATCAATTTAAATTCAGTCAATTCAGAAAGCAAACTGAAATTTCAAATTGAAATTCCAATTTTCCTCATTGGAATTGACCCCAACCCTGAGTGACATCACAAGAAAGACATGGCCTCTGGGACTCAACGCACCGAGGGGGGCGGTGAGCCTCTCCCGATCAGAGGAACGTTCTCGTACCGCTGGTTCCCCCCGAACAGCGCTGACTGGTTCCTGAGAAGGGAGAGCGAAGGAGTGAGTTAAACAAACATTCCCTATCACCAAAAAAGTGTCCACAGCACAAGAACATAGCACTTTGGGCCAGTATGTCATCTTAGCAATCATGCTGACTACATTTCACAGTTAGCTTTACTTTAGCTTCAGTATGTATAGCACACTAGACTGTGCATTACCATACACTCCACACCAGGCCAGGGCTGGACTCTGACTCACATGTACTCTGAAACGGGTGCATTGGACCCAGCCTGTGCGGCAGGCGGGTGGAGGCTGCTCTGGCTACCCATACTGCTGCTGTAGCTGCAGAAGCTGTGCACGTTGGTGGCATGGTTGGGGTTGTGGGTCGTCATGCGTCTGGCCTGAGGGTTAAATGGGTCCTCCTCGTCTATATCGTCATAATCACGCTCCCTGAGAGAAGAGGAAGGCTGGAGGTCAGGCATAGATTTTGAGGATGATTTAGTGACTTGGTAAGGTGTATGTACAGTATAAACACAATGGATGTTTACACTCTTGTTCTATAAAAGGGTGATAGAGAGAGAGAGAAAGATAGTGACTGTGATTCTTACTAGAACTGGTTTTGCTATTCTCGTGATCATGATATGTGGTTGTCTTATCTACTTTATTTGAATGCATTGATTGCAAAATGCTCTGGATAACCGTGTCTGCTAATTGACTAAAATGTAATGTAAATGTAATGAAAGAGACTCAGTGGGAGGGCACCTCCTGACCTGCTGGCGATATGTGTCCATGCCCGGGGGATGGCACACAGCATGGCACAGAAGGCACAAATTGCCAGGATAGAGAAGAGGCATAGGTATAGCAGGCCCTCCACCCCGTCATAACACACACCGATCAGCGCATCCAGGTAGTCCTACAGTGTGGAGGGAGGAAACAAACAAACACATTTGCAGATAGCAGAAAATATCTCTCTGAGACATGTTGTGAAGTGAATAGATGTACACAGCAGAGCCACTGTCACAAGGAACTAGATCCATGCCGTGGGATTCAGTGGTGGTGTCCTGTACCTTGTTGAGTCCTCTACAGTCCAGCAGGGCAGTCAACTGGTGGAGGCTAGCCTCTGAGGAGTTGAGCAGGTGCTGGATGCCCAATAGGTCTCTCTGTGGAGAAGACAAGTGTAGGATTCAGTACTCAAATTCTATGCTTACACAGACGGGATGCATTATGCCACATTATGCCACAACACTGACCTCAGCGGTGGGGAAGAGAGGAACAGCGAACTGCAGCAGGCCCTGTATTTGGATCTGCATGGTGGTCAGAGATCTTTGGAAGATGGTCAGAGACTGCAAACACACACACGCACACAAAACAACAGGCCAAATTCTGGGTAGTGTACATTTAAAGGGATAATCCACCCACAGAAAAAACAATCATGAAACTCCTGTCAGGTTGGTAAAAGCCAATGTTTTGTCAATGTGTAAAAATGATTTAACTTCTCAGTGGCCCATCTGTGAAATCGGAAATCGTTTAGAACGTGTCATAGGTACATGGTTCTCCTCACTAGAGATAGGGGATGACACACTATCACATTTCATAACGCTTTTAAGACAATTACCTGCACTCCAAGTCACCAAATCAGCCAATAGATGGTATGGGCATAATTGTATAGAGCACATCCATCCGTTTATATCATCATGACAAAGTTTATATTTCGCTTGCGGATATTAACTTAATGTGTGTATTTACGTTGGCTAGCTAGCTACCTAGCCAGCCAGCCCAGAGTTTCTGGCAGAGAGCAAGCCAATTTGCAACAGATTTCCACAACTATTTTTCACATGTTGCTACCAACCTTACTATAAAAACAAAATGAAAAATGTGTTAACAAAATATTGTTTTCACATAGTGTTATTTAACACTGTTAAAACCTGTTGATCCTACCCCCTACTTTTTCGAACATTCTGTTAAAAATAGCGCAACATTTCAGCGCCCTGCTACTCAGGCCAGGAATATAGTATATGCATATGATTAGTATGTGTGGATAGAAAACACTCTGACGTTTCTAAAACTGGTTAAATCACGGCTGTGACTATAACAGAGCGTCTGTTTCATCGAAAAGCGCAGGAAAATCTGATCACTGAAAATGGAAAAAAATATCCATGCGCCACTTCCAGGAATTGTTAAAGGTGAACCGGATTAAATGAGGCCGAGGTTGCAGTACCTACAGCTTCCACAGGATGTCTAGAGTCTTCTCATTTGCTTCGGATTTGATTCTTGGTCGAACCGACCCAAGGGAACCGATTCCCTCCGGCCTCCAACAGGATGTTTTGGTTGAGATTTCTCCGGGCATTTTTTCCAGACGGCCACCTATAGAATTTACATCGCCTCATGATGAATTTTATCGCTTATTAACGTGTACTAATACCTAAAGTTGCATTACAAAAGTATTTCGAAGTGTTTTGTGAAAGTTTATCGTCGACTTTTTTACTTTTAAAAAATGACGTTACGTTATGAAACGCTATTTTTTTCCGTTTATCACACAGTCTTCATAGATCGATATCTAGGCTATATATGGACCGATTTAATCGAAAAAAAGACAAAATAGTGAATATGGGACATCAAGGAGTGCCAACAAAGAAGATGGTCAAAGGTAATGAATGTTTTATATTTTATTGTGCGGTTTGTGTAGCGCCGACTATGCTAATTATTTTGTTTACATCCCCTGCCGGTCTTTTGGGGTGTTACATGCTATCAGATAATAGCTTCTCATGCTTTCGCCGAAAAACATTTTAAAAATCTGACTTGTTGCCTGGATTCACAACGAGTGTAGCTTTAATTCAATACCCTGCATGTGTATTTTAATGAACGTTTGCGTTTTAACTAATACTATTAGCGTTTAGCGTAGTGCATTTGCATTTCCAGAGCTCTAGATGGGACGCCTGCGTGCCAGGTAGGAGCAAGAGGTTTAATCATAGGAATTCGTGGTTTGGGATGGATTATAACTTTAATACACTAGTGGGCTTGTCAGTTCAGCTTTTGTCCAGCATAGGGAGACAAAAGCCAATCATTAACAGCAAGTTAGTCTCATCCAACAGAATCTGCATGCTCTGCCCTTGTGCACTCCACCCAAGAACAGCAAGTAGACTGTAAACCACATGAATTTACCCCTTAGAAACTGATCTGGGAGCGTAGTATGAACCCTATGACTCCAACCCTACACAGCAAATTCTCCAGTGTTCAAAAACAAACAAAAAAATGAACACAGAGCGTTAAATCAACACTGAAAGTCATGAGTCTGTGGTCTCATATAGACACCAGAACAGTGTTAAATTAACACACTGTGAGTGCCTTGTCTACCGAGTAAATTGTAGAGTTACCACCCATGACTTTATTGGTTAGTGACAGAGACATGGTTGTTGCATTCATCCATTTTCGGTCCTGTTGACTATCCCCAAACGATCCTAAGTGAATATGTCATAAAAACACTCAATTCTTTAACACAATACCATATGTATTTCATAAAGCCTTATTTAGAGGGCCTAGTTTTACCTGGAAACAGGGGCCTGAAACTCATACACAATCACATTGAACCAAAAACACAACCATCATTATCATATTTCCCAGCATGCTCTACTGCAGGTTGATTTTGAGAATTGCTTGTTTAAATATATAGGTTTTCACATTTCCACAAACTTCAAAGTGTTTCCTTTCAAATGGTATCAAGAATATGCATAATCTTGCTTCACATCCTGAGCTACAAGCAGTTAGATTTGGGTATGTCACTTTAGGCGAAAAAAAGAATGAAAAAAAAGGGGCGGATCCTTATTAACAATGGAGGATCATTTGATTTCCAGTTTTTAAGTAAACTTTTTTTCTCAAACTGATTGACAAGAAAAGTATAGTCTAACCCATTGGGTATCTAACCATACCCTCATATGCAGCGTCTTGAAATGTACAGATGGACGGATTAATCATAAAACTTCTGACATCCAATTTACTAACTCTGCCCATAACTTTTGGACTTTATAGCACTCCCAGAAGGCATGAATTATTTAGTCATTGTTAGTTTTACCCTTATGACATGTCTCTGCTGTTGTGCTGTAGAATTTGTGAATTTTGTCTCTTGTATTAAACATGACTTTATACTGGATTAAGCGTACATTTTCGTTAACTGTAATTTCGTTAGTTATGTTCCAACACTCCATCTTGTGCCAATGTCAGTTAGTTTATATATATTTTCTGCGAGATTGTCAGCTCTCTGCAAGGTTTTGAATATCTTACCGTTCATATGACTATCCTTTTCTGACTCAAATAGGACTCCCTCAACATTGCTCTGATGTCAAAAAGATTTCAGAATTAAATTTCATGATATAAAACTTTTAAGTTGCATTTATAAAATAAATTAAACATTGGTCAGCCCACAATTGCTTTTTAATTCTGTCAAGGAAATAATTGTATTTCCTATTTCCAAATTATCAATGAACCTACCAGGTACCTCCCCAAAGCCTTAAACACGGGCACCCTCATAGATATCATCCTAACCAACTTCCCCTCTAAATACACCTCTGCTATCTTCAACCAAGATCTCAGCGATCACTGCCTCATTGCCTGCATCCGTAATGGGTCAGCGGTCAAACGACCTCCACTCATCACTGTAAAACGCTCCCTGAAACACTTCTGCGAGCAGGCCTTTCTAATCGACCTGGCCGGGGTATCCTGGAAGGATATTGATCTCATCCCGTCAGTAGAGGATGCCTGGATATTTTTTAAAAATGCCTTCCTAACCATCTTAAATAAACATGCCCCATTCAAGAAATTTAGAACCAGGAACAGATATAGCCCTTGGTTCTCCCCAGACCTGACTGCCCTTAACCAACACAAAAACATCCTATGGCGTTCTGCATTAGCATCGAACAGCCCCGTGATATGCAGCTGTTCAGGGAAGCTAGAAACCATTATACACAGGCAGTTAGAAAAGCCAAGGCTAGCTTTTTCAAGCAGAAATTTGCTTCCTGCAACACTAACTCAAAAAAGTTCTGGGACACTGTAAAGTCCATGGAGAATAAGAACACCTCCTCCCAGCTGCCCACTGCACTGAAGATAGGAAACACTGTCACCACTGATAAATCCACCATAATTGAGAATTTCAATAAGCATTTTTCTACGGCTGGCCATGCTTTCCACCTGGCTACTCCTACCCCGGACAACAGCACTGCACCCCCAACAGCAACTCGCCCAAGCCTTCCCCATTTCTCCTTCTCCCAAATCCATTCAGCTGATGTTCTGAAAGAGCTGCAAAATCTGGACCCCTACAAATCAGCCGGGCTAGACAATCTGGACCCTTTCTTTCTAAAATATCTGCCGAAATTGTTGCCACCCCTATTACTAGCCTGTTCAACCTCTCTTTCGTGTCGTCTGAGATTCCCAAAGATTGGAAAGCAGCTGCGGTCATCCCCCTCTTCAAAGGGGGGACACTCTTGACCCAAACTGCTACAGACCTATATCTATCCTACCGTGCCTTTCTAAGGTCTTCGAAAGCCAAGTCAACAAACAGATTACCGACCATTTCGAATCTCACCATACCTTCTCTGCTATGCAATCTGGTTTCAGAGCTGGTCATGGGTGCACCTCAGCCACGCTCAAGGTCCTAAACGATATCTTAACCGCCATCGAAAAGAAACATTACTGTGCAGCCGTATTCATTGATCTGGCCAAGGCTTTCGACTCTGTCAATCACCACATCCTCATCGGCAGACTCGACAGCCTTGGTTTCTCAAATAATTGCCTCGCCTGGTTCACCAACTACTTCTCTGATAGAGTTCAGTGTGTCAAATCGGAGGGTCTGCTGTCCGGACCTCTGGCAGTCTCTATGGGGGTGCCACAGGGTTCAATTCTTGGACCGACTCTCTTCTCTGTATACATCAATGAGGTCGCTCTTGCTGCTGGTGAGTCCCTGATCCACCTCTACGCAGACGACACCATTCTGTATACTTCCGGCCCTTCTTTGGACACTGTGTTAACAACCCTCCAGGCAAGCTTCAATGCCATACAACTCTCCTTCCGTGGCCTCCAATTGCTCTTAAATACAAGTAAAACTAAATGCATGCTCTTCAACCGATCGCTACCTGCACCTACCAGCCTGTCCAACATCACTACTCTGGACGGCTCTGACTTAGAATACGTGGACAACTACAAATACTTAGGTGTTTGGTTAGACTGTAAACTCTCCTTCCAGACCCATATCAAACAACTCCAATCCAAAGTTAAATCTAGAATTGGCTTCCTATTTCGCAACAAAGCATCCTTCACTCATGCTGCCAAACATACCCTTGTAAAACTGACCATCCTACCAGTCCTCGACTTTGGCGATGTCATTTACAAAATAGCCTCCAATACCCTACTCAACAAATTGGATGCAGTCTATCACAGTGCAATCCGTTTTATCACCAAAGCCCCATATACTACCCACCATTGCGACCTGTACGCTCTCGTTGGCTGGCCCTCGCTTCATACTCGTCGCCAAACCCACTGGCTCCATGTCATCTACAAGACCCTGCTAGGTAAAGTCCCCCTTATCTCAGCTCGCTGGTCACCATAGCATCTCCCACCTGTAGCTCACGCTCCAGCAGGTATATCTCTCTAGTCACCCCCAAAACCAATTCTTTCTTTGGCCGCCTCTCCTTCCAGTTCTCTGCTGCCAATGACTGGAACGAACTACAAAAATCTCTGAAACTGGAAACACTTATCTCCCTCACTAGCTTTAAGCACCAACTGTCAGAGCAGCTCACAGATTACTGAACCTGTACATAGCCCACCTATAATTTAGCCCAAACAACTACATCTTTCCCAACTGTATTTAATTTTTATTTATTTATTTATTTTGCTCCTTTGCACCCCATTATTTTTATTTCTACTTTGCACATTCTTCCATTGCAAAACTACCATTCCAGTGTTTTACTTGCTATATTGTATTTACTTTGCCACCATGGCCTTTTTTGCCTTTACCTCCCTTCTCACCTCATTTGCTCACATTGTATATAGACTTGTTTATACTGTATTATTGACTGTATGTTTGTTTTACTCCATGTGTAACTCTGTGTCGTTGTATCTGTCGAACTGCTTTGCTTTATCTTGGCCAGGTCGCAATTGTAAATGAGAACTTGTTCTCACTTGCCTACCTGGTTAAATAAAGGTAAAATAAAAAAAATTACAAAAATTAACAAGTCATTTACTGTCACGCCCTGGTCGAAGTATTTCGTGTTTATCTTTATTTATTGGTCAGGCCAGGGTGTGGCATGGGTTTTTGTATGTGGTGTGTATATATGGGGGATTGTAGCTAGTGGGGTGTTCTAGATAAGTCTATGGCTGTCTGAAGTGGTTCTCAATCAGAGGCAGGTGTTTATCGTTGTCTCTGATTGGGAACCATATTTAGGCAGCCATATTCTTTGAGTTTGGTGTGGGTGATTGTCCTTAGTGTCTTTGTTCCTGTCGCTGTGTTAGTTGACACAAGTATAGGCTGTTTCGGTTTTCGTTTTGTAGTGTTGTGTGTATTCGTGTTACGTTTGTTTGATTAAACATGGATCGCAATCTACACGCTGCATTTTGGTCCGACTCTCCTTCACACCTAGAAAACCGTTACATTTACAGTTTCTATGCCTTTAGTTTTCCATGTGGGCCAATTTATCGGTGGATTCTGAAAAGCTGTCCAAGGATTGTTTCATAGGGGTGTGTTTTTAGGGACTGATATTGGTTGTTGTAGAATCCATTTAATTTGATTCTATATTGTTTATTTTCTTAATTATGAAGTTGTTAATATTCTTAGCTTAATCCTTTCAAAATAGACACGTGAAAATATTCTGGGGATGAGCATGCACATCTTCAATATGTACCCATTGTTCCTCTTTAGTGCATTTAACAATATGTTGCAGGTAAAAGCCTTGGGTGGCGAGTTGATACAATTTAGAGAGATGTAAAACTTTCCTTTTTATTCTATGATTTTGATTTGCTCAAATAAGGTCTGTTATGATTGTGTCTACTGTTTTAAAGAATGCCTTTGGTGGGGTAAATGGTATTAGCGAAAATAAGTATAAAAACATTGGGAGCCAGGACATTCTAAAGAGGTTTATTCTACATGTAAAATTTATGGAAAGATTTATCCATTTAATTAGATCTGCTTTCATGTTGTTGAGTAATAGGATAAAGTTATTTTTATATATTTGTTTGTTGTCACGTATTAAGCATAATAATGATTTCATATTTTTTGTGGTCCACTTAAAGGATTGCTGCAGATCATGAGTTATTATTTTGAATTTTGGCATTTTTTTCCCCATGTTAGCTTTATATCCTGAGATTTTAGAATATTCAGAAAATATTTTTAACAAGGAGAGAATTTGGTTTTCAATATTACTCAGGTATATCAGGAGATTGTCAGCAAATAAGTTTAGTTTATTACTTTATTCAAGTTTACCAATACTGATACCGTATATGTTTGGGTCCTGTCTAATTCTTTCTGCAAGTGGTTCAATTGCCAGTGCAAACAGGAGCAGGGAGAGAGGACATCCCTGTCTTGTGCCCCCTTCTAAAGAAAATGTATCATAAAATATATTATTTGAGTATTTTTTGCTTCAGGATATTTATAAAATATTTTCATAAAATGAATTATTTCAGCTGAAAAGTTGAAGGCTTCCAAAGTTTTTATTTGAAAAGGGCATTCAAGATGGTCAAATGCCTTTTCAGGAATCAACAGCTATAATTGATAAATCAACATCTTTATTTGCCATTAAAGAGTATGCTTTATTTGAGTTTAAACTGTAGTTGTTGGTTGTTGTCTCTCTTCAAAAGTAAAAGATCATATTCCTGCTTAAGTTAAGAAATTGTATTTTCTTCTTTACCTTGTAAAGATTTCTTATGGGCTTTTCCTAAAATAGTGATTTATTTTTCTTTAATTTTAATTTCTAATTCAGATGTAATTTTTGCTGAGTATGAGATTATCATTACCCTAATGTATTCCTGAAAAGCATACAAAATTGTGTAGTGTTGACTTTTCTCTGTCCTCTGTTTACATTTGTAATGGTATTTTTTACATTTGTAAAGGTAAAAAAATGTTTTTCCGGGTCTTGAAGAAGTGCTCTGTTCGTTCTCCATATTCTTCCGCTAAATGTATTTTCTGTTGTTGTAATTAAGCATGATACAGGAAATTATCCAATATCACTGTCATGGATTTTTGAACCTACTATATTTTTGAGTGCATTTTTGGAAAAAAAAAAAAAAAAAAGGAGTACTCTTTTGTCATTGGGAATAGTAATCTCCAGCTGTCCTGTAAATTATTTGTAGATATGAAAATGTGCAGCCTCTTTGGAGGCTCCTTGAATTTGCCTTTTTTATTGCTGTGTCGGTCTAACTTGCTGAATGTGTGATTTTGGTCACTTGCTAAAATAATAGTTCCCATCTGGATTTGATCTAATATTGCTTGAACTATATCTGAAAACATCAGATTTGCCCCTGGGAAGATAATGAAATCAATGTGTATTTTCACCATGTAAGGTATAATTCAAAATGAGAAAACAGCCTTTTTGGTCTGTGCGCTGGGATATAAGGGAAAAGGGTGTATTCTTGTTTATCAGTATGCCTACACCTCTGCTGTTACTACAGTGGGTGGCAGCATAAGCCTCTCCAACCCATCACCTCTTTAATGATCCCGAACAGTCATTCTGATTCCAATGCAAAATAGTCTTTTGAGAGACTAAGATTTTACCCAGAATATTTTTGGGATGGAAATGCTAAAAATTTGAGAAAACATACCTTTTCTCTCATGGCTAACTACCAGGAACTTGGATGCAGTGTTGCAGTAAAATCATCTCAAGCTAATTCGGTGATATACACAGAAACTCAAACAATATAGAAATTGCATCAATTTCAACAAAACATTTTTTTATGAATCTCCCAATTTGGCATGTCTCTTGTGATGCAGTTCACAGCAGCACTGATGGATGTGTTGACATGACAACAATGTCAGAGTTTTGAACGACCCTTCTCCTCTTTTGTTCCATGCTGGCTGCTAGCTAACACCAGACACAGATGAAAGGGGAAACATAGAAGCATCTTTGCCATAGATGAATAGTGTAAACCTTTCATTATAATTGCTAACATCCTACAGGGTACACCCGTGTGTACAGGTTCGAGGACCCTGTGTTAGAGTAAAACTAGGCCCTCAAAATAAGGCCTCATGAAATATTGTATGTAAGGTAGTTTGTCAAATAATAACAAAAAATGACGATAACATATGAAATGGAATATGAAACCGAAATGGATGAATGCAACCATGTCTCTGTCACTAACAAATAGTCATGAGTGGTAACTCTACAATTTTCTCGAAAGACAAGGCACTCTGTAAATATTTTAATAAGGCTTTACACCAACCAGGGTGCTAATTTAACACTGTTCTGGTGTCTATATGTGTCCACAGACCAGTATTCCCTGTGCGTTCATTTAAGTGTGGCGCTGCGCCATGATAGAATCATTGCTGCCACACCAAAATAAACATTATATTTCTACCAAACATATGTTCAATAAAGTTCTGTAAAGCATATTCGCATTTCTTGGTAAATAAATAATCTGTCTGGGTTCAATACAGTTCTGAAGGCTATTTAATTCTGTGAGCTGTGACAGGCAGCAAGCAACTCAAGAAACACGGTGCACCAGTTACCAGTGTGCAATACAGACGCTCTGCGCAAGAAACACAATTCACTTGAATCACTTCAGAATGCACCTGCGCGCAATACATAAGCCCTGTGGCGCAAAACACAATTTACTTGAATCACCTCAGAGTGCACCTGTGTGAGAAACTGAAAGAAAGGTACATTAGCTAGCCAACTAGTTAACTACATAAGCTAGCTATAACCTAAACACTCTACTAAACTTAATTTAGATCTATAATATTGCTGCCACAAATGTAACGGCAATTAGCTATCCAATATTCACAAGGATGTTGATGATAGAAACATGGTTAACTAACGTTACTAGTTTAGCAAGTTAGCTAGATTCATCGGCTGGACAGTCCAGCCTGGACTATATTAACCGGCACCCAGGGACAGAGCATTGAATGGAAAGTGTCAGGGCTCATGCAATGATGGCAAAAGGTAAAGATTGTTATATTGGATACTTCCATTTCTCAAAATGCCTTCTAATGTAAAATATCTCAGATTGTGCACGAACCATGGCTCAATAATAACGCATTGTCTGTTGCTGTTCACAGGCTCCTCAGTCATGGTTGCATTCGAGCCAACCACAGTGCTTGAGCATGAGGCCGTCATTGGGGGTTTTAAATATCTGTACCGTCTAACAAACTTCCCAGAACTGCTGGACATTGCTGAATTGCTGGGTTTGGTACTATTTCACAAAGCTCAAGGTGAATGAGTGCTCCACAATTCTGTGCTTTTGTTCATATTTTTTTCACTTGATATTTAAATGTCACCAGACTTACTTCACATTGTTCTCATTTACATGAAGATTGGCAAGAACACAAACTACAGGTCACACATAATAGTGAAAGAAATGTTGAAGATGCTGGCTCAAGTTGTGGAGGAGCCGATCCTACATGCCATTCAGACATCTGTAGCCATTGGCCTGGAGGCTGATGAAACTACAGATGTGGCAACTAATAAGCAGCTGGATTTACATGTCTGGTTTATATTTCAATAAGAGTTACAACATTATTTTGAATAGTGATATTCTACAGTCACAATCCATGAGTAATAATGAAATGGTTTATGGATTTGTGTATGTTTTCTAGATACATGGACCAAGAGGGACACCTTTAAAACTAGTTCCTGGACCTGGTGTCAGTCCCTGATGGCCAGGCAGACACCATCGTTGCCACCATCAAGGAGGTGCTGCAGATCAAAAAGATACCAACAGAGAGATTGTACTACGACCTGGGCACTGATGGGGCTGTGGTGATGACTGGTATGGACACAACACTAAGTCTTATGTAATACCCTTGGTAGAACCAAGTATTGAGTTAATTTTTTATAATTAATTGGTAATTTACAAGTGAATTGGTTTGTTTACTTTTAAATTTTGACCAATAAGGTCGCTTGTTAGGCTGTGGCCAATGGGAGATTTGCCCTGGTTAACGGAAGGCCTGGGAAAAAAAGAGAGACGTTGAGAAAAAGGATGGACATTACATTATGACCGTTGGCGAAGAAAAACTACAAAAGATGACAATAAAAATAGAACAAAACCCATACCCAGTTTAGAAGGGAAATACCGATTTTATTTTATAAGAATTATCGTTTTGTTAAGATTGACTTAGTAAAGACTGAAGCTACCATTTACAATATGTCTTGTGATACAAATCATTTTTCTCATCTTCAAACAGGACAACATAGTGGTGTGTCAAAACAGCTAAAAGGATGCCTTCCCGTGGATGGTGTCTGTGGCTTGTCCTGCCCACCATCTTGCTCTGGCCTGATTTGCTGACGTCCCCTATATGAGATTATGTATCACATTCCTTCACTTGGCTACTCTGGTCTCATCTTGTTTACCTACTGCATCTACACTCAAAATAAATGTATTTTGCAGGAAGTAAAGGATGTTCGCTGGCTGTCTCAGAACATGGCCGTGGCTGATCTCAGCGAAACCTCAGCGCAGTGTTTGTGGCATTGGCTGAGGAGGTGGAGGTGAACCGGTGCCCAACTGCAAAGGGCCTCTACGCCAGTGATGCAAACTAGTCACCTTTTGGCAAAATTCTCAGTTTTTAATGCAAAATAGGTAAACTACGTGATTCGTGTAGATTCAATGAGAATCTTTTTTGTTGTTGTTTTTTTGCGTTTGGGTCACTATAGGCTGTAAGCGAACCAGTGATGTATGTTTGGAGCAATACGGTCTGTTTCCAATACTCGAGCCTGGGCTCAGTCAGTCATTCACATAACAGAATGCAGCATGCGAGAGAAGAGACAACCAACTTGCTAGCTGCAGCATCAGCGTGCGCTCTGGAAAGACAGCGGAGAGTGGAAAGGCAGTTTGCGAGTTACAACACTAGTACGTCCCCTGAACGACAACGAAGAGGTAGATAACAAGCCTGGAGACGGAGATGAGAAGGTGATGAAGCATACTTCATGAGCTGTAACCGAAAAATAACTGGCATTTGGAAAGTTTGAGGTGAGGAAGCAAGTGTGGTGGAACAAGAATTGTTAGCATTGTTAAGTATCTTTCTACAGTAGCTGGATCGAATTCTCCGTTAGCTAGCCAGAGAAATGTTGAGCAACATTAGCTGATCAAATAATTGAGTTTGTGAAAATTTGCTGAATTAACATTTTAACATTAGATGAGGTAACGTTAGCAGCGTTAGCTCGAGGAACCAATTAGCTATAGTATTAACTGGTATACGTCACCTTGCCGTTCCTCAAGCTATAACGTTAGTTTCTCACTGGACCCTGGCAATCTGTGTGAAATGTTAAATAGTTAGCTAGCTAATGAACTAACTAATATCTATGAACAAATGTATTCCCTCTATGTGGTTAATTTTCAGAATGAGAGAATTAGGTGAACATTAGGCATTGCTTGTTAAACAAGTGGATTCAGGGATCAAGTGTAGCTGGAGCTGGGCCTAGCTTAAGCTGGATGCCAATAGAGGTGAAAAGGAACACCACACACTTTCCTTTTTCAATAAGGTGGATAAAAAGGGGTATGCCAGATGCACTCTGCCTGAAAGATCAATTATGCCAACAAAGGGTCTCATGCTCTGCTGCTAGCACATTGTAGTACAGGCAGAAAGTGTACAATGTAATAACACGCAGTGTAGCCCAAAGATATTGCTTTTATGTTGAACTTGACATCATACTGTAACACTTGTGTGAGTGAGGGGGGATTACTTTATCTTTTACTCAGTGAACGTTATTTTTGCACACATGTAGCCTTGTGCCCTTAATCAATGTCTACTATAGTGGCCACAATAATAGAGCAAAAATAGAATGCCTGTTTATTTCCTTCTATTTCTACTTTAAGATGTTTTTTCCCCAAGTGCAATATTTACATGTATGTGGTCACAAGCGTTCTATTATAAAGGCTGTCATGGCTAACTTTTTTCTCTGGACTTGCGTGTCTTTCGCAGTAAAGTCTAGGCAACAAATAACATTGGATTGCTTTCCTTAATTTTTTGTTCTGAGTTTGGTTCACAATAACCACTTTTTATTTTATATACAGACACTGATCATGTAGATCATATTCTTTGTTGTTTAATTAGTACAGTTAAGTCCTGAATTTCAAGATGGGATCCAGCCTAAAAGTCACTAGAAATTAGTGTTTTAAAGCATATCAAATCAAATCCAATTTTATTTGTCACATACACATGGTTAGCAGATGTTAATGCGAGTGTAGCGAAATGCTTGTGCTTCTAGTTCCGACAATGCAGTAATAACCAACAAGTAATCTAACTAACAATTCCAAAACTACTGTCTTATACACAGTGTAAGGGGATAAAGAATATGTACATAAGGATATATGAATGAGTGATGGTACAGAGCAGCATAGGCAAGATACAGTAGATGGTATCGAGTACAGTATATACATATGAGATGAGTATGTAAACAAAGTGGCATAGTTAAAGTGGCTAGTGATACATGTATTACATAAGGATGCAGTCGATGATATAGAGTACAGTATATTGTCACGCTCTGACCTTAGAGATAATTTATTATCTATTTTGGGGTTAGGTAGGGGTGTGACTAGGGTGGGCATTCTAGTTTTGTTATTTCTATGTTGGCCTGGTATGGTTCCCAATCAGAGGCAGCTGTCTATCGTTGTCTCTGATTGGGGATGCTATTTAGGCAGCCTTTTCCCATCTGTTTGTTGTGGGATCTTGTTTTTGTGTAGTGGCTGTGAACACTGCATTGACGGCACGTTTCGTTTGTTCTGTATTGTTTTGCTCAGTTTCACTTATTAAACATGTGGAACTCTACGCACGCTGCGCCTTGGTCCGTTAATTCTACAGACGATCGTGACACACACACACATATATATATTTAATTCTTTGCGTGTTTCAGTGTCCCAAAAATGTGTCACCTTTAGGGCCCTCACCAGTTTGCATCCCTGCTCTACGCTTTCTGTGCCACATACAGGTAGGCCTAGATGTATTGTAGATTATAGTGGACTCCAAATTAAATAATGTACTGTGTTGCTATTACTGCTTTCAGTGTCTCAAAACTCTATTTGAGTGGTCCACGATGTGGCTTTTAAAACCTGTTTTGTATTGTCCATTGATGTATCATTGTTGAGTGACAAACTTTTCTAACTCTACAGATTTGTGGCAGCACTTTACCTGCTGGCAGACGTGCTGCCTCACCTGACGTGGCTTTCAAATTATATTCCAATTAGAGGATGTAAACTTCCTGGCCATAAAAGAGCAGGTACATTCTTTTCTGTCTTCATGTTCAAACATGGGCAAATGTCTCAGTTTAACAGAGTCAAAGGACAGCACTCCTCAATTAAATATTTAAGAACTTCTGACACTTCATTATAATTACTTCAAGCAAAACAACTCTGTTGTAGGTCCCTGTGACAATGGCATCACTCCTCGCCATAAAACATTCTGGTGATTCCCAGCCCCTGGGGTCATTTCTAAGCTAACTCCACCAGGACCTCGATGTCCCAATGGGTCTGGGCGCATTCAACGTCAAGGAGGAGGAGAGGGAGAGGCCAGGTGGAGACCAAGACCAGGAAGCAGTTCTGAGCTGGGTTTAGAGAGGAGGTAAAAACATTTATTATCAAATGTTGTGATGCAACCAATGTTACATTGTGTGTGTTGGATAAACTAAAACAAACAGCTCTTAATCACTTATTTTCTGCTTTGTGCTGTAATTAGGTCATGGATCCATATATTGTTGGCTTCCAGGACAGCCTAGACCAGAGGTTCCAACACCGGGAGATTCTGGGGGCCTCCAGGACAGCCTAGACCAGAGGTTCCAACACCGGGAGATTCTGGGGGCCTCCAGGACAGCCTAGACCAGAGGTTCCAACACCTGGAGATTCTGGGCGCCTTCAGTGTGTTGGGAACTCAGTCTGCGTTCTCCAGTGAGAGGATAAACACCGTTAACCTGATCCTCCTCACCAGGCAGTTTGTGCAAGCGCCAGAGGCTGCTGTGCTCCAAGAGTGGCCCTCTTACAAGCAACATGTGCTAGTTGGAGTATTCACAGTATCGAATGAGTGTGACAATCTTTTGAAGAAAACATTTTAGGTCAGTTTTGCCCAACCCTTTTTCCTGTTGAACTAACACTGTTGGCTCTTCTTTAATGCTGTACATCTTTTTGTTTTTCATGTATTTCAGGGGTTGAATCAGCTGACGGCAATAACAAAGCTGGCCTCGCAATTTGAGTGGGGGCAGCTCTACCCCTGCCATAGCCAGTTGGCAGAAATTGCACTGGCTATACCAGTGTCTTCGGTTAATTGTAAGAGGTTCTTCTCTGCAATGAAACGAGTAAGAACATTTAAATGTGAAAGTAGATCCTTTGTCCCTCTCCCTTCTCTTATTGTTCTTTCTGTTATTGCAGGTCAAAACAGACTTGAGGAACAGACTGCAGGGAGAGCATCTATCTGCCTGCATGCGGCTCTCCATCAACGAAACACAACCCAACCAAGCCGCACTGCTTCTTAACACAGCGCGCATCCAACCCGGAAGCCAGCCGCACCAATGTGTCGACAATGAGCATTGGGATTGAAAACAGAGGAAGATCGTCAAAGGTAAACAATTTATTTTATTGCAGTTTGTGATTTTGTTACGCCTGTGCTGGTTGAAATAGTAGTTTATGGGGCACTATCCTCAGATAATCGCATCGTATTCTGGCGACCTGGTTAGCGTGCACTGCGCCCGGCCCGCCACAGGAGTCGCAAACCCTCCTAACCCGGACTACGCTAGGCCAATTGTGCGTCGCCCCATGGACCTCCGGGTCGCGGCCGGCTGCGACAGAGACGGGGCTCGAACCCAGAGTCTCTGGTGGCACAGCTAGCACTGTGATGCAGTGCCCTAGACCACTGCGCCATGCTAACACATTTGCAACACTTTCAGTGTTGTTTTAACACTGTGTTCATTTTGCTATGATTTTTAACACTGGAGAATTTGAGGTGTAGATTTAAACCATCAAACAACATCTTTCATTAATGGGTTAACCTGTCACATCACAGTAAATCAAAACAGTTTGAGTGTCCCCAACCATTACAAAATAGACTGGGACAATGAGTGCCCAATGGCACAGACGGTCCTTAATTGAAGCAAGACAGTCAATTACCCTTAAACAGCAGCCATAGCAGCAGCCATAATTGATCTCCTTTGATCTAAACATTTTCAGAATTTGTCTCGGTGGCATGTCTACGATCCAATAACTGAGTGTATGTGTGTCTCAGTGAGCGATCTCTGCTTCCATACTCAGGTGAATGTGTGCTGACTGAGCAGGCTGGGTAACGCTTCCCTGCACTCTGTTGCTGCATTCTCTTGAACCTTCGGGGCATGTCTACAAGCACAGCATAATAGGATCTGAACTGGGTTATGGAGCTAGCTGAGGCTGGAGAGAGAAAGATTACTTCTCACTGCCCTGACCTAAAAACCACCTCTCCTTCTTGGAGACCTTACTGAACACCATAAGGGAGGGATGGAGGAGGAGGAGGAGGGGGGAGCGACAGAGAGAGTGTGAGTACAAGACAGAAGGGGATAAAGGTAGAGAGAAAGAGACAGAAAGAGGTCAGATAGAAACAGGGAGACAGAAAGGTCAAAGCAGGTATCATTGACCCGGTGCTGCTGGTGATGAGTATTACCTGCTGGAATGGGTTGGGGAGGGTCTGGCTGCAGTACAGGTAGTAATGCACTATATCTGTAGACAACAGGGAGACACCAACAAGTCAGAAAGACTCAGCAATAACATTGATCTCTTTAAGTATAATGTGATTACAGCCCGGGGTGGGTATAAACACCTTGTAATTACAGGTTCATTAAAGTGACATCAAAAGCATAGCTTGTCTTTAACTCACCAGAACTGATCAGGTCCTTGGTCTGGTTCATGATGAACTTGTCTGGGATCACACAGAAGTCACTGGTGCCCTGAACACAAGAAGGACATTTTTAAAAACCACAAAACTAGTGTCAAAGTAGTCTATCAAACACACACCCCCTCCTGTGTTTAATAGGAATACGTACAGGTCTCTCGGGGTTCAACTAATGAGCCTCTATATACCACAGATGAAAGCTGCCCATTTTGCCTCTTCTCCAAATCCAACTGTTTGTGTATATTGTTCCATAAAGCCTATAGAGAGAGAGTGTGTGTGTGCTTCATACCGGCCGCTCTGCTCCGTCTATAATTATTCTTGTGAAGGAATTCATTATGCATTAATGTATTATGTGCCCCGGTGTTCTTTTACTTCAGATGGCAGGAGTTTTCCTCCCTTCATTAGTGTCACAACATCACAACAACACATACACAGTCGTGTACAGCTAACCTTGTGGGGACACACAATTCAGTCCCATTCAGAATCCTATTTTCTCTAACCCCTAACCTGTACTCCTACTCTAACCTAAATTTAAACCTAAACCCTAACCTTAAACCAAAAACCTAATCCTAATCCTAACCCTTAAACTAACCCTAGCTCCTAACAGTGACCCTTAACGTCATTCTAACCCTAACACTAATTCTAACCTTAATCCTAAACCACCTAGAAATAGCATTTGACCTTGTGGTGACTTGGTCAACTTTGTTTGTTTACTATTCTTGTGGGGACTTCTGGTCCCCACAAGAATAGTTAAACACATCCACACACACTTTTTTTGGGCCTATAAAAACAAGCCTGGGTTGCTTAGAGGCAAACTGAGGTCAGGATGCTTATGTTTGGAACAAATCACAGGGGTGCTCTATGGTGTGCCACTTCCTGATTCTACGCCATTCTCTTCACATTGTTTGTTCCAAGATGATCAGATAGATTCATTCCATTCTTCCATTCCAAGGGAGGGGGTATCCATGATTACATGGTCAAGGGGGGCCTGATCCTAGATTTGTGAATGATATAGTATCTACTATATAATCCTTCTCTGTGCCTGGGAGCGTGTGCATTTGTTACGAATCCCTTTTGGCCCGACAGTCTAGGGGGGATGGTAATGAGACCCGTAACATAACTCATGCAAATTATAATTGTGACAAAGTAAAAGTGTGAACGAAATAACCACGATAACTGAAATTATACCGTCAAACTCAGGGTTTATTGTAAAAAACACAGTAATGAGGGGAGCAGGAAAAGGGGCTGAGCTGGACCCAAGGAAAGAAACAATAAGCATCCAAAACACCCCTAAGCTAGACTAGCCTATTTTAACAACAGCTAACTAACCAAAAATACAGTGGGTGGTCCGCCCAGTTCTAACTAGTGTATTTAACAAAGTTCACCTACGGGTAGTGTATGCCCATGGGCGACTTGTCTTGGTTTCCCCCTTTTCCCACCAGCAACAAACAAACACCATAACGAAAAACAATACTCACAGGTGATGACAAAGTGCTATGGAGGTGCTCAAACAAAAGAGAGGTTAAAAGACACAAAGCGAGAGTGAAACACAGAGACCTACAGACATGGCATTTACAGAGAGATTGAGCTCTAGAGCAAACAAATGATGGGGTTTTTAAACCATGGGGAAGGAACTGTGATAGGGTAGGAAATAGGAGGAAGTGTGTCTTCTGATTGATGATTGATTGGGGAGTGATGATTTTCACCTGTGAGGGGAGAAGGAGAGAAAAGAAACACACAGGATACACACACACAGGATAACTGTATCCGTAACACTCCCACCCTTAAAAGAGCAACCCTAGGGGGGATTGCGATCACAGTATTACAATGAATACTCACAACAATAACAAAGTCAACCAAAACATTAAAAAAATAATTTAGACACAAGATAAAGCATCCGCAAACACCATTATCAGCGGTGTAGGTGCTCACGAAAGCGACTAACGTAGTCCAACACATTCTCGTCTCCTGTACACAACTCTTGGGACAAGAACTGTTCTTTAAGGACTTTCATTGGTCCTCTCACTGTGTGACCAAACACTAGTTCAGCCGGGCTGAAACCTAGGGACTCCTGCACAGTTTCACGAGCAGCAAACAAAACTAGAGGAACTCCCTCATCCCAATCTTTCTCAGATTCCAAACAATATTTACGTAGCATAGACTTCAGTGTCTGATGCCATCTTTCAAGCGCACCCTGAGACTCTGGGTGATAGGCGCTTGACACACGGTGCGTAATTGACAAGGATTTTAACACCTGCTTGAAGAGCTTGGATAGGAAATTGGTACCTTGATCGCTTTGTACCACCTTAGGTAACCCGAATGTCGTGAAGAATTTTATTAAGGCTTTACTCACTACTGGGGCTGTAATCCTTCTCAGAGGAATGGCCTTGGGGTATCTTGTAGCCATACACATTATCGTTAACAAAAACTGGTTACCCGATTTTGTCTTCGGTAACGGTCCGACAATCAACCACCACATGCTCGAATGGTTCACCTATGACAGGTATGGGACAAAGAGGAGCGGGAGGAATAACCTGATTTGGTTTTCCTGTTATCTGACATGTGTGGCATGTCCGACAGAACTGAGCCACATCTTGTTTTAAACCCGGCCAAAAGAAATGTCGAAGGATCCGATCATAAGTTTTTGTGAATCCTAAATGACCAGACCACTGGTGATCATGAGCAAGGGATAACACATTTTGTCGAAAGGCTGTAGGAATCACTATTTGGTAAACAGCATTCCAATCTCCATCCGCGTCAACATGGGATTTCCATTTACGCATGAGGAGATTACCATCAATGAAGTAAGCCACGTTCTTCTTCTTCACATCTTCCAATGAGACAACACTAGAAAAACATTTAGCAAGCTTGTTGTCAACCTTTTGGTTAGCAATCAGCTGCTCACGAGTGACTGGTAACTGTATTGCCTCAGCAATAAGTTCAACGTTCTTTGATTCTTTCCTGGGCTGTTTGTCAGAGGTGATCAGCTTCTCAGAGGTATCACACAATCCATCTTCTTGATCAACCTCTTTGAACAGAACAGTGTTCGACAAATCTATCACGTCACCCTCTTGTAGTGCCTGAGCACGAGTGACAGCACAAGCGGGGAACACATGTGGATAACTCTGTGCCAGCTCATTCGAGAGAGAGTGGTCACTTTTATCCAATACTTCCAATACGGGTACTACCTTTCCTCCGGCAATATCGTTACCCATTATAAAGGTCACACCTTTCACTGGCAACATTGGAATATTCAGACTCTGAATATTCCTCTGATTAACTCAGAGTGTACTTTCACAAAGTGCAATGGCACTGGGACAAAACCCATTTCAATACCCTGCACTAACACACTGGAACCACAGTATGTATCGTCAGATAAGGGCAACACATCAGACAATATAAATGACTGCGCCGCACCAGTATCTCTAAGGATTTTAACCGGACGCTGAGACGCTTCGTCATTCGTTAGGGACACAAACCCCTCAAATGAATGGTTCTTAACTGCGGTCGGGGACTGAGACTTTCAAACTACAGTTACCCTGAGGCACCTGTTTTGTTGCAGACCTCTCAACCGTACGAATTAGAGCAACACCTGTTGGTGGCTTGGCACGAAGAGGCATCCCTTGTTTGCGTTTAAGCAGGAAGCAATCATTAATCATATGTCCTACTTTATGACAATAGAAACAGGGACGCTCATTCTTCTGGCGTGCTTGATATACTACTGCTGACCGACTAGGACTAAAAGGTAGGAAACTCAGTGGCTCTACTCTCAGTTTGAGCCGAAAACACACTCTTGTGCGTCAACAAACTCGTCTGCCAACACAGACGCTTCTGCCAGGGAGGATACTTTCTGTTCGTTTAGGTAAACTACAATGCGTTCGGGTAAGCAATTTTTAAACTCTTCCAACAAGATTAACTCCCGGAGAGAGTTGAAATCAGTTACCTTACTAGCAGCATGCCATTTATCAAACAGATTACCCTTGTCTTTAGCAAATTCCACATAAGTCTTACTAGAAGACTTTCTATGAGACCTAAATCTGTCGGTATGCCTCAGGCACAAGCTCATAGGCACGAAGAACAGTAGCTTTGACCACTTCATAATTCAAACTGTCCTCTAGAGGTAGCGCTGACAAAACCTCTTGGGCTTTACCAGTTAATTTACACTGAAGTAATAGACACCATACCTTGTGGGGACACACAATTCAGTCCCATTCAGAATCCTATTTTCTCTAACCCCTAACCTGTACTCCTACCCTAACCTAAACTTAAACCTAAACCCTAACCTTAAACCAAAAACCTAATCCTAACCCTTAAACTAACCCTAGCTCCTAACAGTGACCCTTAACGTCATTCTAACCCTAACACTAATTCTAACCTTAATCCTAAACCACCTAGAAATAGAATCCCTTTTGGCCCGGCAGTCTAGGGGGGATGGTAATGAGACCCGTAACATAACTCATGCAAATTATAATTGTGACAAAGTAAAAGTGTGAACGAAATAACCACGATAACTGAAATTATACCGTCAAACTCAGGGTTTATTGTAAAACACACGGTAATGGGGGGAGCAGGAAAAGGGGCTGAGCTGGACCCAAGGAAAGAAACAATAAGCATCCAAAACACCCCTAAGCTAGACTAGCCTATTTTAACAACAGCTAACTAACTAACCAAAAATACAGTGGGTGGTCCGCCCAGTTCTAACTAGTGTATTTAACAAAGTTCACCTACAGGTAGTGTATGCCCATGGGCGACTTGTCTTGGTTTCCCCCTTTTCCCACCAGCAACAAACAAACACCATAACCAAAAACAATACTCACAGGTGATGACAAAGTGCTATGGAGGTGCTCAAACAAAAGAGAGGTTAAGACACAAAGCGAGAGTGAAACACAGAGACCTACAGACATGGCATTTACAGAGAGATTGAGCTCTAGAGCAAACAAATGATGGGGTTTTTAAACCATGGGGAAGGAACTGTGATAGGGTAGGAAATAGGAGGAGGTGTGTCTTCTGATTGATGATTGATTGGGGAGTGATGATTTTCACCTGTGAGGGGAGAAGGAGAGAAAAGAAACACACACAGGATACACACACACACAGGATAACTGTATCCGTAACAGTATTACAACCGGCCGTAATCAAATCAAACTTTATTTGTCACATGCGCCGAATACAACAAGTGTAGACTTTACCGTGAAATGCTTACTTACAAGCCCTTAACCTCTCTGTGCACCGAACCCGTTAGCGGGATGAAATTCGACAACATACGGTGATTGCTACATAAATAGTCATATTAAACATTCATGAAAATACAAGTGTCTCACATGTTTCGAAAGCCAGGAATCTTGCTAATACAACTGCGTTGTCAGATTGAAAAAAGGATTTACTGTGAAAGAATACGATGCGATTATCTGAGGATAGTGCCCCATAAAAAACTACTATTTCAACCAGCACAGGCGTAACAAAATCACAAACTGCAATAAAATAAATTGTTTACCTTTGACGATCTTCCTCTGTTTGCAATCCCAATGCTCATTGTTACACAATGAATGGTCTTTTGTTTGATAAAATCCATTTTTATAGCCTAACACGAAACATTCATCATTTTGAACCGCTTGTGTCGTGAATTCCGTCTCATTCCATTTTCAACGACGCATTCGATGGAAATACACACACAGAACGTGACTTTTCCAGTCATGTTTGGTTTCATTGCAATCAACTGGTTTGTTTGTAACACAACCAAACGTGATGGGTCATTTCGCAGGACGTATTGACTGAAAGAAACCAACAAGTAATGACATCATTGTGCACCAATGATATGACCGCTGTTTCGTTGATTGACTGTATTTTAACCCAATGACCACTGATCAGTATGGCGACTAAGTCAGATGTACACACAATTTTAGAAGAAATTGATCTGGAAAGTGAGACAGAGATTGTTGGAGGACGATTAATTTAGCGATTCTTAAATGGAGGAATATTTTTTGAACGGAGCGGACATCGTTTTGGACTGGTAAGTTCTTCTCATGCTAATGCCGTTGTTTGAAATTAATAATATAAAATATTATTTGTGATTTTTAAAAATGTTAGTAGCAATATATAAAAATGTAATGTAATGAAATGTGAGATGTGTGTGTCTGCCACCCCAATCACCCCCACATGAAATAGCCTATTTGAGGCTGTTGAGGGGAGGGCAGGCCCACAACAATCCCCAAAGTGAAATGGAGACAGTAGATACAGCTGGTCTGTTGTAATATAATAAAGACAGTAGATCTAGCTGGTCTGTCATAATATAATATAGACAGTAGATCTAGCTGAAATGTCATAATATAAAATAGACAGTAGGTCTAGCTGGTCTGTCATAATATAAATGAGACAGTAGATCTAGCAGGTCTATAATAATATATTCAACCTTATGTTCCCTGTACTCTATATATATCTGTTTATTATACCTGTTGATACAGGGCTCATATGTGAAACTATTCTAACTGAACATTACACTGACTCCGAATGGGAGCCCCCAATGCCAAGGTGTCCATCCCCCACTGAAGCTGGTTCATCCAGCTCCTGCCACAAGTGGTGTTCATCTGCCCAAATGTATTTCTGCAGGCATGGATGTGCCTCAGGGCCAAAAGGGCACAGCATGGAGGCGTCGCTGTGTTCTTTGCAAAATGAAGTCCCCCACCACCTGCACCACATGCTTGGTGACCCTCTGCTTTACAGAAGAAAGAGCCTGTTATGGCACCTGGCATCAGCAGCACAATATTGTGTAGAGGACTGAGGGTCTTCCAGATATTGAAAGTGCTATTTTGTAAATGTATATCTATTTTTTTCATGTTTTTTTCTCCATTTTTTTGGGGGGGTGTTAGAATACCATTTTTGTATTTTGTATATAGTTATTCCATTCCATTCACCAATTTGGCCACTTGGGTACATTTGGGATACTTGTGTGGGACACCTGGGTGACTTCATGATAAATGTCATGTAGCACACTCATTTTGGAAGTTATCATTCTGAAACTTTGCACAAGTACTGTTGCCCTCTTATGTTTTCCACTGAAATTGTCCCCATCCTATCTGAATGTCTGTTTTGTCTTGTTCATTTTAAAGATGATGATTCAACAATAAAAATGAAAAAACATATGGTTTTGGTCAATGTAATAGTCTGGTGGCCATTTGAGTAATTGTTTTGGTCAATGTAATAGTCTGGTGGCCATTTGAGTAATTGTTCAGCAGTCTTCAGCTACATATTCGTCGCCAGACCCACTGGCTCCAGGTCATCTACAAGTCCATGCTAGGTAAAGCTCCGCCTTATCTCAGTTCACTGGTCACGATGGCAACACCCATCCGTAGCACGCGCTCCAGCAGGTGTATCTCACTGATCATCCCTAAAGCCAACACCTCATTTGGCCGCCTTTCGTTCCAGTTCTCTGCTGCCTGTCACTGGAACGAATTGCAAAAATCGCTGAAGTTGGAGACTTTTATCTCCCTCACCAACTTCAAACATCTGCTATCTGAGCAGCTAACCGATCGCTGCAGCTGTACATAGTCTATCGGTAAATAGCCCACCCTATTTTACCTACCTCATCCCCATACTGTTTTTATTTATTTACTTTTCTGCTCTTTTGCATACCAATATCTCTACCTGTACATGACCATCTGATCATTTATCACTCCAGTGTTAATCTGCAAAATTGTAATTATTCGCCTACCTCCTCATGCCTTTTGCACACAATGTATATAGACTCCCCTTTTTTTTCTACTGTGTTATTGACTTGTTAATTGTTTACCCCATGTGTAACTCTGTGCTGTCTGTTCACACTGCTATGCTTTATCTTGGCCAGGTCGCAGTTGCAAATGAGAACTTGTTCTCAACTAGCCTACCTGGTTAAATAAAGGTGAAATTTAAAAAAAGAAAGCTATGAGCTGCTGTATCCAGGCCTGGCTGCATGGTGTGGCCCAGTTATATGAGATGTGTGCGTGCGTGTGCGTACGTGCATGTATGATCAAACCCAGCCTTGAAGTCTCAACCTAAACTACAGCCTAAAATAAAACATGCAATATTGACTTGGAATCTTTCAATTCAATTGTAGCCTGCGTTCAGCAACTAGCCCTTTGCCTTATGCACTATGCATTTTCCATGATCCACAGCCCCAAGTCAAATCTGGGGGGAACTACAACAAACAAACTAAAGAGAAAGGGAACACGACGAGCCTTAGGCATGTGGTGACTCAAACACAGCAGCATCTATTCATCTTCCTGTATTCAAACCAGAAATTCACATGCATTCAGATTCTCCAGGATATAAACAGAGATACAGTCATATGAGTAATTGCTCTCATTTGAGATGTGATGGAATTTCAAGACCTGAATAGGACCATCATTCATCACATCATCCCTGACATAACATCATTGACCAGTTGGTTTTATAAATGATGACTCATGATCTGGTTTACTGGTTACTGTAACAGCTGTTTAGTAGTAGTTATGGGGTTGAGTTATATTAAGTTAATTCACAGCTGATAGGTAGTGATGATCAAAACCTTCAGGAGAGAGAGGGACTAGTTCCCAGGAGGATGAAGGATGAAACAAGGGTAGGCACCAATAACCTTCAGATTTCAAACCTCTTGTAACTAAATTTAACCTGGTTTCTCCTCCTTTTCCTGCTGCCCTTTTCTCTCTAACTCTTTCTCCTCAATATCTTTTCATACCTGGTTTAATCTGATCCAAGACACAGGCATCCAATGACACTTTTAGACAGCAGTAATACTTGTCTATGTAAATGCATTATGGCTTTATCTGAACACGTTGTGGTTATGTATTCAGAGCATATATGAAGGCATATCCCTAAGGATTTCTGACAGAAAGCTATTTAATGTGATTTCTCTCAGACTCGCACAGGCAAAGACAGACACACTTTCAAAGTGAGTGTGAACAATCATGGCCCCAAAGCAATTCGTCTTAGCTGTCAGCTATGGTAAGAATTGATTAGCACAGTAGCAGTAACAGT
The DNA here is from genome assembly GCF_018296145.1 of Oncorhynchus tshawytscha. Classification (NCBI taxonomy): domain Eukaryota; kingdom Metazoa; phylum Chordata; class Actinopteri; order Salmoniformes; family Salmonidae; genus Oncorhynchus; species Oncorhynchus tshawytscha. The sequence continues at coordinate 23,944,236 of NC_056453.1, forward strand.
TGGATATGGACATGGTCCTGAGTTGTTTCAGAAATTGCACGCTATTCCCTACATAGTGCACAACTTTTGATCGGGGCCCATAGGGGCAAAAAAATGGTCCTCTATATATAGATTTTTTCGATGACTGTTAACAAGCTGGACAGAGTGAAGACTGCTGTATATGTAGGCCCATTATCATATCATAACTGCCAAAATAATGAAACCACTTGAGTAAATGAGGGAGACAAAGTATATTGAAAGCAGGTGCTTCCATACAGGTGTGGTTCCTGCTTAGAGTCATGTTTAAAAATGCTGGGGAGGCCATTATTTTGGCTACCATGGCTATGCCCCCATAGGATGAAAATGACCTCATCCAAAAGGCATGAATGCTCTCTGAATGGTTTGATGAGCATGAACACGATGTGAACCATATGCCATGGTTCTCCCAACCATCCAGGAACAGTTTGGTGACGAACAATGCCTTTTCCAGCATGATGGAGCACCTTGCCATAAGGCACAAGTGATAACTAAGTGGCTCGGGAACAAAACATCGATATTTTGAGTCCATGGCCAGGAAACTCCCCAGACCTTAATCCCATTGAGAACTTGTGGTCAATCCTCAAGAGGCGGGTGGACAAACAAAAAAAACACAAATTCTGACAAACTCCAAGCATTGATTATGTAAGAATGGGCTGCCATCAGTCAGAATGTGGCCCAGAAGTTAATTGACAGCATGACAGGGCAGATTGCAGAGGTCTTGAAAAAAACATTGCAAATATGCTTTGTTGTCTGAACGCTGTACTCAGATTATTGCATGGTTTGCTTTTTCCGTAAAGTAAAGTGTTTTTGAAATCTGACACAGCGGTTGCATTAAGGAGAAGTATATTTCTAATTCCATGTATAACACTTGTTTTTTCATCAACATTTATGATGAGTATTTCTGTAAATTGATGTGGCTCTCTGCAAAATCACTGCATGTTCTAGAACTACTGAACGTAACGCGCCAATGTAAAATTAGATTTTTTAAATATAAATATGCACTTTATCGAACAAAACATACATGTATTGTGTAACATGAAGTCCTATGAGTGTCATCTGATGAAGATCATCAAAGGTTAGTGATTAATTTTATCTCTATTTGTGCTTTTTGTGAAAAATGGCTGTGTTTTTCTGTGACTTGGTGGTGATCTAACAATCTTTTGTGGTGCTTTCGCTGTAAAGCCTTTTTGAAATCAGACACTATAACTGGATTAACAAGAGTTTTATCTTTAAAATGGTGTAAAATACTTGAATGCTTGAGGAATTTCAATTATGAGATTTTTGTTGTTTTGAATTTGGCGCCCTGCACTTTCACTGGCTGTTGGCGAGGTGGGACACTACCATCCCACATATCCCAGAGAGTTTAAAAGTTTAAAGGATCCTTCAAGTGCAGTCGCAAAAAACAAAAACCATCCCAGGAAAGGAAGAACCAGAGTTACCTTTGCTGCAGAGGATAAGTTCATTAGAGTTTACTGCCCCTCAGATTGTAGCCCAAATACATTCTTCACAGAGTTCAAGTAACAGACACATCTCAACATCAACTGTTCAGAGGAGACTGCGTGAATCAGGCCTTCATGGTCAAATTGCTGCAAAGAAACCACTACTAAAGGACACCAATAATAAGAAGAGACTTGCTAGGGCCAAGAAACACAAGCAATAGACATTAGACCGGTGGAAATCTGTCCGTGTAAGGGCAATTTGACCAAGCAGAGTAATGGAGTGCTGCATCAGATGACCTGGCCTGCACAATCACCTGACCTCAACCCAACTGAGATGGTTTGGGATGAGTTGGACCACAGAGTGAAGGAAAAGCAGCCAACAAGTGCTCAGCATATATGGGAACTCCTTCAAGACTGTTGGAAAAGCAATTCCTCATGAAGCTGGTTGAGAGAATGCCAAGAGTGTGCAAAGCTGTCATCAAGGCAAAGGGTGGCTACTTTGAAGAATATAAAATATATTTTGATTTGTTTAACACTATTTTGGTTACTATATGATTCTATATGTGTTACAGTAAAAATAAAGAAAAACTCTTGAATGAGTAGTTGTATCCAAACTTTTGACTGGTACTGTTATATATATATATATATATATATATATATATATATATATATATATATATATATATATATATATATATATATATACAGTAAAACAAAGTAAAGTATTCAGTCCCCTTGACCTTATCCAAGTTTTGTTTCGTTACAGCATTATTCTAAAATGGATTAAATAGAAAAATGTCCTAATCAATCTACACACAATACCCCATAATGACAAAGCAACAACAGGTTTTTAGACATTTTTTAAAACAGAAATACCTTATTTACATAAGTATTCAGACCCTTTGATATGAGACTCGAAATTGAGCTCAAGTGCATCCTGTTTCCATTGTTCTTCCTTGAGATGTTTCTACAACTTGATTGGAGTCCACCTGTGTTAAATTCAATTAATTGGAAACCTGTCTATATAAGGTCCCATATTTGACAGTGTACATGTATGTCAGAGGAAAAACCAAGTCATGAGGTCGAAGGAACTGTCCGTAGAGTTCCGAGACAGGATTGTGTCGAGGCACAGATCTGGGGGAAGGGTACCAAAAAATGTCTGCAGCATTGAAGGTCCCCAAGAACACAGCGGCCTTCATCATTCTTAAATGGAAGAAGTTTGGAACCACCAAGTTTCTTCCTAGAGCAGGCCACTCAGCCATGGGGTAGATCTTCTTGGGCTATACTCAGCCTTGTCTCAGGGTACTACTTTGGTGGTTAAAGATATCCCTCTTGTGGTGTGGGGCTGTGCTTTGGCAAAGTTATATTCTTCCTGGTTATCCTGGTTGTCCGGGGGTATCGTCGGACAGGGCCACAGTGTCTCCCGACCCCTCCTGTCTCAGCCTCCAGTATTTATGTTGCAATAGTTTGTGTTGAGGGGCTAGGGTAGGGTTTGTGTTGAGGGGCTAGGGTACTATTATATCTGGAGTATTTCTCCTGTCTTATCTGGTGTCCTGTGTGAATTTAAGTATGCTCCCTCTAATTCTCTCTCTCTCCCTCCCCTCCCGGAGAACCTGGGCCCTGGGACCATGCCTCAGTACTACCTGGCCTGATGACTACTTGCTGTCCCCAGTCCACCTGGTCGTGCTGCTGCTCCAGTTTCAACTGTTCTGCCTCCGGCTATGAAATCCTGACCTTTTCACCTTGTCCCGGACCTGCTGTTTTCCACTCTCTCTCTCTCTCTCTACAGCACCTGCTGTTTCTAACTCTGAATGCTCGGCTATGAAAAGCCAACCGACATTTACTCAGGAGGTGCTGACCTGTTGCACAGTCTACAACCACTGTGATTATTATTATTATTTGACCCTGCTGGTCATCTATGAACGTTTGAATTTTGGCCATGTACTGTTATAATCTCAACCCGGCACAGCCAGAAGAGGACTGGCCACCCCTCAGAGCCTGGTTCCTCTCTAGGTTTCTTCCTTGGTTCCTGCATTTCTAGGGAGGTGTTCCTAGTCAACTTTCTTCTACATCTGCATTGTTTGGGGTTTTAGGCTGGGTTTCTGTATAGCACTTTGTGACATCAGCTAATGTAAAAAGGGCTTCATAAATAAATTTGATGACAAAATGTGGAAAAAGTGAAGGGGTCTGAATACTTTCCGAATGCACTGTATACGGTTCCATTTGGGACACAGGCCTTGGAGTCACAGTCACTCACCACAGCTGTGGCAAGGTCAACTCCCAGAGACGCCCAGCTCAGGATCAACGTCAGCACCCCAAACACCATCATCCTGCAGGGACACACAGAGAGACAGAATTGTGGGTATTATAACACTGTTAATAACACACTAGAATAACTATAACACTGGCCACAAAACATTAGAAATCTGTGGTCATCAAGGATGTGATAATCAAAGATGATGATGTCACTCTGCCTAGTCAGTCATACAACAAAAAGGTCAAAGGTCAAATGCCTCTCTCTGGAGACTGAGAATGCTCTGTAGTGAACAGTGTATGAACAGGAGAGATGTCAGGGTGCGTCATCTCTGTTGTCCTCCAGTCGATAACAGCCTCTTTACGAGTACATGATGCAGGCAATGGAACATTCATCCTCCCTGCTCTCTTCTAACCATCCCCCCCATGGACAGACATGCATTGCTTTCGAGTGAGTGACATCACCAATTGAACACTGCTAGCATGCACCGCTAGCTAGCTAGCTATTTCACATCATCTACATATGCATGCAAGGGGATCAATACTCTTTGGGTCCAATCATAAATTACCACAATATTTCCAAGAAAATGAAATGGAATAGTGTTGAGTTGTCCAGCCACCTCTCTCATCACATGCAATATGAATGTGTGCAGTAAGTGGATAGAAATACAATGAGCCTATTTGTCTCTCTGAGCCGTGTGAGTGTGTGTCTGTGTACGTGTGTATGTGTGTGTCTGTGTACGTGTGTGTCTGTGTGTGTGTGTCTGTGTACATGTGTGTCTGTGTATGTGTGTGTGTGTGTGGTGTGCATCATTCAGGTCATAACACAGTACAGCTCTCCTACTACTCCAATCCACAACTGGCAGCATAATTGGCATTGTGAGTTCCCACAGCTGTACGGCCCTTCTCTCTCTCACACACCCGTCCTCTCGCTTCCTGTGTTTGCATTGACGTGTGAGAAGAGAAGCCAGGGTCGTTGTCTGTCAGGACAGTTTGTGAGCACAGTCAGAATGATAAAGAAGGAGTTCATTATTAACAGTAGTAGTCTTATTTGTGAGTTGAGAATATGCAGCTTTGACAGCCATTTACTGTATAGCCCATGAGAAAAGTTGAATATACTGTATGTGCAATAAAATCCATAATCAAGGGTCTTCCTCAAGAGCATAACAGCGGTGTGTGTTCTCTGATTTGTGTGTGTGTGTGTTTGCACACGTGTGGGCTCTGGGGGGCTACACAGGCTGTGTGTGCGTATGACCTCTGGGAACTACGGTGGGTGGTTGAAGTCAGTGGTGTGGAAGGATAGGTGCCCGCTCTGCCCTACTGTACTGTAAGTGCTTAATGAGTGGTTATGTGGGTCCACTGGGCCATGGAGGCCTCAATTAAAGTGAGCGAGAGACAGAGTGTGTGTGTATGTGCTCTGGGTGACCCAGTCGGCAGGAATAATAACCCAGCGTGCCTTTATTGAACACACAACACTACACCACGTAAGGCCAGGCCACACAACCCCAGGCCGCCAAGTCATCTTCAAATCAAGCAAGCTTCCATTGGCTTTTGTGCTCAGGCAGGCAGATCACTGATCTATGAGAAGGAGCAGGGACTGGGGCAGTGGCAGATGAAGCCTGGGTGGTTCATTACATGCATAGACAGATACATAAACAACAAGACATAAACATAAAGCCTGATGCACACACACACCAACACAGAGAGAGGGCAGCTCTGGGTTTTGTCCTAATGGTACCCTATTCTCTATATAGTGCATAGGGATGGGCAGGCACGGTTATTTGAATATTCAAATATCTGAACGGACGTCAGTATTAGAATACTTGCAAGAGTACACATTTTTTTTTTAAGGAAATCATAGGCCCATTTTAACAATCAAATGGATTTGTCTCAATTAAATCAAATGACATATGTGACATTGCTACACACAAGGATATACCATGACATTTGAAATTCTTAATGTACTAAAACAACAAACTTTTGAATCTAGTTTTTATGACGTGTGCCCCACTTAATCCCCAAAATTCTTAATCCCCTTAATCCCCCAAGTTATTTTGCTGCTTTGACACAGTAATTTCTGAAGATGATTATTTATGTCATGTGATTAGTGATTCATTTACGTCTGTCCCTCATTTTAAGGTAAACCCTGTTACGTGAACTGAACTCTCATTTAACATGGTTAAACTATTTTAATTTGGCTAACCCTAACCCTAAATTATTTTGACTAGCAGGTGCCACTGGTGTACAATGTGTTGATCAAAGCCTCATGTAAATAACCTATTATCGACAAATTTGGCTGGAAATGCTCAATGCTTCAGGAAGCTTTGTTTTGCCATCACTACAAAATTGGTGATACACAAAGCAACTCAAACATTGAAATTGCATTAATGATATATATATTTTTATACATCTCCTGTTTGGCATGTCTCTTGTGATGCGGTTCAAAGCCCGGGTATCCTGGAAGGATATTGACCTCATCCCGTCAGTAGAGGATGCCTGGTTGTTCTTTAAAAGTGCTTTCCTCACCATCTTAAATAAGCATGCCCCATTCAAAAAATGTTGAACTAAGAACAGATATAGCCCTTGGTTCACTCCAGACTTGACTGCCCTCGACCAGCACAAAAACATCCCGTGGCTACATATTCGCTGCACTAGCATCGAATAGTCCCCACGATATGCAACTTTTCAGGGAAGTTAGGAACCAATATACACAGTCAGATTCAAACTGAAATTTGCATCCTGCAGCACTAATTCCACGGTCATCCCCCTCTTCAAAGGTGAGGCACTCTAGACCCAAACTGTTACAGACCTATATCCTTCCTGTTATGCCTTTCTAAAGTCTTCGAAAGCCAAGTGAACAAACAGATCATCGACAATTTAGAATCCCACAGTACCTTCTCCGCTATGCAATCCGGTTTCCGAGCTGGTCTCAAGGTCCTAAACGATATCATAACTGCCATCGATAAAAGACAGTACTGTGCAGCCGTCTTCATCAACCTGGCCAGGGCTTTCGACTCTGTCAATCACTGTATTCTTATCGGCAGACTCAACAGCCTTGGTTTCTCTAATGACTGCCTCGCCTGGTTCACTAACTACTCAGTGAGAGTTCAGTGTGTCAAATTGGAGGGCCTGTTGTCCGGACCTCTGACAGTCTCTATGGGGGTGCCAAAGGATTCACTTCTCGGGCCGACTCTTTTTTCTGTTTATATCAATGATGTCGCTCTTGCTGCGGATGATTCCTTGATCCACCTCTACGCAGCCGACCATTCTGTATACATCTGGCCCTTCTTTGGACACTGTGTTAACAAACCTCCCAACAAGCTTCAATGCCATACAACATACCTTCATTGGCCTCCAACTGCTCATAAATGCTAATAAAACAAAATGCATGCTCTTAAACCCATCGCTGCCCGAACACGCCTGCCCGACTGGCATCACTACTCTGGACGGTTCTGACTTAGAATATGTCGACAACTATAAATACCTAGGTATCTGGCTAGACTGTAAACTCTCCTTTCAGACTCATGTTAAGCATCTCCAATCCAAAATGAATGTCATTTACAAAATAGCCTCCAACACTCTACTCAGCAAATTGGATGCAGTCTATCACAGTGCCATCCATTTTGTCACCAAAGCCCCATATACTCCCCACCACTGCGATCTGTGTGCTCTCGTTGGCTGGACCTCGCTACATATTCGTTGCCAAACCCACTGGCTCCAGGTCATCTACAAGACTTTACTAGGTAAAGCTCCGCCTTATCTCAGCTCACTGGTCTCCATAGCAAAACCCACCCGTAGCACGAGCTCCAGCAGGTATATTTCACTGGTTGTCCCCAAAGCCAACACCCTCTTAGGCCGCCTTTCCTTCCAGTTCTCTGCTGCCAATGACTGGAACGAATTGCAAAAATCACTGAAGTTGGAGACTTATATCTCCCTCACTAACTTTAAGCATCAGCTGTCAGAGCAGCGTTATGACCGCTGCAGCTGTACACAGCCCATCTGTAAATAGCCCATCCAACCATCTACCTACCTCACCCCATAATTGTTTTTGTTTTTCTACCCTTTTGCACACCAGTATTTCTACTTGCACATCCTCATCTGCACATATATCACTCCAGTGTTAATTGCTAAATTGTAATTACTTTGCCACTATGGCCTATTTATTGCCTTACCTCCTTACTTCTTAATTTGCACATGCTGTATACAGATTTTTCTATTGTGTTATTAACTGTACGTTTGTTTATCCCATGTGTAACTCTGTGTTGTTGTTTTTGTCACACTGCTTTGCTTTATCTTGGCCAGGTAGCAGTTGTAAATGACAACTTGTTCTCAACTGGCCTACCTGGTTAAATAAAGGTAAAATGAAAAACCACCAGCCCTGCTGCATTGTGTACCGTCTGTTCTGAGTCTGGCAGGCTGAGCAGCAAACAGGTGTCCAAGTTTAAACATTGTCACAAAAAAATGTGTTTTTAGACTATCCGGACATACGAAAAAACGTCATGATATTATTTGAATAGTAAAATTATTTAAAATGCCCGTCCCATTATTGCACTAAGTATATAGGAAATAGGGTGCCGTTTGGGATATTCTGCACAGCTAGGCCCCACAAACATAGGTGCTGTGTGCTACCTAAAATTCTCCTCTCTCTATCCCCGGGCACCAAGAATGGGGTTGACGCCCACAAGAACCTCCGTTCACACATCATAAACCCCACACGCAGGCCTTCACAACTGTAATTAATCTCAAATGTGTAAAATGCCTAGTGGAATGGAATGGATCGAAACTCCCCTGGGAGGCCTGACTCACTGACTCATTGAAGTGTGTGTGTTAAGGGGGTGTTGGTTGAGGATATAATATAAGCCTGGTTCTCAGCCCAAATGACTGATTGAAAGAGACAGGAAGCTATGCACCTGGGTGAGCACGGAGCACAGAGGGACTGGATGAGTACATGCTTACTATATGCTGTGTGTGTGTGTGCACAGAGTGATGCATTACATGCCCTGTGGAATCCCTCTCACAGTACAGCAGGAGCTGGAGTACTTATAGTGGAAATCGTTATTGATGACTATAGATACTGAGATGAGATGGGAGGTTGTATGTGTGTGAAGATGTACATTTAGTAATTATTTTATATTTCATAGAAATTCTCTCGCTTCAACATATCCCTTCAAAAAGTTGGTTGCTCTCCTGCTTCCCTACCCCTGCTTGAAACAGCTTCACACAACAAACGAAGAACTAAATAATTCAAGCTATTCCAGACCGGGCTGTGAGGAAGAAAAAAGGCTTCCCTTTTCCATTTCAGTCAAGTGCATTTGTAATTCATGTAAGTTATGTAAGACGCATGAAACAGGTCAAGTAACACTCTTGAAATTCTGTGGGGGGGTTCTTGAAATGGCAGTTATGGCACGACTCCAAGTCAATTCAATCAACCACAAACGTATATTTCTTGGAAATGGGCATGGCAAATCTCCAAGCAGCCAATTCAATCAAGTGCATCGACAGACCAAACAATATAGTAAAGAATTGAACAGAACAGAAATAGGAGCAGTAGGCTACTCACGTGGTCAGCAGCCAGCGAGACTGCTTGGCCAGGCCCAGGCAAGCCGCCAGACAGATGACCAGATCTAGGATCAGTAGCAGCAGGTAGGTGAGCCACCTAGAGGACAGAGGGAGAATGACAGAGAGTCAGTCTGTCAGTGAGTCAGAGAAACAGCGTAACAGATCTAGGATCAGTAGCAGCAGGTAGGTGAGGCACCTAGGTCCTAGACGACAGAGAGAATGACAGTGTTACAGTCACAGAAATATAACTTCCTTATTTTATCTTCATTGCCTATTCCTATGGGTACATTCAATATGGACACCGTTCCACCCACCAGAGAACATTGATTGAATGAAAATACAGTAATAGTAATTCTATTTCTATGGTTACAGTAATGTGCAGATTCAGCTGAGGGAGCAGCCAACCAAGTTGCAACCCAAATGAGAGTCAGCTGGCTGGCTCATGTCCCTAGCTTACACACGACTGGCTGACACTTAGGACCCTTTGGTTAACCCAATAGGACGCATACCGTCAGACATCACACTGGATGTCTCTGTGTATGTCAGTGGAGGATTGGTTGGACATGTGGACATATTTGTGTGAGTGTATGTCAGTGTCAGACCTGGGATATAAATATGCTTCATAGAGAGTCACTATTTTTGGTGGAACACACAGTTCTGTTGGAGATAACTATTTGACTACAGATCTGAGAAAGCAACTACTTTTTTACTTTTTTAAATGTTTGAATAGAGATCTGCGAAAGCGACTACTTTTTTTATATTTGAATACAGACCTCAGGAAGTGACTACTTTTCAGAAACTATTGGATTTGCTACCTTCAACTAATGGTGGGGATGCATCTGGAACTGCATGTTGCAGATAGGAATATAATGAATAGCGCACACAAAACGTCATATAATATTTCAATCTGTCTGACAGATTTGATCTACACAATAGATTTCTATTTCTCTGAACATGCTGTAAATTTCTATTCTCCTGAACAGGCTTTTTCAGTTTTCCAGTGTTAAAACACAAACAAATGAACACTGACAGTGTGAAATCAACACTCAAAGTGTTGAGTCTGTGGACCCATATAGACACCAGAATAGTGTTAAATTAACACTGCTTAGTGTAAAGCATTATTCATTATTTGAGTAAATTGTAGAGGTACCAACCATGACTGTAAATGTTAAGGACAGAGACATGGTTGTTGCATTCATCCATTTTTGTGTCCTCTGGACTTCACCAAATGAGATCCTAAGTGAATAATATGTTATATATAAAAAATATATATTTAACACAATACCATATGTATTTCATAAGGCTTCATTTTGAGGGCCTCGCATTACCCTAATACAGAGGCCTGAAACTCATACACATCACTTTGAACCAAAGCCACGCCCATCATTATCATATTTCCCAGCATGCTCTATTGCAGGTTGATTTTTTAGAATTGTTTGTTTCAATATCTTTGTTTGTACATGTATATTGATAGATTTATGAATGATTAATCTTATGCAACACAAAGATAAATAACATACAATAAAATACATTTTCTAAACTAATCCAATCAGTTAGTTAGATTTTTTGTTTTCAAATAACTTACGTTCGGTGGTAAATTCAATTGATTGGACATGGTTTGGAGAGGCACACATCTGTCTATATAAGGTCCCACAGTTGACAGTGCATGTTAGAGCAAAGACCAAGACATGAGATCAAATGACTTGTCTGTAGAATGCAGAGACAGAACTGTGTCAAGGTACAGATCTGGGAAAGGGTACCAAAACATCTCTGCAGCATTGAAGGTCCCCAAGAACACAGTGGCCTCCATCATTCTTAAATGGAAGAAGTTTGGAACCACTAAGACTCTTCCTAGAGCTGACTGTCTGAGCAATCGGGGCCTTGGTCGATGGTCATTCTGACAGAGCTCCAGAGTTCCTCTGTGGAGATGGGAGAACCTTCCAGAAGGACAACCATCTCTGCAGCACTCCACCAATCACCCCTTTATGGTAGTGGCCAGATGGAAGCCGCTCCTCCGGAAAAGGCACATGACAGCCTGCTTTGAGTTTGCCAAAAGACACCTAAAGACTCTCAGACCATGAGAAACAAGATTATCTGGTCAGATGAAACCAAAATTGAGCTATTTGGCCTGAATGCCAAGCGTCAAGTCTGGAGGAAACCTGGCACCATCCCTACGGTGAAGAATGGTGAAGAATGGTGGTGGCCGCATCATGCTGTGGGGATAACGAAGGAGTGGCTTTGGGACAAGTCTCTGAATGCCCTTGAGTGGCCCAGCCAGAGACGGGACATGAGAGATGTGAAAATAGATGTGCAGCGACACTCCCCATCCAACCTGACAGAGCTTGAGAGGATCTGCAGAGAAGAATGGGAGAAATTCCCCAAATACTGGTGTGCCAAGCTTGTAGCGTCATACCCAAGAAGACTCGATGCCGTAATTGTTGCCAAAGGTGCTTCAACAAAGTACTGAGTAAAGGGTCTGAATACTTATTTACATAAGGTATTTCTGTTTTCTGTTTTTAATAAAAGTCCAAAAAGTTATAAGAACCCGTTTTGGGCTTTTCATTATAGGGTCTTGTGTGTAGATTGATGAGAGAAAAAAACAATTGAATCCATTTCAGAATAAGGCTGTAACGTAACAAAATGTAGAAAAAGTCAAGGGGTCTGAATACTTTCCAATGCACCGTATATTCAAACACCTTCAAATATAGTTTTTCTGAGACCTGTATTTGAATATCAAAGGAAATACTTGCCTTTAGTTGATTCTCTTTATTCGACTACCTTGAGCAGTTGAAAAGTTGGTATTTTCAAAATAAACTACAAAATACAACTATTTTCTGCTGAGGTCTGGTCAGTTTAGGAATGGACATGGTGTAGGCTGTATGTGAGTGAGTGCGTGCGTGACTGTGTGTGTGTGTGTGTCAGTGTATGAATAGACATGGTGTAGGCTGTATGTGAGTGAGTGCGTGCGTGACTGTGTGTGTGTGTGTGTCAGTGTATGAATAGACATGGTGTAGGCTATTTGTGTGCTTGATGTCTTTACTTTTTGCTGACGATGTGTGTTCTGTGCCCTCATCTGAAGGCATCTGCTCCAGTCAGAACAGAATAGAAGCAGTGCTGTAACTGTGGTCAGTGGTCTCTGGCTTTAGCCCATGTAGGAACAGATCCAGTCCAGATGATTTAATAATGGATGAGCTCAAATCCATTCGCATTAATATTTCATCCTCTGAAAGCTATGGCTATGTCCCCCCAACCCTACCCCATCTTATGTCCATTACTCTCTCCCTTCCTTCTCACTCTCTCACTCTCTTTCTGTTTCTCTCTGTCTTTCTTCTCCCGCTCTCCTCCTCTCTCTCTCTCTCTCTCTCTCTCTCTCTCTCTCCATCACTCCTCTTTCGCTCTCTGTCTGTCTCTCATATCACAGTCTCCCTCTCTCCTCAATCTCTTCCCCCCTCTCTTCTCTTGGCATTCAAGAGGGTACAGTATAAGCAGGATGTAGGACCATGTGCCTGGTGCCTGTTGTCTCCTCAGTGATCACTTTTACTGTGTGCATCTCAGCCAAATTTAGAGTCAAGCTGAACACCATCACAGGGAATTGGATACATGAGTAATAACTCACTGAATGTGAAGGCTCTCAGCTGGTCTATGTTTTCATCTGAACTCAATAAGGTCGTATTATTGTTGTAAAAACTATCTGAACATGCAGAGCACAGGGTGAGATGGGTTATCAATAAGAGGTAGCCATTCATTAACTCACACACACGCACACAAACACTTACACACGCCCAGCCATTCATTAACTCACACACACGCACACAAACACTTACACACGCCCACAAGCACGAACACACGCACACAAACATGCACGCACACACACACAGTCTATATGTGGTTTTGTCCGGTCTATACCTGTAGTACTCTACGTATGCGGTTTGGTCTGCGACAGCGGCCAGGTCTACTTTAGCCGTGTCCCAGTCAGGCAGGCCCAACAACTGTTTGATGACGTTGTCAGCCATCTGCTGCATGAAGCGTAGGGTCTGTACGTAGTCTCCCCGCGTAGCGAAGATCTCATCCAGCCTCGCCAGGTGCTGCTTCAGACCACTCTCCATGCTACCCATGGTGTTAGTCACCTAGAGGAGATGAGGAGAGAGGGAGAGGAGGAGAGGCAAGGAGGAGAGGAGAAGGAGAAGAGGAGCAGGAGAAGGAGAAGAAGAAGAGGAGGAGGAGGATACGTGTGAGTACACACAGAATTCTCCATTAACTTCCATATGAATAACAATAGTTAGATTGCATTCTAAATGAAACTGTATTCTCTATTTGGTGCACTACTTTTGCCCGCGGCCCATAGCGGATTTAGCTGAGTATTACAGGGCAGGCTTGACAATGGGCCTTTGTGGTCTTCAGTGCAAGAACTTCGTAAAAGACATCTAGCAGATCCACGAACACTAATATAATTTCAGATATATCTTAAATGACCACGTTTTCACAAATTTGATGATATAATTGCCAAGCCCATTCAAAAGATTAGGGGACAGGACCCGAAAGTATGACGTGGGAGAATGTCACTTGCACAGGGTGTTCAGTAGACGTTGGTTCTCCAGGGATGACTTCGTTCTGTTATTCTGGGGTCACCACGGTGGTATATTTTCTCATTTAATTCTAGGCTAATGTAGAAATAAACTCTACATGGTTTTCTACACAATTAAACAGCATAATCATACTGCTGCAAATTAGGCTTAGCAACCAGGGCAACAGCATCCTTGAAACAAACAACTAAACAAACAAGCAAGAGAATTATAAACTTCCTCCTACTCACATTTTTCTGTGACACTCTTTGCCAAATACACATAACATGAAAGGAGTACCAATACTGCATCCAAAATGGCACCCTATTCCCTATATTCCCTATATAGACCACTGTTGCATTATCTACCAAGAGAATTCTCTTCGATTATAATCACAGCCGTATATATCCCCCCCCAAGCAGACACATCGATGGCTCTGAACGAACTTTATTTAACTCTCTGCAAACTGGAAACGATTTATCCGGAGGCTGCATCCATTGTAGCTGGGGATTTTAACAAGGCTAATCTGAAAACAAGACTCCCTAAATTTTATCAGCATATCGATTGCGCAACCAGGGGTGGAAAGACCCTGGATCATTGTTACTCTAACTTCCGCGACGCATATAAGGCCCTGCCCCGCCCCCCTTTCGGAAAAGCTGACCACGACTCCATTTTGTTGATCCCTGCCTACAGACAGAAACTAAAACAAGAAGCTCCCACGCTGAGGTCTGTCCAACGCTGGTCTGACCAAGCTGACTCCACACTCCAAGACTGCTTCCATCACGTGGACTGGGAGATGTTTCGTATTGCGTCAGACAACAACATTGACGAATACGCTGATTCGGTGTGCGAGTTCATTAGAACGTGCGTTGAAGATGTCGTTCCCATAGCAACGATTAAAACATTCCCTAACCAGAAACCGTGGATTGATGGCAGCATTCGTGTGAAACTGAAGGCGCGAACCACTGCTTTTAATCAGGGCAAGGTGTCTGGTAACATGACTGAATACAAACAGTGCAGCTATTCCCTCCGCAAGGCTATCAAACAAGCTAAGAGCCAGTACAGAGACAAAGTAGAATCTCAATTCAACGGCTCAGACACAAGAGGCATGTGGCAGGGTCTACAGTCAATCACGGACTACAGGAAGAAACCCAGCCCAGTCACGGACCAGGATGTCTTGCTCCCAGGCAGACTAAATAACTTTTTGCCCGCTTTGAGGACAATACAGTGCCACTGACACGGCCTGCAACGAAAACATGCGGTCTCTCCTTCACTGCAGCCGAAGTGAGTAAGACATTTAAACGTGTTAACCCTCGCAAGGCTGCAGGCCCAGACGGCATCCCCAGCCGCGCCCTCAGAGCATGTGCAGACCAGCTGGCCGGTGTGTATACGGACATATTCAATCAATCCCTATACCAGTCTGCTGTTCCCACATGCTTCAAGAGGGCCACCATTGTTCCTGTTCCCAAGAAAGCTAAGGTAACTGAGCTAAACGACTACCGCCCCCGTAGCACTCACATCCGTCATCATGAAGTGCTTTGAGAGACTAGTCAAGGACCATATCACCTCCACCCTACCTGACACCCTAGACCCACTCCAATTTGCTTACCGCCCAAATAGGTCCACAGATGATGCAATCTCAACCACACTGCACACTGCCCTAACCCATCTGGACAAGAGGAATACCTATGAGAGAATGCTGTTCATCGACTACAGCTCGGCATTCAACACCATAGTACCCTCCAAGCTCGTCATCAAGCTCGAGACCCTGGGTCTCGACCCCGCCCTGTGCAACTGGGTACTGGACTTCCTGACGGGGCCCCCCAGGTGGTGAGGGTAGGCAACAACATCTCCTCCCCGCTGATCCTCAACACTGGGGCCCCACAAGGGTGCGTTCTGAGCCCTCTCCTGTACTCCCTGTTCACCCATGACTGCGTGGCCACGCACGCCTCCAACTCAATCATCAAGTTTGCAGACGACACAACAGTGGTAGGCTTGATTACCAACAACGACGAGACGGCCTACAGGGAGGAGGTGAGGGCCCTCGGAGTGTGGTGTCAGGAAAATAACCTCACACTCAACGTCAACAAAACTAAGGAGATGATTGTGGACTTCAGGAAACAGCAGAGGGAACACCCCCATCCACATCGATGGAACAGTAGTGGAGAGGGTAGCAAGTTTTAAGTTCCTCGGCATACACATCACAGACAAACTGAATTGGTCCACTCACACAGACAGCATCGCGAGGAAGGCGCAGCAGCGCCTCTTCAACCTCAGGAGGCTGAAGAAATTCGGCTTGTCACCAAAAGCACTCACAAACTTCTACAGATGCACAATCGAGAGCATCCTGGCGGGCTGTATCACCGCCTGGTATGGCAACTGCACCGCCCTCAACCATAAGGCTCTCCAGAGGGTAGTGAGGTCTGCACAACGCATCACCGGGGGCAAACTACCTACCCTCCAGGACACCTACACCACCCGATGCTACAGGAAGGCCATAAAGATCATCAAGGACATCAACCACCCGAGCCACTGCCTGTTCACCCCGCTGTCATCCAGAAGGCGAGGTCAGTACAGGTGCATCAAAGCTGGGACCGAGAGACTGAAAAACAGCTTCTATCTCAAGGCCATCAGACTGTTAAACAGCCACCACTATCATTGAGTGGCTACTGCCAACACACTGTCAATGACACTGACTCTACTCCAGCCACTTTAATAATGGGAATTGATGGGAAATTATGTAAATATATCACTAGCCACTTTAAACAATGCTACCTTATATAATGTTACTTACCCTACATTATTCATCTCATATGCATACGTAGATACTGTACTCTATATCATCGACTGCATCCTTATGTAATACATGTATCACTAGCCACTTTAACTATGCCACTTGGTTTACATACTCATCTCATATGTATATACTGTACTCGATATCATCTACTGTATCTTGCCTATGCTGCTCTGTACCATCACTCATTCATATATCCTTATGTACATATTCTTTATCCCCTTACACTGTGTATAAGACAGTAGTTTTTTGGAATTGTTAGTTAGATTACTTGTTCGTTATTACTGCATTGTCGGAACTAGAAGCACAAGCATTTCGCTACACTCGCATTAACATCTGCTAACCATGTGTATGTGACAAATAAAATTTGATTTGATTTGATTTTATTTGATTTTATTACTGACCAGGGCCCAGAGGTCTCTGGTCAAAAGAAAATGCACATACAGTGCCATTTAATTGGGACACAACCCCAATGTGGAGCAGGATTACACTATCACTTCGCTTCCCACTTAATTACAACATAGTTCCAGGGAGAGGGTTGTTGACTGGGAAATGTTTTTCAGAGTCAGTGACATCTTGGTATTTGATAATTAAAAGGGGCAATAAATGCTTCCATTTAGCCCTAGGTACTTGGCATTCAGCAGGCGTACAGACCGCTCATATTGTTTATGTGTTTGTAGAGGTGGGGACAGCGATGGGCTTTGGTTCTGGGGGGCTGCTGGGTGGAAGTTATGAGGTGGTTTGGTATTCAATATACGTGGACTCCTCACTCGCTAGATTGCCTTTGGCTATAGGGAGAGCGGGAGGGGGGGGTATGGTAGAGAGAAAGAGTGGGAGTAATTAAGAAATAAAGGGAATTAAGATTGAGAGAGAGAGACAGAAAGGGAGAGCCAGAAAGAAAGAGAGTATCTGAGAGGGTGAAAGAAAGAAAGTGAGGGGGAGTGAAAGAAAGAAAGAAAGAAAGTGAAAGAGAGAGAAAGTGAAAGAGATGAGGAACCAGGGGAAGAAGATAAAGCTAGTCAGACGGTTGGTTTAGGGAGTTGATGTGACATGCAAAGGTTTTTGGATGGAATTGGCAAATACGGAACAAACACATTACGCTACAATGATTGTGACAGGGCCACCAAGGCCTAATGTACCACAGTCACTTGTACTAGCCAGCCTGGCTGGCTGTCTTCGTGCCCTACAGAAACAGAATATGCTAACCAAATGGCACCCTATTCCCTATTTAGTGCACTACTTTTGATCAGGACCCATATGGCTAGGGTATAGGGTGTCATTTGGGAGGCGGACCAAAAGACAGAGTTTATCAACAACATACGTCTGGTGTGCTACTGTTATCTGATCCACTACCTAATTTCCACGGCTTTATTTCAACTCCTCAAACCCGGGAGATGAAATCATTGCTGGGAAAGCATGTATCTGAGCTCTGTGGGACTGCATGGGAATGTTATCTGTACAGCCTAGGGAGTCACTAGATCCAGTTGGTTGCCTGTATTGATTCGTCTGATCCTCATCATCACATTGCTTCAAATGATCCTGTAGATACGTATGGCTGTGGCTCTGCTGTTATCATCCATCCACTACGGGTATGTCACAAAAGTAGTGCACTATGTACGGAATAGGGTGGTATTTGGAATGTACCCTATGTTTTCATTGCCTGTTGGACAGTGTATAGTGAATCCATCCAATCACACACACATTTGAGTTTCTCTCAATAGACAATTTCTCACAAAATATTGGGTCTTATGGCAAAACTGACTTAAATAACTTGTAGACCTGCAATGTAACTCCATATGATTCAAGGTTGCTGCATTCACGTCAGAGGAACATAGCAGGGGTGAAACTTAGGTGCAACTCCATACAATATATGCGGCTCTGTTCACACCAGGAGAACTGAGCAGGAGTTAACGACTTCGGTAAAACTCCACATGATTATTACATTTCCGTTTTCATGTGTTGCACTTGCATTCCGCAGCATATATTAATCACATGATCATGCATAGTACTGATGTCAAACGCAATAAACCAAGGACACAGATGGTTCCTGATGTTGTGAGATTCTCTCTGGTGTTTACAGAACAACTGGTGCTGTGAGATTGGGATATCAGGACTCAAGGATGCTGTGTGAATATAATACCGTGCTCCTGCTCAAACTAACTCTCTGCTCGATGGAGAGGAGGAGGAAAGGAAGGGAGGAGAAGAGGAGGAAAGGAAGGGAGGAAGAGAGGAGAAGAGGAGGGTTCCTTCAATTAAATTTGAATGGATGAGCTCAGGCGTTAAATGGATCATGGCTCTAAAGTGCTGCAGCCGTCCTGCCACCCAAAGATGGATTTCTCCTCCATTGGTTAAATTGGGTTCATAAAATCTTGAAAAAACCCAGCGATGTGATGGTGACCACAGCTGACGTTTTATATCACAAAATAGATAGTCTGTCCTGACGGAGGGGTTAAGAGCCATTTTGGTTTGTGGGTTCTAAAGAAGAAAGAATATGAAAGTGACAAAATCTTTCATTAGAAGAAAAGATGATTGACATTGAATGATTGAGACACATAGAGGGGAGGTTATTAGAATATCCTCAGAACGGTTGACTATGGTGGATATTGTGGGGAACGATTTGAAAGCTATTGTAGGTCTAAATTCCACAAAGAGACCAGAATTGACATTTTATGGCATAAGACATTGAGAGGATAAGTGGAGGAGAGGAAGGAAAGAGAAAGTGGCTTCGCAAAAAGAAACAACCTTTTGCATGATGCTAGAAGTTTCACTTCACTTAAAACATACTTCAAGGCACATGTCTGAACAGGGAAGTCAGTGTTGCTGGCTTTATTTAACCAGGTAGGCTAGTTGAGAACAAGTTCTCATTTACAATTGCGACCTGGCCAAGATAAAGCACACCAGTTCGACAAATACAACAACACATAGTTGTACATGGAATAAACAAACATACAGTCAATAATACAGTAGAAAAAATTAAAATCTATATACAGTGAGTGCAAATGAGGTAAGATAAGGGAGGTAAGGCAATAAATAGGCCATGGTGGCGAAGTAATTACAATATAGCAATTAGACACTGGAATGGTAGATGTGCAGAAGATTAATGTGGAAGTAGAGATACTGGGGTGCAAAGGAGCAAGATAAATAAATAAATACAGTATGGGGATGAGGTAGTTGGATGGGCTGTTTACAGATGTGCTATGTACAGGTGCAGTAATCTGTGAGCTGCTCTGACTGCTGGTGCTTAAAGCTAGTGAGGGAGATATGGATCTCCAGCTTCAATGATTTTTGCAGTTTGTTCCAGTCATTGGCAGCAGAGAACTGGAAGGAAAGGCGGCCAAAGGAAGAATTGGCTTTGGGGGTGACCAGTGAGATATACCTGCTGGAGTGCGTGCTAAGGGTGGGTGCTGCTATGGTGACCAGTGAGCTGAGATAAGGTGGGGCTTTACCTAGCAGAGACTTGTAGATGACCTGGAGCCAGTGGATTTGGTGACAAGTATGAAGCGATGGCCAGCCAACGAGAGAGTACAGGTCGCAGTGGTGGGTAATATATGGGGCTTTGGTGACAAAACGGATGGGACTGTGATAGACTGCATCCAATTTGTTGAGTAGAGTGTTGGAGGCTATTTTATAGATGACATCGCCGAAGTCGAGGATCGGTAGGATGGTCAGTTTACGAGGGTATGTTTGGCAGCATGAGTGAAGGATGTTTTTTTGCGAAATAGGCCAATTCTAGTTGTAATATTGGATATTATATTTGCTTAATGTGAGTTTGGAAGGAGAGTTTACAGTCTAACCAGACACCTAGGTATTTGTAGTTGTCCACATAATCTAAGTCAGAACCGTCCAGAGTAGTGATGCTGGTTAGACATATTACAGCTGTATTTCTACAAGACTAACAGTACACAACAACTATGCTCTTACATATCCAGACCTTTACCCTAGACTTAACCAATTCCTATCTCTTAAGATAACCCTTAACCTTACTGTAAAATGTGCCGAGAGGAATAGAATATCTACTTGTTAAATTATCTGATGCTCTCTAGTATCATCCAAATCAATTTTAATCAAATAACATTTTATTGGTCTCGTACACATATTTTGCCAATGTTATTGCAGGTGCAGCGAAATGCTTATGTTTCTAGCTACATCAGTGCACTAATACCTAACAATACAAAACAAATCCCCCAAATAAAAAAATATCAGAGCAAGCAATGTCAGAGAACGGAATAATATATATATATACAAACACACACACATGATGGTGTATGGACAGTATGGACAGTACATTAAAAGAAAAGATGTGTACAGCAGCAGTTATATAGGATGAGCCTTGACTAGAGTATAGTATATACATACAAAGTCTGTAAAACGGTCTGTAAACATTATTAAAGTGACCAGTGTCCAATGACTATATGTACAGTGAAATCGGAAAGTATTCAGATCCACTGTAGGGATGGTGCCAAGTTTCCTCCAGGCGTGATGCTTGGCATTCAGGCCAAAGAGCTAAATCATGGTTTCATCAGACCAGAGATTCTTGTTTCTCATGGTCTGAGTCCTTTAGGTGCCTTTTGGCAAACTCCAAGCGGGCTTTCATGTGCCTTTTACTGAGAAGTGGCTTCCGTCTGGCCACTACCAAAAAGGCCTGATTGGTGGGGTGCTGCAGAGATGGTTGTCCTTCTGGAAGGTTCTCCCATCTCCACAGAGGAACTTTGGAGCTCTGTCAGAGCGACCATCGGGTTCTTGGTCACCTCCCTGACCAAGGCCCTTCTCCCCCGATTGCTCAGTTTGGCAGGGCGGCCAGCTCTAGGAAGAGTCTTGGTCGATCCAAACTTCTTCCATTTAAACTTCTTAAGAATTGGCGTTCCGACAACCGGACAGTTGTAAATCATGCAGCACATTATATCAAGATCGCAGATTTTAGAGAAACAACAAATGTCAGTACATATAAGTGTCTTACATCGGCTGAAAGCTTAAATTCTTGTTAATATAAATGCACTATCCAATTTACACTAGCTATTACTACAGAAAAAATGCCATGCTATTGTTTGAGGAGAGCTCCTAACAACAAAACACTTTTTTCATTGCGATAGGTTTGAGAAATTCATCTCTGAAGGTGAAATGTGTACTTACATTCTGAAATCTTGCTCTGATATATCATCCAAAGGGTCCCAGAGATAACATGAAGTGTTGTTTTGTTAGATAAAATCCTTTTTCATATCCTAAAAAGGTCCATATAGCATGCACAATCAATTTTGTATTTCCACTCGTTCTATTTGCAAAGAAAGGAATCTGTGAAAATCTCACCGTAAACGTTGTTTCAACGAGTCAAATCACATTCGTATGTATTACGCAGAGATCCTAGAAGGTAACAAGACTTTACTATATCATTAAGGGTGTAGAATATCCTATTGGACATCATATTTGTTCAGAGAGCGACGCCTTCATGGCACGCCGATGACACGGGCAGCCATCACTTGAACGACTGTATCTTTGTCAAATAAGCACTAATCGGGGTCAAACAAAGTTAGCTAGATAGCCAATGAGCCAATGAACCATGTATATGTTGTAAAATGTAGCTAGTAACCTTGTACGACAGCATGCCTTTTCATTTTGGAAAAAAATTATAATGATATTCAGAGTTATGAAGTTATGAAAACTGTTTGTTTTGCAAATGTTGAATTTATAATATGGCTAGTAATACTTGGAAAGCTAAATCAAAGTCCAAGTATCCAGATTTGATGATATTCTTGCAGAAAAATGTAAAATGAATATGAATGTCTCCTTCACGATTTGCCCAACTGTACCTGGGGACTTCACAGTAAAAGTCTTGTAGTTCACTCATACATCAAGTTATCCATCTGAAACTTTGCACATACACATCTTGTGGACACTATCGGAATTGCAAACAGAGTGATGGCTCTGTGACATTTCTCTTGCATTTCGAAGATGGTGGTAGAAAAAGACTGGTTGTTTTTTTCTTTGTATTTTCATCTACCAGATCTATTAAGTTAAATTCTCCTACATTCAATTCACATTTCCACAAACTTCAAAGTGTTTTCTTTCAAATGGTACCATGACTATTAAATGCTGCAGAATTGTTTTGGTACCCTTCCCCAGAGCTGTGCCTCAACACAATCCTGTCTCGGAGCTCAACGGACAATTCCTTTGACCTCATGGCTTGGTTTTTGCTCTGACATGCACTGTCATATGTGGGACCTTATATAGACAGGTGTGTGCCTTTCCAAATCATGTACAATCGATTTAATTTACCACAGGTGGACTCCAATCAAGTTGAAGAAACATCTCAAGTGTCACGTTCTGACCTTAGTTCTTTTATTATGTCTTTGTTTTAGTATGGTCAGGGCGTGAGTTGGGTGGGTTGTCTATGTTAGTTTTTCTATGTTGTGTTTTGAGTTTGGCCTAGTATGGTTCTCAATCAGAGGCAGGTGCCGTTAGTTGTCTCTGATTGAGAATCATACTTAGGTAGCCTTTTTCTACCTGTGTTTGGAGGGTGTTTATTTTCTGTTCTGTGTTTTATTTATGCACCCTACAGGACTGTTTCGGTTTCATTTCGTTCTCTTTGTTGTTTTATTATTTAGTGTTCTGAGTTATAAATAAATATAATGAACACTTACCACGCTGCGCATTGGTCCTCTGATCCTTCTTACTACTCCTCCTCAGAAGAGGAGGACAAGAATCGTTACATCAAGGATGATCAATGGAAACAGGATTAACCTGAGCTCAATTTCGAGTCTCATAGCAAAGGGTCTGAATACTTACGGTATTTCAGTTTATTATATATATATATATATATATATATATATATATATATTTAAATTAGCAAACATTTCTAAAAAAACTGTTTTTGCTTTGTCATTATGTAGACAACTTTTTATTTAATACATTTTAGAACAGGGCTGTAACACAACAAAATGTGGAAAACGTCAAGGGGTCTGAATACTTTCCGAATGCACTGTACATAGAGTAGCAGTCTCTAACTTGCAGTGTAGAGTCCCGGGTGGTAGCCCGCTAGTAACAGTGACTAAGTTCAAGGCAGGGTACTGGGAGGAGGCTGGCTAGTGGTGACTATTTAACAGTCTGATGGCCTGGTGCAACTGTACTGTCTCAGCCTTCTAGATGGTAGCATGGTGAACAGGCCGTGGCTCAGGTGGCTGAGGTCCTTGATCTTCTTGGCCTTCCTGTGACACTGGGTGCTGTAGATGTCCTGGAGGGCAAGCTGTATGCCCCCTGTGATGCTTTGGACTGACCACAATTGCAGACAGTGCAATTGTCATAACAGGCAACACAGCCCAACTGGATGCTCTTAATGGTGCAACTGTAGAAATTTGTGAGGGTCTTAGGGACAAAGCAAATTTTTTCAGCCTCCTGAGGTTGAAGAGGCGCTGATGCCGAGGAACTCGAAGCTTGTCACCTTCTTCACTGTGGCCCTGTTGATGTGGATGTGCTCTCTCTGCTGTCTCCTGAAGTCCACGATCAGCTCCTTTGTTTTGTTGAAGTTGAGGGATAGGTTATTTTCTTGGCACCACTCCGCCAGGGCCCTCCTCCCTGTAAGGCTGTCTGGTGATTGCGTCATCCGTAGATCTGTTGGGGGTGGTATGCAAATTGTAGTGGGTCTAGGGTATCAGGTAAGGTGGAGGTGATAATGATCCTTACCTAGCCTCTCAAAGCACTTCAAGATGACAGCATTGAGTGCTATGGGGAGATAGTCATTTAGTTCAGTTACCTTTGCTTTCTTCGGTACAGGAACAATGGCTGAGACCTTTAAGCAAGTGGGGATAACACACTGGGATAGGGCGAGGTTGAATATGTCCATAAACATTGCAGCCAGCTGGTCTACACATGCTCTGAGGACGCGGCTAGGAATGCAGTATGGGCCGGCAGCCCTGTGAGGGTTAACACGCTTAAGTGTCTTACTTATCTCGGCCCCTGAGAACAAGAGCTCACAACCCTAGCGAGTGGCGGTGGCCTGCATTGGCAGCACTGTGTTTTTCTTGAAGCGGGTAAAGAAGGTATTTAGCTTGTCCGGGAGCAAGGTGTCCGTGTCCGTGACGTGGCTGGTTAAATACCGCAAAGTTGGCCTGGAGCTAGAAATAGGGTGACTATGTACACTACCGGTCAAAGGTTTTAGAACACCTTCAAGGGTCATTCAAGGGTTTTTCTTTATTTTTACTATTTATACATTGTAGAAAAATACTGAAGACACCAAAACTATGAAATAACACATATGGAATCATGTAATAACCAAAAAAGTGTTAAACAAATAAATTCTCAAAGTTGCCACCCTTTGCCTTGATGACAACTTTGCACAATTTTGGCATTCTCTCAACCAGCTTTATGAGGTAGTCACCTGGAATGCATTTCAATTAACAGGTGTGCCTTCTTAAAAGTTAATTTGTGGAATTTCTTTCCTTCTTAATGCGTTTGATTAACCATGGTCGAATTTCTGCAAAGAAACCACTACACTAAAGAACACCAATAATAAGAAGAGACTTGCTTATGCCAAGAAATATGAGCAATGGACATTAGACCGGTGAAAATGTGTCCCTTGGTCTGGAGTCCAAATTGGAGATTTTTGGTTCCAACTGCCATGTCTTTGTGAGACGCGGTGTGGGTGAACGGATGATCTCCGTATGTGAATTTCCCACAGTAAAGCATGGAGGAGGAGGTGTTATGGTGTGGGAGTGCTTTGCTGGTGACACTATCTGTGATTTATTTAGAATTCTAGCCACACTTAACCGGCATGGCTATCATTTGTTTTTCAACAGAACAATGACCCAACACACCTCCAGGCTGTGTAATCGGTATTTTACCAAGAAGGAGAGTGATGGAGTGCTGCATCAGATGTCCTGGCATCCACAATCCCCTGACCTCAACCAAATTGAGACGGTTTGAGATGATTCAGACCGCAGAGTGAAGGAAAAGTATCCAACAAGTGCTTAGCATATGTGGGAACTCCTTCAAGACTGTTGGAAAAGCATTCCAGGTGAAGCTGGTTGAGAGAATGCCAAGAGTGTGCAAAGCTGTCATCTTGGCAAAGGGTGGCTATTTGAAGAATCTCAAATATAAAATATATTTTGATTTGTTTTAACACTTTTTTGGTTACAACATGAATCCATATGCGCTTTTTGATGTCTTCACTATTATTCTACAATGTAGACAATAGTAAAAATAAATAAAAACATTTGAATGAGTAGTTGTTCTAAAACCTTTGTCTGTATGTTGACACCATCCTGTGACAAAGTCATGCTGACCTTCATGTTCCTGTTCTAGCTGCAGCACAGTATGTGTAAGGATGCCAAGGCTGCAACAGCCAGCAGGTTAATGACCTGAGGGATGCCCTTCTGAAATCCCTGATCTGGGACAGGAATCAAACCTAGGAGTCTATAGGCCCAGATCCAGACCCAGGCCCAGGTCCAACTCTCAGTCAGTCACCAGCCATTACACACAGAGTCTGCATCCAAAATGGCACCCTATTCCCTACAGAGTGCACTACTTTTGACCAGAGTGCTATGGTGCAGTATTATGTTTGCACTATTTTACCAGGAAAGTTGACTGAGAACACATTCTAATTTACAGCAACAACCTGGGGAATAGTTACATGGGAGAGGAGGGGGGGGATGAATGAGCTAGTAAGCTGGGGATGATTAGATGACCATGATGGTATAAGGGCCAGATTAGGAATTTAGCCAGGACAACCACCCCTACTCCTACAATAAGTGCCATGGTATCTTTAGTGACCACAGAGAGTCAGGACACCCATTTAACATCCCATCTGAAAGACAGCACCCTACACAGGGCAATGTTCCCAATCACTGCCATGGGGCATTGGGATATTTTTAATTTTTTTTAGACCCGAGGAAAGAGTACCTCCTACTGGCCCTCCAACACCACTTCCAGCAGCATCTGGTCCCCCATCTAGGAACCAACCAGGACCAACCCTGCTTAGCTTCAGAAGCAAGCCAGCAGTGGGATGCAGGTTAGCATGCTTCTGGCACTATGCAGGGGTTAGGGTGCCATTTGGGACTCAGAGACCTCCAACCAGGCAGTTTATCCATGGCTTGTCAACTCAATGCCAATGTCAATACATAACCCTGCTTCCTTCCCCTCAACAATTTTCAAACATTCTCTCTCCAAGATTCTTTGAACTTGGTTGCTTACGTAAATCCTTCTTTAGTCACATACAGTGTAAAATAACTCATCTGTAATGTCTATTGTTTCCAGACAAAGCCTATTACGATGAGAGCGTGTTTGGTTGAGGGAAATATATTTACAGTTATGTCAATGGCCAGGTCCCAACCACAGCGAGATGTAACCTTGCTCTCTGACTGACTAATACAAGCAACACTGATAGCCTGGTCTGACATGTGTTTGTGCTGTCTTGCCAACTTTTATGGTCATTGGCAGGAGTTGGCAAGACAACACAAACAGATCTGGGACCAGGCTAGAGTTCTGACAGTTGGCTGTCAAAACTTCTCTCTTCATTCACCATCTCTTTCCTCCAAGCCTCAGCAAAGAATATAACAATGTATTTATAGAATGTCTGCAGAGTTCCTAGTTCATATGGGATATCACTTCAAGATTACACAATAGACCAAGCATTCCAAATTCCCGTAATTCCCATTACGCTATCAGCAGCAGACTGTTTTTCTGGCTTCTTCTTCAGAAAATAATGTCTTCTAACTGTGTGTCTGATTGTTCATTCAGATTCCCAGTCGGGGTTTTCTGTGTGGGGGGCTGATAGAAATCTACACAGCCATATGGTCCAGAACTAATGAACTAACTCAACCAAAGCTGGGAAAATTGATGGTGACTGTGAAGTTAAAAAGCAGCCAACTTCCATTGACGGTGACTGTTAAGTGTTTTATTTCCATCCCCTCCTAGTCAGAGATCTGCTCTTTGGATGTGAACCGACTTCTGAAGAGTGTCTGGAGAGGGGGAGGAGGAGGAGGAGGCATCTGAGTGGCGGGAGCAAAAGCCAAAGCAGCCATTGTTGTCAGAAAGGAGACTTGAACACTGAAGCAGCCTATCAGGACGCCCGGCCATTGGTCCTCTTCAAAGGTCTTTGCTTCCTGGGTTCACGGCTGATTATGTGAAGGGAGACTGTGGAGTGTGTGTGTTTGTGTGTGAGTGTGTGTGTTTGGAGTCGGATTGTGAAGGGAGACTGTGGAGTCTGTCTATAAGACACAGTAAGGCCTTTGTACCACTGGAAGACCAGGACTAACAGCTCAGATAGAAATCAGGCTAATTGGTTCTATACGCTATGGACCAGTTTCCCGGCCATGCTCAGTTGAGAATCTCCATTAAAAGGGCATCTTAGTCTTGGACTAGGCTTAATCTGTGCCCGGTAAACCGGCTATGTGTGTTTTCGGGCTCAGCAGTGTGAGTCACAGCCATGAGAGAGACAGCCAGCTACGGAAACATTAATTTACTCCTTTAACACAGATGGGGAGTTAATCCATGCTCTTTGACAGCGTTCATAGAAGTCATCTGGAGTCCTTCTCTCTCTCGCTCTCACGATGATCCACTTCCTACTTTATTGCTGAGGGAGGTGATAAGGAAGGAGGATAGTGGGTGATGTAATGGTGATGTCATAATAAACCAGAGAGGCTGTATAATCATCCCAGTCACCAGGGGAGTGTGACATATTGATCAGAGACTTGGTGATTCCCATGGCTCAATGTATTCTTGGTTGAAGCAGGGTTTGATTCCTGCATAGGCCATTTAGGCTACACTGAATATACAGTATATAGAGCTATAAGTGTTAACTACAAGTGTCTTTGGATAATAGCATCTGCTGATGGCATTTTAAATTGGACCATATTTAATCAAATTCAGAATTAAGGAAATCTGACTACTATGATCAACCATTAAGGTCTTTTTCTGTGCATTTCTGCCTATAAATGGCTGGGATCAAACATAGCTTGCTCCTTTTTAGCACTGAGAGAAAATAGAACTGAAATCCCACTGACAAAACTTCCTGTAGGGTTCTGAGCCTTATTATCTGAGTGATAAAACGCCCCAGAGAGTGTGAAATTGACGTATAAAGCTGGATTTGGGTGCCTCTTTTACGTGTCATCATCAGCGCTTCTTAGCACAAATTGAAAAAATGAGACAGATATAAATAGCCAGGAAGGGACTCACAGTGTAAAGTAGGGGTCACACCAAGGAGGACAGAGGAGGAGGATGGTTCTTTGTTCATGGGGAGTCTGTCCCCGCGGCATAGGGAGTAGGATTGGGGTGGGTGGGTAGAGAATAGTGGGCAATTGTCTGCAGTACAATTGGGGGAGTTCGGAGGGGTAGTCATTCTACTGTACCCACCAGGCTGTCGACGGCTCCCAGCTTGTGATTGGTGTTGTACAGAGAGTCGTCAGCTGTGTGGTTATGTAGTGTATGGTAATGTAGTGGTAATGTAGTGAAGTGCTAATGTACAGCAAACTTAGAGGTTATGTATTGAGTCTGTAGTGCTACCCACCAGATTGTCGACCCCTCCCAGGGTGTGATTGGCATTGTACAGGGAGTATGTCAGCTGGTAAACCCCGTCGTTGGTCTCGCTGTTGCCATAGAAACCCACTCCCACCGCAGCACTGCACAGAGCGAGAGAGACAGGAAGGAAGATGCAGGTTAGCGTTTCTGATAAATTAATCAGTATAAGACAACATATACAACATACAGTACTTAGTACCAATGACTGATCCAATAAATAATTGATCTTCGTTTAAAGGAGGTTGTTTTGCCACAATTATAAACTGTAATATATTATTCCGTCATTGCCTTTTGCAGCTCCCAGGGTGAGAGTTGTCAAAAGTTATGGTGCGCTGTCATGACTACAACCCCTAAAATGGCAACATGAAAGCTTGAGCTTCGTTGCACATCCCCACCTTGAGGGTATCGTGCAAGCTAGAAGAATACTGTATGTTAGTTTGGTTGATGATTGTGAAAAGGTTTGTGTGCGAACCACCATTCTTCGTTTTTTCAGTCTAAAAAGTTTAGTAGATCAAATAGATAAGTGAACATTAAATAAAATGTGACAAAGACATAAAACCTCACAGCACAGTTAAGAGATTCACGTGAGTCATATTGGTTGTGTCCCAAATGACACCCTATTCCCTATATAGTGAGATACTTTTGACCAGGGCCCATAGGATTCTGGTCAAATGTAGTGCACTATGTAAGGGATTGGGTGCCATTTGGGATCGCAGACACTGTTATGGAGGCTGAGGTTAATGTTGCTTCCCTGGATTTAATCCTCTATTTCTTTTTAAAAATGTTACCCCCTTTTTTCCCCAATTTCGTGGTATCCAATTGTTAGTAGTCACTATCTTGTCTCATCGCTACAACTCCCGCATGGGCTCGGGACAGACGAAGGCCGAAAGCCATGCGTCCTCTGAAACACAACTCAACCAGCCCAACTGCTTCTTTAACACAGCGCGCATCCAACCCGGAAGCCAGCCGCACCAATGTGTCGGAGGAAACACTGTGCACCTGGCGACCTGGTTAGCGTGCACTGCGCCCAGCCCGCCACAGGAGTCGCTGGTGTGCGATGAGACAAGGATATTCCTACCGGCCAAACCCTCCCTAACCCGGATGATGCTAGGCCAATTGTGCATCGCCCCACAGACCTCCCGGTCGCGGCCGGCTGCGACAGAGCCTGGGCGCAAACCCAGAGTCTCTGGTGGCACAGCTAGCACTGCAATGCAGTGCCCTAGACCACTGCGCCACTCGGGAGGCCCTTATTCCTCTATTTCAACAGTGGGGGTCTCCATCTCTTCCCTGGTCAGTAATAATAGGAACGTGCTGAACATAGACAGAAAAACAACTGGACAGTCACACATCATTCATCCAGTCACTGAGAATTTTCCTGTAGTCCAATGTCATACAGAAAAACAGAACTATGCACTATCATAATAAATGGTTCTGTATTACTCTAGGCAATCTTAGATTACTAAGCATTACTAACATGCACACAGGCAAGCACATACATATATTTTAGCAGTAGGCTGAAATTCAGTTCTCTCCGAAAAATGTCCTTTTTCTCATCCCCTCTTTGAGTTTGTGTGTTATGGACATCAGAATCAAATCAAATTGTATTTTTATTTATTTTGTGACAGTACTCTGACAGTACTCAGTACTCTCAGTACCACAAGCAGTGGTCCCCCTATCATAGTATCTCTACTAATACTTTATCTTCACACTACTGTGCCTATCCCTCCCCTTCCCACTCTACCACACTAACACAACTACTGTGGAGATAATCCTCTCTCAGTATCTCTTGATTATTGGAAGCTCACACTTTATACAGCCTACCCTTGCAGTATATTAAAACACCCACTTCCTCTTGTTATGTCTGGTCCAGTAAAGTGATGCCAGATGAGGACCACAGGTCAGTCCCAGTGGGCATAACTTAGTCTAGGCTCTGAGGGAAACCTCCACATTCGTAACAGTGTCTATCACTGGACGTGTCCCAAATGGGGCCCTATATACACTCAGCGTACAAACATTAGGAATACCTGCTCATTCCATGACATAGATTGACCAGGTGAATCTAGGTGAAAGCTATGATCCCTTATTGATGTCACTTGTTTCAGTCCACTTCAATCAGTGTAGATGAAGGGGAGGAGACAGGTTAAAGAAGGATTTTTAAGACTTGAGACAATCGAGACATGGATTGTGTCGGTATTGCCATTCAGAGGGTGAATAGGCAAGACAAAATATTTAAGTGCCTTTGAATGGGGTATGGTAGTAGGTGCCAGGCTCACTGATTTGAGTGTGTCAAGAACTGCAACGCTGCTGGGTATTTCAAGCTCAACAGTTTCCCGTGTGTATCAAGAATGGTCAACCACCCAAAGGACATCCAGCCAACGGCAGGCCAGTGGGCGAAAACGGGTAACTGATGAAAAAGGACAAAGGAGGCTGATATGAATTGTGGAGAGCAACAGACGGGCTACAGTTAGTCAACTGACAGTCCAGTACAACATTGGTACCCAAAGACCCATAAAAGAATGCACAACTCGACGTACCTTGATACGAATGGGGTGTGGCAGCCAACAACCTTACAGAGTTCCACTTCTTTCAGCAAAATACTAGAAACTGCGGTTGCAGTGGGCTAAGGAACGAAAACACTGGACACCAGAGAATTGGAAAAACATTGCCTGGTCTGATGAATCCCAGTTCCTGCTGGTTCACACTGATGCAGGACTAGGGTATGGAGAAAGCCACATGAGTACATGGATCCATCATGCCACATGGCAACATTGTAGGCTGGTGATGGTGGGGTGATAGTGTGGGGTGTATTTTCATTGCACACATTGGGCCCCTTGATAAAATGGAGCAACTTTGAATGCCAACAGGATATCTGAACATCATTGCCAATCAGGTGCATCCCTTCATGGCAGCAGTGTATCCATCTGCAAATGTATGGAACGAGCAATTCGGAGTAGAGATCCACTACCAGTCAACTTGACACAACTGTGGGAAGCATTGGAGTCAATATCGGCCAATATCCCAGAAAAAATCCCAGACATTCCCCGACGAATTTAGGCTGTTTTAAGGGCAAAAGGGGGTGCAACTCAATATTAGGAATGTGTTTCTAATGTTTTGCACACTCTGTGTACGTAGTGCACAACATGGCGAATAGGTTGCCATTTGGGACACATTCTGTCACTCAAAGGAGAAGCTTCCTCTGTCTCCCATTGCGTTGAGAAATGGTTTATGAACTGATATGCAAAACGATGCCGGATTCAAACTTTGAATTTTTCAATTTAAATTATTATACAAAATTCTTGCAACCAATAGAATGTTATTTATATGGGGGATACAACCTTCCCAGCTCTGCAGATTTAGCTGCGAAGAGACAGAATCATTAGATCATTTATTTTGGTACTGTCCACATGTAGCTTGTTTTTGGTCACAGGTCCAGGAATGGCTGAAAAATTGCAATATTTACCTGGAGCTAAACCTGCAGATAGCACTACTGGGTAATCTTAAAAGTCATAGTCAATCAATCAATAATATAATAATACTTTTGGCAAAAATGTTTATTTTCAATTTACAATCTGTAGAAACAATGAGTATAGACAAGTTAAGAACTCCAGTCAAACATCACAGCACAGTTGAAGATGATATGGCAAATAGAAATCCAATTAGGATGGTGTTAAGAGATAGATGGGACGGGTTGAATGGAGCTGAAGTTGGGACTAATAACAACAAGATAACTAATGTAAAACATACTGTGTCCGTAAAACGTATATAGGTTCAGAACATTTGTGAAAGAGCACAGTTTGAAAGATATGGCTAATAGCAATCAAACCAGATGCACATCAGAAATAGATGGGAGAGGTTGAGGAGGGACAGGAGTAAAAACAAACAAAATAGAACTATTGTAAAATAAAATGTGTCCATAAAATGTACATAGTATGTATAAGCTGGAAGTAGAAGCCTAAGCATTGTTGTTCACTAGCTAGTTTACTCAAATTAGGGGAGGGGTGGTAGGGTTAGAAAGTAACAAAGGAAGATATATATATAAAAAAGGTATGTATATATATATATATGTATTTATATGTGTATATGTATGTCTTTATATGTGTATGTATGTATGTATGTATGTATGTATGTATGTATGTATGTATGTATGTATGTATGTATGTATGTATGTATGTATGTATGTATGCACTTAAACAACACAATGTAACTCCAAGTCAATCACACTTCTGTGAAATCAAACTGTCCACTTAGGAAGCAACACTGATTGACAATACATTTCACTGTTGTGCAAATGGAATAGACAACAGGTGGAAATCATAGGCAATTAGCAAGACACCCCCAATAAAGGAGTGGTTCTGCAGGTGGTGACCACAGACCACTTCTCAGGTCCTATGCTTCCTGGCTGATGTTTTGGTCACTTTTGAATGCTGGCGGTGCTTTCACTCTAGTGGTAGCATGAGACGGAGTCTACAACCCACACAAGTGGCTCAGGTAGTGCAGCTCATCCAGGATGGCACATCAATGCGAGCTGTGGCAAGAAGGTTTGCTGTGTCTGTCAGCGTAGTGTCCAGAGCATGGAGGCGCTACCAGGAGACAGGCCAGTACATCAGGAGACGTGGAGGAGGCCGTAGGAGGGCAACAACCCAGCAGCAGGACAGCTACCTCTGCCTTTGTGCAAGGAGGAGCAGGAGGAGCACTGCCAGAGCCCTGCAAAATGACCTCCAGCAGGCCACAAATGTGCATGTGTCTGCTCAAACGGTCAGAAACAGACTCCATGATGGTGGAATGAGGGCCCGACGTCCACATGTGGGGGTTGTGCTTACAGCCCAACACCGTGCAGGACGTTTGGCATTTGCCAGAGAACACCAAGATTGGCAAATTCGCCACTGGCGCCCTGTGCTCTTCACAGATGAAAGCAGGCTCACACTGAGCACATGTGACAGACGTGACAGAGTCTGGAGACGCCGTGGAGAACGTTCTGCTGCCTACAACATCCTCCAGCATGACCGGTTTGGCGGTGGGTCAGTCATGGTGTGGGGTGGCATTTCTTTGGGGGGCTGCACAGCCCTCCATGTGCTCGCCAGAGGTAGCCTGACTGCCATTAGGTACCGAGATGAGATCCTCCGACCCCTTGTGAGACCATATGCTGGTTCGGTTGGCCCTGGGTTCCTCCTAATGCAAGAATGCTAGACCTCATGTGGCTGGAGTGTGTCAGCAGTTCCTGCAAGAGGAAGGCATTGATGCTATGGACTGGCCTGCCCGTTCCCCAGGCCTGAATCCAATTGAGCACATCTGGGACATCATGTCTCGCTCCATCCACCAACGCCATGTTGCACCACAGACTGTCCAGGAGTTGGCGGATGCTTTAGTCCAGGTCTGGGAGGAGATCCCTCAGGAGACCATCCGCCACCTCATCAGGAGCATGCCCAGGCGTTGTAGGGAGGTTATACAGGCACGTGGAGGCCACACACACTACTGAGCCTCATTTTTACTTGCTTTAAGGACATTACATCAAAGTTGGACCACTTTAATTTTGAGTGTGACTCCAAATCCAGACCTCCATGGGTTGATAAATTTGATTTCCATTGATAATTTTTGTGTGATTTTATTGTCAGCACATTCAACTTTGTAAAGAAAAAAGTATTTAATAAGAATATTTCATTCATTCAGATCTAGGATGTGTTATATTAGTGTTCCCTTTATTTTTTTGAGCAGTGTATATACAGTTGAAGTTGGAAGTTTACATACACTTAGGTTGGAGTCATTAAAACTCGTTTTTCAACCACTCCACAAATGTAATGTTAAAAAACTATAGTTTTGGCTAGTCGGTTAGGACATCTACTTTGTGCATGACACAAGTAATTTTTCCAACAATTGTTTACAGACAGATTATTTCACTTTTAATTCACTGTATCACAATTCCAGTGGGTCAGAAGTTAACATACATAAGTTGACTGTGCCTTTAAACAGCTTGGAAAATTCCAGAAAATTATGTCATGGCTTTAGAAGATTCTGAAAGGCTAATTGACATCATTTGAGTCAATTGGAGGTGTACCTGTGGATGTATTACAAGGCCTACCTTCAAATTCAGTGCCTATTTGCTTGACATCATGTGAAAATCAAAAGAAATCAGCCAAGACCTCAGAAAAAAACATTGTAGATCCTCCACAAGTCTGGTTCATCATTGGGAGAAATTTCAAACGCCTGAAGGTACCACATTCATCTGTACAAACAATAGTACGCAAGTATAAACACCATGGCACCACACAGCCGTCATACCACGCAGGAAGAAGACTCGTTCTGTCTCCTAAAGATGAATGTATTTTGGTGCGAAAAGTGCAAATCAATCCCAGAAAAACAGCAAAGGACCTTGTGAAGATGCTGGAGGAAACAGATACAAAAGTATCTATATCCACAGTAAAACGAGTCCTATATCGACATAACCTGAAAGGCCGCTCAGCAAGGAAGAAGCCACTGCTCCAAAACCGCCATAAAAAAGCCAGACTACGGTTTGCAACTGCACATGGGGACAAAGATAGTACTTTTTGGAGAAATGTCCTCTGGTCTGATGAAATAAAAATAGAACTGTTTGGCCATAATGACTATCGTTATGTTTGGAGGAAAAAGGGGGAAGCTTGCAAGCCGAAGAACACCATCCCAACCGTGAAGCACATGGGTGGCAGCATCATGTTGTGGGGGTGCTTTGCTGCAGGATGGACTGTGCACTTGTAACAGTATAGCTTTCATCCGTCCCCTCGCCGGGCTTGAACCAGGGACCCTCTGCACACAGACAACAGTCACCCACGAAGCATCAATACCCATCGCGCCACAAAAGCGAGTGACATCACTGATTGAAACACTATTAGCACGCACCACTGCTAACTAGCTAGCCATTTCACATCAGTTACACTCACCCCCCTTTTGACCTCGTCCTTTTTTTCCACAGCAACCAGTGATCCGGGTCAACAGCATCAATGTAACAGTTTAATTTTCGTCCGTCCCCTCGCCCTGACCCGGGCTCGAACCAGGGACCCTCTGCACACACCGACAACTGACACCCACGAAGCATCGTTACCCATCGCGCAACAAAAGCCACGGCCCTTGCAGAGCAAGGGGAACAACTACTTCAAGGCCTCAGAGTGAGTGACGTCACCGATTGAAATGCTATTAGCGCGCACCACCGCTAACTAGCTAGCCATTTCACATCGGTTACACACTTCACAAAATAGATGGCATCATAAGGATGGAAAATTTTGTGGATATATTGAAGAAACATCTCAAGACATCAGTCAGGAAGTTAAAGCCTGGTCGAAAATGGGTCTTCCAAATGGACAATGCATATTTCCAAAGTTGTGGCAAAATGGCTTAAGGACAACAAAGTCAAGGTATTGGTGTGGCCATCACAAAGCCCTGACCTCAATCCTATAGAAAATTTGTGGGCAGAACTGAAAAAGCGTGTGCGAGCAAGGAGGCCTACAAACCTGACTCAGTTACACCAGCTCTGTCAGGAGGAATTGGCCAAAATTCACCCAACTTATTGTGGGAAGCTTGTGGAAGGCTACCCAAAACATTTGACCCAAGTTAAACAATTAAAAGGCAATGCTACCAAATACTAATTGAGTGTATGTAAACGTCTGACCCACTGGGAATGTGATGAAAGAAAACAAAGCTGAAATAAATGATTCTCTCTACTATTATTCTTGCATTTCTTATTATTAAAATAAAGAGGTGATCCTAACTGACCTAAGACAGGGAATTTTTTACCAGGATTAAATGTCAGGAACTGTGAAAAACTGAATTTAACGTTAACGTATTTGGCTAAGGTGTTTGTAAACTTCCGACTTCAACTGTATATGCAAAATATAAATAATAACATTGGTGGTAGCTACAATTTATCTGTAATATTAAAGCTGATCAACTCCACCCCCCCCCCCAAAAAAGGAGAGAAATAGAGAGAGAAAGGGAAAGGGTAAAAGAGAAGAGAGAGAATATGCATTTCTCACTATGAATAAAGTACGGATGTTAACGCATTACATCATGTCTGTGGGATGTCTTTACTTTTTCCACACCAAAACATTAGCCCGGTGTCAAAAACATACTGTCAGGAATCTGCCTCTTTCATGTTCCTGTGTTTGAACAAGCTGTATGATGCTAGAGACACACAGATATGAGTCCCAAATGACGCCTTATTCCCTTTATAGTGCACTACTTTGTTTACTGTAAAGTTGTAAAGATGTTCACTATATAGGGAATAGGGTGCCATTTGGGACACAAATACAGAGAAACCTGAAAACATCCAGGAAAGAAAAAAGCAAAGCATAGCAAATAATAGCAGCCTGGGGAAAAAGGTTTCTCTGAAATATCTGAATCATTCTCATTAACAGGATGATGGTAGGGGATTAGAGAAAAAGAAGAGAGATAGAGGGAGAGAGAGTGGGTATAACTCAACGCAGATAAATATCTGGTGACCAACAGACAGACTGAGTAGTAGATGGCTCAGGGACCATAGGTGCTGACCTATGATCAAGTCCCTTCTGTCCTTATTCATTGTGATCTAAAAGGCAAAACTGATTCTAAATCAGCACGCCTTCTCTGAGACTCTTGATATGGCCCCTGGTATACGCATAGCAAACATCTGTGGTACTGTCATGTCCATGACACACAAACTGGAACAGAGGATGAGAGAAAGCAAATTCGCAGAAAGAGAACTGAAATTTAGCCTCTGGCTAAAGAACTCCAACTCCAACTTCTGCACACATATTCATCTTTGCGATGATGCATTTATAGTGCATTCGGAAAGTATTCAGACCCCTTGAATTTTCCACATTTTGTTACATTACAGACTTATCCTAAAATGGATTAAAACAAATATCCTCATCAATCTACACACAATACCCCATAATGACAAAGCAAAATCTTTTTTTTTAATGTTTGCTAATTTATTGAAAATAAACCCTTTGCTATGACACTTGAAAAAAAAGTGATTTATTTAACCCTTATTTTACCAGGTGAGTTGACTGAGAACACATTCTCATTTACAACAACGACCTGGGGAATAGTTATAGGGGAAGAAGGGGGGATGAATGAGCCAATTGTAAGCTGGGGCTGATTAGATGACCATGATGGTATGAGGGCCAGATTGGGAAATTGAGCTCAGCTGAATCCTGTTTCCATTGATCATCCTTGAGATATTTCTACAAATTGATTGGAGTCCACCTGTGGTAAATTCAATTGATTGGACATGAATTGGAAAGACACACACCTGTCTATATAAGGTCCCACAGTTGACAGTTCATGTCACAGCAAAAACCAAGCCATGAGGTTGAAGGAATTGTCTGTAGAGCACAGAGATAAGATTGTGTCGAGGCACAAATCTGGGGAAGGGTACCAAAAAATGTCTGCAGCGTTGAATGTCCCCAAGAACACAGTGGCCTCCATTCTTCTGGTCGCCCGCCCAAACTGAGGAATTGGGGGAGAAGGGCCTTGATCAGGGAGGTGACCAAGAACCCGATGGTCACTCTGACAGAGCTCCAGAGTTCCTCTGTGGAGATAGGAGAACCTTCCAGAAAGACAACCATCTCTGCAACAATCCACCAATCAGTCCTTTATGGTAGAGTGGCCAGACGGAAGCCACTCATCAGTAAAAGGCACATGACAGCCCGCTTGGAGTTTTCCCAAAGGCAGCGATGCTCCCCATCCAATCTGACAGACTTTATAGAGGATCTGCAGAGAAAAATGGGAGAAGCTCCCCAAATGCAGGTGTGCCAAGCTTGTAGCGTCATACCCCAGAAGACTTGAGGCTGTAATCGCTTCAACAAAGTACTGAACAAAGGTGCCTCAGCAAAGATCTGAATACTTACGTAAATGTGATATTTCCGGTTTTGATTTTTAATACATTCGCAAAAAAAATTTTAAAATCTGTTTTTCCTTTGTCATTATGGGGTATAGTGTGTAGATTGATGAGGGGAAGAAACAATTTAATCCATTCTAAAATAAGGCTGTAACGTCACACAATGTGGAAAAGGTCAAGGGGACTGAATACTTTCTGAATGCACTGTATTAGAGGTCGACCGATTCATCGGAATGGCCGATTAATTAGGGCCGATTTCAAGTTATAACAATCGGAAATCGGTATTTTTGGGCGCCGATTTGCCGATTTTTAAAAATTATATATACATATTTTTTACACCTTTATTTAATCTTTATTTAACTAGGCAAGTCAACTAAGAACACATTTTTATTTTCAATGACGGCCTACGAACGGTGGGTTAACTGCCTCGTTCAGTGGCAGAAAGACAGATTTTCACCTTGTCAGCTCGGGGGATCCAATCTTGCATTAAAGTTAACTAGTCCAACACATTAACGACCTGCCTCTCTCTCGTTGCACTCCACAAGGAGACTGCCTGTTACGCAAATGCAGTAAGCCAAGGTAAGTTGCTAGCTAGCATTAAACTTATCTTATAAAAAACAATCAATCATAATCACTAGTTAACTACACATGGTTGATGATATTACTAGATATTATCTAGCGTGTCCTGTGTTGCATATAAGCTGACTGAGAATACAAGCATACAAGTATCTGACTGAGCGGTGGTAGACAGAAGCAGGCGCGTAAACATTCATTCAAACAGCACTTTCGTGCGTTTTGCCAGCAGCTCTTCATTGTGCGTCAAGCATTGCGCTGTTTATGACTTCAAGCCTATCAACTCCCGAGATGAGGCTGGTGTGACCGAAGTGAAATGGCTGGCTAGTTAGCACGTGCTAATAGCGTTTCAAACTTCACTCGCTCTGAGCCTTGGGGTGGTTGTTTCCCTTGCTCTGCATGGGTAACGCTGCTTCGATGTGGTGGCTGTTGTCGTTGTGTTGCTGGTTCGAGCCCAGGGAGGAGCGAGGAGAGGGACGGAAGCTATACTGTTACACTGGCAATACTAAAATGCCTATAAGAACATCCAATAGTCAAAGGTTAATGAAATACAAATGGTTTAGAGGGAAATAGTCCTATAATAACTACAACCTAAAACGTCTTACCTGGGAATATTGAAGACTCATGTTAAAAGGAACCACCAGCTTTCATATGTTCTCATGTTCTGAGCAAGGAACTGAAACGTTAGCTTTCTTACATAGCACATATTGCACTTTTATGTTCTTCTCCAACACTTTGTTTTTGCATTATTTAAACCAAATTGAACATGTTTCATTATCTACTTGAGGCTAAATTGATTTTATTGATGTATTATATTAAGTTAAAATAAGTGTTAATTCAGTATTGTTGTAATTGTCATTATTACAAATACATTTTTTTTAAATTCAAATTTTTTAAATCAGACGATTAATCGGTATCTGCTGTTTTGGGCCCCCAATAATCGGTATCGGCCTTGAAAAATCATAATCGGTCGACCTCTACACTGTATATAGTAAGCCTTCCTTAACTATGATTAGATCACTGTGACACATGTTCTCTATAGCACGGTCAAAGAGGGATAGAGATTTAACATTTACTACTGTAGCAAACTGGCATCATGATACGCCGGCCAGCTAGTGTAACGCTCGTCGTGGGAAGAGGAGAAGAAGAGAAGGAGGAAGAAGAGGAGGACCAATGCGCAGCGTGGTAAGTGTCCATATTGTTTTAATAAGAATACTGAACACTGAACAAAAACAATAAAACGACAAAACGAACAATCCTGAATGGTGAAGCAAAACGCAGAACAGAAAATAATCAGCCACAAAACACAGGTGGGAAAAGGCTACCTAAGTATGATTCTCTATCAGAGACAACGAACGACACCTGCCTCTGATTGAGAACCATACCAGGCCAAACACAAAACCACAACATAGAAAAAAGAACATAGACTACCCACCCAACTCACACCCTGACCATCCTAAAACAAAGACATAACAAAAGAACTAAGGTCAGAACGTGACAGCTAGACAGAAGATGTCACATTGGGATTCTGTTCAGGCACCACAAATACTACCCCTGGGGTCCTAACACAACTCACTCCAAACAAATGAAATAAAGCTATTTTGTGCATCTAATAACCTCAATTATGGGCACTATACTACAAAACTCAGTCGATGTACAGCATCCAATGTCTGCCCATGTACAAGCTTATCCAAAAATAATAACTGCCCATGAAATTTGATCCCAAAATTATTATTTTTTACATCCAGTGCCAGAACAAAACGAAAATGATTTTAAAAAGCTGTGGCAGAAAATATTGTGCCTTCAGAAAGTATTCACACCCATTCACACCAACTTTTCGCACATTTTGTTGTGTTACAGCCTGAATTTAAAATTGATTCAATTTAGATTTTGTGTCAATGGGACACACAATACACCATAATGTCAAAGTGGTATTATGTTTTTAGAAATGTTTAAAGGTTAATTAAAACTGAAAAGCTTAACCTTTGTCTTGAATAAAAAATTATTCAACCCCTTTGTTATGGCAAGCCACAATAAGTTCAGGAGTAAAAATGTGCTTAACAAGTCATATAAATTGTTGCATGGACTCACTCTGTTTGCAATAATAGTGTTTAATGTCATTTTTGAAGGACTACCTCATCACTGTACACCGCACATACAATTATCTATAAGGTCCCTCAGTAGAGCAGGGAGGTCCCATGAAGACCAGGGAGGTTTTCCAATGCATCGCAAAGAAGGACACCTATTGGTAGATGGGGTAAAAAAAAAACAAGACACTGAATATCCCTTTAAGGAGGGTGAAGTTATTAATTACACTTTGAATGGTGTATCAATACACCCAGTGACTACAAAGATACAGCCGTCCTTCCTAACTCAGTTGCCGAAGAGAAAGGAAACCGATCAGGGATTTCACCATGAGGCCAATGGTGACTTTAAAACAGAGTTTAATGGCTGTTTTAGGAGAAAATTGAGGATGGATCAGCAACATTGTAGTTTCTCCACAATACTAACCTAAATGACAGGGTGAACAGAGGGAAGCCTGTACAAAATAAAAATATTCCAAAACATGCATCATGTTTCCAAGACATTTAAGTAAAACTGCAAAAAATGTGGCAAAGAAATTAACTAAATGTCCTAGAGCATTATGTTTGGGGAAAATCAAACACAACACATCACTGAGTACCACCACCATATTTTCAAGCATAGTGGTGGCTGCATCATGTTATGGGTATGTTTGTCATCGGCAAGGACTAGGGAGATTGTTTGGGATAAAAATAAATGGAATAGAGCTAAGCACAGGCAGAATCCTAAAAGAAAAAAATCTAGTTCAGTATGCATTCCAACAGACACTGGGAGAAAAATGTACATTTTCAATAGAAAAATAACCTAAAACACAAGGCCAAATATGCATGCTCTTCAACCGATCGCTGCCCGCACCCACCCGACTAGCATCACTACTCTAGGCGGTTCTGACTTAGAATATGTGGACAACTATAAATACCTAGGGTTAGGGTTTGACTGGCTAGACTGTAAACTCTCCTTCCAGGCTCATATTAAGCATCTCCAATCCAAAATTAAATCTAGAATCAGCTTCCTATTTCGCAACAAAGCATCCTTCACTCATGTTGCCAAACATACCCTCGTAAAACGGACTATTTTACCGATCCTTTACTTTGGGGATGTCATTTACAAAATAGCCTCCAACACTCTACTCAGTAAATTGGATGCAGTCTATCACAGTGCCATCAGTTTTGTCACCAAAGCCCCATATTCCACCCACCACTGAGACCTGTATGCTCTCGCTGGCTGGTCCTCGCTACATATTTGTCGCCAAACCCACTGGCTCCAGGTCATCTATAAGTCTCTGCTAGGTAAAGCTCCACCTTATCTCAGCTCACTGGTCACCATAGCAACACCCACTCGTAACACTCGCTCCAGCAGGTATATCACTCCAGTGTTAATTAGCTAAATTGTAATTACTTCGCCACTATGGCCTATTTATTGCCTGAACTCCTTACTTAATTTGCATACACTGTAAACAGATTTTTCTATTATGTTATTGACTGTACGTTTGTCTATCCCATGTGTAACTCTGTGTTGTTGTTTTTGTCGCACTGCTTTGCATTGTCTTGGCCAGGTCGCAGTTGTAAATGACAACTTGTTCTCAACTGGCCTACCTGGTTAAATAAAGGTGAAATAAATTAAATAAAAATATACACTGGAGTTTCTTACAAAGAGGGCATTTAATGTTCTTGAGTGGCCTAGTTACACTTTGACTTAAATCGGCTTACAAATCTATGGCAAGACTTGAAAATTGCTATCTAGCAACTTGACAAAGCTTGAAGAATTTCAAAAAGAATAATGTGCAAATATTGTACAATCCAGGTGTGCAAAGCTCTTAGAAACTTAACCAGAAAACCCTCACAGCTGTAATCACTATCAACGGTGATCCTAACATGTATTGACTCAGGGGTGTACTTACAGTATGTACTTACTTATGTACTTACTTATGGATTTACTTATGTAAATTAGATATTTCATTTTTCATTTTCAATACATTTGCTAAAATGTCTAAAAAACATGTTTTCACTTTGTCATTATGGAGTATTGTGTGTAGATGGGTGAATTCAGGCTGTAACACAACAACATGTGGAATAAGTCAAGGTGTATGAATACTTTCTGAAGGCTTTCTGTAGATCCCCTAAAATTGACTGAACACCACA
Source organism: Oncorhynchus tshawytscha (assembly GCF_018296145.1). NCBI lineage: Eukaryota > Metazoa > Chordata > Actinopteri > Salmoniformes > Salmonidae > Oncorhynchus > Oncorhynchus tshawytscha. The sequence goes on from NC_056453.1 coordinate 23,988,008, forward strand.
TAAAGGCTATTGATTTTACTCTTTTATCTCTGACAGAGGGATATAAAGAGGGAAACAATTGGCCAGTTTTGAATCAGCATCCTTCCATGGTGGTAAAGCTGAACTGTAATAGAACTCTCTCTAAGAGCTCATAAAAGTGCACTATCCTTTGTCTCTCTCTTATATGCCCCATTATGTCACTGTAAATGTATGGGAGAATCAAAGTGAGTATTTATTTATTGTAATTGTTAGATAAATGGCATTTTGTTTGTAACTTATTTTGTACATAATGTTTCCGTCACAGTCTCTTAGGACCGAAAAGATATCAGAACAGCGATTACTCACCTCAAACAGGATGAAGATGTTTCCTTCAATGAGTTGGACGCAAAGGATTTACTGCTGATACAGGACCAGGGTCAAATTCCCATCTAGCATGAAGAAGCGACAACGATACAGGGGATGCTGGTCCGTGTGCCTTGTGAGAATTCGTCGGTGAGTGGGTAACCCCCCTCTACCATCCGTCCTATTGGCCAACGTGCAATCATTGGAGAATAAACTGGATGACATCTGTTCGAGACTATCCTACCAACTGGACATTACAAACTGTAATATCTTATGTTTCACCAAATGGTCCGTGTCTATTTGCCAATAACAGCTGGTGCGCGAAATCTAATATTAAGGAAGTCTCAAGGTTTTGCTTTTCTGAGGTAGAGTATCTCATGATAAGCTGTAGACCACACTATTTACCGAGAGTTTTCATCTATATTTTTCAAAGCTGTCTATTTACCTCTACAAACAGATGCTGACACTAAAACCACACTCAACAAGCTGTATAAGGTCATAAGCAAACAAGAACATGCTCATCCATAGGCGGCGCTCCTAGTGGCCGGGGACTTTAATGCAGGGAAATTTAAATCAGTTACCTCTTTCTACCAGCTTGTTACATGTGTAACATGAGGAAAAAAAACTAGACCACCTTTACTCCACACACAGAAACGCGTACAAATCTCTCCCTCGCCCTCCATTTGGTAAATCTGACCATAATTCTATCCTCCTGATTCCTGCTTACAAGCAAAAGCAGGAAGTACCACTGACTCCCTCGAACGGAAGTGGGCAGATTACGCAGATGCTAAGCTACACAACTGTTTTGCTAGCACAGACTGGAAAATGTTCCCGGGATTCATCCAATGACATTGAGGAGTATACCACATCAGTCACCAGCTTCATCAATAAGTGCATTGATGACATCGTCCCCACAGTGACCATACATACGTACATACCTGAACCAGAAGTCACGGATTACAGACAACATCCGCACTGAGCTAAAGGGTAGAGCTGCCGCTTTCAAGGAACGGGACTCTAACCCGGACGCTGAAAATAAATCCCGCTATGCCCTCCAACCAACCATCAAAAAGGCAAAGCGTCAATACAGGACTAATATAGAATCCTACTACACCGCCTCTGACGCTCGTCGGATGTGACAGGGCTTAAAAACTATTACGGACTACAAAGGGAAGCGCAGCCGCGAGCTTCCCAGTGACACAAGCCTACCAGATGATCTAATTGACTTCTATGCACGCTTCGAGGCAAGCAACAATGAAGCATGCATGAGAGCACCAGCTGTTCTTGTGTGATCACGCTCTCCGTAGCCGATGTGAGTAAGATCTTTAAACAGATCAATATTCACAAGGCTGATGGGCTAGACTGATTACCAGGACGTGTACTCAGAGTATGCGCTGACCAAATGGCAAGTGTCTTCACTGACATTTTCAACCTGTCCCTGACCGAGTCTGTAATACCAACATGTTTCAAGCAGACCACCATAGTCCTTGTGCCTAAGAACACCAAGGTAACCTGCCTAAATGACTACCGACCCATAGCACTCACGTCTGTAGCCACAAAGTGCTTTGAAAGGCTGGTCATGGCTCACATCATCCCAGAAACCCTAGACTGATGACGCTGATGACTCTATTACACTCCATACTGCCCTTTCCCACCTGGACAAAAGGAACACCTATGTGAGAATACTGTTCATTGATGACAGCTCAGCGTTCATCAACATAGTGCTCTCAAAGTTCATCACTAAGGTAAGAACCCTGGGACTAAACACCCCCCTCTGCAACTAGATCCTGCACGACTCCAACACCATCATTAGGTTTTCCGACAACACAATGGTTGTAGTGTACGCCTGATCACCGACAACGATGAGACTTGGCTGTGTGGTGCCAGGACAACAACCTCTCCCTCAACGTGATCAAGACAAATTAGATGATCATGGACTACAGGAAAAGAGGAAAAGAGGGCCGAGCACGACCCCAGTCTCATCGACGGGCTGTAGTGGAACAGGTTGAGAGCTTCAAGTTCCTTGGCATCCACATCACCAACAAACTATCATGGTCCAAAGACAGTTGTAAAGAAGGCACGACAACGCCTATTCCCACTCAGGAGTCTGAAAAGATTTGGCATGGGTCCTCAGATCCTCAAAAAGTTCTACAGCTTCACCATCAAGAGCATCCTTACTGGTTGCATCACCGCCAAGTATGGCAACTGCTCAGCCTCCAACCACAAGGCGTTACAGACGGTAGTGCATACAGCCCAGTACATCACTGAGGCCAAGCTTCCTGCCATCCAGGACCTCTATACCAGGCAGTGTCATAGGAAGGCCCTAAAAATTGTCAAAGACTCCAGCCACCCTAGTCATAGACTGTTTTCTCTGCTACCGCACAGCAAGCGGTACCGGAGCGCCAAGTCCAGGTCCAAAAGGCTTCTTAACCTGTCTAGGACTGGGGAACGGAAACCCGTTCCGCTAGCGGAACCCCTCGCCAACAGCCAATGAAATTGCAAGGTGCCAAATACAAATCAACAGAAATCTCATAAATCAAATTTCTCAAACAGACAAGTATTAGGCACCATTTTAAATATAAAATTCTCGTTAATCCAGCCACAGTGTCTGATTTCAAAAATGCTTTACAGGGAAACGATTATGTTAGGTCACCACCAAGCCACAGAAAAACCCAGCAATTTTTCCAGCCAAAGAGAGGAGTCACAAAAAGCACAAATAGAGATCAAATTAATCACTAACCTTTGATGATCTTCATCAGATGACACTCATAAGGACTTCATGTTACACAATGTATGTTTTGTTTGATAAAGTGCATATTTATATCAAAAAATCTCATTTTACATTGGCGCATTACATCCAGTAGTTCTAAAACATGCGGTGACTGTGCAGAGAGCCACATGAATTCACAGAAATACTAATTATAAATGTTGATGAAAATTCAAGTGTTATGCATGGAACTTTAGATACGCTTCTCCTTAATGCAACCGCTGTGTCAGATTTCAAAAAAACTTTACGGAAAAAGCATAATCTGAGTACGGCGCTCAGAGCCCAAACCAGCCAAAATAAATATCTGCCATGTTGCGCAGTCAACATTAGTGAAAAATAGCATTATAAATATTCACTTACCTTTGATGATCTTCATCAGAATGCACTCCCAGGAATCGCAGTTCCACAATAAATGTTTGTTTTGTTCGATAATGTCCATAATTTACGTCCAAATAGCTTCTTTTGTTAGGGCGTTTGGTAAACAAATCCTAACACGCGTTCAGGTCCAGTCGGACAAAAAGTTCAAAAAGTTATATTACAGGTCGAAGAAACTTGTCAAACTAAGTATAGAATCAATCTTTAGGATGTTTTTATCATAAATGTTCAATGATGTTCCAACCGCGGAATTCCATTGTCTGTAGAAAAGCAATGAGAGAGATACCTCTCATGTGAACGAGCATGACTGAGAACAAGGCTGCTGCCAGACCCCTTTGTCAAACAGCTCTCATTCGCTCCCACTTCACAGTAGAAGCCTGAAACAACGTTCTAAAGATGGTTGACATCTAGTGGAAGCCTTAGGAAGTGCAAAATAACCCATATCCCACTGTGTATTCGATAGGGGCTGAGTTCAAAAACTACAAACGGCTCTGGTGTTATTGGTCTAAGACCAGATCAGACATAGGTTCAAGTAGTATTTGTTTGGCAGTCCATCTGACACTCCAGCCAGGCTCAATCAAACACTCCGTAATTCAAAGAAAACAAACACTATTTGAACCCAGGTCTGGTCCAGATGTCCACAGCGTCACCCACAGCCTCCATATAGGGCCAGCTATGTGGGGCTAATTGGGCAGCGTTTGTGTGCTAATGATGGGAGGCAGAGCCAGGCAGGACAGGACAGGACCCAGTACTACACAGAGCCAGCACTACACATACCCACAACTACCAGCCAGCTGCTACATGTGGCGTCACAGACAACAATTGCAGTACGTCACAACAGATCAGCAGCTAGCATGTGCCAAACATAATCAGATACTGTAGTAAGGAGAGGAGGGATGGAGGGAGGAAAGGAGAGGGGGAGGGAGAGTGGAAGAGAGAGAGGAAGAGAGAGACATCAGTGCCACAGGTAACTTCCACAAAGCTGTGAACGATCTGAGAGACAAGGCAAGATGGGCGTTCTATGCCATCAAAAGGAACATAAAATTCGATATACCAATTAGGATCTGGCAAAAAATACTTGAATCTTTTATAGAACCCATTGCATGCAGAATTATTCTAAAATATCCCCAGTGTACAACATAAAATACCAAATAATGCATGCAGAGCCGAATTAGGCCGATACCCGCTGATGATCAAAATCCAGAAAAGAGACGTTAAATTCTACAACCACCTAAAACTAAGCGATTCCCAAACCTTCCATAACAACCTACAGAGAGATGAAGAACCTGGAGAAGAGACCCCTAAGCAAGCTGTTCTGTTCTGTTCTGTCTGTTCACAAACAGACCCCACAAAGCCCCAGGACAGCAACACAATTAGACCCAACCAAATCATGAGAAAACAAAAATATAACTACTTGACACATTGGAAATAATTAACAAAAAAACAGAGCAAACTAGAATGCTATTTGCCCCTAACCAGAGAGTACACAGTGGAAGAATACCTGACCATAGTGACCGACCAAAATGTAAGGAAAGCTTTGACTATGTACAGACTCAGTGAGCATAGCCTTGCTATTGAGAAAGGTAGACAGACCTGGCTCTCGAGAGAAGACAGGCTATGTGCACACTGCCCACAAAATGAGCTGGAAACTGAGCTGCACTTCCTAACCTCCTGCCAAATGTATGACCATATTAGAGACACATATTTCCCTCAGATTACACAGACCCACAAAGAATTCAAAAACAAATCCAATTTTGATAAACTCCCATATCTATTGGGTGAAATTCCACAGTGTGCAATCACAGCAGCAAGATTTGTGACCTGTTGCCACAAGAAAAGGGCAACCAGTGAAGAACAAACACCATTGTAAATACAATCCATATTTATGTTTATTTTTTTTTTCTTTGGTACTTTAACTATTTTTACTTCGTTACAACACTGTACATAGCCATAATATGACATATGAAATGTCTTTATTTCCTTTGGAAACTTTTGAGTGTAACGTTTACTGTTCATTATTATTGTTTATTTCACCTGTGTTTATTATCTATTTCACTTGCTTTGACTATGGAAACATATGTTTCCCATGCTAATAAAGCCCCTTAAATTGAAATTGAAATTGAGAGAGTGAGTGGGGGACACCTTGACTAATGCTCTGCTGCTTTTCAACTACAACACCAGTCTTACACCAGTGTATACACACTTATGTTATTGTGGGGGACTTGTTTTTCCGTAGCTAGGGTTGACAGTGAAGAGCAGAACCAATAAACTCTGCATAATCAAAACAGTTGGTTTGTGAAAAACAGTTGGTTTGTGAAAAACAGTTGGTTTGCTGCCTGAAAAGCCCCAGCGGCCTTGCCTTGGCCTCTGGTCAAGGCCCAGTGAGTCCCAGGAGCCGGACCGTGGAGCTGGAAACAGAAAAGTCTGAGGCTATCTGGGTAAAACACCAGGCTAAATCTTAATTGGAAATGCACCATGATACTCTTTCTCTGTTGTCTAGTTAGCAGTTACAGTAAATCAAATCAAATGTTATTTGACACATGTGCCGAATACAACAGGTAGACCTTACAGTGACATGCTTACTTACAAGCCCTTAACCGACAATGCAGTTAAGAAAATACCTTAAAAAAAGGAAAAGATAAAAGTAACAAATAATTATAGGGCAGCAGTAAAATAACAATAAGTGGGGCTATATACAGGGGGTTCCTGTATATATACAGGGGGTGGGGGATGCAAATAGTCTGGGTAAACATTTGATTAGATGTTCAGGAGTCTTATTTCTTGGGGGTATAAGCTGTTTAGTAGTCTCTTGGACCTAGACTTGGTGCTCCAGTACCACTTGCCATGCGGTAGCAGAGAGAACAGTCTATGACTAGGGTGGCTGGAGTCTTTGACAATTTTTAGGGCCTTCTCTGACACCGCCTGGTATAGAGGTCATGGATGGCAGGAAGCTTAGATGGCAATGTTCTTATAGGCACTATAGTATTTCCAGTGTAACAGTATAGCTTCTGTCCCCCTCCTCGCCCCTACCTGGGCTCGAACCAGGAACACATCGACAACAGCCACACTCGAAGCATCGTTACCCATCACTCCACAAAAGCTGCGGCCCTTGCAGCGCAAGGGGAATAACTACTCCAAATCTAAAAGCGAGTGACGTTTGAAACAGTATTAGCGCACACCCAGCTAACTAGCTAGCCATTTCACATTGGTTACACCAGCCATTAGGCTGATAGGCTTGAAGTCATAAACAGCGCTGTGCTTGCGAAGAGCTGCTGGCAAAACGCATGAAAATGCTGTTTGAATGAATGATTACGGGCCTGCTGCTGCTCAGTCAGACTGCTCTATCAAATCAGACTTAATTATAACATAATAACACACAGAAATACGAGCCTTTGGTCATTAATATGATCGAATCCGGAAACTATCATTCCGAAAACAAAACGTTTATTATTTCAGTGAAATACGGAACCGTTCGGTATTTTATCTAACAGGTGGCAACCCTAAGTCTAAATATTCTTGTTACATTGCACAACCTTCAATGTATGTCATAATTACGTACAATTCTGGCAAATTAGTTCGCAATGAGCCAGGCAGCCCAAACTGTTGCATGTACCCTGACTCTGCGTGCAATAAACGCAAGAGAAATGACACAATTTCACCTGGTTAATATTGCCTGCTAAACTGGTTTAGTAGTTATAACTAGTGATTATGATTGATTGTTTTTTATAAGATAAGTTTAATACCTTGGCTTCTACTGCATTCGCGTAACAGGCAGGCTACTCGTGGAGTGCAATAAATACGGCTGCTAGAATCCTGACTAGAACCAGAAAAAATTGATCATATTACTCCAGTGCTAGCCTCCCTACACTGGCTTCCTGTCAAGGCAAGGGCTGATTTCAAGGTTTTACTGCTAACCTACAAAGCATTACATGGGCTTGCTCCTACCTATCTCTCTGATTTGGTCCTGCCGTACATACCTACACGTACGCTACGGTCACAAGACGCAGGCCTCCTAATTGTCCCTAGAATTTCTAAGCAAACAGCTGGAGGCAGGGCTTTCTCCTATAGAGCTCCATTTTTATGGAATGGTCTGCCTATCCATGTGAGAGACGCAAACTCTGTCTCAACCTTTAAGTCTTTACTGAAGACTCATCTCTTCAGTGGGTCATATGACTGAGTCATATGACTGAGTGTCTGGCCCAGGAGTGTGAAGGTGAACGGAAAGGCTCTGGAGCAACGAACCGCCCTTGCTGTCTCTGCCTGGCCGGTTCCCCTCTTTCCACTGGGATTCTCTGCCTCTAACCCTATTACAGGGGCTGAGTCACTGGCTTACTAAGGCTATTTCATACCGTCCCTAGGAGGGGTGTGTCACTTGAGTGGGTTGAGTCACTGATGTGATCTTCCAGTCTGGGTTGGCGCCCCCCTTTGGGTTGTGCCGTGACGGAGATCTTTGTGGGCTATACTCGGCCTTGTCTCAGGATGGTAAGTTGGTGGTTGAAGATATCCCTCTAATGGTGTGGGGGCTGTGCTTTGGCAAAGTGGGTGGGGTTATATCCTTCCTGTTTGGCCCTGTCATCGGATGGGGCCACAGTGTCTCCTGACCCCTCATGTCTCAGCCTCCAGTATTTATGCTGCAGTAGTTTATGTGTCGGGGGGCTAGGGTCAGTTTGTTATATCTGGAGTACTTCTCCTGTCCTATCCGGTGTCCTGTGTGAAGTTAAGTATGCTCTCTCTAATTCTCTCTTTCTCTCTTTCTTTCTTTCGGAGGACCTGAGCCCTAGGACCATGCCTCAGGACTACCTGACATGATGACTCCTTGCTGTCCCCAGAGCACCTGGCTGTGCTGCTGCTCCAGTTTCAACTGTTCTGCCTGTGATTATTATTATTTGACCATGCTGGTCATTTATGAACATTTGAACATCTTGGCCATGTTCTGTTATAATCTCCATCCGGCACAACCATAAGAGGACTGGCCACCCCACATAGCCTGGTTCCTCTCTAGGTTTCTTCCTAGGTTTTGGCCTTTCTAGGGAGTTTTTCCTAGCCACCGTGCTTCTACACCTGCATTGCTTGCTGTTTGGGGTTTTAGGCTGGGTTTCTGTACAGCACTTTGAGATATCAGCTGATGTACGAAGGGCTATATAAATACATTTGATTTGATTTGATTTAGAGCGTTGGACTAGTTAACTGTGCGGTTGCAAGATTGGAGCCCCTGTGTTGACAAGGTGAAAATCTGTCATTCTGCCCCTGAACAAGGCAGTTAACCCACAGTTCCTAGGCAGTCATTGAAAATAAGAATGTGTTCTTAACTGACTTGCCTAGTTAAATAAAAGGTATAAAAAATAAAATTTTAAATAAATTAAAAAATCGGAAATCGGCGCCCAAAAATACCGATTTACAATTGTTATGAAAACTTGAAATCGGCCCTAATTAATCGTCCATTCCGATTAATCGGTCGACCTCTAGTCTATGGTATCTGGGATAATGCTGTTGATGTGAGCCATGACCAGCCTTTCAAAGCACTTCATGGCTACAGATGTGAGTGCTAGTGGTCAGAAGTCATTTAGGCAGGTTACCTTAGTGTTCTTGGGCACAGGGACTATGGTGGTCTGCTTGAAACATGTTGATATTACAGACTCAGACAGGGAGAGGTTCAAAATGTCAGTGAAGAGACTTGCCAGTAGGTCAGCACATGCTCGGAGTACACGTCCTGGTAATCCGTCTGGCCCTGCGGCCTTGTGAATGTTAACCTGTTTAAAGGTCTTACTCACATCGGTTGCGGAGAGCGTGATCACACAGTCTTCCGGGACAGCTGATGCTCTCATGCGTGTTTCAGCGTTACTTGCCTCGAAGAAAGCATAGAAGTAGTTTAGCTCGTCTGGTATGCTCGTGTCACTGGGCAGCTCTTGGCTGTTCCTCCCTTTGTAGTCTGTAATAGTTTGCAAGCCCTGCCAGATCCGATGAGCATCGGAGCTGGTGTAGATTGATTCAATCCTAGTCCTGTATTGACGCTTTACCTGTTTGATGGTTTGTCGTAGGGCATAGCGGGATTTCTTATAAGCTTCCAGGTTAGGGTACCGCTCCTTCAAAGCAGCAGCTCTACCCTTTAGCTCAGCGTGAATGTTTCCTGTAATCTATGGCTTCTGGTTGGGGTATGTACGTATAGTCACTGTGGGGACGACGTCATTGATGCACTTATTGATGAAACCAGTGACTGATGTGGTGTTCTCCTCAATGCTATCGGAAGAATCCCGGAATATATTCCAGTCTGTGCTAGCAAAACAGTCCTGTAGTTCAGCATCTGCTTCATCTGACAACTTTATAGACCGAGTCACTGGTGCTTCCTGCTTTAATTTTCGCATGTAAGTAGGAATCAGGAGGATAGAATTAGGTCAAACGGATTTCCCTGCATTAAATGCAGTTTCTCTGCATTAAAGTCCCCGGCCACTAGGAGCACAGCCTCTGGATGAGTGTTTTCCTGTTTGCTTATGGCAGTATAGAGCTCATTGAGTGCGGTTTTAGTGCCAGCGTTGGTCTGTGGTGGTATGTAGACAGCTACGAAAAACACAGATGAAAACTCTCTAGGTAGATAGTGTGGTCTACAGCTTATCATGAGATCAAATCAAATCAAATGTTATTTGTCACATACACATGGTTAGCAGATGTTAATGCGAGTGTAGCAAAATGCTTGTGCTTCTAGTTCCGACAATGCAGTAATAACCATCGAGTAATCTAACCTAGCAATTTCACAACAACTACCTTATACACACAAGTGTAAAGGGATGAAGAATACGTACATAAAATATATGAATGAGTGATGGTACAGAAAGGCATAGGCAAGATGCAGTAGATGATATCGAGTACAGTATATACATATGAGATGAGTAATGTAGGGTATGTAACATATAAAAGTGGCATTGTTTAAAGTGGCTTGTGATACATTTTTACATACATTTTTCCATTATTAAAGTGGCTGGAGTTGAGTCAGTATATTGGCAGCAGCCACTCAATGTTAGTGGTGGCTGTTTAACAGTGTCACGCCCTGGCCATAGAGAGGCTTTTTATTCTCTATTTTGGTTAGGCCAGGGTGTGACTAGGGTGGGCATTCTATGTCCTTTTTTCTATGTTTTGTATTTCTATGTCTTGGCCTGGTATGGTTCTCAATCAGGGACAGCTGTATATCGTTGTCTCTGATTGAGAACCATACTTAGGTAGCTTTTTCCCCCACCTGTTTTGTGGGAAGTTAACTTTGACTTTGTTCAGGGCAAATAGCCCAAAGCTTCACGGTTTGATTTTGTTCTGTGTTTTGTCGGCGTCATTTTTAATAAAGAGAAAATGTACGCTTACCATGCTGCACCTTGGTCCAGTCCTTCAGTCAGCCGTGACAAACAGTCTGATGGCCTTGAGATAGAAGCTGTTTTCAGTCTCATTTCATTTCATTTCATTTCATTTCAGTCTCTCAGTCCCTGTTGTGATGCACCTGTACTGACCTCGCCTTCTGGATGTTAGCGGGGTGAACAGGCAGTGGTTCGGGTGCTTGTTGTCCTTGATGATCTTTATGGCCTTCATGTGACATCGGGTGGTGTAGGTGTCCTGGAGGGCAGGTAGTTTGCCCTCAGTGATGCGTTGTGCAGACCTTATTACCCTCTGGAAAGCCTTGCGGTTGTGGGCGGAGCAGTTGCCCTACCAGGCGGTGATACAGCCCGACAGGATGCTCTCGATTGTGAATGTGTAAAAGTTTCTGAGAGCTTTTGGTGACAAGCCAAATTTCTTCAGCCTCTTGAGGTTGAAGAGGCGCTGCTGCACCTTTTTCACCACGCTGTCTGTGTGGGTGGACCAATTCAGTTTGTCCGTTATGTGTACGCCGAGGAACTTAAAACGTACTTCCCTCTCCACTACTGTCCCGTCGATGTGGATAGGGGGGTGCTCCCTCTGCTGTTTCCCGAAGTCCATGATCATCTCCTTTGTTTTGTTGACGTTGAGTGTGAGGTTATTTTCCTGACACCACACTCCGAGGGCCCTCACCTCCTCCCTGTAGGCCGTTTCATCATTGTTGGTAATCAAGCCTACCACTGTAGTGTCATCTGCAAACTTGATGATTGAGTTGGAGTCGTGCATGGCCACGCAGTCGTGGGTGAACAGGGAGTACAGGAGAGGGCTCAGAACGCACACTGAGGCCCCAGTGATGAGGATCAGCGGGGTGGAGATGTTGTTACCTACCCTCACCACCTGGGGGTCCAGTAGCCAGTTGCACAGGGCGGGGTCGAGACCCAGGGTGGACCTATTGGGGCGGTAAGCAAATTGGAGTGGATCTAGGGTGTCAGGTAGGGTGGAGGTGATATTGTCCTTGACTAGTCTCTCAAAGCACTTCATGATGACGGAAGTGAGTGCTACGGTGCGGTAGTCGTTTAGCTCAGTTACCTTAGCTTTCTTGGGAATAGGAACAATGCTGGCCCTCTTGAAGCATGTGGGAACAGCAGACTGGGATAAGGATTGATTGAATATGTACGTAAACACACCAGCCAGCTGGTCTGCGCATGCTCTGAGGACACGGCTGGGGATGCCGTCTGGGCCTGCAGCCTTGTGAGGGTTAACACATTTAAATGTTTTACTCACGTCGGCTGCAGTGAAAGAGAGTCCACAGGTTTTGGTAGCGGGCCGTGTCAGTGGCACTGTATTGTTCTCAAAGCGAGCAAAGAAGTTGTTTAGTCTGTCTGGAGCAAGACATCCTGGTCAGATACTCTACTTCAGGCGAGCAAAACCTTGAGACTTCCTTAGATATCGTGCACCAGCTGTTGTTTACAAATATAGATAGGCCGCCGCCCCGTGTCTCACCAGAGGCTGCTGTTCTATCCTGCCGATAGTGTATAACCCGCCACATGTATGTTATTAATGTCGTCATTCAGCCATAACTCTGTGAAACATAAGATATTACAGTTTTTAATGTCCGGTTGGAAGGATATACATGCTTTCAGTTTGTGCCATTTATTTTCCAGCGATTGAACGTTGGCTAACAATATGGATGGCAAAGGCAGATTAGCGACTCGTCGCCAGATCCTCACAAGGCACCCCGGTCTCTTTCCGCTAAATTTCTGTTTCTTTCTCCAGCGAATGACAGGGATAAGGGCTTGTCGGGTGTTTGGAATATATCCTTCGTGTCCGACTCATTAAATATATATTTTTTGTCCAATTCGAGGTGAGTAATCACTGTTCTGATGTCCAGAAGCTCTTTTCGGTCATAAGAGACGGCAGCCGCAACATTATGTACAAAATAAGTTACAAACAATGCAACAAAAAAAAGCACGGTTGGTTAAGAGCCAATAAGAGCAAATAAAATGGCAGCCATCCTCTCTGGCACTATCACGCTTTTTTTTATGTCACTACCATCAGACTATCACTACCAATACGTCATAATAAAAGTGTAATGCAATCACAGTCACACAATTGATGTGAAAATAGAGAACTAGTCTGTCTACACGTATTAAGTATATTCACATAAGCTCTTTAAATCTCCCCCAGATACAAAGGGTCAATGTAACGGGATTACTATCTGTCCGCTACACCAGTTTCAAAACAAAAGGAGCCCCAATGTGTAACATCTGCTTCTAACTCACGCTCTCAAACACTGAACACAGCTCACTCTCCTCATCCCAATCACCTGAATTCTGATCACCTGTTCACACACCTGTATGTCATTATCAGACACTATTTAGTTCAGTTCTTTGAACCCCATCATTGTGAGGTATTGTTTGTTTTGTGACACACTTCTAGTTGGAGCGCTGGGTTTCCCATCGTGTTCATTACACAATGACTCTCTCTAGAGACATCTATCTCATTTCACACAGGCATTGAAGGAGACAACTAACCAGGATCTGGCCACTGTAATAATATTACGAAAGACTCCATCTATAGACAGCCCAGAGCCAAAGTCAGTCCACAACCTGGAGAACCCACAATAAGTATCACATTAGCTGCTAAGAGACTTAATTACTACGAGAATAGATGGCTCAATTGCTGTTTGTTTGGATGTATCTCAAATATTACCCTATTCCCTATACAGTGCACTACTTCTGACCAGAGCCATATGGGCCCAGGTCAAAAGTAGTGCACTACATAGGGAATAGGGTGCCATTTGGGAGACACACTATTATCACATTTGGAAAAGACACTTAGCGAATCAGAGAGGATGATACAGACAACTCAAAGCAGTGTCGTCAGAGGAAAAAACACCCTCGTGTTTGACATTGAAGTATGTGATATCATAAAAAAGACTAACTGAAGCAACATTTCCATTCATGGAGGTCTGAAAAGGTTGCCTTTCATGTCTTCATTGATATCTGTTGCGACAGTCTTTTTTTATGTTGAAAAGTCTTCTAATGAGTGAAGCTAACATGTTCAGCCTTTTGTGTAAAAAATATATTCCTTTGGGACATCCCTTGTTTAACATGTTGGTACTCAAGCTTAAAGACACTTATCCTACCTTTGTCCAGGCCAGGGCTGATGGCTTGCATGCACCATCCCAAAACAATAATAACTTAATTAATTGTTAAAAAGAGAGGGAGTGATACAGATGACCCACTCTCCATTTTAGGCAACAGGCTTAAATAATGCTGTCACACGTAATGAAAATGTAAGTGTCTTTTAACTCAGTGTCTTCTGACTGCAGTATAGTTGATGAGACAAAGCAGGAAATCTGAGTAGAGAGAAAACAGAGTAAATGTGTCAGACAACACACTTAACCGTGAACAACTAGGGTATAACTGTTCAGCCGTAAAGGGATAATCCACTGCCAGAAATAAAAATCATAAATCTCCGGTCAATTTGGTGAAAGAACATGTTCCATCAGTGGGTAAAATAAAAAAAATCCCCATAATTGATCTTCTAATTGGTCCATATGTGAAAATCAGATAATCGTGTAGGAACGCATCATAGTGACAATCCTCGTCACTGGAGATAGGGGATAACACACTGTCACGTTTCATAACGCTTGAAAAACAATGACCTCCATTCCACGTCACCAAATCAGCCAATAGATAGTATGGGCCTACTTGTGTAGAACACATCCATCCGTTTATATCCTCATGGTAAAGTATATATTTCATTTAGATGTGCTCAATCTAAGTGTACCAAATTATTCAACTCCGTTTCTCCTTCAAGTACCATGTAGCAATGGGCCCTGTGTCTGTGGGAAACAGAGATAATACAGAAAGGAGGAGATAGGTATCACATTGGGCAATGAGTGGAGAAATGCCCCACCCAACTGGCTGTCGACCCATCGCATTCACGTTGTCATGCTGCGTCACGCAGTTGCTAAACTAATCGTCACGCAATCCCTTTTCAAAGTCAGGGTATGAGTCTAGAAACCTGCCTATTTTCCTCAAAAGTACGTAATGTCATGATTCCAAAGCTATACAATATAACAGAGAACAAGTTAATTATCTCACATCTTGGAAAAGATTTGCAATGTTGTACTTCTTGTTCATGAAATGCATGCTAATGTTTGTTTTTTGAGCTAGTGCTCAATAGTTTCCCATTCACTCATTGAAAGAGAGCTCTCCTTGTCTCAGAATCTTCCAGAAGGCACTGCGCAGCCCAATGACAACGCATGGGCCACATACACAATGGGCATTAATAGGATTCTAATGGAGTTTCCCATCTCCTCAAAGTATCTCTGTGGGAAAGAAACATACTCTGCCCTCACTCTGGGCAGAGACTAACTGCAAGCATTGTGGGATTTAACACTATTTCACACTTTTAATCAAAGGAATTAGTGGTTTGGGGTGGATTATCCCTTAAAGTGGTGTCAGTGTGGTTTAACAATATACCCTAGCCTAGAGACAATGAGATTCATTATTGTGCCTCTGTTTGTGTCTTTATCAACAGCAGTGAACTGAAAGAGTTAAATAAGGTATCTGTTAACGTTGATCACCCTACTGCACTTAATGTGTGTGTGGGTGTGTGTGTGTGTGTATTTATGTACAGTGCATTCGGAAAGTATTCAGACCCCGTGACTTATTCCACATTTTTCTACGTTACAGACGTATTCTAAAACAGATTAAATACAAATCCTAATCGATCTACACACAATACCCCATAATGACAAAGTAAAAATAGGTTTTTAGAAATTTTGCAATTCAAAATAAAAAACAGAAATACCTTGTTTACATAAGTATTCAGACCCTTTGCATTGCTCATCCTTGAGATGTTTCTACAACTTGATTGGAGTCCACCTGTGGTAAATGCAATTAATTGGACATGATTTGGAAAGGCACACACCTGTCTATATAAGGTCCCACAGTTGACAGTGCATTTCAGAGCAAAAACCAAGCCATGAGGTTGAAGGAAAGTGCCGAGACAGGAATGTAATCGAGGCACAGATCTGGGGAAGGGTACCAAAAAATGTCAGCATTGAAAGTCCCTAAAAAAACAGTGGCCTCTATCATTCTTAAATGGAAGAAGTTTGGACCCACCAAGACCCTTCCTAGAGCTGGTCGCCCGGCCAAACTGAGCAATCGGGGGAGAAGGGCCTTGGTCAGAGGAGGTGACCAAGAACTCAATGGTCACTCTGACAGAGCTCCAGAGTTCCTCTGTGGAGATGGGAGTACCTTCCAGAAGGACAACCCTCTCTGCAGCACTCCACCAATCAGGCCTTTATGGTAGAGTGGCCAGACGGAATCCACTCCTCAGTAAAAGGAACATGACAGCCCGCTTGGAGTTTGCCAAAAGGCACCTAAAGATTCTTTGGTCTGATGAAACCAAGATTGAACTCTTTGGACTGAATGCCAAGCATCACGTCTTGGTGAAACCTGGCACCATTCCTACGGTAAAGAATGGTGGTGGCAGCATCATGCTGTGGGGATGATTTTCAGCGGCAGGGACTGGGAGACTAGTCACGTTCGAGGGAAAAATGAACGGAGTAAAGTACAGAGAGATCCTTAATGAAAACCTGCTCCAGAGTGCTCAGGACCTCAGACTGGGGTGAAGGTTCACCTTCCAACAGGACAACGACCCAAAGCACACAGCCAAGACAAGGCCGGAGTGGCGTCTGGTCAAGTCTCTGAATGTCCTTGAGTGGCCCAGCCAGGGACTTGAACCCGATCTAACATCTCTGGAGAGACCTGAAAATAGCTGTACAGCGACACTCCCTATACAACCTGACAGAGCTTGAAGTGATCTGCAGAGAAGAATGGGAGAAACTCCCCAAATACAGGTGTGCCAAGCTTGTAGCGTCATACCCAAGAAGACACAAGGCTGTAATCACTGCCAAAAGTGCTTCAACAAAGTCCTGAGTAAAGGGTCTGAATACTTATGTAAATTTGATATTTCAGTTTTACATTTTTAGAATTTTGTAAAAAATGATGTGGTATTGTGTAAAGATTGATGAGGAAAAAAATATATTTAATACATTTTATAATAAAGCTGTAACGTAACAAAAAGGGGTCTGAATACTTTCTGTATGCACTGTGAGTCTGTGTGTGTGTATGTGTGTGTGTGTGTGTGTGTGTGTGTGTGTGTGTGTGTGTGTGTGTGTGTGTGTGTGTGTGTGTGTGTGTGTGTGTGTTGTGTGTGTGTGTGTGTGTGTGTGTGTGTGTGTGTGTGTGTGTGTGTGTGTGTGTGTGTGTGTGTGTGTGTATGTCTGCAGTCTGCAGCATGGCTGACGGGAGGAAATGCCAGTGACCAGCATAACTCAATAAGAGCAGAGCACTGGGCTGAGATGATGACTGTCACGAGATGGAGGACACAAGTGCCCACTGCTCCAAACAGATTCAATTAGGGCACTTTGTGCGGACAACCATCTCGGATGAATCCCTAATGACACCCTATTCCCTACATAGCGCACTACTTTTGACCAGAGCCCTATAAACCCCGTCAAAATTATTTGGGACACCTTATCAATACAGATCAGATGATGTAACCCACATGCCAAGGGGTTCCCCGCAGACCCTATTGGCAGACAGATTCTATTAGATCATTTAAGCCTTTGTAAAGTTTTACCACAAAGAGAGTGAGGTAGTGAAATGTTCTTTGAAGTACATTTTTGTTTGTCTCCTTGTCTTTGATCAAAGGGAATTCTTTCAGCTAATGTCATTCTAAGTACTTCCCTTGATATATAACAACATTGATGAGGGGAAACAACCCACTGGGTACAGACCTCAGTTGAACTTCTAGTTTTGATTTACATTTGGTTGAGTTGTCAATTAATGTGAAATCCACAGAAAATGTCACCATGTCATTGGATTTAGGTTCAAAGTTGGGTGAAAAAAGATGAAATTCCCTTACACGGATGACTTTTATTAATGAAACATTTGGAGTGCCGCCTACCTACCCTATTGTCTGTGGACATTTTCTATTTTCTCAGGACTATGAGCCCGCCACTAGTCCCATAACAGACTACCATGACATAGGGGACTGTACACAGACTGTAGGTGGGTTAGTAATTGTAATAGTGTCTTTCTCACCAGCTGATGAGTCCAGCGACGACGGCGGACCAGGTGACACAGCAGGAGTTGGGCCTCTTGCTCTCCTCATCCTCGTCTTTCCGACAGCAGCACAGACAGCTCAGGTAGATAGCCAGACAGAGCAGATTCAGGCCCAGGCCCGCAGCCGCCACACAGCCCAGGAAGATTAACGACTATTGGGAGAGATGGAGAGAGAGAGCAAGAGAGATGGGGGGGTGATAGAGGATAGAGATAGAAAAAGAGAGACATATATATATATATATATATATATATATATATATATATATATATATATATATAGAGAGAGAGAGAGAGAGAGAGAGAGAAGTTAAATAACTGGATATCAATGTCAATGTCAACAACAGAACACACAGTAGAAGGTATCCTCAATCTCGGGACTCACTCTGCATGGCAACTCATTCACTACAGCTATTTTAGATGTAATTTCTTTGAGCATTTGTTCAGTTTGCATACTGATGCATAGCTACATCAAACACACAGCATCAGCATTGACACTCATCACTCTCTGATCCTTTGAGGATCCAGATAAAGATTGAATGAAGCTTGAGTGATGACAGTCAGGGAACACAGATACACAAAGAATTTGAACAAACACAATTTTGATAAACTCCCATATCTATTGGGTGAAATCCCACAGTGTGCCATCACAGCAGCAAGATGTGTGAAAAGGGCAACCAGTTAAGAACAAACATCATTGTAAATACAACCCATATTTATGTTTATTTTTTTTTAAATTATTTGCACATAATAGGACATTTGTAATGTCTTTATTCTTGTGGAACTTCTGTGAGTATAATATTTACTGTCCATTTGTATTGTTTATTTCCCTTTTCTTTATTATCTACTTCACTTTCTCTGGCAATGTTAACATATGTTTCCCATGCCAATAAAGCCATTCAATTGGATTGAAATGTAATTGAATGAGGAGAGCAAACTATTCTGCATAAATGGCACATCATTTGAATGTGTGATTTATGAATGTGTGTGTCACGACTTCTACCGAAGGTAACTCCTCTCCCTGTTCGGGCGGCGCTCGGCGCTCGGCGTCGCCGGTCTACTAGCCGCTACCGATCCCTTTTTCTTTTTCTGGTTGTTTTGTCTGTGTTCCTTTTCACACCTGGTTTTCAGTTGCTTTGATTTCTGTGGGTATATAGGGCACCTGTTACCTGCCGTAATTCGTGCAGGATTAGACTTGTGTGTATTGCGCTCGATTGTATTTGATGTTTGTTGTTTTTTCGCTATTACGCACGTGTATGTAAAGTGTCGGAACTGTGTTTGTTCCTCCGTGTGTTTGCACGAGTATTCGAGAGCGTAGTTTTGGGATTTTTTTCTGTGCCGTTTGTATTGGTGGACTATATTATTAAACACGCTTCTCAGACATCCCTGCTCTCCTGCGCCTGACTCCTACACCTCTCACCAAGACGCATATTATCACAGTGTGTGGATAAGAGCCAGAGGAGGAGAAATGTAGTCATGAACCTGTGAGAGGAGATGAGAGGAGGGGAGAGGAGATGAAAGGAGGGGAGGGGAGAGGGGAGAGGAGGGGTGAGTAGAGAGGATAAGAGAGTAGGGGAGGGGAGAGGATATGAGAGGAGGGGAGATGAGAGGAGGGGAGAGGAGATGAGAGGAGGGGAGAGGAGATGAGAGGAAGGGAGAGGAGATGAGATGAGAGGAGGGGAGGTGAGTAGAGAGGATAAGAGAGGAGGGGAGAGGAGGGGTGAGGAGATGAGAGGAGGGGAGAGGTGAATAGAGAGGAGAAGAGAGGAGGGGAGAGGTGAATAGAGAGGAGAAGAGAGTAGGGGAGAGGTGAGTAGAGAGGAGAAGAGAGGAGGGGAGAGGAAGGTAGAGTAGAGAGGAAAAGAGAGGAGATGAGAGGAGGGGAGAGGTGAGTAGAGAGGAGAAGAGAGGAGGGGAGAGGTGAGTAGAGAGGAGAAGAGAGGAGGGGAGAGGAAGGTAGAGTAGAGAGGAAAAGAGAGGAGATGAGAGGAGATGAGAGGAGGGGAGAGGTGAGTAGAGAGGAGAAGAGGATCCCTTCTTCCTTCAGTTTCATCTGGGGAGCAGGTGCTTTCTCATACCCCTCTCTTATTCCTTCCCCATCCCTCCTCACTCCCTCACACCATCCCCCCCTCCTCCAGAGAGAGGTGAAGGGGATAGGACAAGAATAGCTACCCAGACAGCAACCCAAGACAGCAATAGTATTATTTGTTGTTACATATTATTATGCCTCTTTCTCTGTCTCACCCTTTTTTTTTCTTTTTTTTTGCCTGCCTGCCTGTATGTCTGTTTGCCTTTCTGCCTGTTTGCCTTTCTGCTTGTCTTCCTGTCTGTCTGCCTGTCTGTCCATAGCCATCTGTCTGTTTACGTGCTGTGATGATGTCACCTGTTCTGTAATACTATTGAGGGCATTATAGTTAGAGCTGTTCTGAATGTAAGCTCATAACCATAATACCTCAATGCGTACAGTATGCATACATACCAGGCTAGTTATCTTAATTCCTCACGCCTCTTTGCATCCTGATTAATCCCCATTATGCCCCGTCTTCCTAATCCTCCAACCTCACCTCCATCTGTTGAGGAGTGAGGGAGGGATGCCTGATGCCTCATGTCCCATTTTCATGGCTACATGCCTCTCCTGCAGAGAGGGGGGGGTAAGGGGAGAAAGGGCTCATCTGGTGAAATCAATACCCAGCTATAAAACAGGCTGTATTCCAAATGGCACCCCATTCTGCATGTAGTCTACTATTTTTGATCAGAGCCCTGTAGTCCACTATATAGGGGTACCATTTGGGATGCTACCATAGAGGAAGTGTCCAGAGGGGACCAGTTCAATCAAAAGACCATAGGACCCTCATCACCATCCCCCCTTTTCTTACCCTTCTGTCATACTTCCCACCCATCCCCTGTAGAACAGGGATGGGCAACTTTGATGGGGGTGGGGACCACAAAATCTGAACTCTTCATGAGGGGCCGCAGATGCCCATCCCTACCGTAGAACATGTTTGATGATAGATGTGTGAGCATGTGTGTAGAGAGAAACAGTCTGTTCGCTGTAGCACAGATGTTTATTGGTGTCTCTGTGTGTGTGTGGTCAAAAAAGCCACCCACTTAACTTAAATGGGTTAAAAGGTGCTCTTGGTAAAACAAATCAAATCGGACCCTGGTTAGGTTAAGGGGTGGGGGTTGGATGGGGGTGATGACCCTGAGTGCGGGAGTGACTTGGAGGTGGAGGGTTAACCACCCTGGAGTGAGAAGTACTCAAAAGGGGGATGAGAGAAGATGGAGGGGGTCCTACAGTGCATTTTAGGTGAGGATATTAGATGAGATGGGGGCTACAGGGGGCTGTTGGGGTGAGATTATGGGGGAGGGGTCGGAATGAAACCACTTGGCTGGGAGATGGGAGTTGGGGCAAATGAGCTCCACTAACCTCCCCCCACCCCCCTTCACATCGCCATGGCAACGGCCAGGTTTGGTGGTTGCCCTTGGTCTCTGTCGAGGGAGCACTGAGGATGAGTGAAAAGGGGAATTATCACTCCCAGCCTATTTGAATTAAGCAGCATGTGACAGGCAGCCCTGCTGAAGCTACACACACTGCATCTTGTGATTCCTCTTGAGCAAACAGGGAGGTACGGAGGTAAGGAATGAATAGGCCTATGTGGTGGATGATAGAAAAGACAAATGGAGAGAGAGAGAATATGGAACGTGGTGAGGATATGGCTAAGAGCTATAAGGCATTCAATTAATAAACTAGGATATTATGAAGAGTTGGAGAGTTGATTCAGCGTCTGCACTCACAGTTTTAACAAAATCACTCCCCACTCTCTCTGTCTCTGTCTCCCTTTCTCCTGTCATTTCTCTCATGTAAAAGAGTGGGGGTGGAAAAATACATACATCAACAGTATTCTGCACTGAGCTGGGAAATACACACACACACACACTGCATATGTTTTACTATCCTTGTAGGGACCTAAATTCAAAATCCTATTTTCCCTAACCCCTAACCCTAAACCTCACTCTAAACCTAACGCCTATCTTTGTGGAAACTTTTGGGGATTATTGGTACCCCCCCCACACACACACACACACACACACACACACACACTGAGAGAAGAGACCATCACTAACCTCCACAGAGGCATCAGAGGAAAATGTAATTTTATAGTAAATAGCTTGATCATTCTCCCTGAAGACACAATTTATCACTCTCAGGCCAGAAACACACACCATTATTCATACGAATTTTTTTAGACCGATGCAATCATTTTACTCCAATGTGCTACGTTTCATCCATCATTTGTAACTTGTTTTACTACAGAAATAAACGCAGAGGTGAGCATTGATGGGTTTGCTTTGCAGAGCTCAGAGCTGCCCCAGTTTCTACTGGGCTTGGACTAAGCAGGCAACACCCTCCTTCCTCCACTCACCCACCACCACCACATCCCCACTTTTTGTTTCTACCTCATCCCTTGATGGGGGGGAGGGGGGGACTTGGAGGCAGTGATAGAGGAGAGGAAGATAGGAAGATGTAGCTCAGCAGAAATTAATTCCCAGGGAGAAAGGGAAGGAAGGGAGGAGAGGGGGTGGAGGAGGGAGTAAAACATAATATTGGATGATGAGTATAGAAAAACAACATGGTGTGTGGAGAGATGAGAAAGAGAGAATGGGGTAGAGGAGAAAGATAGCGGAAGAGAGAGGGGGGCGGGGGGGGTAGGAGTCGGCCATGATAAGGACATGGGAGAACAAAAGAGGTGCTTCAGCCACAGCAACGACTAGCCTAACTAACTAATGGCCGATTGCAGTTTCTCAGCATCGTGACCGACAATTTGGATAATGCAGTCTGGTTTCGTCCATTCATTCCTGTCAGGTTAACTGACTTGACGTCGAGAGCAGTCTTGCTATAAGTACCACTCCCAGTCCCAGCTGAGACAGACAGACAGCCTTTTCAGCCGTCCATCACACACCTTCTTGAATAGCCTCAACCATTTACAGGCTGAGGCTGGACGGGAACGGTTTGTAGCTCACAAGCACTGGTTCTCACACTGCTGCACCAAGGGAGCATGGGACTGTTGGGACAAAAGAGGCAGCATCATGTGCTGCCAAAAGGCAGGGAAAATAAATCTCCAAGGAGGCAACGAGGGAGTGGTTTACATTACAACCACAGAGTTTTTAAACCCAGATGTGCAAAATCGCGAGACTTCCGGGAACAGACCAAGTAGACCAGCCCAGGGTTGGGGTTTGAGAAGTCAAATCAAATCACACTTTGTCACATGCGCCGAATACAACAAGTGTAGACTTTACCGTGAAATGCTTACTTACAAGCCCTTAACCAACAGTGCAGTTCAAGAAGAAGAAAATATTTACCAAGTAGACTAAAATAAAAAGTAATAATAAAAAGTAACACAATAAGAATAACGAGGCTATATACAAGGGACACCGGTACTGAGTCAGTGTGCGGGGGTACAGGCCAGCCGAGGCAATCTGTACATGTAGGTCGGGGCGAAGCGACCATGAGGAGGTGTAGCAAGGATCGGACCAATATGCGCCGTGGTAAGTGTCCATGGTATTTAATAAGAAAACTCAACATGAACACAAATAGAAAATAACAACGTGAACTGGCAACGAAACAGTCCCATGTGGCACAAACACAGACACAGGAAACATCACCCACAAGATACCCAAAGAACATGGCTGCCTAAATACGGTTCCCAATCAGAAACAACGATAAACACCTGCCTCTAATTGAGAACCAATCTAGGCAACCATAGACTTACATAAACACCTAGACTAGAAAAAATCCATAAACATACAAAACCCCTAGACCAGACAAAACACATAAATCCCCCATGTCACACCCTGACCTAACCAAAATAATAAAGAAAACAAAGATAACTAAGGCCAGGGCGTGACAGGTGGCAATTTTATGAATGGTTCAGCACTCTTATGGCTTGGGGGTAGAAGCTGTTTTGGTCCTAGACTTGACGCTCCGGTACTGCTTGCCGTGCGGTAGCAGAGAAAACAGTCCATAACTTGGGTGACTGGAGTCTCTGACAATTTTATGGGCTTTCCTATAATATTATATAGGACCTGGATGGCAGGAAGCCTGGCCCCAGTGATGTACTGGGCCCGCACTACCCTCTGCAGCGCCCCACGGTCAGATGCCAAGCAGTTGCCACACCTGGCGGCGATGCAACCGGTCAAGATGCTCTCGATGGTGCAGCCGCAGTTCCTCTTGAGGATCTGGGGAGCCATGCCAAATCCCTTCAGTCTCCTGAGGGGGAAAAGCTTTTGTCGTGCCCTCTTCACGGCTGTCTTGGTATATTTGGACGATGATATTTTGTTGGTGATGTGGACACCAAGGAACTTAAAACTCTCAACTCGCTCCACTACAGCCCCGTCGATGTTAATGGGGGACTGTTCGGCCCGCCTTTTCCTGTAGTCCACGATCAACTCCTTAGTCTTGCTCACATTGAGGGTGATGTTGTTGTCCTGGCACCACACTGGGAAAGATTTTCTGTGCAAAGTTTGACCAGTCATAAGGAAAAAAAGAATGCTGTGAAAATGACCCAACGTGTTTTAGATAAGATTTCAGTTCGGCTTCGATACATATTTTATGTGGTTGAAATATGATCAGCTTTTATGATGCAGACAGGACCTCTACAGATGGTATCTAACTGAGCATTGCATTCTCTCAAGATGCATAAATAAATATATCATATTTCTACACTCCTGTTTCCAAGTCCAAATTTTGCCTACATTTGGTGTATAATTTTAATGCAATAAATGCTTAATTCTGCAGGAGTTATTATTAAGGCTATAGTCCTATTCGCACGGGATGAGTATTACAAGAGAACGGTTATCTATTTATTACCCCAGAATGTCCGTTACTCCAGAGGCGCAATAGTTTTTGATGATGCTTTTGGCAATGTTCAATTCATTTGCACAAAACGTATAAACAAAAGCATTCACTGTGAAAGCTGATACATGTAGGCCCTTCATCTATAAGCTATGGGTAGCACTTCATTAAATTTATCAAATAAGTTATTGTTTTCTTGCTCAAACCGCGAGCAACACCTGTGAGAGGTCTTTGGAGTTTGCCAAAAAACTGTAGGCTATTCTGGTTAGTCAATGTCAAGATTTCAGTTTCCATTTAACCCATCGGAACAGTAGGCTACAGTTCCCTTGACATGCCATAAGGCCTATGTGAAGTCCGGTCTTGTGACTGTAAAATATGTATAGAGCCTCACAATCTTTTACTACCTCACCAAATCTTTTTCAAACAGTACTTTCTGGCCCTCCCTTCTCTTTATTTTCAACTCTCTTTTCACAGCTTTTGTCTTACTGAATTAACTTCAACAATGTCCTTTTTAACTCTGTAGATTGACGTTAACTTTTTCTGCCCATTGGCTGTGTGGGCTGTTTGGCGCATGTACAGTTAAACCCTAAAGTTTAGGCTTAAAATAGCTTAAAATAATGAAAGAAAAACCTCAATGTAGCCTATATAAATGTAACAACAACAGCCACATAATATTTAATGACCTTGAAACTAGAGGTCGACAGATTATGATTTTTCAACGCTGATACCGAATACCAATTATTGGAGGACCAAAAAAAAGCCGATACCGATTTATTTGTAATAATGACAATTACAACAATACTGAATAAACACTTTTCTTTTACCTTAATATAATACATCAATAAAATCAATTTACCCTCAAATAAATAATGAAACATGTTCAATTTGGTGTCTCAGAGCGAGTGACGTCACCGATTGAAAAGCTATTAGTGCGCACCCAGCTAACTAGCTAGCCATTTCACATCGGTTACACCAGCCTAATCTCGGGAGTTGATAGGCTTGAAGTCATAAACAGCTCAACGCTTGAAGCACAGCGAAGAGTGCTGTTTGAATGAATGCTTACGAGCCTGCTGCTGCCTACCATCGCTCAGTCAGACTGCTCTATCAAATATCAAATTCTAGACTTAATTATAACATAATAACACACAGAAATAACAGCCTTTGGTCATTGATATGGTCGAATCCGGAAACGATAATTTCGAAAACAAAATGTTTATTCTTTCAGTGAAATACGGAACCGTTCCGTATTTTATCTAATGGGTGGCATCCCTAAGTCTAAATATTGCTGTTACATTGTACAACCTTCAATGTTATGTCATAATTATGTACAATTCTGGCAAATTAATTACGGTCTTTGTTAGGAATAAATGGACTTCACACAGTTTGCAACGAGCCAGGCGGCCTAAACTGCTGCATATACCCTAACTGCTTGCACGGAACGCAAGAGAAGTGACACAATTTCCCTAATTATAAGAAATTCATGTTAGCAGGCAATATTAACTAAATATGCAGGTTTAAATATATATACTTGTGTACTGATTTTAAAGAAAGGCATTGATGTATATGGTTAGGTTTGGTGCAACGACAGTTTGGCGAAGTAGGCTGTGATTCGTTGAGAAATTAACAGGCACCGCATCGATTATATGCAACGCAGGACACGATAGATAAACTAATAATATCATCAACCATGTGTAGTTAACTAGTGATTATGTTAAGATTGATTGTTTTATATAAGATACGTTTAATGCTAGCTAGCAACTTTCCTTGGCTTCTTGCTACCCTCGCGTAACAGGTAGTCAGCCTGCCATGCAGGCTCCTCGTGGAGTGCAATGTAAGGCAGGTTTTTAGAGCGTTGGACAAGTAACCGGAATGTTGCAAGATCGAATCCCCGAGCTGACAAGGAAAAATCTGTCGTTCTGCCCCTGAAAAAGGCAGTTAACCCACCGTTCCTAGGCCGTCATTGAAAATAAGAATGTGTTCTTATTAACTGACTTGCTTAGTTAAATAAAGGTGTAAAAAATAATCGGCCAAATCGGTGTCCAAAAATACCGATTTCCGATTGTTATGAAAACTTGAAATCGGCCCTAATTAATCGGCCCTTCCGGTTAATCGGTTGACCTTTACTTGAAACTGTCCACCCCTGCATCACTATCCTACACACACTGCCTTGAGAACTTGCTCTGGGAGTTTGGATACAGTTGAGGCAGTAAAGACTGAATAATTACAAGGCAGGTGAGGGGCAACACCCCCTCTCTAAATGCCAATGAAGCAGTCTGCCCCAGTGTCTTCCTTAATTCTCCCAGTCTCTGACTGTTCCACTCTGACACGTGGAGGGTGTTTCCAGAAGAGTGCACTCGGCTTGGCCTGCCTTTCAGGGCTCTACAGTGCGACCATTTTAGGGGGAAGCGGAAAGAGGGATATGTTGTCAGTTGTACAACTGAATGCCTTCAACTGAAATGTGTCTTCCGCATTTAACCCAGCCCTTCTGAATCTGAGAGGTGCGGGGGGCTGACATAATCAATATGCAAGTCTTCAGCACCCAGGGAACAGTGGGTTAACTGCATTGCTCAGGCACAGAATTTCAGATTTTTACCTTGTCAGCTCAGGGTTTTGATCCAGCAACCTTTCGGTTACTGGCCCAACGGTCTAACCACTAGGCTGCCTGCCGCACACTTGTGTTACTAAAGTAAAATTCCAGGTCGCGCAGCAAAATGAGGAGTCTAAGGATTTATTACCTCAAATATTTTTAATTGTGCTCCTAAATTTGTTTGTGTGCGCCTACTTTGTTCAATTTAGGCGGAGATGTGCGTAGAGCCCTGCCCATGTACAGCTAGGACACCATAAAGTCCCTGCAGAGCAGAGGACAGGGAGAGGAGGGCAGGGAAGAGGAAAGCTAGAGAAGTGGAAAGCGGAGGAGTCATGGGTTATGGATGAGACGGGAAGAGGGGGATGGGAAAGTTCTTCTGTCTCCTCCTCTACAATTCTGCATCATTACTACAACCCAATGCTAAAGGCCTCAGATAATCTGTCATGCTAGCCTGCACTGTGTTATTCAACACTGGTCATCTCTGGGGGCAAACGAGGTGGTGTGTGAGGGTGTGTGTGTCTGTGGTTGTGTGGGCGCATCCGCACACGCGTGTGTGAGGAGAATAACTTCAGTATTGTCACCAACCTTAGGCAACCCACTGGGTACAGATGTCAATTCAACGTCTATTCCATTTCATTAAAATGACGTGGAAACAACATGGATTCAACCAATGTGTGCCCAGTGGGTATATTCTTAGTTAGTAAAGCAAGAGTTCATTTGACCATCCCAGCAGAGTCAGGTAGGTAATCTCCACCAGGGCAACATTTAAGGAGGAAACTAACAAGACCGATGGTCAGTCTGCCGTTCATTCGCTTGGTGTCGGAGTGGTGTGTTATTATAGGGACCACCCGGCGTTGGCGACAGCCGCTGTCATTTTCTCCCGTTTCTACATGTAGAATCAGACGTGCTAAGTACTCTCGCCCGGCAGACGCTCAACAATCCTAGCGATCTGTTCATGCCTTTATGCTGTGTACAATCAAGGTTGGAGTATTTACCCATTCCCTTAACCCTCCTCCCAGACCCTGAACCCCAACCCTCACCCCAGGGGCCTTGGAGAGGTCAGTGTGTGATACTCCTACCACACAACAAAGAGGAGACCCATCCCCCATCCATCGCAGACCCCCACACAGCCACCCCTGTCCAACCCGGTTACTGTAGCAGGCATCCACTATGTTCTGCTGGAGGGAATTTCACTGGCCTGCTGCATGAATCCACTTGTCCTGTCGTCCTAGTTCACAAAACATTGGTGGAGCCGTGCTTGGCAAACAAACACTCTCTCACACACACCTTATAAAGCCTGGCCTTGATAACAAAAGAACAACCGTGTTTGTGCTTTGTTATAAAATGCATAGACAGTAAGAAAATGAGAAATACCAATACACACAAGGGAGTCTGTAAAAGGATCCCATTGCTGGTCGCATTCACTTTGCTTTGGTCAAAGGCCTGTTTATGGACATTAGACAAGAATAAACCTTGATGCCTACATTACATAATACAGTATAGTGACTTGTCTTGTAAGATCAGTACCAGGGGGTGGACAGAAGGACAGACAGCCCATGTGAACACAACAACAGTACATTTGCAGTCCCAGCTCCATAGATGGCAATAAGGAGCGATGCTAATCAACAGAACCCTATCTGGATGGAGACAGATTGAGGTTAATGACCTTCTGCTGGGCCAGAGGGGGCCTGCTTGCCTGTGGCACTGTTTGTGTGTGTGTGTGTGTGTGTGTGTGTGTGTGTGACCACCGCTCACAACGGATTACGTATGAGGCATAGGATGAGGATGACTACATGGAATAGACATCTCAACTAGTCTAAAGTGAATCACTGTGAGCTATGACAATTAGGTTACACACTGCTGTTTGGGGGAGAGACAGGGGGGAGAGAGAGTAAAGGAGGGAAGTGGGGGAGGAGATGAGGAGAGGAGGGAGAGAACAAGAGAGAGAGAGAGAGAGAGAGAGAGAAAGAGCGAGAGAGAGGAAGAGAGAAGACGAGACAGCAAATCTGCAAAGCCGTAAGCCGTATGAAAGATCGATATGCTTGCGGACAAAGCCATAAAATATCCATCAAATGAGAAGGGTCTTGGTTTTCCATTACAACTGGACTAACAGTGTTTGTTCATTTTGTAACCGCATTACACATATGGCAAGTGGACTTGTGGGAAGTTATTTTCCTGATCTAAAAATGTATTTAATTTAACGATACTATCATCCATCTGCGGACCCTTATAGCTAACCTCGCCACAGTTTGAAACCTCAGGGAGAGACAGAGCCCACAGAAACAAGTAACATTAACAATATAAACTCATACCCAGAGGCAGAATCCACTTTATCGACAGCGAAACAAACAAACAAACAGACAGACAAGCCAACAAAAGTAACTTGAGAGAATACAATGGTCATACTTCAGACAAACCATGCTTAGACCTAAACTGCCAGGCCAAAACTAGCAGCGGTCAGTTTCTCTTTTTCCCAGGAGGATAGACAGGTCAAATGTAGTTCCACAACAGTAGAGCCATAGTTTTAAACCCTGACCACTGTCCCATTTCCCGGCCCAACCCCATCACACGAGCCAGAGAAAATCTCAGCAATTGAGTGAAAATGTTTCAAATGACATAATCACAAGTCAAAGGACAAAAGCTCAGTGTAGACTTTAATAAACATAAAGACATCAAATGAAAGGACTTTCAGTGCATTCGGGAATGTATTCACACCCCTTGACTTTTTCCACCTTTTGTTACATAACAGCCTTATTCTAAAATGTATTAAATATTTTTTTTACTCATCAATCTACACAAAATACCCCATAATGACAAAGCAAAAACAGGTTTCTAGATCTTTTTGAAAACTTATTTAAAAAAAAACTGAAATATCACATTTACATAAGTATTTAGCCCCTTTACTCAGTACTTTGTTGAAGCACCTTTGGCAGGGATTACAGCCTCTAGTCTTCTTGGGTTTGACCCTACAAGCTTGGCACATCTGTACTTAGGGAGCTTCTCCAAATCTTATCTGCAGATCCTTTCAAGCTCTGTCAGGTCGGATGGGGAGCATCGCTGCACAGCCATTTTCAGGTCTCTCCAGAGATGTTTGATCGGGTTCAAGTCCTGGCTCTGGCTGGGCCACTCAAGGACATTCAGAGACTTGTCCCGAAGCCACTCCTGCATTGTCTTGGCTGTGTTCTTAGGGTCATTGTCCTGTTGGAAGGTGAACCTTTGCCCCAGTCTGAGGTCCTGAGCGCTCTGGAGCGGGTTTTTATCAAGGATCTCTCTGTACTTTCTCTGTTCATCTTTGCCTCGATCCTGACTAGTCTCCCAGTCCCTGCCTCTGAAAAACATCCCCACAGTATGATAATGCCACCACCATGCTTCACCGTAGGGATGGTGCCAGGTTTACTCCAGATGTGATGAATGGCAATAAGAAAAAAAAGAGTTCACTCTTGATTTCATCAAAGCAGAGAATCTTGTTTATCATGGTATGAGGGTACTTTAGCTGCCTTTTGGCAAACTCCAAGCGGGCTGTCATGTGCCTTATACTGAGGAGTGGCTTCCGTCTGGCCACTCTATCATAAAGGCCTGATTGGTAGAGTGCTGCAAAGATGGTTGTCCTGCTGGAAGGTTCTCCCATCTCTACAGAGGAACTCTGTGGCTCTGTCAGAGTGACCATCGGGTTCTTGGTCACCTTCCTGACCAAGGCCTTGCTCAGTTTAACATAACAAAATGTGGAAGAAGGGAAGAGGCCTGAATACTTTCCAAATGCACTGTAGATATTCGATATCATCTCTACATTGGATGGGAAGGAAGGAGAAACACCCCACATGCTTTTTCCTCATAACTCCAGCCACAGGAATTCTCATGTCCCATATCGTAGGACGTCTGCTGTTGAATCAACACCATGTTGTTTATTTCAATGGCTCACACACAATGGTTCTTTCATCTATATAAGATGGAAGGAGAGGCAGAGATGAGAGAACCACTGATAAACAGATGAAGGAGGTAGCAAATGAGGGAGGAAGGAAGGAGGAATGAAGACAACAGACAGGAGGAGGTCTGGAGGAAGGGATTGTTTGTAGGCACTGAAGCGGAACATTATTTCCAAGGAGTCTCTGTAGGCAAAGCCATAAGACAGAAAGATCGGTGTATGTGTGTGTGTACTAGTAGTGTGTAAGTGCATAACTGAACGTCTGTTCATTCGGCCTATATCACTCCACGCAGCCATGGCACACTTATAGAACGTGTGAGCGGCCTCTTAAAGTGCTTTTTATAGAAACACGTGTTTGTGGCGTACAATTGAGATTGGACGGCTAGACGTGGTTGGCAGACATCTTTTGTCCCGATGCAAACGATTCTTCTTTCAGCTTGGCTGGCTATCTGAGAATCTCCACCAAGCCCCGGTGTCAAATTAAACCAAGTTCTCTACAATTAGGATATATGGAAGTGGTTATAGAAAACTGTCAGCACACGTATTCTAGCCTGGTTAAACCAGATTAGAGGCTGCGGTCATTCCACATGTATTCTAGCCTGGTTAAACCAGATTAGAGGCTGCGGTCATTCCACATGTATTCTAGCCTGGTTAAACCAGATTAGAGGCTGCGGTCATTCCACATGTATTCTAGCCTGGTTAAACCAGATTAGAGGCTGCAGTCATTCCACATGTATTCTAACCTGGTTAAACCAGATTAGAGGCTGCGGTCATTCCACATGTATTCTAGCCTGGTTAAACCAGATTAGAGGCTGCGGTCATTCCATTACTCTGGAATCCGCATAAAGAAAATACCGTAAAACTTCAATTAAACATAAGAGCCTCAAATAGCCGAATGTCCCTTTCATTAGCCGGACAACGGCACACATTTCAGAAAATTAACACCTGTTTCAAATTAACGCTGGATCTAAATGAATTGTTTACAAGGTTTAATGTTGGATTTGTTACATTACTTAATTCAGTAATGACTCCGTTTTTATAGCCAGTAAAACCGTAGACTGGTCATCAGACTGGTACATAACCATCACTAGCACATAGAATTTAAATCACTGGCCACATTAATAATGGAACACTAGTCACTTTAATTACTTTAATTGCATTACTCATCTCATATGTACAGTGGGGCAAAAAAGTATTTAGTCAGCCACCAATTGTGCAAGTTCTCCCACTTAAAAATATGAGAGAGGCCTGTAATTTTCATCATAGGTACACTTCAACTATGACAGACCAAATGAGAAAAAAAATCCAGAAAATCACATTGTAGGATTTTTAATGAATTTATTTGCAAATTATGGTGGAAAATAAGTATTTGGTCACCTACAAACAAGCAAGATTTCTGGATCTCACAGACCTGTAACTTCTTCTTTCAGAGGCTCCTCTGTCCTCCACTCGTTACCTGTATTAATGGCACCTGTTTGAACTTGTTATCATTATAAAAAACACCTGTCCACAACCTCAAACAGTCACACTCCAAACTCCACTATGGCCAAGACTAAAGAGCTGTCACAGGACACCAGAAACAAAATTGTAGACCTGCACCAGGCTGGGAAGCCTGAATCTGCAATAGGTATGCAGCTTGGTTTGAAGAAATCAACTGTGGGAGCAATTATTAGGAAATGGAAGACATACAAGACCACTGATAATCTCCCTCGATCTGGGGCTCCATGCAAGATCTCACCCCGTGGGGTCAAAATGATCACAAGAACGGTGAGCAAAAATCCCAGAACCACACGGGGGGACCTAGTGAATGACCTGCAGAGAGCTGGGACCAAAGTAACAAAGCCTACCATCAGTAACACACTACGCTGCCAGGGACTCAAATCCTGCAGTGCCAGACGTGTCCCCCTGCTTAAGCCAGTACATGTCCAGGCCCATCTGAAATTTGCTAGAGAGCATTTGGATGATCCAGAAGAAGATTGGGAGAACGTCATATGGTCAGATGAAACCAAAATATAACTTTTTGGTAAAAACTCAACTCGTCGTGTTTGGAGGACAAAGAATGCTGAGTTGCATCCAAAGAACACCATACCTACTGTGAAGCATGGGGGTGGAAACATTATGCTTTGGAGCTGTTTTTCTGCAAAGGGCCCAGGACGACTGATCCGTGTAAAGGAAAGAATGAATGGGGCCATGTATCGTGAGATTTTGAGTGAAAACCTCCTTCCATCAGCAAGGGCATTGAAGATGAAACGTGGCTGGGTCTTTTAGCATGACAATCATCCCAAACACACCGCCCGGGCAACGAAGGAGTGGCTTCGTAAGAAGCATTTCAAGGTCCTGGAGTGGCCTAGCCAGTCTCCAGATCTCAACCCCATAGAAAATCTTTGGAGGGAGTTGAAAGTCTGTGTTGCCCAGCAACAGCCCCAAAACATCACTGCTCTAGAGGAGATCTGCATGGAGGAATGGGCCAAAATACCAGCAACAGTGTGTGAAAACCTTGTGAAGACTTACAGAAAACATTTGACCTCTGTCATTGCCAACAAAGGGTATATAACAAAGTACTGAGATAAACTTTTGTTCTTTTAAAAGGAGCCTCACAGTTGGTGACTGGTGGCTGACTAATTGGTGGCTGACTAAATACTTTTTTGTCCCACTGTATATACTGTATTCCATTCTATTCGACTGTATCTTAGTCTATGCCGCTCTGACATTGCTCATCCATATATTCATATATTCTTAATTCCATTCCTTTACTTAGATTTGTGTGTATTGTTGTGAAATTGTTAGATATTACTTGTTAGATATTACTGCACTGTTGGAGCTAGAAACACAAGCATTTCGCTACACCCGCAATAACATCTTCTAAACACGTGTATGTGACCAATAAATTGGTTTTGATTTTGATTTGATTTATTTTAGACGACTTTTGTTGGACACACACCAGAGGCAGCCCCATTCCTCGTCTCCTTCACCCTTTTCAGATTGCGAACATACCGGTTCCAAATCTTTTTCCATGTTTCTTTCATGTCAGTATCGATGTTCAAATTTCGTGATATCCGCGATATCTCCCTTCAGCTGTTTTCTTTTGCGTGCTTCTCTGAATACAACCGCATCGAAGGGTTGTAAAAGTTCTCGTACAGTATGTCTCACCAGTTTGGACAGACGCTCCTCGAAACTGGACAGAGACATAGACATAATTGTTATTGGCAAATCTCGAAATAAAAGCACAAAAAAGGAAGCTTGCAAGCAGTGGAAACTAAGTAGCAGAACTTCTTCTTCTTCGATGGTGTTTAATGGCGGTTGGCATCCAATGTTAATGGTGCATTACCGCCACCAGCTGGACTGGATATTGAATAAGAAACAAAAAAAAACATTGCGGGAAAGGGGGGAAATGACATCATACAAACAAAAACATGTCAACTAAGAAAACCCATCCCACTTCTTCAATCACAGTCCACTCCAAAATAAATCCATCCCTACACAGGCTCAGGGGCCTGTGATGGCGGTACATTCACCGACAGGATTTCTTGCACGGCCTCGGCTGTGAAATCACGAAGACCCAAAAAACGTTCAGCGGCATTCACGATGACTCACATTTTCTTAGACTTCTTCTCCGATTGTGTACAGTTTGTGGCCATTGCAATAAAAAAGTCCACATTTTTAACATTTAGCATTTCACTGTCCCTCAATTGATGAGAACCCTTCACTAGTCATGGTGGCTCTACTACTGTTGTTTCTTCCCCGACACTCGTTCCTTCCAATCTCCTCACCGCCTCCATATAGGAGACACGCTGGACACTCCTAACCCCTGCCACCTCATTCTCCTTCACCCTAACAGGGCACTCCAGGAATTCAGACGCATGTTCACCTCCATAGTTGCAGCATTTCACTTAATCTGGCATACGATACTCTTCCCACTTGACACATGACCAAATCTTTTACATGTATGACACTGAAGGGGCTTGTGCACAAAATTAATACTCAGCATCTTATTAATACTCAGCAAAAGCTTTAATACTCAGCATGCTTTGTAATGGTTCATTTTTGCATGTACATGAACATTTAGTTAATTTAGCAGTAGCTCTCATCACACTGTAGTGCCATCAGACTTTTGATCCCAATGTAGGGTAAAAGGGGGCCACAAAATTGTGAACAGCTATAAAGAAACGTATTTCAAATACATGTCACAGAGATGCTGCCCATCTATGGCTATAGGTTACTATGATCTACAGTGGGCCATCGACCGAGAGCAGGCCTGTATGGCAGGAGGAGGGGTTTTGAGGTGAACTGAGTGGAGTTGAAAGGCCAGTGAGTGTCTGATCCTCTCCTAGTCATCCTTGGGTTATTAACCATTTTGGATAAGGTCTTAACATGTTAAAACCAACAGGTGACTAATGTTTCCATTTGAACATGGGATATTTTTGCATAATGACCACATGTACAGTCTGTAGTAGTACTACTGTGGGCCATGCCCTGTGCCATCTGCACGCCTCTCTAACCGGCTGTGCATAAAACAACCACGTAGTGAGAGTCCAATCGAGCTAAATGATAACTTGAGATGGACCATATTGAGTAGGGCTGGGAATGGCTAGAGACCTCATGATATTATCACGATACTTAGGTGCCAATAGGATTTTACTGTCTGGTGTGAGTCCTCCCATCTAATATTAAATACATCAAAAACAAAAGGCATGGTGATGACTTCGGAAGGAACACTACCATGCACACACCATCACTGATAAAAAGGTGAGCCTGTTGAATTAGTGGAGGAGTACAAATACCTTGGGCTAGTTATTGACAACAAACTGTCCTGGGAACAATGTACTGACGCTATATTTAAGAAAGGCCAAAAGAGACTGTATTTCCTACAGAAACTGATCTGACCGTCATGGTTCTCTTTTATAAAGCATTCATTGAGAGCATTCTGTCCTACTACTTGACCTGCTGGTTGCACAGAAAAATAGGTTGGGCAAGATAGTCAGGACTATCATTGGGCAGCAACAGCAAGGGCTGTCATCTCTCTACCTGGGCAAAGCCCTTCATAAGGTGAATAAAACAGTGGTTGACTCTTCCCATCCACTCCACCCTGAATTCCAGCTCCTCCCCTCTGGACCTACATACAGACTACCTAAGGTTAAAAAAAATAACATGCAATTCTGCAACTTAACAAATGTTGGACTAATTGCACTTAGCACTTGCACTATGAAATTGCACTTACCCTGCTTATTTGTTTGTAAATATCCTTTGCTCTTTATTTTACATTTTTAGATGTTTTATGTTTTATGGCTGCTGCAAGATGATTCGCCTCTGAGGACATTAAAGCTTTCTGAATCTGAATATGGATATGTATTGCGTATCTTATGATTCTATATCTATTGCGATTCTATATGTTATTTTATTGCGATTTGATGTTCCAAATATATTGCTCACTATACAGTATGTCTGCTCCAGAGAGACAAGAGTGAGCATAAGCCAACTAGTTTTGATCAGTCATGGAAATAAAAGTGCTGAAAATGAATTGGCTCCCCTATTTCAAAAGAACATGGAAAACAAGCTATGAAGGAAAAATACTGGTGTTTTGGTGCAGATACAGCAAACTAGGGCAAAAATAATATTGCGATATTGTCAACTGTATATTTTTTCCCCCTATCTCGAATATTGAGTCAGTGGGACAAATCTTTGGATAGTCTAATCTACATACAGTAGTGTTGGCCACCTGACAGGATATGACATCAAAGTCAGCTAGCAGGAAGGAAGAACCCCAATGTGGCCAGCCCTGCAGGGTCCTGGTGTGTTTGTGCGTGCCCTGTACCACAGCTGCCCAACCCTGGCCTGTGTTATCACAGTCTCCCAAGAGGGTCTCAACAGTACAGCTCCTAAAGAACCTCTCCATGGACTGATAGGTTACGACTCAAATGTCACGTCATAGGGCTTGGGTCAAAATTGGTATACTATATAGGGAATAGGGTGCCATTTGGGATGCAGATATAAACACACAGCTGGTTTATACAGCTGACTCAACGTTTTGCCTATGAGATGAAGCCTAAGTATTTCCATACAGTACATTAGCAGCTATTTAGCACCAATGACATGATTTATTTACGAGTTAGGCCTATCACCTGTTGTTTCTGACCATTTGCCAAAAGACTAAGATATTCAAGAAATAAATGATGTAACGGTAGTAACAACTTGCTTGCCTTGCCTCAGTTGTGGGCCTCTAGTGAAGACTCTGATCCAATTGAATTGCATAATACAAACATAAACCACACCACATCCCTGTTCCCTCTCATGAACAGCTTTGGGTCACAGAGCAGGAAAGGAAGTGGATGAATCATATGGATAGGGACCCTTTGACCTATCCACTCCTCTGTAATGAGACATTTCTTCCTCTCTGACACACACACACACACACACACACACACACACACACACACACACACACACACACACACACACACACACACACACACACACACACACACACACACACACACACACACACACTGAGGCTGGCAGTGCGATATGAGGAGAAATAGGGCGCTGACCTATTTTTGTGAGAACTCTTTTTGGGCTGTGTCCTCCTTTCTTGTTCTGGTGAGTGAGATGAGGAGCAGTACAGATCTTACTGCAGGGAACGCAATGCATGCTGAGGCCAAAATGACTAACAAGTGACTAAAGACATAGACAAATGAATTGTAGCTATTTAAAATGCATTAGCTTCTACACAGACATCCAACAAAAGTCCAAAGATACATACCAAACAGAAGACATGATGCTAAAACATTAAAACATTATTTTTGTCCGAAGAGCATTAGGCTAATTTAGCATTGAGGAACATTCTGCAGTTCATTAATTTCTCAGGTCAGGTGATTCACATGATCAGCAGTGTTCTTTCTGTCCAATGGAGGGTGAGAATCTACAGGCCAGGCATACTTGAGAATCAGCAATCCTTTCCATAATACACACACATACTAAACCCAACAGAAAGAAAGCAGCCCTCACTAAGACCGTGACCCTTGAATTCCACTTCATTCTTCTGTGGACCACAGCCAACCAGCCAACTGGAGGAATTCACAAACATTGGCTCTGCTCAAACTGGCCAATTACAGCTCATTCTGACATGCAGTCTGAGCCATGCATGGGGAGCCACTCAATAACCTCCCTCTACAGACTGACTGTGTGGAGAGATCGATGACAGCAATATCTGCTCAAACTGAGTAGAGAGAATTGGATACCGTCTTGTTTCCTAATTTGAATTCTTTATCGTCTAACACTAAGCTTTCTACATTGAATAGGCTAAAAGTTTGTTCGGTCACCATAGCACTGTCTGTAGAAAGGAATCATATCCTCAACCAACCAGCAGTTCTACTGTATTCAATACAGTACAATACAGTACAGAGAGGCCTGTACGTGGATACATTTAGACACATTATTGACTTACTCCGGCTTTTGGTGCCAGATAGAGTAGCGCATAGCCGGTTCCACAATGCATTGGTGGGCGAGTAGGCTGATTGGAGTCAATTCTCTTTCAATATGGTCACTGACCTGCCATTAACGGATAATAAAGAGGGACCTAGTGATCTTCAGTGTCCATCAGTTCTACTGATTATCACCAGTAATAGCATGGTCAAAGCAGCTGTAGTGATCAATAATCACAGTGAGAGCCATAACTTATGGAATGTTATGGTCTGACTACTGTGTCAATTTATTGCCTTCAAATTGCAGCATTAATGCAAAGAAGCCTAGTACAGGGACAGATTGATATAGCAGCGTGTGACCAGCTAGCGTACTGTCTGTGTGTCTGTACGTGTGTGTATGTTCGGGCGCGTGTGGAAGGCTAGTGTAGCGTAGTGCTCTAAAGTTCCACCCCTCGCTATGGGCTATCAGGCTGCATGGTGGTGGTTGATGGTCGTACCAGCAGGATTCAGTGGTCTCCCATGGAGATCCTTCATCCTCTCTCCTCCCACCCCTAACAGCCCTGACTTTCCCCTCTCCCCACGCTGTCACAGCTAATGGAAACAGACAGCTACAGAGACCAGCATTCTCTCCCCCCCTCTCGCTCTCACTCATACCACAGTCAGTTCGGAGCGCTGAGTAGGGGTTTCTCTCCCTATCCCCATCTCTCTCCCCCTCTCTCTCTCTCTCTCTCTCTCTCTCTCTCTCTCATACCACAGCCATTTCCTTCCTAGTGTTAAGTGCTCTGTGGATTCACTGACAGTGTGAGGGTGGGAGTCGGAAGAGAAGGGTTGGTGGGCCTATCTGGTCTCAGGAGAAATTAATAGGGATAAATGTATACTACATGACCAAAGGTATGTGGACACCTGCTTATCAAACATCTCATTCCAAAATCATGGGCATTAATATGGAGTTGGTCCACGCTTTGCTGCTATAACCGCCTCCACTCTTCTGGGAAGGCTTTCAACTAGATGTTGGAACATTGCTGCAGGGACTTGCTTCCATTCAGCCACAAGAGCATTAGTCAGGTCGTGCACTGATGTTGGGCTATTAGGCCTGGCTCGCAATCGCCGTTCCAATTCATCCCAAAGGTGTTTGATGGGGTTGAGGTCAGGACTCTGTGCAGGCCAGTCAAGTTCTAACACACCGATCTCGACAAGCCATTTCTGTATGGACCTCGCTTTGTGCACCGGGACATAGTCATTCTGAAACAGTAAAGGGCCTTCCCCAAACTGTTGCCACAAAGTTGGAAGCACATAATCGTCCAGAATGTCATTGTATGCTATAGCGTTAAGATTTCCCTTCACTAAGGGGCCGAGCCCGAACCATGAAAAACAGCCCCGGACCATTGTTCCTCCTCCACCAAACTTTACAGTTGGCACTATGCATTGGGGCAGGTAGCGTTCTTCCGGCATCTGCCAAACCCAGATTCGTCCGTCGGACTGCCAGATGGTGAGGGGTGATTCATCTCTCCAGAGAACACATTCCTACTGCTCCAGAGTGTCACGTTCTGACCTTAGTTCTTTTGTTATATGTCTTTGTTTTAGAATGGTCAGGGCGTGAGTTGGGTGGGTTGTCTATGTTAGTTTTTCTATGATTTGCTATTTCTGTGTTTGGCCTGGTATGGTTCTCAATCAGAGGCAGCTGTCAATCGTTGTCCCTGATTGAGAACCATATTTAGGTAGCCTGCTTTCTATTGTGTTTCGTGGGTGATTATTTTCTGTCTTTGTGTATGTTACCAGACAGGACTGTTTCGTTGTTTCATTTATTCACATTGTTATTTTGTACTTTTCAGTGTTCTATTGAAAGTAAGCAATATGAACACGTACCACGCTTCGCATTGGTCCTCCGATCCTTCCTGCTACTCCTCCTTAGAAGAGGAAGAGGAAAACCCTTACACAGAGTCCAAAACGGCGAGTTTTACACCACTACAGCTGACGCTTGGCATTGCACATGGTGATCTTAGGCTTGTGTGCGGCTAATCGGCCATGGAAACCCATTCCATGAAGCTCCTGACGAACGTTGCTTCCAGAGGCAGTTTGGAACTCGGTAGGGAGTGTCTCAACACTCAGCTGTTCTGATCTGTGAGCTTGTGTGGCCTACCACTTTGTGGCTGAGCTGTTGTTCCTCCTAGACGTTTCCACTTCACAATAACAGGGCCAGCTCTAGCAGGGCAAAAAAAATTACGAACTGACTTGTTGGATTGGTGGCATCCTATGACAGTGGTACGTTGAAAGTCACTGAGCTCTTCAGTAAGGTCAGTCTACTGCCAATGTTTGTGTATTTTTTTCCTCATCAATCTACACACAATACCCCATAATGACAAAGTGAAAGTTTTATTTTTTATTTTTCTAAATATATTACAAATTAAAAACAGAAATACCTTATTTACATAAGTATTCAGACCCTTTGCTATGAGACTCGAAATTGAACTCAGGTGCATCCTGTTTCCTTTGATCAGCCTTGAGATGTTTCTACAACTTGATTGGAGTCCACCTGTGAAAAATGCAATTGATTGGACATGATTTGGAAAGGCACACAACTGTCTATATAAGATTGCACAGTTGACAGTCCAAGTCAGAGCAAAAACCAAGCCTTGAGGTCGAAGGAATGGTCTGTAAAGCTCAGAGACAGCATTGTGTCAAGGCACAGATCTATGGAAGGGTACCTAAAAAATGAATGCAGAATTGAAGGTCCCCAAGAACACAGAGGCCTCCATCATACTTTTATTTTTATTTATTTTTTAACAATTTTTCTCCCCAATTGGTAGTTACAGTTTTCTTGACACAATGCCCACTTAACCCAGAAGCCAGCCGCACCAATGATGCAGAGGAAACAATGGACAACTGGAGACTATGTCAGCGTGCACTGCACCCGGCCCGCCACAGGAGTCACTAGTGCACAACAGGACAACGAGGCGGTCTTCTAGTCAGACTCCGGAGACGGGCACACCGTGCACCACTCCCTAGCATTCTTCTTGCCAATGTCCAGTCTCTTGACAACAAGGTTGATGAAATCCGAGCAAGGGTAGCATTCCAGAGGGACATCAGAGACTGTAACGTTCTTTGCTTCACGGAAACATGGCTCACTGGAGAGACGCTATCCGAGGCGGTGCAGCCAACGGGTTTCTCCACGCATCGCGCCGACAGAAACAAACATCTTTCTGGTAAGAAGAGGGGCGGGGGCGTATGCCTTATGGCTAACGTGACATGGTGTGATGAAAGAAACATACAGGAACTCAAATCCTTCTGTTCACCTGATTTAGAATTCCTCACAATCAAATGTAGACCGCATTATCGACCAAGAGAATTCTCTTCGATTATAATCACAGCCGTATATATCCCCCCCCAAGCAGACACATCGATGGCTCTGAACGAACTTTATTTAACTCTCTGCAAACTGGAAACCATTTATCCGGAGGCTGCATTCATTGTAGCTGGGGATTTTAATAAGGCTAATCTGAAAACAAGACTCCCTAAATTTTATCAGCATATCGATTGCGCAACCAGGGGTGGAAAGACCTTGGATCATTGTTACTCTAACTTCCGCGACGCATATAAGGCCCTGCCCCGCCCCCCTTTCGGAAAAGCTGACCACGACTCCATTTTGTTGATCCCTGCCTACAGACAGAAACTAAAACAAGAGGCTCCCACGCTAAGGTCTGTCCAACGCTGGTCTGACCAAGCTGACTCCACACTCCAAGACTGCTTCCATCACGTGGACTGGGATATGTTTCGTATTGCGTCAGATAACAATATTGACGAATACGCTGATTTGGTGTGCGAGTTCATTAGAACGTGCGTTGAAGATGTCGTTCCCATAGCAACGATTAAAACATTCCCTAACCAGAAACCGTGGATTGATGGCAGCATTCGCGTGAAACTGAAAGCGCGAACCACTGGTTTTAATCAGGGCAAGGTGTCTGGTAACATGACTGAATACAAACAGTGCAGCTATTCCCTCCGCAAGGCTATCAAACAAGCTAAGCGTCAGTACAGAGACAAAGTAAAATCTCAATTCAACGGCTCAGACACAAGAGGCATGTGGCAGGGTCTACAGTCAATCACGGACTACTGGAAGAAATCCAGCCCAGTCACGGACCAGGATGTCTTGCTCCCAGGCAGACTAAATAACTTTTTTGCCCGCTTTGAGGACAATACAGTGCCACTGACACGGCCTGCAACGAAAACATGCGGTCTCTCCTTCACTGCAGCCGAGGTGAGTAAGACATTTAAACGTGTTAACCCTCGCAAGGCTGCAGGCCCAGACGGCATCCCCAGCCGCGCCCTCAGAGCATGCGCAGACCAGCTGGCCGGTGTGTTTACGGTCATATTCAATCAATCCCTATACCAGTCTGCTGTTCCCACATGCTTCAAGAGGGCCACCATTGTTCCTGTTTCCAAGAAAGCTAAGGTAACTGAGCTAAACGACTACCGCCCCGTAGCACTCACTTCCGTCATCATGAAGTGCTTTGAGAGACTAGTCAAGGACCATATCACCTCCACCCTACCTGACACCCTAGACCCACTCCAATTTGCTTACCGCCCAAATAGGTCCACAGACGATGCAATCTCAACCACACTGCACACTGCCCTAACCCATCTGGACAAGAGGAATACCTATGTGAGAATGCTGTTCATCGACTACAGCTCTGCATTCAACACCATAGTACCCTCCAAGCTCGCCATCAAGCTCGAGACCCTGGGTCTCGACCCCGCCCTGTGCAACTGGGTACTGGACTTCCTGACGGGCCGCCCCCAGGTGGTGAGGGTAGGCAACAACATCTCCTCCCCGCTGATCCTCAACACTGGGGCCCCACAAGGGTGCGTTCTGAGCCCTCTCCTGTACTCCCTGTTCACCCACGACTGCGTGGCCACGCACGCCTCCAACTCAATCATCAAGTTTGTGGACGACACAACAGTGGTAGGCTTGATTACCAACAACGACGAGACGGCCTACAGGGAGGAGGTGAGGGCCCTCGGAGTGTGGTGTCAGGAAAATAACCTCACACTCAACGTCAACAAAACTAAGGAGATGATTGTGGACTTCAGGAAACAGCAGAGGGAACACCCCCCTATCCACATCGATGGAACAGTAGTGGAGAGGGTAGCAAGTTTTAAGTTCCTCGGCATACACATCACAGACAAACTGAATTGGTCCACTCACACAGACAGCATCGTGAAGAAGGCGCAGCAGCGCCTCTTCAACCTCAGGAGGCTGAAGAAATTCGGCTTGTCACCAAAAGCTCTCAGAAACTTCTACAGATGCACAATCGAGAGCATCCTGGCGGGCTGTATCACCGCCTGGTACGGCAACTGCTCCGCCCTCAACCGTAAGGCTCTCCAGAGGGTAGTGAGGTCTGCACAACGCATCACCGGGGGCAAACTACCTGCCCTCCAGGACACCTACACCACCCGATGTTACAGGAAGGCCATAAAGATCATCAAGGACATCAACCACCCGAGCCACTGCCTGTTCACCCCGCTATCATCCAGAAGGCGAGGTCAGTACAGGTGCATCAAAGCTGGGACCGAGAGACTGAAAAACAGCTTCTATCTCAAGGCCATCAGACTGTTAAACAGCCACCACTAACATTGAGTGGCTGCTGCCAACACACTGACACTGACTCAACTCCAGCCACTTTAATAATGAGAATTGATGGGAAATGATGTAAATATATCACTAGCCACTTTAAACAATGCTACCTTATATAATGTTACTTACCCTACATTATTCATCTCATATGCATACGTATATACTGTACTCTATATCATCGACTGCATCCTTATGTAATACATGTATCACTAGCCACTTTAACTATGCCACTTTGTTTACATACTCATCTCATATGTATATACTGTACTCGATACCATCTACTGTATCTTGCCTATGCTGCTCTGTACCATCACTCATTCATATATCCTTATGTACATATTCTTTATCCCCTTACACTGTGTATAAGACAGTAGTTTTGGAATTGTTAGTTAGATTACTTGTTGGTTATTACTGCATTGTCGGAACTAGAAGCACAAGCATTTCGCTACACTCACATTAACATCTGCTAACCATGTGTATGTGACAAATAAAATTTGATTTGATTTGATTTGATTTGGACAAGGAGATCCTTGCC
Organism: Oncorhynchus tshawytscha; assembly: GCF_018296145.1. Taxonomy (NCBI): domain Eukaryota; kingdom Metazoa; phylum Chordata; class Actinopteri; order Salmoniformes; family Salmonidae; genus Oncorhynchus; species Oncorhynchus tshawytscha. Next base: position 24,032,895 of record NC_056453.1, read on the forward strand.
GGCCAAAACCTCCACTAACCTGGAAGACGCTGGGCCAATTGTGCGCCACCCCAAGGGTCTACCGGTCGCGGTCGGCTAAGAGAGAGCCTGGACTTGAACCCAGAATCTCTAGTGGCACAGCTAGCACTGTGATGCAGTGCCTTAGACCAATGCCCCACTCGGGAGGCCGCCTCCATCATTCTTAAATGGAATAAGTTTGGAACCAAGACTGAACTCTTTGGCCTGAATGCCAAGCGTCACATCTGGAGGAAACCTGGCACCAAGCCTACAGTGAAGCGTGGTGGTGGCAGAATCATGCTGTGGGGATGTTTTTCAGTGGCAGGGACTGGGAGACTAGTCAGGATCGAGGTAAAGACAAACAGAGCAAGTACAGAGAGATCCTTGTTAAAAACCCACTCCAGAGCGCTCACCCTCAGACTGGGGTGAAGGTTCACCTTCCAACAGGACAACAACCCTAAGGACACAGCCAAGACAATGCAGGAGTGGCTACAGAGGAAAAAGCATGTGGGGTGTTTCTCCTTCCTTCCCATCCAATGTAGAGATGATATCGAATATCTACAGTGCATTTGGAAAGTATTCAGACCCCTTCCCTTTTTCCACATTTTGTTATGTTAAACTGAGCAAGGCCTTGGTCAGGAAGGTGACCAAGAACCCGATGGTCACTCTGACAGAGCCACAGAATTCCTCTGTAGAGATGGGAGAACCTTCCAGCAGGACAACCATCTTTGCAGCACTCCACCAATCAGGCCTTTATGATAGAGTGGCCAGACGGAAGCCACTCCTCAGTATAAGGCACATGACAGCCCGCTTGGAGTTTGCCAAAAGGCAGCTAAAGTACCCTCATACCATGAGAAACAAGATTCTCTGCTTTTATGAAATCAAGAGTTAAACTCTTTCTTATTGCCATTCATCACATCTGGAGTAAACCTGGCACCATCCCTACGGTGAAGCATGGTGGTGGCAGCATCATGCTGTGGGGATGTTTTTCAGAGGCAGGGACTGGGAGACTAGTCAGGATCGAGGCAAAGATGAACAGAGAAAAGTACAGAGAGATCATTGATAAAAACCCGCTCCAGAGCGCTCAGGACCTCAGACTGGGGCGAAGGTTCACCTTCCAACAGGACAACAACCTAAGGACACAGCCAAGACAATGCAGGAGTGGCTACGGGACAGGTTTCTGAATGTTCTTGAGCGGCCCAGCCAGAGCCCGGACTTGAACCTGATTGAAAATCTCTGGAGAGACCTAAAAATAGCAGTGCAGCGACGCTTCCCATCCGACCTGACAGAGCTTGAGAGGATCTGCACAGAAGAATGAGAGAAACTCCTCAAAAACATGTGTTTCAAGCTTGTAGTGTCATACCCAATAAGGTGCTTCAACAAAGTACTGAGTAAATGTTCTGACAAAGTATGTAAATGTGATATTTCCATTTTGTATTTGTAATAAATTTACAAACATTTCAACAAACCAGTTTTGCTTTGTCATTGTGGAGTATTGTGTATTGATTGACTAAGGTTTTTTTTGTATCCATTTTAGAATACGGCTGAAACATAACAAAACGTGCAAAAAGCCAAGGGGTCTGAATACTTTCCAAATGCACTGTATGCACAGTTGAAGTCAGAAGTTTACATACACTTAGGTTGGAGTCATTAAAACTCGTTTTTCATACCACTCCAACTATTTCTTGTTCAGAAACTATAGTTTTGGCAAGTCGGTTAGGACATCTACTTTGTGCATGACACAAAGAATTTGCATGACACAAGTAATTTTCCCAACAATTGTTTACAGACAGATGATTTAACTTATATTTCACTGTATCACAATTCCAGTGGGTCAGAAGTTTACATACACTAAGTTGACTGTGCCTTTAAACAGCTTGTAAAATTCCCGAAAATTATGTCATGGCTTTAGAAGCTTCTGATAGGCTAATTGACATTATTTGAGTCAATTGGAGGTGTACCTGTGGATGTATTTCAAGGCCTACCTTCAAACTCAGTGCCTCTTTGCTTGACATCATGGGAAAATCAAAAGAAATTAGCCAAAACCACAGAAAAACAATTGTAGACCTCCACAAGTCTGGTTCATCCTTGGGAGCAATTTCCAAACACCTGAAGGTACCACGTTTATCTGTACAAACAATAGTACGCAAGTATAAACACCATGGGACCACGCAGCCATCATACCGCTCAGGAAGGAGACACGTTCTGTCTCCTAGAGATGAACGTACTTTGGTGCGAAAAGTGCAAATCAATCCCAGAACGACAGCAAAGGACCTTGTGAAGATCCTGGAGGAAACAGGTACAAAAGTATCTATATCCACAATAATAAAACGAGCCATATATCGACATAACCTGAAAGGCCGCTCAGCAAGGAAGAAGCCACTGTTCCAAAACCACCATAAAAAAGCCAGACTACGGTTTGCAACTGCACATGGGGACAAAGATCGTACTTTTTGGAGAAATGTCCTCTGGTCTGATGAAACAAAAATAGAAGTGTTTGGCCATAATAACATTATGTTTGGAGGAAAAAGGGGGAGGCTTGCAAGCCGAATGACACCATCCCAACTGTGAAGCACGAGGGTGGCAGCATCATGTTGTGGGGGTGCTTCGCTGCAGGAGGGACTGGTGCACTTCACAAAATAGATGGCATCATGAGAGAGGCAAATGACGTGGATGTATTGAAGCAACATCTCAAGACATCAGTCAGGGAGTTAAAGCTAGGTTGCAAATGGGTCTTCCAAATGGACAATGACCCCAAGCATATTTCCAAAGTTGTGGCAAAATGGCTTAAGGACAACAAAGTCAAGGTATTGGAATGGCCATCACAAAGCTCTGACCTCAATCCGATGGACAATTTGTGGGCAGAACTGAAAAAGCGTGTGCGAGCAAGGAGGCCTACAAACCTGACTCAGTTACACCAGCTCTGTCAGGAGGAATGGGCCAAAATTCCCCCAACTTATTGTGGGAAGCTTGTGGAAGGCTACCCAAAACGTTTGAACCAAGTTAAACAATTTTCGGCAATGCTACCAAATAAACTCAGCAAACTTTTTTTTCCCAGCTTTACACTGAGGCCTGTCCTCTGGAGCGGGATAGATTTGGAGGTGGAGGGTCCGTCATGGTCTGGGCCGGTGTGTCATTGCAGGCAATCTCAACGCTGTGCGTTACAGGGAAGACATCCTCCTTCCTCATGTGGCACCCTTCCTGCAGGCTCATCCTGACTTGACCCTCCAGCATGACAATGCCACCAGCCATACTGCTAGTTCTGTGCCTGATTTCCTGCAAGACAGGTATGTCAGTGTTCTGCCATGGCCAGCAAAGAACCCAAATGTCCGGGAACTTGCAGTTGCCTTGGTGGAAGATTAGGGTAACATCTCACAGCAAGAACTGGCAAATCTGGTGCAGTCCATGAGGAGGAGATGCACTGCAGTACTTAATGCAGCTGGTGGCCACACCAGATACTGACTGTTACTTTTCATTTTGACCCCCACTTTGTTCAGGGACACATTATTACATTTCTGTTAGTCACATGTCTGTGGAACTTGTTCAGTTTATGTCTCAGTTGTTGAATCTTGTTATGTTCATACAAATATTTACACATGTTAAATTTGCTGAAAATAAACGCAGTTGACAGTGAGAGGACGTTTCTTTTTTTGCCGAGTTGACTAATTGAGTGTATGTAAACTTCTAACCCACTGGGAATGTGATGATAGAAATAAAAGCTGAAATAAATTATTCTGTCTACTATTATTCTGACATGTCACATTCTTAAAATAAAGTGGTGATCCTAACTGACCTAAAACAGGGAATTTTGAAAAACAGAGTTGGAATGTAATTGGCTAAGGGGTAGGTAAACTTCTGATTTCAACTGTGGGTATTTTAGCAGACCACCTTATCCAAAGCAACTTACAGTAGTGAGTGTATACAATTCCATATTTGTTCATACTGGTGCCCCGTTGGAATCAAACCCACAACCCTGACATTGCAAATGCTACGCGCTACCAACTGAGCCACACTGGACCTACATAGCTCCTCTCCCACTTTCTCTCCCCATCTCTCTACCCCCTCTCTGCTCGCTCACTATCCCTTTCTCTCTTCCTAACGCTTTCCCATTAAACTTGTTCACCCCCACAGCAAAGGTTCCACAATAACGACTTAATTACAACCAGCAGACATAGAGTGGGTGTCTCACTATAGCTGCTTTGAAAAAGTACTGCATGGTGTCTGCCCCTATTTTAGACTGTCTACTCTACACTATAGAAAATAACAGAATCCTTGAAATAAACCCAGTCTTTGTGGAAAGTAACAGCTGAAACATTACTCATCCTAAGGCTTGATTAGCCATTTAGAGGTTTGAGGAAACAATGTGCACGGCCTCTGTAGTTCAACCCAAGCCAAAAGCTAAACAGATTTCTGCTATTGTAAAAACTACAAGCATCAACTCTGTTATGTGTGATTGCAAGATACATTTGAAATATACTGAGTGTGATGTTCACACAGGATTACTTTCATTAAGTAGTGCCGTATATAAGGAATAGTAGGGTGGCATTTGAGATTAAGCCATAGAAACATGCTGGGGGTCCCAAATTTTTCAGCAAGATACTTAAGCAATAAGGCCCGAGGGGGTGTGGTATATGCCCAATTTACCACAGCTAAGGGCTGTTCCTTACCACGACACAACACGGAGTGCCTGGACACAGCTCTTAGCCGTGGTATATTGGCCATATATATATAAAAAACTGAGTTGCCTTATTACTATAATAAATGGGTTACCAATGTAATTAGAGCAGTTAAAATAAATGTTTTGTCATATATGGTCTGATATACCACTGCTGTCAGCCAATCAGCATTCAGGGCTCATACCACCCAGTTTATAATAGACATTTGAGAATAGTCAGCTGAGAGATATAGAGTAGCCCAGAAATGACATGATATTATTTGTAATAACACAGATTAAATGTAATGTTCCAAATAAACATTGCATTGCAGACTGTCCTATAGGCCTGTCAAACTTCTGCTGTTGGCAGAAATGATCAGATTCAGCAATTGGTTAATTTGATCATCCTGGTGGAAGGGGATCTTTTTGGGGTTTAGACCATATCCAATAACACATCACATATATGTATTTAAACCCTTGTTTTGACCAGATCTCTTTGTCCTGGTGAAAAGTAGTGCACTAATAAATAAGGCTCCATTTGGGATACAGATTATGAGACCCGGCGTGGGTCAAATCTGAGTCTGCACAACTAACCTGCTGGTAGTTCTGATCCTGGGGGGAGAAGGTGTTATCGATGGGCTGGAAGTTCAGGTTGACATGAGGAAAATTGTGTAGCCAATAAGTCCACCAAGGTGCAATATAATCATCCCGTATCGAAGACATCCCGGCACTAGTTTTGTTATCCAAGATCTAGTACAGTTCGTTTATTGTCTTTAGTAAACAGACAGCTCATCTGCTGTTAGAAGTATCCTCATCAGTTCCGTCTTCTGTAACAAAACAATAATAAGCTATTATTATGGAAAAGCATGCTGGATAGTGTAGACCCGTTGAAACGCACAGTAGACAAAAGATGCAGGGAAGTCGTTAAAGGAAAGCATCCCAAGATTATCTGGGAAAAATAAAATTAGCACGCCGTTTCAGCCACGGCCATCCTGTCCGCTGGTCCAGTCTTTCACATTTGAGCGATCCCACCACAGAAAAGAAATGTCCCTATACGGGAGCGCGCATGAATAAGGGGCACGGGACACGAGGCGAAGGCGCGCACAACCTGCAGGGAGCATAGACATATCCCAGGAACCTGAATGGTAGTCTAAGGAAAATAAGTAGAATGGGAAAAAGTATGGCATGGAAAGATGCAACTTATAGGCTAAAGATAAACATATTTTAATAAGATTTTTTTTCCCCTGAATGTCAAAGCAATGTATAAGCAACAAATCAAATCAAAGTTTATTGGTCATGTACACAAATTTGCAGATGTTAACTCAGGTGCAGCGAAATGCTTGTGCTTCTAGCTCCAAAAATGAATGCAGTAATACCTAGCACATTTTTTTTACTACAAAAAACACACACAATCCGCAAAAAAAAGATACATTAAGAAGTATCAGAATGAGTAATGTCAGAAACCAGATATATATATATATATATATATATATATATATATATATATATATATATATATATATATATACTGAGTGGACAAAACATTTGGAACAACTGCTCTTTAGACTGACCAGGTAAATCCAGGTGAAAGCGATGATCTCTTATTGATGTCACCTGTTAAATCCACTTTAATCAGTGTAGATGAAGGGGAGGAGACAGGTTAACAAATAATTTTTAAGACAATTGAGACATTGATTGTGTATGTGTGCCATTCAGAGGATGAATCTGCAACCCTTTCAGAGATGGCGTTCAGGGAGTATGCCAAGAGACTCCAGGACCCCCTGGACACAGCCCACACTTTCGCCAATGACCAGCTTATGAGCGCAGGTGTGAGGCAGAAAATAAACAATAATGTGCACACCTGGGGGAGGCACTCTGAGTCTGGTGAGCTGGTCTGGGTTTACAGCCCCCTGAGAAAGAAAGGTCGTTGGCAAAAGCTGGACAGTCACTGGGTGTGGTTCTGCAGGGACAAGTGTCCTTGAGTGGCCCAGCCAGAGCCCAGGCTTGAACCACATCAAAAATCTCTGGAGACCTGAAAATAGCTGTACAGCGACGCTCCCTATACAACCTGACAGAGCTTGAGGATCTGCAGAGAAGAATGGGAGAAACTCCCCAAATGCAGGTGTGCCAAACTTGTAGCGTCATACCCAAGAAGTCTTGAGGCTGTAATCGTTGCCAAAGGTGCTTCAACAAAGTACTTAGTAAAGGGTCTGAATACTTACGTCGATTTTATATTTCCTGTTTTTTTTTTTTAAATAAATGAGCAAACATGCTTTGTCATTATGGGGTATTGTGTGTACATTGATGCAGGGGAAAAAAATATTTAATCAATTTTAGAATAGGGCTGTAAAGTAACAACAGTTGGAAAGTCAAGAGGTCTGAATACTTCCCAAATGCACCGTACCTCAGAAAATTGCTTCTGTATAAGATTTGCATTTTCAATATCTGGCCAAGTCTTCAGTCTGCAATCAGAATCTGTACATTGCCCCAGTGTTGACAGCATCCATAGTGGGTTCTCCAAAACCAGAAGAGCCAATTCCCCTATTGCGAACACCCTATATAGTATGGGGAATAGGATTCTGGTAAAATGGTTTTATATTTGGAATAGGGTGCCATTTGGGATGCAAAACTTTTTATCCAAGCAGATCACAGTGGAGAGGCGGTCTGTCTAGTCTACTTTGTTGTAGACAGTAGCCAATGCTATGGTCATTCCAACAGTGTCTGATAAACTAAAACACTGTACAATATTAATGAGCCTGCTGTAACAAACATGAACGTTCTATGAAGTGGATGAGTCTTCTTATGAGACCGATTATGATCACTATGCACTGGTCTGACAGCTGGTATAGAAATCCAGCATTTTACCCATACACGTGCATGCCTATTGTGCCATACACTGCCTGTTCTTTAGTTAATCATGCTTAAGGAATTTAGCCTGCCAAACTTAAGACTTTCAATAATGGCCACAATTAGCATGTGGACATTCACTTTCCTTACCACTCTAGCCATCAGAAGAGTTCTACAATAGCCTACATCTATTATAATATTCTTGTCCCTAAGGTATGAAATGCCATTGGGTAAACTAGTGGTGGAAAAAGTAAGATGCATGTTTACTCATACACCCAAATTCCATTGCTATCGGAAACCAGGCCAAGGTCAATTCCAGGAATGCTTTTTTTCCTCATCTAGTTTACTATTTTGTAACATCTCTACAAAAATGTGTGGGGGGGGGGGTGCTTCAGCTCATGCTTTTTACTACACTGAACTAAAAGTGTTGGTCCCATGTTTCATGAACAGAAATAAAAGATGCCAGAATTGTTCCATAAGCAAAAGCTTATTTCTCTAATTTGTTTACATCCTCGTTAGTGAGCATTTGTCCTTTACCAAGATAATCCATCCACCTGACGAGTGCAGCATATCAAGAAGCTGATTAAACAATAGTCACAACTTATGCTGGGACAATAAGGCCACTAAAATGTGCCCAACATAATGCCACGTCTCTAGTTTTGAGAGCACATGAAATTGGCATGCTGACTGCAATGCGTACTAGAGCCGTTAGTGAATTGAATGTTCGGGCCTCCTAGGTGGCGCAGCAGTCTAAGGTGCTGGTTAAGCGAGCAATGTTAAGAAGCAGTGCATCTTGGCATGGTTGTTTCGGAGGATGCATGGCTTTTCAACCGTCACCCCTGAGTCCGTAGGGGAGGTACAGCGATGGGACATGACTTAACTACAATTTGGGGAGGAAAAAGTGGTAAAAAAACAATTGTTAATTTCTCTATCATAAGCCACCGCAGTCACTTTAGAGAATTCGTCCGTATGTTTAACCGGCATCACAACCGCAGGTAACCACGCCAGCCCAAGAACTCCACATCCGACTTCACTTGTGAGATTGTCTGAGACCAGCCACCCGGGACAGATGATGAAACTAGGTTCTCTATTAAAGCCCTTTTGTGGAGAAAAAAAAAAAACTCACTTTGATTGGCTGGACCTGGATCCCAAGTGGGTGGACCTATGCCCCCCCAGACCCACTCATAGCTGTGCCCCAGCCGGTTGTGTGAAATGCATAGATTAGTACCTAATGAATTTCTTGCAATTGACTGATTTCCTTATTTGAACTGTAACTCAGTAAAAGCGTTGACATTTGACTTTATATTTCAGTATAAATGAAGGAATCTTTCTGAGGTAAGCACAAGTCTATATGAGATTGGATAGGTGTAAGCAGTCACCACGCTAGTAGCCACCAATTGCGATCTGATTACATCATTTCTGGAGTATTGGGCCCATCTGTAGTCAGTAACTTTGATTTGACAACTCCACAGATCCATGTAATTTCTTATTTTTAGGGCCAGTTTTCCAGACAACGAGTAAGCCTAGTCGTAGACTAAAGAGTATTTTCCATTTGAGAATCTTAATTGAAAGCACTCCAAAATCCAGGAGTAGGCTTCATCTGTCTGGGAAACCAGCCCTTCAAATGAATCCATAGTAACTTAATTGGGCATACATTCACTAATGCCTTGTTCCAATTACGAGCCACAAAGCATTTACATATGTCCTGTAGTGGCACAACATAACCAAGACAAAATGGTTTTCCTCTTTTTATTACAATTCACTGTACACAAAGATGGTCCTCTACTTGAGCTCCTTCACAGCCAGACCTGAAGAGAGAAATGAGAGATGGTTAAAAACTACATGTGTATTGTGTCCATCCTCACTGCATACTTTCAGTGGTAAAGTTACAAATTACCTATAAACGTGATTAGAAACACTAGTGTTCAGGAAAGAGTAGAATGCTTAATCTCTAAATTTGGTATTGATATTTGACAACTTGAGGCAAGCAGTGTTTCTATCAGAACTCATCCCCCCTGAAAATCTACTTGTCCGTTTTGTCCAGATTGACAGCTCAAAACATTTAGGCATACACATGTCAGTGAACCGGTGGAACTCAATTTCTGATAGTCGAAATCAAGCACTAGGCCCATCCTTATTCTAGCAAGCGTGTAAATGCACCACTAGCACCAAGCAGCATGTAGTGTTTGGACAACTTGCACAACAACCACATTCAATTTGTAACCACCATGCATTGACAAGAGATACACATCTTTCGACCGGACATTGTCACTACTCTTTGGGACCAAGGTCTTTCTAGACGTACCTATAAGACGCATCGGTTTTACTATCCCAACACAATTAACCACATTCCATGTGATAAAAGATGAGAATCTTACCTGGGGGCAGGGACTGCTTCAGCTTCTCGGCCTTCTCCTTGTCCGTGATGACGAGGGTGTACAGGTACCTGCTGCAACGCACCTTGAACTTGACATTTTCCTTGTTCTTCTTGATCTTTACAGCTGTGGGACAACAGATGAATCTGAACATTCAACACCATGGTTTGCAGTTGGAATTTCAATGCAAAATACTATGTGGGTGTAGAAATCAAATTAGTCACATGCTTCGTAAACAGTGAAATGCTTACTTAAACTACTATAAATACCATCAGCTTTAGTCTGTCAGAAAAGTCAGAAGAGCAGAGTAGTGGGCAACAACGCAATACTTACACTTGGCATCCTTCCTTCTTGCTGTAAGCAGGAAATCTTTTATTTCTTCAATTTTGCGTGGCTAAAATAAAACAGGGAAGAATAAGTACACAGCAGCTATACCATTTTCTGCAACAACTAATCACCCAACCAGAGGTAACCTCAACGTAGGGACCTTAACACGGCATGATAACTAGCTATGTTAGCAATGTGGTTAACTAGCCATGGGGAGAATACCTAAGTAAAAGTAATATGAAGATTGTCAGTGGACCGGTGGAACTAAAGATTCTGGTTAAATCGAAAATTAGCACTAGGTCCATCCTTATTCTGGCAAGCGTGTAAATGCATCACATGCACGAGACAGCCTGTGATGTTTGGACAACTTGCGAAGACATGCTCTACTAACTAGAACATGGCTAACAGATATGCCTTTCAATGCAAATTATTACCGCTGGATTTGTTGACACTTCAGTTCACGTTAACGAAAGACACATTACACCACCTCAGTTTGTTAGTTAACAATGTACTAACGTTGGCTACCGTTAAGGCCGCACCGGCTGTGGCCCGTACAAGCGATTAGCCTACTCGGCTAGCTACCATAACTAGCTGTGCCAACACGGCAAAGAAATTAGCGGTAACGTTATGCCCATTTTCGTTAATCCACACTAGGTTAACGAAATGTTGTTTATCGTGCAATTATAGATATATAAATGTAGCGAAAACGGTCCTCACCATCTTGCCGTGTCTGCGGACTGAAGCCTGGAACACGGAAGAAATACAAGGGTTAGTATACATATATTTAAAGTCGAATAACAATCCATGGAAAAACAAATAACTGCGGAATCATGTGGACTAATGTTTCTAAGATCATTGTTGAATTATTTCGTGGACGTATTTGTCAGTTATAAAAAGGATGAATAATGATTTTACTTTCCATTCTGTATGTATGAAAATGTGCAACTTACACAGCCTGCAAGAGAGGGGATGAAGAGGGTGGAACTTCCGCTGACGCAATCTTTATAGTCAAGTTACGGCGACTCATGGAGGACAAATGTAATACGGACTACTTTCTCCAAAGAGTATGGATATACTGATATGTCGTTCCGTCCTAACAACGGGAGTTGTTGTCCACAAAGCGACACTGTCCTGATGATTCGATGACGGTTGTTGACGTCAACCGCCGGTATTCAATGGCGAGACGCTATGCTACTAGCTTAAGGAAGTTTCCTTTAAAATTATTCATAAATATTATCCTGCCAACCACTATATGAAGAAGTTTAAGGAAAACATCAACTCAAATTGCTCCTTTTGTAATGACCACCCAGAAACAGTTGTGCATCTTTTTTGGCATTGTATGCATGTAAGAAAACTGTGGCAAGACATCAGTAGGTTTATAATTGAACACATTTATGAAGATTTTACACTATTGTGGAGAGATGTACTGTTTGGATTCTTTACATACAATAGAAATAAGAGGAATCATTTTTATGTAATTAATTTCATTATTCTTTTGGCCAAATTTCATATACACAAATGTAAATTTACAAACAGAAAACCACATTTTCGTACCCTACAAAAAGAAATTGAACTGTATTTTAAGACGGTTAAATGCTCTACTAACAAAAAAGCTGTTAGAATTGTAAGTATATGCATGTCCCTTAATAAGGTCCTTGTGTAATTGTAATGTGATATTGTACCCCCTAGCGCGATTGTCCATTGTTTGTAATCTATGTATGCTTGTGTTCCCTCATGTGCTTTATGTATTGATTTGTTGTTAATAAAAATAAAAATAAAATTAAAAAATAAATAAATAAATACATTTAAAAAACGCTATGCTACTAGCCTCATGAAATTAATATGCATAGCCATTTCGAGACAACTCCTATACAACGTTTTTCTTCTTCTCACAGTTGCTGTGATTTCACGTATCCTACTTATATCAGTACACTCCTAACAATTTAAGCATTACGAAACTTCAATTCGACCAAATAGGCCATACTCCGTGATTGGTGGGCGAAACAACGAAAAAACACCACCTGCTGGAGAAAGACAGATTATTTCTGCCTAATTGTCCCTCTCTTCCTTTTTGCTTTCTCTTTCACAAATGTATCCTTACCTAAACATTAAAGCGGAACTGATAGCATTTGAACTGCTTTGCAGATATGAAACAAACAGACAATCATAATATCACTCACATATATCAAATTCCCTGTTTATGTTACAAAACAAGCTTCATGGGAGGTTTTGAAAATAGGTTATATTTAACTCAGAGTTCAATGACATACACTAAGGCATTGTTGGCAGAATAGATGGATGCAGTTCAATGCATGATTCATATAATTCACCAATTCATTTCATGGTAGTCCAAAAAATATTGCTATCAGGTTGTAAATCACAGCTGGCCTGGGACGTTGTTTGCTGCCTCCATCCGGGATTAACTGTTTCAGGTTCAATGACTCAATATTTTGGACAAAAATTGACAAGTGTACCTAAGGCTGGGAATGTTTATTTTTACTAGGCAAGTCAGTTAAGAACAAATTCTTATTTTCAATGACGGCCTAGGAACAGTGGGTTAACTGCCTGTTCAGGGGCAGAACGACAGATTTGTACCTTGTCAGCTCAGGGGTGTGAACTTGCAACCTTCAGGTTACTAGTCCAACGCTCTAACCACTAGGCTACCCTGCCGCCCCAAATACAATCAAATACAGTCAATACAATCAAACTAGCAAGGGCAATGATCACAAGTCAGTCATAATGTGGCTAATATGATAGCGTATCTATTTATGTAGCAAGCAAAAAACACATGAGCTAGATTTTTTATTTATTTAACCTTTATTTAACCAGATAGGCAAGTTGAGAACAAGTTCTCATTTACAATTGCGACCTGGCCAAGATAAAGCAAAGCAGTTCGACACATACAACAACAGAGTTACACATGGAGTAAAACAAACATACAGTCAATAATACAGTAGAAAAATAAGTCTATATACAATGTGAGCAAATGAGGTGAGATAAGGGAGGTAAAGGCAAAAAAAGGCCATGGTGGCAAAGTAAATACAATATAGCAAGTAAAACACTGGATTGGTAGATTTGCAGTGGAAGAATATGACAAGTAGAGATAGAAATAATGGGGTGCAAAGGAGCAAAATAAATAAATACAGTAGAGGGAGAGGTAGTTGTTTGGGCTAAATTATAGATGGGCTATGTACAGGTGCAGATAGCTAGCTAGCTATGCTGAACGACTGTTATCCAGGTAGCATATCTCTTTAATTTTCAAATTCACTCTGGCTAACTATCTACTCTGATTTCAGAGCACTCTTGTCCGAGTGTGCCAGAGCACAGAATAACTGATGAATTTACCAACACCTATCACCTGCTGAATATGACCAGTGTCAGTAAACATAGGCAGAAAATGTAATAGTTAGTCATGTAATAGTTAGTCAATAGTTAGACACTCTATATAACATGTTAACAGCCTAACCAGCTCTGCTAGGGCAACTAAAATGGTCAGTGAGGTGTTTTTTCATTTGTGTCTGGAAGTAGCTAGCTAGCTAGCAAGCTAGCCAAGTTTAGCCAGTTAGCTTGGGTGCTTGGTTGGGACAACACAGTATGCATTGTCAGGCAATTATGATGGCCAACTAGCTGAAAACGTTTGAGAGTTTGAGCTATAGTGAAGCCCATTATTGTAAATAATAATTTGTTCTTAACTGACTTGCCTAGTTAAATAAAGGTCTAAAAATAGAACTGTAAAGTTCCCAAATATAAGAAGACTCCCGTGGTATTTAGCTACATGTTTGCAGAAATGCATTAAAGTGTATTTTGTGACTTTTGTCAAATGAATTCTAATGATCTAAAGCCGTGCTGTTGCAACTGAACTGCGTGTAAACCCACATTCCAGTTCAAAGTGAATGATGGCAGGCCTTTGTGTCACACCCTGGCCTTAGTTAACTTTGTTTTCTTTATAATTTTGGTTAGGTCAGGGTGTGACATGGGGGATTTACGTGTTTGTCTTGTCTAGGGGTTTTGTAAGTTTATGTGGCTGTGACCATTCTAGGTAATTGTATGTCTATGGTTGCCTAGATTGGTTCTCAATTAGAGGCAGCTGTCTATCGTTGTCTCTGATTGGGAACCATATTTAGGCAGCCATATTCTTTGGGTATTTTGTGGGTGATTGTTTCCTGTGTCAGTGTTTGTGCCACACGGGACTGTTTTTGGTTTTTCATGTTTTGTAGTTGTGTTCATGTTGAGTTTTCCTATTAAAACCATGGACACTTACCAGGCTGCATTTTGGTCCGATCCTTGTTTCACCTCTTCAGAAGAAGAGGAAATCTGTCGAGACACTTTGTGGCAAATTACTTTTTTGCATATGGCTACTGTACCTATGATTGGATATGGCGCACCGGTCTGCGTAGACTCCGGTCCTGGATGAGACTGATGTTTTAATTAAGTTGTATTTACTGCAATATCTATTAATTGTCCAAATGCTAGGCCACTTTCCTCCTGTATATTGCTATAGAATCTTTTTTTTAAATTGTCATATTCTTCCTGGGGGTGTATATGAACATGTTTTAAGAAGATTTCATGTTACTAAGATGCTGTCAGTTCCACTTTAATAATTGTGTTCTTAATGGCATACTATCATACTGTATACTACATACAGTACTATTAGTTATTGTGAGTATACTTCAAGTGAAAAAATAATAATTTTGGCTGAGTGTATTACTGCTTTGCCAATGTAGAAATGTGATGCTGTTGCCAGGCAACCTCTTTCAAGCTTAACATTGAGCAAGATAGATAGCTATAACATTGTGCGAGACAGTCATAAAAAGTACACATCAACCAGTTTACCATTATAAGATCAATAGCTAGCACTATAGTTTGTTTTCTTGTCCATGGTTATCTGTCTGTCTGCGCAACTTCAAGATTTCCACCAAGGACGTAGCCTCTCCGATTATCACTCTCCCTCGCTTGGGCAAGGGACATTTATTAAGGCACCCATTGGATGTGACGATGTAGAACGTCATTGAAGGGCACAGGGTTTAGGGCTGAGGGCTGTCTACTTTGAGTTTGGACTGCAGTTGTGGATCATATCCTGTGTCTTACAATGACACCCAATGTGAGGCGACCTCTCATGGGGGAGGAGGTCAAAGGGGGGAATGTAGCGGACATGAGTCGGTCATGGTCACGTGATGAGGTAGCCCCGTATGCGAACTTCAAAACCAGTGTCTGCCTTCACCCCAATAGGGAATTTTGTCTTGGTTCACCGGAGCCAGACATGTATAGCCATTGTGAAGGAAATGTTTTGTGTGTAAACGTCTGTTGGTGTGAGTGAGCATATGTGTATTTCCTCGGAAAGTATTCAGAACCCTTGACTTTTTCCACATTTTGTTATGTTACAGCCTTATTCTAAAATATATATTTTTTTTACTCAGCAATCTACATACAATACCCCATAATGACAATGTGAAAACAGGTTTTTATAAATGTTTGCAAATTGACCTTATTTACATAAGTATTCAGACCTGATTCAAAATTGAGCTCAGGTGCATCCTGGTTCCATTGATCATCCTTGAGATGTTTTTACAACTTGATTGGTCTCCAACTGTGGTAAATTCAATTGATTGAACATGATTTGCAAAGGCACACACCTGTCTATATACGGTCCCACAGTTGTCACTGCATTTCAGAGCAAAAACCAAGCCATGAAGTCGAAGGAATTGCCATTGAGGCACAGATCCTGGGAAAGGAACCAAAAAATGTTTGCAGCATTGAAGGTCCCTAACAACACAGTGGCCTCCTTCATTCTTAAATGGAAGAAGTTTGGAACCACCTAGACTCTCCCTAGAGCTGGCAGCCAGGCCAAAGTGAACAATCAGGGGAGAAGGGCTTTGGTCAGGGAGGTTAACAAGAACCCGATGGTCACTCTGACAAAGCTCTAAATTTCCTCTGTGGGGATGGGAGAACCTTCCAGAAGGACAATCATTTCTGCAGCACTCCACTAATCAGGCCTTTATGGTAGAGTGGCCAGACTGAAGACACTCCTCAGTAAGACACATGACAGCCCACTTGGAATTTGCCAAAAGGCACCTAAAGACTCTCAGACCATGAGAAACAAGATTCTCTGGTCTGATGAAATGAAAATAACTCTTTAGCCTGAATGCCAAGCATCACGTCTGGAGGAAACCTGCCACCATCCCTACTGTGAAGCATGGTGGTGGCAGCATCATACTGTGGGGATGTATTTAAGTGGGAGGGACTGGGAGGCTAGTCAGGATTGAGGCAAAGCTGAACGGTGCAAAGTACAGAGATCCTTGATGAAAACCTGCTCCGGAGCACTCAGGTCCTCGGACTGGGGTGAAGATTCATCTTCCAACAGGACAATGACCCTAAGCACACAGCCAAGACAATGCAGGAGTGCCTTCGGGACAAGTCTCTGAATGTTCTTGAGTGGTCCAGCCAGAGCCTGGACTTGAACCAGATTGAAGATCTCTGGAGAAACTTGAAAATAGCTGTTCAGCAATGCTCCCTATCCAACCTGACAGAGCTTGAGAGGATCTGCAGTGAAGAATGGGAGAAACTCCCCAAATACAGGTGTGCCAAGCTTGTAGTGTCAGATCTAAAAGAGATTCACAATTTTCTTAACTGACAATCATACAGCTAAACAGACTGAATGAGTGTGTAAGGCCTAGATTCAATCAGGTCAATTGATGTATTGGAGGTATCTGAAGTATACCTGTGTTGGATCTGTCAAGTCGGTAAGCAGCTGCTCTTGATCATAGTCATGAAACTACACCATCCTACTCACGTTACAAGTTCAGAAGGAGAAGTCTAGGCTACATACATATAATTACGCTCAACATGAAAAATCATGAAACTAAATAATGAGGGTTTCTATCATCCTAATGGAGGTGTAGATTACGTCTCACATTCCACTGTTTGAACTTGTAAACAGGGCATGAGATTTGTGTTAATGCGACTCCGTGCAGCCAATACCAATGTCCACTTTAGGGATAATGCCAGGAGCCGCTTGTGGATTTGACAGCTCTAACACAGTTCCACCTCTACCACCGCCAAAACAACCAAGACACCTCCAAAACAACCACTAGGCGGATGTCGGCTAAAGCGGATGTGATTGAATCGAGCCTCAAGTGAGGGAGAGTATGCATGTCTATATGCATGTCTGTGATAATTACCTGTATCACCTGTCGCGGCCGGTGTAGCAGGCACAGGGGCAGACGACTGCAGCTGTGAGGGCTGTGGTTGAGCTAATAGGGGTGTCCGATCTAAAAGAGAGAGGCACAATTATATTAAGTGAAAATAATTATACAACAAAACAGAATGAGTGATAGAGTGAGTGTGTATACGTGTGTGTGATAATTACCTAGACCACATCACACTGCTTCAGGTCTACCACTGCAGGCCAGGAACAGCTTGGTGGAAACACGGTTACCGGTCACCCACAGAGCCTGGTTGGCAGATCTGAAAGACAGGCACAATATTATTTTAATGACACAGCCTTAACTCCACACTAACCTAAATTAAGTGTGTGTGATTGTAACTTCTGTGTTATTGTGACTTAGAAGTGTCAACCTGACCATATCCTTGTAGTTGAACATTCAGTGATTAGCTTTGTAAAAAATGACTATCAACAGTGTACAGTAAAAAGGATATCAAATATTCAGATCTGGATTGACAAGTAGGCTAAATCATGTGAAGTTACAAACCTATAGGGCTTAGTCTACACTTAAATAAAAGATGCAGGACCTGAGCTCTAGGACCATGCCTCAGGACAACCTGGCCTGATGACTCCTGGCTATCCTTGTCTCCAGTCCACCTGGTCCACCTGGTCGGTTCAGATCCAGTCTCTGCAGTTACTGTCTACGGCTATGGAACCCTGACCTGTTCAGGACACACCGGAAGTGCTACCATGTCCCAGACCTGCTGTTTGATCCTGTCTCTCTCTACCGGACCTGCTGTATTAACCGCTAAATGCTCAGCTATGAAGAGCCAACTGGAATTTACTCCTGAGGTGCTGAACTATTTCACCCTCTAGATTGTGGAGACTGTCTCCGTGGTGTATAGCAGCAAGTGGCAAGAGTTACCTAGCGGTGCACATGCCCACTCCACCAGGGGTCTGGCAGGGTCTTGGCCGTTGTTTAAAGGGTTGACTATAGGAGATATTTGTGCTGCGGTGAGTTGGGCATCACCACACACTTTTGTTCTATCAGGTTCTATCAGTTGGAAGTCACTGCTTCCAGTGTAGCCCACAGGGTGCATATGGCTGGGACAGACCGTCACATCTGGCTGGGTCAGGTCTGGGTGGTCTGCCATGGGCCGTTTTCATTTAGCATACGTTGGGGTCGACTTGGGAAGTGATTATACACTACATGGACAAAAGTATGTAGAGACGTACTCGTCAAACATTTTGTTCCAAAATCATGGGCATTAATATGGAGTTGGTCCTCCCTTTCCTGCTCCAGAGTCCAATGGCGACAAGCTTTACATCACTCCAGCCGACGCTTGGCATTGCGCATGGTGATCTTAGGCTTGTGTGCGGCTGCTCGGCCATGGAAACCCATTCCAAGGAGCTCCAGAAAACAGTTATTGTGCTGAAGTTGCTTCCACAGGCAGCTTGGAACTCAGAAGTGAGTATTGCAACTAAGGACAGACAATTTTTACTCGCTACATTCTTCAGCACTCGAAGGCCCCTTTCGGTGAGCTTGTGTGACCTACCACTACCCACCGGCTGAGCAGTTGTTGCTCCTAGACCTTTCCACTTCACAATAACAGCACTTACAGTTGACCGGGGCAGCTCTAGCAGGGCAGAAATTTGGCAAACTGACTTGTTGGAAAGGTGGCATCCTATGACGGTGCCACGTTGAAAGTCACTGGAAATAATTACCTGTTGTAGGTGTCTAATTTGTATTTAGTGCCCAAACTACTGTGGTAATATAAGCATGTTCAATTGAATTATGCCCATAAAATGATAGATAATCTGATATACACTACCGGTCAAAAGCTTTACAACACCTACTCATTCAAGGGTTTTTCTTTATTTGTACTATTTTCTACATTGTAGAATAATAGTGAAAACATCAAAACTGTGAAATAAAATAGCATGAAATACACCTATATGCACTTGTTAACGGTAAATCAAAACATTGTGTAAATGCGAACATTACCTGACTAAATATAGAATTGGCTTTCCAGATGTAGGCCTATGTGGACACCTGTGCCAGTGGAACGCGCACTAACTCCATGTACCAGAGATACACAAACAGTATAGCACAAATGAAAAATATGTTTATTGCATATTGAAATGCTTGCCATGCGTAAGTAGGTTGAATGCACCAATCGTTTGAATGATTTAAGAGGGCAATTATCTTTTATCTTTGTATTAACACAAGTGTCAAGACAGATCATTCACTGGTTTGCAGTCAAAAACAGTCTTCTAGTAAGCCTCAGTCTAAGTGCAGTAGGTACTCATATGGCTGTTGAACATATCTCATGTCCTCATAGTTGAGATGATGAGAGTGAAAGTAATCACATTTTTAGTTTAGAAGCCAGAGTGTACAGTTTATAGCCCAATCATATAAGCAAACCATATAACCAAATCTGTGCATCAGAACTGCATCATATTTGTCCTTTCTTGTTGGTGTGATTGAATGACGTTTTCTTCTACTGCTTTCACTTCCTCATTCTGTATAGAGTTTTCTGTACATTGTTTCAATGTATTCATTTTGTCCCTTGCGATCTCAGTAACGTACTGTATGTATGTAGGTTGAGATTCATAATCATAGCACAATCAGCTAAATAGAAAACTATTAAAATAATTTCTGGTATTGATGTCTAGCTCCTCACTGTTATTTTCGATTTTCTTAGTTTTTACCATTTCGAAGAGCATTGAATTGGATGCAAGTCAGGGGTATTCTATAATTTCCTTCTCATTAAAGAGACCAAAACAGATTGTTATCCCAGCATGACACAACAATTGTTGCCTGCTGAGAAAACAATACAATTTTCATACATTCTGTTTCATGCTTGGCGAGTGAGACAACATACATGTGCCATGCAGTTCTAGATAACTAACAGCAGAAGGCACTAACCCATCATGAATGGAGTGACATGATTCTCAATGCGAAACATGGGTGGCACTGTCTACCCATGTACACTGTACCATATCAATGGCTGTGTTTACACAAGCAGCCTAATTACAATATTTTCCCACTAATTGACATTTTTACCAATCAGACCAGATCTTTTGCCAATAATTGGGGAAAATGTCAAAATTTGTCTGCCTGTATTAAATATAGCCAATCGGCTTGGTGGTCACATCTTTTTGACATATAATCAAATGTGAAAATTAGATGGAGTAATTTCTGAAGGACAGAGGCTGTGTTGACACAGGCAGCACAATTCTGATTTTTTTTCTCACTATTTGGTCTTTTGACCAATCACGTCAGATCTTTTCACATCAGAACTTTTTCAGAGTTATTGTGATTGGTCAAAAGACCAATCAGTGAAAAAAATATCAGAATTGGGCTGGGTAAACGCGGCCAGACAGTTGGGACTGTTCTTTCAATTTGATATAGGGGATTATCAAGATGAAATAACACAATGCTATTTATACTGTATTGAAAATAGTAAAGTAATTATTACCTTGAACAATCTGCTCCAATTGGATTCATGAACTGTAAACGAGCCAGTCTTTTAGAATTGCATTTACAAATAGCTTCTGCGCATACTTTGGAAAAAGCCATCAATTGTGACTTTGCTAATGCTCTCAGTAGGCTAGACTGGGTTTACACAGGCAGCCCAATTCTCATATTTCTCCACTAATTATTTATTTGACTAATCAGATCAGCTCTTTTGCCAATAATTGGGCAAAGGTCTTAACTTTTTCTCTCCCTTATTTGGTATTTTGACCAATCAGATCAGCTCAGAAAAATACAAAATATGAATAGATCTGATGTGATTGCTCAAAAGACCAATAAAAGAAAAAATATATCAGTCTTAGGGCCAGATTCAGATCTTTGCACTACCTCTCACAGCACTGCCCACCACCAACATATCTTATTGTGAAAACTGGAAATAATTACCTATTGTAGGAGTCTAATTGGTATTTAGTGGCAAAACTACTGTGGTAAGCATGTAAGCATGTTCAATTGAATTTTGCCCATAACATCTGATATACACTACCGGTCAAAAGTTTTAGAACACCTACTCATTCAAGGGTATTTCTTTATTTTGACTATTTTCTACATTGTAGATTAATAGTGAAAACATCAAAACTATGAAAAAACACATATGGAATCATGCAGTAACCATAAAAGTGTTAAATAAATTAAAATATATGTTATATTTGAGATTCTTCAAATAGTCATCCTTTCCCTTGATGACAGCTTTGCACACTCTTGGCATTCTCTGAAACAGCTTCATGAGGTAGTGCATTTCAATTAACAGGTGTGCCTTGTTAAAAGTTAATTTGTGGAAATTATTTTATTCTTAATGTGTTTGAGCCCATCAGTTGTGTTGTGACAAGCTAAGGGTGGTATATAGAAGATAGCCCTATTTGGTAAAATACCAAATCCATATTATGGCAAGAACAGCTCAAATAAGCAAAGAGAAATTACATTCCATCATTACTTTAAGATATGAAGGTCAGTCAATCTGGAAAATTTCAAGAATTTTGAAAGTTTCTTCAAGTGCAGTCACAAAAACCATCATGAAACTGGCTCTCATGAGGACCGCCACAGGAATGGAAGATCCAGAGTTACCTCTGCTGCAGAGGATAAGTTCATTAGAGTTACCAGCCTCAGAAAATGCATCCCAAATAAATGCTTTACAGAGTTCAAGTAACAGACACATCTCAACATCAACTGTTCAGCGGAGACTGTGTGAATCAGGCCTTCATGATTGAATTGCTGCAAAGAAACCACTACTAAAGGACACAAATACGAATAACAGTCTTGCTTGGGCCAAGAAATACAAGCAACGGACCTTAGACCGTTTGAAATGTGTCCTTTGGTCTGATGAGTCCAAATTGGAAATATTTGGTTCTAACAGCCATGTCATTGTGAGATACGTTGTGGGTGAACGGATGATCTCCATATATGTATTTCCCATCGTAAAGCATGCAAGAGGAGGTGTTATAGTGTGAGGTTGCTTTGCTGGTGACACTGTCTGTGATTTATTTAGAATTCAAACCAGCATGGCTACCAGAGAAATCCGCAACCATCCCATCTGGTTTGGGCTTAGTGGGACTATCATTTGTTTTTCAACAGGATAATGACCCAACACACCTCCAGGCTGTGTAAGGGCTATTTTTACCAAGAAGAAGAGTGATGGAGTGCTGCATCAGATGACATGGCCTCCACAGTCCCCGACCTCAACCAAATTGAGATGGTTTGGGATAAGTTGGATCGCAGAGTGAAGGAAAAGCAGCCAACAAGTGCTCAGCATATGTGGGAACTCCTTCAAGACTTTTGGAAAAGCATTCTAGGTGAAACTGGTTGAGAGAATGCCAACAGTGTTCAAAGAATTTCAAATATATTTTTATTTATTTACACTTTTTTGGTTACTACATGATTCCATATGTATTATTTCATAGTTTTGATGTCTTCACTATTCTCCTACAATGTAGAAAATAGTAAAAATAAATAAAAACCCTTGAATGAGTAAGTGTTCCAAAACCTTTGACTGGTAGTGTACACTATGCACTGTAGTTTCTAACACTATCTTATTCATAAGCAGTGACATGGAGTGAATGATACTAGCTGGGAGGTCCTTCCTTTAACAGTAGACATGTAAAGCGGGGATGATAGAGTTCCTAGTCTCAACCTCCTGTAACAAAGACATTGTAGGTAATGATATACATTATTTCCCAGGCTGTAGACCTACGGGTGGGGTGGGTCCGGGACGGAGACAGCAGGGGGAGTTCTGGATGAGAGGTAATGAGTAATGCTGAGGACGGCTCCGTCATTAATCATGGTTTGGTCACACAGTGGACGACCGACGCCACAACGACGAATGAGAATAAGGGAAGGAGGTTCATGGAGCCATCATCATTGGATTCAGATGAATTCAGTCATAAATGAAACATCGACTCTGTAAAATAGTGCCAGACCCAAACAGTCTATTTGGATGAGCGAGAGTGCTGGTTGTGAATGTTCTGTAACCCTCAAGAAAACTTTTACAGTGTTATTTATTAGATATGAGGAGATGAAGGGGGCTGAGTATTAAAAACAACACAGTGCTTCCATGTCATTGAAGTTCTCCTCTAGCTCTGCATACAGGGACTGTTGGAGTAGAGTACCTCATACACTATCCAGCTCTCTCTCAACTTCCTTAATCTCTGTAAATATTGATTGAATCGATTGGTCAAATATCGATCCTCTTCCACTGGCCTTATCAGAGGCAAACTAAATTGTAATCAACATTTATAGATGAGTGAGATTACTGAAGGTCTGAGTGACTGATCACTTTGGCAAGATCTCCATTTGGACTAGCTCTGCTTGTTGTGGCCGTGTTTTGGTTTTTCCAGGTTTCTGTGATTTGAACCAGTAGCCTGTGGTGCAGAACAGAAGAGTTGCATACTACATCCCTCAGTGTTTGCATCCCAAATGGCACCCTATCTCCTATTTGGTGCACTACTTTTGACCAGATGGCCCTTTTGGGGGACCAGATGGCCCTTTGGGATGCAGTGTTACCCCTCTCCCTCACTCTGCTCTGGCTCCTGCAAGATTGGTAATCTTGGTCTGTCTTCCAGAGTATATCTGACTGAGGCCTACAGGTACCTGCCTGGGTTTGGACCTTCAAAGTGCCTGCTTCCCTCCCTTTCTCTCCTCCTTACCCTCCCACCTGTCTACAGTGGTGATTTTAGCATGTAAATCTTGGTGGGGCAAACTCCCCAAAAATATTTTTAATGCATGCCAGCAAAGCCACTACACAACACATTAATTGTACTAGAATGGTGATTGAAGGTGCCCACAAACTGTTAGGGCCTGTCCCAACAGCAGAGCTTTCTTTTCAGCACCACGGAGTGAATCCTTACCACTGCTATACTAGGCTATAAGTGGAGCCTTGAATGGCACTTAACCAGAATGGCTACCACAGCATTCTGCAGCGATACACCAACCCATCTGGTGGGACTATCATTTGTTTTTCAACAGGACAAGGACCCAACACACCTCCAGGCTGTGTAAGGGCTAAGGAGAGTGATGGAGTGCTGCATCAGAGGATCTGGCCTCCACAATTACCTAACCTTAATCCAATTGAGATGGTTTGGGATGTGTTGGAACGCAGAGGAAAAGCAGCCAACAAGTGCTCAGCATATGTGGGAACTCTTCAAGACTGTTGGACAAGCATTCTAGGTGAAGCTGGTTGAGAGAATGCCAAGAGTGTGCAAAGCTGTCATCAAGGCAAAGGGTGGCTACTTTGAAGAATCTAAAATCTAAAATGTATTTTGATTGGTTTAGCGCTTTTTTGGTTACTACATGATTCCATATATGCTATTTCATAGTTTTGATGTGTTCACTATTATTCTACAATGTAGAAAATAGCAAAAATAAAAAAAAACCCTTGAATGAGTAGGTGTGTACAAACCTTTGACTGGTACTGTAGCTGATATGGCTGACTTGCTTAAGCGAATGTGGTTTCTAATAACAATCGAGATGTACAAACTATAGCATAAGGGGACTACGAGAGGATAAGAGGCCATCCGTAATTTCGATGAAGACATTAATGAGCGAGTATAGGATGGACGTAGTCAATATAACTATTTGTTCAGCACTTTTGAAATGTACAGCAACAGAATTCAGAACATGGGCCGTTCTTACAGTATTCTCCCTGTACACCAAGTCAGAACCATAGGATAAATAAAGGGGGCATATTAGCAGACAATGAAAGCTCTTGCAATATTCAATTTCTATAAAATAGGCTACATGTGCACTACCAAGTCAGAACAGTAGGCTAAGTAATGAGGGGGAAAGGGACCAAACTATTAGGGTGAGGCACATGGGCTACTAACAGCTTACTACACAACATACACATAATATTACTTTCTTAGCTACAGTAATTTATGCAACAGCATCTCTCTCTCTCTCTCTCTCTCTCTCTCTCTCTCTCTCTCTCTCTCTCTCTCAGCAAAGCTCTTTAGCCTGATGAACCATATGTTAAAAACATTTTATGAACACTACTTTAACAACAATTAATAACCAAGCCCCAAAAAATAAAAAATGATTGTGCCATTATCCAAAACATATATGATATATGCTACTGCACATTACAAAAAATGTCAGAAGTTTACATACACTTTAGCCAACTACATTTCAACTCAGTTTTTCACAATTCCTGACATTTAATCCCAGTAAAAATTCCCTGTCTTAGGTCAGTTAGGATCACCACTTTATTTTAAGAATGTGAAATCTCAGAACAGTAGAGAGTGATTTATTTCAGCTTTTATTTATTTATTCACATTCCCAGTGGGTCAGAAGTTTACATACACTCAATTAGTATTTGGTAGCATTGCCTTTAAATTGTTTAACTTGGATCAAACGTTTCGGGTAGCCTTTCACAAGCTTCCACAATAAGTTGGGTGAATCAGCTTTGTAGGCCTCCTTGCTCGCACACACCTTTCAGTTTTGCCCACCTTTCAGTTTTCTATAGGATTGAGGTCAGGGCTTTGTGATGGCCACTCCAATACCTTGACTTTGTTGTCCATTTGGCCATTTTGTCACAACTTTGGAAATATTCTTGGGGTCATTGTCCATTTGGAAGATGCATTTGTGACCAGGCTTTTACTTCCAGACTGATGTCCTTTGCTGTTGTTCTGTTCTTGTTCTTTTCGCACCAAAGTACATTCGTCTCTAGGAGACAGAACGCGTCTCCTTCCTGAGCGGTATGACGGCTGCGTGGTACATTGGTGTTTATACTTGCGTACTATTGTTTGTACAGATGAACGTGGTACCTTCAGGCAGAGGCTTTGATATACAGTGGGGCAAAAAAGTATTTAGTCAGCCACCAATTGTGCAAGTTCTCCCACTTAAAAAGATTTTCTGAATTCATCTGATTTTCTGGATTTTTTTTCTTCTCATTTTATCTGTCATAGTTGAAGTGTACCTATGATGAAAATTACAGGCCTCTCTCATCTTTTTAAGTGGGAGAACTTGCACAATTGGTGGCTGACTAAATACTTTTTTGCCCCAATGTACATCCACAGGTACACCTCCAATTGACTCAAATTATGTAAATTAGCCTATCAGAAGCTTCTAAAGCCATGACATAATTTTCTGGAATTTTCCAAGCTGTTTAAAGGGTTAAAGCTGTTTGAAGGCTGTTTAAAGGCACAGTCAACTTAGTGTATGTAAACTTCTGACCCACTGGAATTGTGATACAGTGAATTATAAGTGAAATAATCTCTCTCTCTCTCTCTGTAAACAATTGTTGGAAAAATTACTTGTGTCATGCACAAAGTGGATGTCCTAAATGACATGCCAAAACTATATTTTGTTGGTCTCCCGGGTGGTGCAGTGGTTAAGGGCGCTGTACTGCAGCGCCAGCTGTGCCACCAGAGACTCAACAGCCTTGGTTTCTCAAATGACTGCCTCGCCTGGTTCACCAACTACTTCTCAGATAGAGTTCAGTGTGTCAAATCGGAGAGCCTGTTGTCCGGACCTCTGGCAGTCTCTATGGGGGTACCACAGGGTTCACTTCTCAGGCGGACAATTTTCTCTGTATATATCAATGATGTCGCTCTTGCTGTGGGTGATTCCTTGATCCACCTCTACGCAAAAGACACCATTCTGTATACATCTGGCCCTTCTTTGGACACTGTGTTAACAAACTTCCAAACGAGCTTCAATGCCATACAACACCCCTTCCGTGGCCTCCAACTGCTCTTATTAAACTCTAGTAAAACGAAATGCGTGTTCTTCAACCGATCGCTGCCCGTACCCGCCCGCCCGACTTAGAATATGTGGACAACTACAAATACATAGGTGTCTGGCTAGACTGTAAACTCTCCTTCCAGACTCACATTAAGCATCTCCAATCCAAAATTAAATCTAGAATTGGCTTCCTATTTCGCAACAAAGAATCCTTCACTCACGCTGCCAAACATACCCTCGTAAAACTGACTATCCTACCGATCCTCGACTTCCGGCGATGTCATTTACAAAACAGCCCCCAACACTCTACTCAGCAGCAGGATGCAGTCTATCACAGTGCCATCCGTTTTGTCACCAAAGCCCCATATACCACCCACCACTGCGACCTGTACACTCTCGTCGGCTGGCCCTCGATACATATTCATCACCAGATCCACTGGCTCCAGGTCATCAATAAGTCTTTGCTAGGTTAAAGCTCCACCTTATCTCAGCTCACTGGTCACCATAACACCCACCAGTTGCACGCGCTCCAGCAGGTATATCTCACTGGTCATCCCCAAAGCCAACACCTCTTTTGGCCGCCTTTCCTTCCAGTTCTCTGTTGCCAGTGACTGGAACGAATTGCAAAAATCGCTGAAGTTGGAGACATATCTCCCTCACTAACTTTAAGCATCAGCTATCTCAGCAGCTCACTGATCGCTGCAGCTGTTCACAGCCCATCAGTAAATAGCTCATCCAATTACCTACCTCATCCCCATATTGTTTTTATTGACTTTTTTTGGTCTTTTTCACACCAGTATTTCTACTTGCACATCATCACCTGCACATCTATCACTCCAATGTTAATTTTTAAAATTGTAATTACTTCCCCACTATGGCCTATTTATTGCCTTACCTCCTTATTCCATTTGCACACACTGTATATAGATTTTTATATTGTTATTGACTGTAATTATGTTTATCCCATGTGTAACTCTGTGTTGTTGTTTTTTGTCGCACTGCTTTGTTTTATCTTGGCCAGGTCGCAGTTGTAATTGAGAACTTGTTCTCAACTGGTCTAACTGGTGTCCTTTATGACTTAGACTCAAACTAATTTATCTGACAGAGGGTGACACGGTATGATGACTGTTGAGAGGGTAGGGGGGAATGACCATAGGGGGAGCAGCATGATCATTGAGGTGGTGTGGGGACGAAGTGAAATAATATCAATAGCAATTATAATAATTGTTTTTATAATATACATATTTATGATTGTGAATGTCTTACACATCTGGCTGATGTCGGAATGCTTATTCATGACAATGTGCTCTGTTATGAATCTCAAATATTACGGGTGCTCTGAAAGAGTGGTCCAAGTTTGTAGCATTTTCAGTCCATATCATAAATAATGAAAAAAAAACACACAAAAAACACATAACTGTGAGCAAAACTTTCATATAATATACATGAAGTATCCTCCTACAAGTGTAAAACCTGTCCAATGCTTTGTTCCTTCATTCTTGCTCTTTTAAAGCATTCCCCTTTACACCAACACAGCAGCAGAATGGGTAAGATCCATTTGAGTTAATCAGCACATTCCATAACTGTTTATGTCTAATTTAACACATTTCACACCATTAGCATTACAATGGGATCATTGCTCCTTATAAATTCCATGTACCTTGCAGCTTCTCCTTTTCACCGGTGATGTACTGTACTATAGGACATCTAGATTAATACCTGTGGCCCATGGGCTGTGCCTGACGTCATAAGAATACGTTCTTAACTGCTCTCATGTACCTAGGTCCGCCTTGAGCTAACTATCTTTCATATTACAGAATCTCATCTTGAAATGACTAATACTCAACTATCTATCTTGTTGCTATTCTGTTTGGGGCTAAATGTTGCTGCAGTCTGTCTATTGGCCCAGTGAGGCATTTAAATCCCTCACTCCCCTTTTATTGGCTACGCTCTGCTGAGTATTGCTCATATTTCTCCACCACAAGGCAACACATAGATTAGATATGTATTTATGATCTTCAAAACAACAGATATTTCTTTACCTGGACTTAAACTATCCGGTGAGTGACTGTTAAACTCATCTCTCTGAGAAACTCAACCTTTCTTCCACTTTTGACATGCTGCTTTTTTAAAGCATTTTATAACTTATATTTCTTCAACTTTCCCTAATCACTGACAGCATTTTACCAGGCTCTCATTAATGTGAGGTAAAATGGTAGCCTACAGTGTAAGGAAACCTTATATAACCTAGTTTGACAGATAGATATTAAATGTTAAAGGAAAATTTGCATCATACTGGCTGTATTTCTGTATTTTGAAAGTTATATATCTTAAAAATGTGATTGCTGGCATTAAAAACATTTTGGGACTATATCAACAATGACCTCATGAAACAACTACCAAAAGGTGTCCCAAAAGGTCTCTCTCTCATACCTGTACTTTCCCAAGCCCTGACCCCAATCATCCACAGTTCAAGCCTCCCCATGGCAACCCAGACGAGCATTGGGCCATAAGCGTGTTTGAATGCCCACGCACACTGTCGATAGTGCCAGGGAGCCACGGGGGGTATATTAAGGTAGACAGACACATCACTCCCTTCCTATGTTCCTCTCACTGCAGCTAAAATACCTTTACTGACCAATAGTCAAGCAAACAAAACCAAACACACTTATTCAAACTGAGCTTCATATTCTTTGAAGACCCAATAAGATTTCAATTGCAGACAGTGTTGTTGTGGAGTGCTACTAGATGTACAAACTGTAGTCCCTTCTGGGGAGAGGTGAAGTTAATGGTTGAATGACAATTGTGTTCTTTACCATACCTCCACATGATTCCTTAGCCTGGTTGCAGAACTGTTTGTGCTGTTTCTGTCAACTCCTATGGCCATTGTCAAGCCAGGCTATACAGCACAAACTGATCTGAGACAAAGCTAATGGCTCCCCAATATACTCACAATGGTGTGTTAATGACATGAGACTTTTGAATTTTTATGCATCAGGCTATACTGGCACTTGTTGGCAAAATGACCATGTTGCCACCCACCCTCTACGGCTGTATCTCAATGCATTTTTCCTAAATTCCTCAAATCCTCTCTCCTTGTCTCATCTCGCCTCCAAGCTGATCTACAAGGACACACTGTGTGAAAACAGGCCAACGGTGAAGGTTGATAGATCATTCATTCCGACACCTTTCAATTCCATTCAATTCTGAAAGCACTGTATTTCTATTCAATACATTCTCTAAACAGTTTCTATAACCATTTTCAATTTTCTCCACTTTTCAATATATACATGTGCTATTGTATTACTGTGTGACTGTGACGGTTTGTGCCAAGGTTCTTTTGAGTGGCCTTAGCCTTTGACTGAACTTTCTCTTCTCATTCACACAGATTTTGCAAAAGCTCCGTGTCACCCTCTGTCAGATAAATTAGTTTGAGTCCAAGTCATAAAGGATGCTGTTGTACTGTTTGAATGTATGCCATGGGCTTATAAAAAACAGTGTGGGTCAGGGACGTTGGCCTAGTCGCAAACAATTATACTAATCACTTTAATGATCCTGAGGCCATGTGTTGGCAACTACTCAGAGCAAATGTGGTTCACTTCACCTCAGACATCCGACATCTCTGCCCAAGTTACAACCAGCTCGCTGTGCGGTGTGTAGACAGAGGTTTACAATAACGAGAGGTAACACCAAAAATGGTGCCATTTCAATGTCTTTGTGTTTACTCTTCTATCCCCTGAATGATCCGTGTGTAGGAGATGAACACAGTGTGTGTTTGTAAGAACAAACGAGAAAAGGGGGAAATGAGAGATTGGAGATGCAGAAAACGGCTGAGGAAAAGCCTGTGAGGCGTATCAGTAGGATTAATTCTCCTATTAGTTTCTATCTGCAGCGACGCTACACCACGCCATGGAGTTGGCAGATACTTAGTTGTAATACCATCCATTTATGGATTTAACTCAATTTAGATTACTATTCTTTCTCTCTCTGCATATTGAAGGACTCCTGCCGTCTCTCTTCTCCACTGCTGCTGTCACTATGTTGTTTTGGTTTTTAATAGCATCCTCGTGGTGTAGTAAAAAATGAAACAAAATAATTGGAGGAATAAAAAGGAGATTGCTGAGAAGAACAAGCTTTGAGAAGACAAAAGAAAAATTCTTTGCCAAAATCATTACATCCGAGTGAAAAATTTCCTCTCTTTACTAACTGGAGATGTTTTTCCTTTGGAAATAGTGATTTTGGAGGTGATTAAAAAGCTATTATTTAAACGACTCTCTCAGATAATTCCGAAGGTATTCATTCAAAGCCTGTTAGAAAACTGAAACGGAGGGCCCGTTTTAAGAGAGATGACTGGTAATCGATGATGATGTTATACACGATTGCCCAACTGAGAATGCTCCCCCTCAATCTGAATCTGCTATCTTTTGCTAAATGACTCCCATTTACTTTGTAGAGATGGTCCCCCCTGCTAATCAAATTCCACAGGTGTTAGTTATCGAAGAACCCCCACCGGTCAAGAGATTAATGGCGTCTTGAGATTTGTACAGCGAAACAAGAATACTTTATCTTGTGTGATTCAATTTGATGGTGTGAAACTTTTGAATTAAAAAGTTTGATTTGCCAGAATGCCATGAGCTAAGTCATGCGCGCAGCCGTGAGAGTGAGCTTAATTTCTAAAGACAAAGGAATTGTCTGGTTGGAATATTATTGAAGATTTATGACAAAAACATCCTAAAGATTGATTCTATACATCGTTTGACATGTTTCTACAAACTGAAATTTAACTTTTTTATTTTTCGTCTGGACTAAGTGCCTGCGCCTCGTGAATTTGGACTTGTGAACTAAACGCACGACAAAAAGGAGGTATTTGGATATAAATGATGGACTTTATCGAACAAAACAAACATCTATTGTGGAACTGGGTTTCCTGGGAGTGCATTCCGATGAAGATCATCAAAGGTAAGTGAATATTTATAATGTTATTTCTGACTTCTGTTGACTCCACAACATGGAGGGTATCTATATGGCTTGTTTTGGTGCCTGAGCGCTGTACTCAGTAAATTGCATGGTGTGCTTTTTCCGTAAAGTTTTTTAAAAATCTGACACAGCTGTGTATTAACCTCTCTATGGTATGTAGGATGCATCCCACCTGGCCAACATCCAGTGAGATTGAAGAGCGCCAAATTAAAATACAGAAATACTAATTCTAAAAATTCAGAAAAGATACAACTATTTTACATAGGTTTAAAGATGAACTTCTTGTGAATCCAACCACGGTGTCAGATTTAAAAAATGCTTTACGGCGAAAGCATACTTTACAATTATTTGAGAATATCGCCCAGTAGACAAATCATTACAAACAGTTACCAGCCAAGTAGAAGAGTTACACAAGTCAGATATGGAGATAAAATTAATCACTTACCTTTGATGATCTTCAAATGTTTGCATTCAGAAAACATTCATTTATTCAATATATGTTCCTTTTGTTCGATAAAGTCTCTCTTTATATCCGAAAACCTCCGTTTTGTTCGCACGTTTTCTTCAGTAATCCACAGGCTCAAACGCAGTCACAGGCAGACAAAAAAATCCAAATTGTATCCGTAAAGTTCATAGAAACATGTCAAACGATGTTTATATTCAATCCTCAGGTTGTTTTTAGCCTAAATAATCGATAATATTTAAACCAGACAATAACGTCGTCAATATATAAAAAATAAACAGGAAAGGCACTCTCTCGGTCGCGTGCATGAAAAAGCTCTGTGACACGGCAGGGTCCTCTCATTCCGACTGCTCTTACTCCTGCATTTTTCAGAATACAAGCCTGAAACAATTTCTAAAGACTGTTGACATCTAGTGGAAGGCATAGGAACTGCAATTTGAGTCCTAAGTCAATGGATACTGTAATGGCATTGAATAAAAAAATATTTTAAAAATCCTACTTCCTGAATGGATTATTCTCAGGTTTTCGCCTGCAAAATCAGTTCTGTTATACTCACAGACATTATTTTAATTATTTTAGAGTGTTTTCTATCCAAATCTACTAATTATATGCATATCCTATCTTCTGGGCCTGAGTAGAAGGCAGTTTAATTTGGGCATTCTTTTCATCCAAAATTCCAAATGCTGCCCTCTGCCCTAGAGAAGTTAAGGAGAAGTATATCTTTAATTTCATGCATAACACTTGTATTTTCATCAACATTTATGATGAGCATTTCTGTAAATTGATGTGGCTCTCTGCAAAATCACTGGATGCTTTGGAAGCAAAACATTACTGAACATAATGCGTCAATGTAAACTGAGAATTTTGGATATAAATATGAACTTTATCGAACAAAACATACATGTATTGTTTAACATGAAGTCCTATGAGTGTCATCTGATGAAAATCATCAAAGGTTAGTGATTCATTTGATCTCTATTTGTGCTTTTTGTGACTCCTCTCTTTGGCTGGAAAAATAGCTGTGTTTTTCTGTGACTTGGCGCTGACCTAACATAATCTCATGGTATGCTTTCGTCGTCAAGCCTTTTTGAAATCGGATAATGTGGTGGGATTAACATCAAGTTTATATTTAAAATTGTGTATAATACTTGTATGTTTGAGGAATTTTAATTATGAGATTTCTGTTGTTTGAATTTGGCGCCCTGCACTTTCATTTGGCTGTTGTCAAATCGATCCCGTTAACGGGATTTCAGCCGTAAGAAGTCTTAAGAACAATGTCTAATTGCTGACACAATAAAGCAATGTTTGGAAAAGAATTGGTATGTCGATGAAGGTCATGCTTAGGCGAATAAACTATAAAGGGAAATAAATGGCTAGTTGACGCTTTTTTTGTTATTTCATGAAATATTGTTTTTAGAAAAGGGTTGTTTTTTAAAAGTATTGGGGTTACTGCAACCCAATCTAAACAAAGGCATCATCTTTATAGTGTAGGCTTTAACAAAAAGTTTTTATCTATCTTTTGAACGTACATTGACTGCAACTACTGATGGCGTTTTAGATTGCGTTCTTCAATTATATTCAATCCAATTTTATTCATGGAATATTAGCTTTCAAATTTCCAGCTTCCATTGCAAGGCCCATTATTTTCCTTGATTACTTTATGGCATTCTATAATGTGAATTAATGACATCATCTGACTACATCTAAATTAAATAGTTTCGATAGGAGAAAATGAAGGGATGCCAACCTTAAGAAAACAGAGGTATAGTCCTCCTCCTCCACCTTTATCTGTTCATCAGCCCATTACTCACACAGAGAGCTAGCACTAAAAGTAAGTGTATAGAAATAGGAATCTAATTGAAGTATCTAATTCAATTGTCTTGCTAATTTCTCTTCTTGGGCTCAGACTCACATTACCCACTCCTATTCTCACTGCCTTGCCCCACCCCCACCTCCCTGTCTGATGGCCTACAGCCTGACACACCATCTCCATTTCCATCTCTCTCGCTCCATGATTGCAATCAGACCACTTCCTCCAGCTAAAAGCCATCATCAGCAGGAACTAAGAGAAGAGGAGAGAACAGAAGAGTAGAGAAGAGAATAGAACAGAACAGGGATATCAGACCAGAGGCAGACAATGGGGAGATGGTCTCACCATCCAATGTCTAGCTAATGGGTGTGGGTGAGACAAGTGAAGGTTAGTATCTAGAAGCAGACCCGGCTCCGGGATAAAGTGACAAAGGGAGCTGCTGAAATCGGCAAGGGAGCACCATTTTTGGGGGGTTGTTGCATTGGAATATATTGAAATCCGATTATATAGTCACTCTGTACCACAATAAACAAAGTTCAAATGCAGAGACTCTGGGATCATTGAGTGTAGGATATCTCTGCTGCGCTGTATTAACAAAACGGACAGTGCCCAACAGCAAGGTCGTTTTGGTAATGAACATAGGCTGCAAGATAGATAGGACAATTCACCTATTACAAACAGCCTATGTGAATGCAGCTGTACACACAGCTGTCTTACCAAAATAATGCAACCTAAATGCTGAAAATAGTAGCCTAGTTATTCATGCATGCCAACAAAATACTAGTTTGACTTAGAATAGCAGTTTGGCTTAGAATACTGATACAACTGTGAATGCAAACGAATGAATGAGAACAGAACAAAACAACGATACCAAGTAGTAGGCCTAGTTAACTAAATGTCAGACCGATGAAGACATGACACAATCTATATTTAGGTTAGTTACATTAACAGTAAACAACGCAGTAAACAAAATGTTAAATGGAGATCCAAATAACCCAAATCTAGCCTACAACCTACTACAGTTAGATGTAGACATGCACAGCTGTCTTTCCAAATAAATACAGTAGGCCTATACTGGCCTGATTCAAACATGCAAAATCATGCCGCTCGCTCATGAGTTCAGCAACACGTTGTGATATGGCACAATACACTTCTATGAATCACATTAGACCCACATAATCAACTAAGCAATGCCAGCCTACCATAAACAGTTTTCCAATACATACAGTTCCATTTACAGCAACAAAAACCAATAGGCTACCAAGAAAACCATAACAGAATGTACAGTTGAATTCGAAAGTTTACATACGCTTATGTTGGAGTCATTAAAACTAGTTTTTCAACCACTCCTCAAATGTATTGTTAACAAACTATAGTTTTGGCAAGTCGGTTAGGATATTACTTTGTGCATGACACAAGTAATTTTTCCAACAATTGTTTACAGAGAGATTATTTCACTTATAATTCACTGTATCACAATTCCAGTGGGTCAGAAGTTTACATACACTAAGTTGACTGTGCCTTTAAACAGCTTGGAAAATTCCAGAAAAAGATGTCATGGCTTTAGAAGCTTCTGATAGGCTAATTGATATAATTTGAGTCAATTGGAGGTGTACCTGTGGATGTATTTCAAGGCCTACCTTAAACTCAGGGCCTCTTTGCTTGACATCATGGGAAAATCAAAAGAAATCAGACAAAACCCTAGAAAAAAAAATTGTAGACCTCCACAAGTCTGGTTCATCCTTGGGAGCAATTTCCAAACGCCTGAAGGTACCACATTCATCTGTACAAACAATAATACACAAGTATAAACACCATGGGACCACTCAGCTGTCATGCCACTCAGGAAGGAGACGCGTTCTGTCTCCTAGAGATGAACGTACGAAATTGCAAATCAATCCCAGAACAACAGCAAAGGACCTTGTGAAGATCCTGGAGGAAACAGGTATAAAAGTATCTATATCCACAATAATAAAACAAGCCTTATATCGACATAACCTGAATGGCCGTTCAGCAAGGAAGAAGCCACTGCTCCAAAACCCGCAATAAAAAAGCCAGACTACGGTTTGCAACTGCACATGGGGACAAAGATCGTACTTTTTGGAAAAATATCCTCTGGTCTGATGAAACAAAAATAGAACTGTTTGGCCATAATGACCATCATTATTTTTGGAGGAAAAAGAGGGAGGCTTGCAAGCCTGAAAAACACCAATCCCAACCGGGAAGCACTGGGGTGGCAGCATCTTGTTGTGGGGATGCTTTGCTGCAGGAGGGACTCATGGTACTTCACAAAATATATGGCATCATGAGGAACAAAAATTTTGTGGATATTTTTAAGCAATATCTCAAGACAGTCAGGAAGTCAAAGCTTGGTTGCAAATGGGTCTTCCAAATGAACAATGACCCCAAGCATACTTCCAAAGTTGTGGCAAAATGGCTTAAGGACAACAAAGTCAAGGTATTGGAGTGGCCATCACAAAGCCCGACCTCTATCCTATATACATTTTGTGGGCAGAACTAAAAAAGCTTGTGCGAGCAAGGAGGCCTACAAACCTGACTCAGTTACATCAGCTCTGTCAGGAGGAATGGGCCAAAATTCACCCAACTTATTGCGGGACGCTTGTGAAAAGACTACCTGACCTAAGTTAATCAATTTAACGGCAATGCTACCAAATACTAATTGAGTGTATGTAAACTTCTGACCCACTGGGAATGTGATGAAATAAATCATTATCTCTACTATTATTGACATTTCATTCTTAAAATAAAGTGGTGATCCTAACTGACCTAAGACAGGTGATTTTTACCAGGTTTATATTCAGGAATTGTGAAATGTCGCTCTGAATGAGAGTCTGTTGGATGACTGGTATGATGTAGTTGTTGAGCGGCTTCACTGCAAGTATATTGTATGTTTCGGATATTCAATCAAAAAAATAATAAATAAAAATAATAGTCCTAAATTTAACTTGTATTTCATGATTTGAAACTTAATTGAATGAATATTGCATTAAGTTTTTTAATTAAATTAAATTAAATATTCAAATTAAATATGTATATATTCAGTTTCAATATGGTAGACATTGCATACATTTTCTGAATATCAAGTTTACAAATGATTATTTCAAGTATCAAAGTTTCATATATGCAATTTCTCAGATGCAATCAGATTCACTTTTCAAATTCTGTTTCTAAATTCAGAACTGCTCTAAACAATATCCTGGTACTTTGCCAGCCAGGTAAAGCAGAAGAACAATGATAAATCTAACTCCCTTCCAGCCATTCGCATAGTAAAACAGGCTACCACCTGACCTCATGAATCGCTATTCGTCGTTGACTGTTTTTGCTGGCAGAAGAAGCAAGAGACAATAGTGATCACGGAGCAATAGTGGTACACGGCTCCAGGATTTTTTGAGTCGACTCCGACTCCTGTGATTGGAGTAAACTCTTGCTCGACTCCGACTCCTGTGGTTGGAGTCGTAGGAGTCGACTCTTGTTCGACTCCCAAAACATGCCGAAACGGATGCGCACACACACATACGCGCCATCTCATTATTGCAGTCCTACTAGGAAGACTACATTTGTGTTCTAGAGGACTGATGTGAGCATGATGATGCCCATTTGTTTATAAAAATGGCTATTTTGTTTGAATAAAGAAGGTGATGTGTAGGAAGGAACTAGAATATTTCAGTGATATTTCTGCTGTGTGCAGCTGTGATGGAACCCATGGGTTGATGCAGCGTACTATGCGTTGATAAACCTATTCTTTGCCATGTTCTAGCCCTATTCGGACGGGTATTACTAAAGACTTTTTGTAATTATTATCCAAGCATGTGCGTTATTTCACAGGGCGATTCACACAATATTTGTTTTTCCAAACTGTCCCCTGTAATTCTTATTGTATTTTTCAAATTGAATTGACTCTCATGAGGGAACCTGGAGTATTTTAAAACTACAATAAAAGATATTTCAACGTCATGTCTATTTGACGATAATAGGCTACACTGATAACGCGTGCTTTACTGCCAAATATATACAGTGGCAAGAAAACGTATCTGAACCCTTTGGAAATACCTGGATTTCTGCATAGATGTCATACAATTCTTCATCTAAGTCACAACAATAGACAAACACAGTCTGCTCAAACTAATAAACGCACAAACAAACATATGTTTTCTAAGTCTCCATTGAACTCACTGTGTAAACATTCACAGTGCAGGCTGGGAAAAGTATGTGAAACATTGGATTTATAACTGGTTGACCCTCCTTTTTTCAGCAATAACCTCAACCAAATGTTTTCTGTAGTTGCGGATCAGACCTGCACAACGGTCAGGAGGAATTTTGGACCATTACTCTTTACAAAACTGTATTAGTTCATCAATATTCTTGGGATGTCTGGTGTGAACCGCTCTTTTGAGGTCATGCCATAGCATCTCAATTGTGTTGAGTGCCACTCCAGAAGGCGTATTTTCTTCTGTTGAAGCCATTCTGTTGTTGATTTACGTCTGTGTTTTTTGTCGTTGTCCTGTTGCATCACCCAACTTCTGTTGAGCATCAATTGGCGGACAGAAAGTCTTACATTCTCCTGCAAAATGTCTTGATAAACTTGGAATTCATTTATCATCAAAGATAGCAAGCTGTCCAGACCCTGAGGCAGCAAAGCAGCCCAAAACCACGATGCTCCCTCCACCATACTTTACAGTGGGGATGAGGTTTTGATGTTGGTGTGCTGTGCCTTTTTTCTCCACACATCATGTTGCATGTTCCTTCCAAACAACTCAACCTTAGTTTCATCTGTCCACAGAATATTTGGAGCAATGTTTTTTTTGGACAGCAGTGGCTTCTTCCGTGGCGTCCTCCCATGAACACCATTCTTTTTTAGTGTTTTACGTATTGTAGACTTCTCAACAGAGATGTTAGCATGTCCCAGAGATTTCTGTAAGTCTTTAGCTGACACTAGGATTCTTATTAAACCTCATTTAGGATTCTTCTTAACCTCACTGAGGATTCTGTGCTGTGTTCTTGCAGTCAACTTTGCAAGACGGCCACTCCTAGAGAGAGAAGCAACAGTACTGAACTTTCTCCATTTAT
Source organism: Oncorhynchus tshawytscha (assembly GCF_018296145.1). Lineage (NCBI taxonomy): Eukaryota > Metazoa > Chordata > Actinopteri > Salmoniformes > Salmonidae > Oncorhynchus > Oncorhynchus tshawytscha. The sequence continues at coordinate 24,072,304 of NC_056453.1, forward strand.
AGACAATTTGTCTTACCGTGGACTGATCAACATCAAGGCTTTTAGAGATACTTTTGTGGCCAATTCCTGATTTATGCAAGTCAACAATTCTTAATCTTAGGTCTTTTGAGGTCTCTTTTCTTCAAGGCATGGTTCACATCAGGCAATTATTTTCCTGAATAGCAAACTCACTTTTTGTGAGTGCTTTTTATAGGGCAGCTCTATCCAACATCTCCAATTTCGTCTCATTGATTGGATTCCAGGTTAGCTGACTCCTGATTCCAATTGGCTTCTGGAGAAGTCATTAGCCTAGAGGTTCACATACTTCTCCAACCTACACTGTGAAAGTTTAAATGATGTACTCAGTATCGACAAGAAAAATACAATAACTTGTGTGTTATTAGATTAAGCACATTGTGTTTGTCTATTGTTGTGACTTAGACGAAGATCAGATCAAATTTTATGACCAATTTATGCAGAAATCCAGGAAATTACAAAGCATATTATACAAAGCAAATTACAAAGCAAATTACAAAGCAAATTACAAACATACTTTTTCTTGACACATTATGTCTCTCCATAATATTTAAGTTGATGAAGTGTGATCATAATTTGAGCTGCTGAACTGTGTTTACACTTGACGGTGTTAATGGATTAGAATGTTAACTTTAGCGGGTATGCAGCTTTGCGGTCTATTGCCTAGGATAAGGCTCTTACAACCCTCTTCATGGAGAGCTACCATCCTGTAGGTTTTCACTCCAACCCTAATCTACCGTATCATCTAATTCAATAATTAGCTGGTTGATAAACTGAATCAGGTTAGTTACAACTGAGGTTGGAGTGTGCTGTGCTAGGACATCAACAGCCAGTGTTTCATTAAATAAGCTACAGGCAATACTGTTTATTGCACATTTAGGCCTAATTAAACTGATGCATTTGGCGATGTTCAACTTCAATTCACTAGCACTATGACAGACAGCCTCTAATTTAATGAACTTGCATGAGACATTGCAAGCCAATAAATTGTGAAATTGTTTAAAAAAAATTGTGTTTAACCTTTATTTAACTAGGTAAGTCAATTAAAAACAAATTTTGATTTACAATGACGGCCTATCAAAAGGCAAAAGGCCTCCTATGGGGCCTCCTACGGGGATGGGGGCTGGAATTAAAAATGACAAATAATTAAATACAAATATAGGACAGAACACACATCAAGACAAGAGAGACAACACTACATAAAGAGAGACCTAAGACGACAACATAGCATGGCATTAACACAAGCAACAAACATCACAACAACATGATAAGAACACAACATGGCAGCAGCCCAACATGGTAGCAGCCCAAACGGTACAAACATTGTTGGGCACAGACAACAGCACAAAGGGCAAGAAGGTAGAGACAACAATACATCACACAAGCAGCCACAACTGTCAGTAAGAGTGTCCATGACTGAGTCTCTGAATGAACAGATTGAGATAAAACTGTCCAGCTTGAGTGTTTGTTGCAGCTCGTTCCAGTCGCTAGCTGCAGCCAACTGAAAAGACGTGCGACCCAGGGATGTGTGTGCTTTGGGGACCTTTAACAGTGACTGGCAGAACGGGTGTTGTATGTGGAGAATGAGGGCTGCAGCAGATATCTCAGATAGGGGGGAGTGAGGCCTAAGAGGGTTTTATAAATAAGCAAAAACCAGTAGGTCTTGCGATGGGTATACAGAGATGACCAGTTTACAGAAGTGTGAACTGATGTGTCCCGTGAGGAGCATTGGTGGCAAATTGATGGCTGAATGGTAAAGAATATCTAGCTGCTTGAGAGCACCCTTACCTGCTGATCTATAAATTAAATCTCTAATCTGGCATGGGTAGGATGGTCATCTGAATCAGGGTTAGTTTGGCAGCTGGGGTGACTAGAGGAGCGATTAAAATAGAGGAAACCAAGTCTAGATTTAACTAGCCTGCAGGTTTGATATGCGCAGGGAAGGACAGTGTACCGTCTAGCCATACTCCCAAGTGCTTTTATGAGGTGACTACCTCAAGCTCTAAACCCTCAGAGGTAGTAATCACACATATGGGGAGAGGGGCATTATTCTTACCAAACCACATGACCTTTGTTTTGGATGTGTTCAGAACAACGTTCTGTAGAGCATTTAACACAAAGTCCAGGGAGGGCCAGTTGAGTATAAGACTGTATCATCTGCATATAAATAGATGAGAGAGCATCCTACTGCCTGAGCTATGTTGTTGATGTAAATTGAGAAGAGCGTGGGGCCTAGGAGCCTTGGGGTACACTCTTGGTGACAGGCAGCGGCTAAGACAGCAGATGTTCTGACTTTATACACTGCACTCTTTGAGAGAGACCTCTCAGAAACACCAATACTCCTTAGCCGGCCCACAAGAATGGAAAGGTCTACCGTATCAAAAGCTTTGGCCAAGTCAATAAAAATTGCAGCACAGAATTGTTTAGAATCAAGGGTAATGGTGACATCATTGAGGACCTTTAAGTGACACATCCATAACCTGAGTAGAAACTAGATTGCATATCAGAGAGAATACTATAGATAACAAGAAAGCCAGTCAGTTGATTATTGACTGTGTTTTTCCAACACTTTTGATAAACAGGGTAAAATAGAAATATGCCTATAACAGATAGGATCAGCTTGATCCCCCCCCCTTTTAAATAAAGGACTAAGCGTGGCTGCCTTCCAAGCAATGGAAACCTTCCCAGAGCGGAGAGACAGGTTAAAAAGGTCAGAGATAGGCTTGGCGATGATAGGGGCAGCAACGTTAAAGAAGAAAGGGTCTAAACTATCTGAACCAGATGTTTTTTTGGGGGTCAAGTTTAAGGAGCTCCTTTAGCACATCGGACTCAGTGACTGCCTGCAGGGAGAAACTTTGTAGCAGGGCAGGGGGAAAAGAGGGAAGAGCATTAGGGGATAGTCGCATTAGAAGGGGTGGGAGATGAGGAAATGTTGGACGGGCAAGGAGGCATGGCTGAGTCAAATAGGAATCCTGACTTAATGAAGTGGTGACTAAAGAGCTCAGACATCTGCTTCTTGTCAGTAAAACCACATCATCAACTTTAAGGGACATGGGCAGCTGTGATGAGGGTTTATTCTCCAGGACTTTAACCGCTTTCTAGAACTTCTTGGGGTTAGACCCACAGAGAGAGAACTACTCCTTAAAGTAACTAACTTTGGCCTTCCGGTTAGCCTGAGTGCACTTATTTCTCATTTGCCTGAACGAGAGCCAGTCAGCCTGAGTATGCGTGTGCCGAGCCTTTCGGACAACTCTGGAAGATCATGGTCGAACTGGGGGCTGAAACTGTTTTTAATTCAACAGAGGGGATCAAGCTGATTCTATACCAATTTACAGAGGCCAGGTCATGAAGGAAGTCTTGCTCATTAACATTTTTTTAGCAAGTGTCTACAACAAATCAGGACAGGACGTTTCACTGAGCAGTCATTACGAACACAGGCTGTAAAACAGTGATCACTAAGGTCATTACAGAAAACACCAGACTGATACCTAACAGGATTATTTGTGAGGATACATCGAGGAAAGTAGCCTTTTCTGGGTGTTTGGAGTCACACCTTTTGGGATTGGTGATAATCTGAGAAAGATTTAGGGAGTCCCATTGCTTTTGGACTTGGTCAGGTGGTTTACACATGTCCCAGTTTATGTCACCTAGCAGGACAAATTCAGACTTAGTGTAAGGGGCAGGTAGGGTACAGGCCGGTGCTGATGGAGGGCGATAACACCCTTCAACAGTCAACGAGGAGCTATTTCAAATCAATTCAAATCAAATGTATTTATATAGCCCGTCTTACATCAGCTGATATCTCAAAGTGCTGTACAGAAACCCAGCCTAAAACCCAGAAAATGAAGCAATGCAGGTGTAGAAAGTCTAATGCTTAAAACCAGCAAATCAAATTGTTTGGGTACAGACTTGGTGGAGACAACTGAGCACTGAAGGTGATCCTTGGTAAAGATTGCCACTCCCCCACCTTTGGAAGATCTGTCTTGCCGAAAAAGGTTAATGCCAGAAAGGTTAACATCAGTATTCAAATCACCCTTTCTTAACCACGTCTCAGTAATGACCAACACATCTGGATTGGAGCTGTGAACCCACACATTCAATTGATACATTTTAGGTAATGCTTCTAGTGTTAACGTGCATAAAACCCAGGCTTTTTCGAGAGCAGAAAATAATGAAACAGATATCAGAGTACAAGTCAGAATTGGGGCTAGTAACAGTAGATGGGCCAGGGTGACATGCATATTTCCAGATATCATCAACAGTAATACAATCAAGGCACGGCAGAGGACAGAGAGAGTTCCGCAGTGTTGATTTAGTGTTGACATTTGAATGCAGTGTTGACATTTGAATGTGCATTAGATGGCAACAGGATCCTATTATATAGCAATTTCATCAGGTAAAATGAATACAAAGCCGGCAAGAGGTGGTTAGAATAGGATGGGTGGCCAAAAGTCAGTGTAACCAATAGAAAGTCAGAGTCCTGAGTGCGGGAACAAACAAAGTCTGTCCCAGGGTCGGGTAAACAAGAAAGTTCCTAGTCAACAAAGCATGCAGGAGTCATGAGGCAAATAACAAAATGCACAAGAAAAAATAAATGACTTGGGGCTAGCCATTGTAAGTTCAGAGTCACTCGCCCCAACATTGCCTGTGTGCTGGAGACGAGCGAAAGCTCTGTAGAGAGGGGTGAGTGTGGTGGGAGTACCTGTACCACACAGGGGGAGACAAGCCAGGGCAGACAGTGAACAGATTGCGGGAATAGGTGTCACACCCATTTGGGAGAGTTTTATTTCTGGAGGCAGATTTCTTGTAGAAAATACCAGTTGATGGCCCTGAACAGCAGGAGGGTGCTTCAAGGCCTCTGGATTTGGAAGGGGTAGCCTGTGAGACTCCTGCCATGTGTTGGGCTCAAAGGCATCAACACCTTTCACTTCATGCCACAGTGCTAAATGAAGTTGTATCTGGTCTGTCCAAAATGAGGTTGAGAGCTCACATGCAGCTTTGTGCCTTAACTTAGCATTCAGGAATACAGCATTGCATTAGCCTATAGTATATCTTTTGATTACCGATGCATGGTTCTGACTGTCTGATTGGTGGCCAACATGCTTACCTATGCCTGGCTGTGCCCCTCCCATCTCTCGCTTTCTTTGTTGTGTAAAAATACTACTTAAGCAGTTTTTTGGGGTTATCTGTGCTTTACTATTTATATTTTTGACAACTTTTGCTTTTACTTCACTACATTCCTAAAGAAAATGATGTACTCTTTACTCCATACATTTTCCATGATTCACAAAAGTACTTGATACATTTTGAATGCTTATGTCACGTTCGCAGCGTGATTAGAATACATACTTTTTAATGAAGACGAAGAACACTTAAAACTATACAAAACCTACAAACCGAACGTGAAGCTATATAATACTAATGCAGACACAGGCAACTAGACATATAAATAAAGAAAACAAAGAATACTAAGGTCAGGGCGTAACAGCTTAGCAGGACAGAAAATGGTCCAATTCGCACACTTATCAAGAGAACATTCCTGGCCATCCCTATTGCCTCTGATCTGGCAGACTCACTAAACACAAATGCATTGTTTTTAATCATGTCTGAGTGTTGGAGTGTGACCCTGGCTATCCGTAAATGTAAAAAAATAAAATTGTGCCGTCTGGTTTGCTTAATATAAGGCATTTTTTATTATTCATCCTTTTATAGTATATTTTAGCAGCTACATTTACTTTTATACTTAAGTATATTTAAAACCAAATCGTTTTTTACTTTTACTCAGGTAATATTTTACTGGCTGACTTTCATTTTCACATGAGTCATTTTCTATTAAGGTATCTTTACTTTTACTCAAGTATGAGAATTGAGTACTTTTTCCACCACTGTTCCTCCGTTGCAAAAATCTTAGAGAGCACCTGGCTCTCGAAAGCCTTTTCACCTCCACTAATAAACAGTTAATTGTGGCGGGGACAAATGGCAGAGTGAGTAATGGCAATGTTTGGAACAAGACCAGCCTTTGCCAAGCCTTTAGGAATGGGACATGCCGGACCCAATCTCCTTGCCTAGGAACAAAGCCAGTGCCATATGTTGTGGTGGCTGATTTTTTATTTGTACTTAACTAGGCAAATCAGTTAAGTATAACTTCTATTTACAATGAAGGCCTACATCAGCCAACCCTAGATGACAGTGGGCCAATTGTGCACTGCCCTATGGGACTCTCAATCACAGCTGGTTGTGATACAGCCTGGATTTGAACCAGGGTGTCTGTAGTGACACCTCTAGCACTGAGATGCAGTGCCTTAGACCACTGCACCACTCAGGAGCCCAGGCATTCAGCCTGAAAGCCAACAGTCTGAAGCCCTAACCTAGAACTTAGCTTGTAGACAAGAGCAGGATCTTCAATTACAGATGAGCACTAAACAATGAATTACATGCCATGGTTTTCTTATTTTTTTCCAACAAGGCTATCAAGACCAAGGCGCTGTGTGGAAAATGACTTTGGCATCATGACCAACCGGTGACGAGTGTTCAGATCAGTCCTGATCTTGTCCTGGACACAACAGCTCTTCACAACTTTCTGGGGCTGCAGAAGAGTGCACAGGGAGGAAGTGGGGAGTGGAGTGGTGGTGCCTGGCCAGTGGTGCTCAAAGGCTCCTACGGAGTCCATGCCAGTTAGATAGCCAATGTTCCTTTTTTCCAAAAATATTATTTTTGTAGGCGAAATAGCTCCGTTTGTTCTTCACGTTTGGATGTGAAATCGCCCGGAAATTGCAGTCACGAAAACGAAATTAGCTCCATAATATCGATAGAAACATGGCAAATGTTGTTTATAATCAATCCTCAAGGTGTTTTTCAAATATCTATTCGATAATATATCCACCGGGACAATTACTTTTTCAGTAGGACTGTTTGAAATAATGGCTACCTCTGTATTTTACACGAGAATCTCTCTGGGAGCATCAGGTGACCACTTGCGCAATGTAACCGCTTACGGGTATTCTTCAACATAAATGCGTAAAACTACGTCACAATGCTGTAGACCCCTTGGGGAATACGGAGAAAAAGTAATCTGGTTGATAGCCCATTCACTGCTCAATAGGGACGCATTGGAACGCAGCGCTTTCAAAACATGAGGCACTTCCGGATTGGATTTTTCTCAGGCTTTCGCCTGCAACATCAGTTCTGTTATACTCACAGACAATATTTTTACAGTTTTGGAAACTTTAGAGTGTTTTCTATCCTAAGCTGTCAATTATATGCATGTTCTAGCATCTTGTCCTGACAAAATATCCCGTTTACTACGGGCACGTTATTTTTTCCAAAAATGAAAATACTGCCCCCTAGTCACAAAAGTTAACACCATCTTGCTATAGTCCTAATTATTTCAGAAACTAGTATGTCAACTTTTTGTAGCCTATATCAATTACAATCTATTGAATCCTACTCATGCATTATTCTTTTTTTTTACTCAATCATCCTCATAACATTTTAAAGTATAGAGTAATGAGTCAGAAATGTAGGTTAAATAATTTATTAATGTATGTGCAATAAATACATAAACACAAATAAATATATAATTCAACATTTCAATATCTCTGCTCTGTCAATTTTCACTCACTACTTAAATCTTGAAAAATATACTTTAGCAGCAATTGCTGAATGTCCACTTTTGGCCATCTATCGAAGTCTTGGTAGCATCCCCCTGGTAGCAGCCCACAAACTGCAGGTGGATAAGACTCTGTGGCTGTGAGTACTGGTTTTCGTAAGCAAGAAAGAATTTCTGCATACACCTCCTTCTTTGCCTGGTCATTCACACTGGGATGGACTCTCCTGGAGGTCTGGGGTCTCCCCATCAGGACATGATCCCATTTGTACTTGGTCCACTGGGGCTTGGGCTGGTGCTTGCACTTTGGGGGGTCAAGGATCACTTACCGGCCTTGTAGTTGGAGATGAAGGTGTGGCCATATTGCCATAGCTTTACCATGGTGTAAATGTGTCCCCCAGGAAGTCCAGCCGGTTGAAGTGTACCCATCAAAGGGTGTAAGCAACATCAGCCTCTGCCCCTGACCGGCGGAAGACCTTCTTGACCTGCCAGCTGTATCCTATGAATCCTATAACACAGAATTTGTCCTTTATATCTGCAGCTGCTGCGAAGAAAAACATATTATTATAATACTATATTACCAGGACAAGACAGAAGTTTATACCCACACACACAAACACACAATAGTTGGAGAGCAGCCACATTAACATACATATGGGGTTGGCTTGGTTAGATAAATCTGCCTATTATTTAATAAGCTTCAGCAAGTTTTCAAGCTAATTAGTCTTTACATCTGACCAAATGATGTAGATGTTGGAGGATGTCAAAAAATGTCACTACTTTTGCCCACTTTAAACTGAGTTGGAGTGTGTGTGGCTTTTTTCTTTGACTGCTGAACAAACTCTAGGAGGCAGGGCACTGCCTGGTTGCAAACAAACAACTGTGTGAGTTTGGGGGGTAAACCATGGCTACATGTTAACACATCTCAACATTTGTCTCTGTCTTTCTGTCTTTCTGTCTTTCTGTCTTTCTGTCTTTCTGTCTTTCTGTCTTTCTGTCTTTCTGTCTGTCTGTCTGTCTGTCTGTCTGTCTGTCTGTCTGTCTGTCTGTCTGTCTGTCTGTCTGTATCCCCCTGTAGTGCTGTACGTATGTGGATCTTGCCATGATCTGGGAGAGAAGCACAAGCACCTAAACACAGATCCCTCTTCGTCGCTATGGTTATGGCTCCACTAATTTTGATCTCCCACTGTTCAAATCCAATCAATCAAATTGTATTTGTCACATGCTTCGTAAACAACATATGTAGACTAACAGTCAAATGCTTACTTACGGGCCCTTTCCAACAATGCAGTGAGAGGAAAAAGAGAAATAATAGAAACATAATAACACAAGGAATAAATGAGCAATGAGTAACGATAATTTGGCTATATACACAGGGTACCAGTACCGAGTCGACATTCAGGGGTACGAGCTAATTTAGGTAGATATGTACATATAAGTAGGGATAAAGTGACGAGGCAACATGATAGATAATAACCAGTAACAGCAGCGTATGTGATGAATTAGAAGAGTTAGTGCAAAAAGGGTCAATACAAATAGTCTGGGTGGCTATTGGTTAACTCTTTAACTAACTATTTACTCTTATGGATTGATCAAAAGATGTGTACTATATAGGGAATAGGATGCCATTTGGGACGTAGCCTAACCCTTTGTGGTTATAAGTGCTCCTGTTAGAGGTGACTAACGGTTAAACAAAGCTGTGGCGACCTGCGAGAGAGAGGAGCAGGAACAGAGGTGAAAGGGTTTAGCTGAATGAATGCTTTAAAAAAAGAACGAGAAAAAGTCACTTTAAGTGCTAGTGAGAGATGGGGGACTGAGACGATTCCCTGTTGGACACAAGCCTATTATTAATGTCCCCTTCAAGGTTTTCTCTCAGGGACGCAGGAAGCCGAAACACGGCTCCCACTTTCGTCTCCGAGTCTACGTCCCAAATGGCACCCTATTCCCTATATAGTGCACTACTTTTGACCAGGACCCACAGGACTCTGGTAAAAAGTATTGCGCTATATAGGGAATAGAGTGCCATTTGGGACACATCCCTTGTTAATGAGAAAAAGCCAGATAACTGTTGAGCCCCTGTAGAGTTGAGAGGAGATACCGTACTGAGGTCCATGACTTGCAGTAATCAGAATACCTGGGTTCAAATACTATCTGAAATCTTTCAAATACTTTGAGCCTTTGCTTTAGAGTGCCAGATGGGTAGAATTTGATGTTTTGGCACTCTTATTTTTGGTCCATTAAAATACAAGCTCAATCAAGCACAGATAAAGTATTTGAAATGATGTCAAATCGTATTTGAACCCATGTTTCGCTGCAGTAGTTATCACATACTGAACTTTATCTACACAGCAAAATCATCAGTGTTAATAACACTGCTTAGTGTAAAGCTTTGAGTGAATTGTAAAGTTACCACCCATGAGTCAGTGGCACTCTAAAGCAAAGGCTCAAAGTTTTTGAAAGATTTCAGCTAGTATTTGAACCCAGGACCATGACTGAAGTTGTTAATGACAGAGACATGCTTGTTGCATACATCCATTTTCAGTCCCATGGACTTCACCAAGTGACTTCCTAAGTGAATATGTTATGAACAGTCAAAATCATGTTCTTAATGAAACTGGATGATATTTGAAGGAAACCAGATCAAAGTATGATGACCAAACTATGAAAAATGACTGTTGCTTCTACATTGATAAAGTTTGATCGTTACGTTCCCGGTCTCCTCCCCCATGTCAAACACCTATATTCCTTATTAAGGGGATAAGGTGACATCACCTTAACTCTCATTTTAATACACCAATAGTAACATGATATTATCTTACCTAATTTAAATACAGTGCCTTGCGAAAGTATTCGGCACCCTTGAACTTTGCAACCTTGTGCCACATTTCAGCCTTCAAACATAAAGATATAAAACTGTATTTTTTTGTGAAGAATCAACAACAAGTGGGACACAATCATGAAGTGAAACGACATTTATTGGATATTTCAAACTTTTTTAACAAATCAAAAACTGAAAAATTGGGCGTGCAAAATTATTCAGCCCCCTTAAGTTAATACTTTGTAGCGCCACCTTTTGCTACGATTACAGCTGTAAGTCGCTTGGGGTATGTCTCTATCAGTTTTGCACATCGAGAGACTGAAATTGTTTCCCATTCCTCCTTGCAAAACAGCTCGAGCTCAGTGAGGTTGGATGGAGAGCATTTGTGAACAGCAGTTTTCAGTTCTTTCCACAGATTCTCGATTGGATTCAGGTCTGGACTTTGACTTGGCCATTCTAACACCTGGATATGTTTATTTTTGAACCATTCCATTGTAGATTTTGCTTTATGTTTTGGATCATTGTCTTGTTGGAAGACAAATCTCCGTCCCAGTCTCAAGTCTTTTGCAGACTCCATCAGGTTTTCTTCCAGAATGGTCCTGTATTTGGCTCCATCCATCTTCCCATCAATTTTAACCATCTTCCCTGTCCCTGCTGAAGAAAAGCAGGCCCAAACCATGATGCTGCCACCACCATGTTTGACAGTGGGGATGGTGTGTTCAGGGTGATGAGCTGTGTTGCTTTTACGCCAAACATAACGTTGTTGCCAAAAAGTTCAATTTTGGTTTCCTTCTTCCACATGTTTGGTGTGTCTCCCAGGTGGCTTGTGGCTAACTTTAAACAACACTTTTTATGGATATCTTTAAGAAATGGCTTTCTTCTTGCCACTCTTCCATAAAGGCCAGATTTGTGCAATATACGACTGATTGTTGTCCTATGGACAGAGTCTCCCACCTCAGCTGTAGATCTCTGCAGTTCATCCAGAGTGATCATGGGCCTCTTGGCTGCATCTCTGATCAGTCTTCTCCTTGTATGAGCTGAAAGTTTAGAGGGACGGCCAGGTCTTGGTAGATTTGCAGTGGTCTGATACTCCTTCCATTTCAATATTATCGCTTGCACAGTGCTCCTTGGGATGTTTAAAGCTTGGGAAATCTTTTTGTATCCAAATCCGGCTTTAAACTTCTTCACAACAGTATCTCGGACCTGCCTGGTGTGTTCCTTGTTCTTCATGATGCTCTCTGCGCTTTTAACGGACCTCTGAGACTATCACAGTGCAGGTGTATTTATACGGAGACTTGATTACACACAGGTGGATTGTATTTATCATCATTAGTCATTCAGGTCAACATTGGATCATTCAGAGATCCTCACTGAACTTCTGGAGAGAGTTTGCTGCACTGAAAGTAAAGGGGCTGAATAATTTTGCACGCCCAATTTTTCAGTTTTTGATTTGTTAAAAAAGTTTGAAATATCCAATAAATGTCGTTCTACTTCATGATTGTGTCCCACTTGTTGTTGATTCTTCACAAAAAAATACAGTTTTATATCTTTATGTTTGAAGCCTGAAATGTGGCAAAAGGTTGCAAAGTTCAAGGGGGCCAAATACTTTCGCAAGGCAGTACCACCTTGTAACCAACATTGGAGAAGGCGTGTTTGCAGAGGGGTGAGGTTTATATTGCTTGATAGCTACTCTGGTGCCAAAATTTGACTATAGGGTGTCAGGAAATATAATAAAACATGTACCATATTCATCTATGGCAAAGATACTGTTACGGTTTTCTAGTGGTGATGAAGGAGAATCGGACCAAACTGCAGCGTGTCGATTGAGATTCATGTTTAATCAAATAAAGAAACACGAACACTACACAAAACAATAAACGTAATCAAAACCGAAACAGCCTATCTAGTGCAAACTAACCGAGAGTACACATAGGACACTAAGGACAATCACCCACGACAAACTCAAAGAATATGGCTGCCTAAATATGGTTCCCAATCAGAGACAACGATAAGCATCTGCCTCTGATTGAGAACCACTCCAGACAGCCATAGACTTTGCTAGATAACCCACTAAGCTACAATCCCAATACCACCACCAAAACCCCAAGACAAACACACCACAATTACAAAAACCCCATGCCACACCCTGGCCTGACCAAATACATAAAGAAAACACAAAATACTTTGACCAGGGCGTGACAGAACCCCCCCCCTAAGGTGCGGACTCCCGAACGCACAACCTAAACCTGTAGGGGAGGGTCTGGGTGGGCATCTCTCCGCGGTGGCGGCTCTGGTGCTGGACGTGGACCCCACTCCATAATTGTCTTAGTCCACCTCCTTAGTGTCCCTTGAGTGGCGACCCTCGCCGCTAACCTTGGCCTAGGAAACCTAACAACGGGCCCCACTGGACTCGGGAGGTAGCTCGGGACCGAGGGGAAGCTCGGGACCGAGGGGAGCTCGGGGAAGCTCGGGACCGAGGGGAAGCTCGGGACCGAGGGGAAGCTCGGGAGTGAGAGGAAGCTCGGGAGTGAGAGGAAGCTCGGGAGTGAGAGGAAGCTCAGGAGTGAGAGGAAGCTCAGGAAGGTTGATGGATCTACCAGATCCTGGCTGGCTGGTGGTTCCGGCAGATCCTGGCTGACTGGCACTTCTGGCGGATCCTGGCTGACTGGTGGATCCTGGCAGACTGGCGGATCCTGGCAGACTGGCGGATCCTGGCAGACTGGCGGATCCTGGCAGACTGGCGGATCCTGGCTGAATGGCGGATCTAACTGATCCTGGCAGACTGGCGGATCCTGGCTGACTGGCAGATCCTGGCCGACTGGCAGATCCTGGCCGACTGGCAGTTCTGGCGGATCCTGGCAGACTGGCGGATCCTGGCAGACTGGCGGATCCTGGCCGACTGGCAGTTCTGGCGGATCCTGGCTGACTGGTGGATCCTGGCTGACTGGCGGATCCTGGCTGACTGGCGGATCCTGGCTGACTGGCACTTCTGGTGGATCCTGGCAGACTGGCGGATCCTGGCTGACTGGTGGATCCTGGCTGACTGGCGGATCCTGGCAGACTGGCGGATCCTGGCAGCTGGCGGATCCTGGCAGACTGGCAGATCCTGGCCGACTGGCAGATCCTGGCCGACTGGCAGATCCTGGCCGACTGGCAGATCCTGGCCGACTGGCAGTTCTGGCGGATCCTGGCAGACTGGCGGATCCTGGCCGACTGGCGGATCCTGGCCGACTGGCAGTTCTGGCGACGCTGGGCAGACTGGCGACGCTGGGCAGACTGGCGGTGCTGGGCAGACTGGCGGCGCTGGACAGACTGGCGACGCTGGGCAGACTGACGACGCTGGGCAGACTGACGACGCTGGGCAGACTGGCGGTGCTGGGCAGACTGGCGGTGCTGGTCCGACTGGCGACGCTGGGCAGACTGGCGGTGCTGGGCAGACTGGCGATGCTGGGCAGACTGACGGCGCTGGGCAGACTGGCGACGCTGGGCAGACTGGGGGCACTGGCGGCGCTGGGCAGACTGGCGGCACTAGCTGCTCCATATAGGCTGACAGCTCTGGCGGCTTCTTACAGACTGACCGCTCTGGCGGCTCCGTGCTGACTGGCAGCTCCTTGCAGACTGGCAGCTCCTTACAGACTGACAGCTCCTTGCAGACTGACAGCTCCGTGCAGACTGACAGCTCCGTGCAGACTGGCAGCTCCTTGCAGACTGGCAGCTCCTTGCAGACTGGCAGCTCCTTGCAGACTGGCAGCTCCTTGCAGACTGGCAGCTCCTTGCAGACTGGCAGCTCCATGCAGACTGGCAGCTCCATGGAGACTGACAGCTCTATGCAGACTGACAGCTCTGGCTGCTTCATGCAGACTGACAGCTCTGGCTGCTCCATGTAGACTGGCTGCTTCATGCAGACTGGCAGCTCGGGCTGCTTCATGTAGACTGGCTGCTTCATGCAGACTGACAGCTCTGGCTGCTTCATGCAGACTGGCAGCTCTGGCTGCGCTGAACAGGCGGGAGACTCCTGCAGCGCTGTGTCGGAGGAAGGCTCTGGCTGCGCTAAACAGGCGGGAGACTCCAGCAGCGCAGGAGAGGAGAAAAGCGCTGGCTGCGCTGAACAGGCGAGGCACACTGAAGGCCTGGTGCGTGGTGCTGGAACTGGTGGTACGGGATCGAGGACACGCACAGGAAGCCTGGTGCGGGGAGCTGCTACCGGAGGACTGGAGTGTGAAGGTGGCACAGGATGGGCTAGACCGTGAAGGCGTACTGGAGATCTTGAGAGCAGTGTTGGCACAGGACGTGCAAGGCTAGGGATGTGCACAGGAGGCCTGGTGCGTGAGGCTGGCACCAACTTCACCAGCCGACTAACACGCACCTCAGGACGAGTATGGAGTGCTAACCCAGGTGCCATCAAATCCCCAACACGTTCCGTCGGGCGAATTCCATGCAAAAGCACCAACACAGCAACTCCCTCATTTCTCTCTCCTCCAATTTCCCCATTAACTCCTTCACAGTCTCTGTTTCGCTCACCTCCAACACCGGCTCTGGTTCTGGTCTCCTCCTTGGCTCCTCACGATAAACAGGGAGAGTTGGCTCTGGTTTGACTCCTGACTCTGCCACACTCTCCCTGAGCCCCCCAGAAATTTTTGGGGCTGATTCTCAGGCTTCCATCCGCTACGCCGTGCTGCCTCCTCATATCTGCGCCTCTCAGCTTTCGCCGCCTCCAGTTCTTCCTTGGGGCGGCGATATTCTCCAGGCTGAGCCCAGGGTCCTTTACCGTCCAGTTCTTCCTCCCATGTCCATTTCTCCAGGTGGTGCAGCCTCTCCCCCAGCTGCAGCTGCTGCTGCTCCTGCTGCTGCTGCCTGTTAACACGCTGCTTGGTCCGTTGGTGGTGGGTGATTCTGTTACGGTTTTCTAGTGGTGATGAAGGAGAGTCGGACCAAACTGCAGCGTGTCGATTGAGATTCATGTTTAATCAAATAAAGAAACACGAACACTACACAAAACAATAAACGTAATCAAAACCGAAACAGCCTATCTAGTGCAAACTAACCGAGAGTACACATAGGACACTAAGGACAATCACCCACGACAAACTCAAAGAATATGGCTGCCTAAATATGGTTCCCAATCAGAGACAACGATAAGCATCTGCCTCTGATTGAGAACCACTCCAGACAGCCATAGACTTTGCTAGATAACCCACTAAGCTACAATCCCAATACCACCACCAAAACCCCAAGACAAACACACCACAATTACAAAAACCCCATGCCACACCCTGGCCTGACCAAATACATAAAGAAAACACAAAATACTTTGACCAGGGCGTGACAGATACTTATATGTTTTCTCTTTCATCTATGTTAGCTAATTACTGGCTAGCTATGTCTTCATCTATGTCTGTAGTTAGCTAATTACTGTCTAGCTATGTCTTCAGCCAGCATGGAACAAAAGAGGCGGAAGGGACAATAAAAACTCAATACGCAGTTGTCAAGTCTACACATCTGTCAGTGCTGCTGTGAACAGCATCGCAAAAGACATGCTAAACTGGAGATGCATAAATTATCACCAAATTAGCTTGAGATGATTTTACTGCAACACTGCATCCAAGTTGCTGTCAGTCATGAATATAAGCTCCCCGCCCACAGCCTATCTTTTCAAACTTCCTCGTAGTTAGCCATGAGACAAAAAGTACTTTTCAGAATGACTGTTCAGGACATTTAACACAATACAATATGTATTTCATGAGGCCCTTTTTTGAGGGTTTCCACTCTAAAACAGGGTTTCCCAAAAACGGTCCGTGGGCCCACCCTGGATGCAAGCTTTGATTATTTTATTATTTTGATACTGGGTTAATTTGAATGACGCAACTGCTGGTTGCAGGCATTGGGTCACTTAATTGTGTTGTTTAAAAAATAAGCAATTTTGGTTTGTTGATGTTGGGTTATTGATATATGACCTAGCAGGTCATATCAGAAGACTGGAGTCCGAAGACTGGGGGCTTGGCTTAGTAGGCTTCAGGAAGTACATTTTGACTACCCGTGAGTGTAAATGTCAATCCGGTTCATCTGTTCTGTTGAACACTGGCACTTTTGGAGCTTTAATGATGCTTACAGAAGTTTATGTATAATAATTTAAATAGAAACTTTCTTAGTTTTTAATCCAGCATTGTGTGCCATGGAATTCTATTAAAATGTATTGTAGTGAGATAATATTTATTTTGGGATATGAACACAGAGTATGTCCACTTCACCGTCAGACCATTTTATTGGTAAACTACACGGTAATGTAAAAGTTGTCTTTTTTATTGATCCAATATGTAATATAGAACATTTATTATAATTTGGTTGTAATCCAGAAAGGTTGGAAAAAGTCTAGATCTAGATCCTCTATGAGAATATGGAGGGATCCAAAAAGAAAACATGAGTTGTCAGTGTACAATGAGACCTTTGTGTCAGATCTCCCCCAAGGAGATGTGGGTGTGGAGTCAGGTGCAGGAGAAACAAGTTCTAAAGAAAAGGGTGATTTATTTAACTAGCTCAAAAAACAACAGGACACTGGATTACAGTAATAGCCACAAAAACCCCACTCAGACACAGTCCAGGGAAAAACCACCTGTAAAACATGAGCTAATAAAACGAAACCCAAACTCACTGACAGTTCAAACAAAAACAATCCTGCACAAAACCCCAAAGGAAATGTCGAATTATATACCCCCCCAATTAACCAAAATGAAACCAGGTGAAACACAAAACAGACATAACCAAAAGAAAAGAAAAAGGATCGGTGGCAGCTAGTAGACCGGCGATGACGACTGCCGCCCGAACAGGGAGAGGAGCCACCTTCGGTGGAAGTCGTGACAGTACCCCCCCCCACCGACGCACGGTTCCCGCAGCGTGCCGACGCCGGCCTCGAGGACGACCCGGAGGGCTAGGCGCAGGGCGATCAGGATGGAGAGATGGGTCCAAGATGTCCCCCACCAGCACCCAGCACCTCTCCTCCGGTCCGTACCCTTCCCAATCCACGAGGTACTGCAGGCCCCCCACCCGACGTCTAGAGTCCAGGATGGACCGTACAGTGTACGCCGGACCCCCCTCGATATCTAGTGGGTTCGGAGGGACCTCCCGCACCTCAACGTCCTGTAGTGGACCAGCAACCACCGGCCTGAGGAGAGACACATGAAACGAGGGGTTAATACGATAGTAAAAGGGGAGCTGTAGCCTATAACACACCTCGCTTATTCTCCTCAGGACTTTAAATGGCCCCACAAATCGCGGACACAGCTTCCAGCAGAGCAAGCGGAGAGGCAGGTTTCGGGTCAAGAGCCAGACCCTGTCCCCCGGTGCGAACACGGGGGCCTTAATACGGTGGCTCACCTTCTGTTACCCACCGGCCCATTTAAGGGATTCCTGGACGGCTCTCCAGGTCTCCTTTGAGCGTTGCACCCAACCCTCCACCGCAGGAGCCTCGTTCTGACTCTGATGCCACGGTATCAGGACAGGCTGGTAGCCCAACACGCACTGACACGGCGACAGGTCCGTGGAGGAGTGGCGAAGTTAATTCTGGGCCATCTCGGCCCTAGCGACGAACCTCGTCCACTCTCCAGGCCGGTCCTGGCAATACGACCGCAGAAACCTGCCCACATCCTGGTTCACTCTCTCCACCTGCCCATTACTCTCGGGGTGAAAACCAGAGGTCAGGCTGATCGAGACAGGTGTGACCAAGGCCTCTGTGGAACGGGGAGGGGCTATAACTTACCTCTAGGCAGGTGTCTAGGAACCGTACACTGAGCTCACACCGAACAGGAGGAAACAACTTCGCCCTAAGAGTCCGCACTGTCCTCTCAATCCCCGGATGACCAGAGGAGGGTAGCTTGTGGGCCCACCTGATCAATCTATCACGACCACCAAGCGGGGCATACCTTCGACCCCCTGGACACTGAGGTGGAGGAGGTTCTAACCGAGATGCCCGCTAGATGTCCGCGTCCACCTCCCATAACACCGGTGCCACCAGACAAAAGGTCGGACGTATGGGGGTGGGATTGATGGGTCGCTCCTCGTTATCATAGAGGTGGGACAGTGCGTCAGCCTTCGCGTTATGGGAACCTGGTCTGTAAGAGATAGTGAAGCGAAATCTGGTATAAAAAATTGCCCACCTTGCCTGACGAGGATTCAGTCTCCTCGCCGCCTGGATGTACTCCAGATTACGGTGGTCAGTCCAGATGAGAAGAGAGTGTTTCGCCCCCTCAAGCCAATGTCTCCACACCTTCAGAGCTTTTACCACAGCCAGCAACTCCCGATCCCCCACATCATAGTTTCGCTCCGCTGGACTGAGCTTCCTCGAAAAAAAAGTGCCCGAGCGCTGTGATAGCACGGCTCCAACACCAGCCTCGGACGCGTCCACCTCCACTATGAATGGCAAAGAGGGGTCCGGATGTGCCAATACGGGAGCGTCGGTAAACAATGCCTTCAGACGACCAAAAGCTCTGTCCGCCTCCGTCGACCACCGCAAACGCACTGGCCCCCCCTTCAGCAGTGAGGTAATGGGAGCAGCCACCTGCCCAAAACCCCGGATAAACCTCCGGTAGTAATTGGCAAACCCTAAAAACCGCTGCACCTCATTTACCATGGTCGGAGTCGGCCAAATATGCACGGCAGCAATGCGGTCACATTCCATCACCACCCCAGATGTGGAAATGCGATACACCAGGAAAGAGACGGCTTGTTTGGAGAACATGCATTTCTCGGTCTTGACGTACAGGTCATGCTCCAACAGTCGCGAGGAAGAGCCTAACCTTGCGCACCAGAGACACATACGTGGCGCATGTGGCGGAATAGATCAGTATGTCATCGATGTAAACCACTACACCCTGCTCGTGCAGGTCCCTGAGAATCTCGTCAACAAAGGATTGGAAAATGGCTGGAGCATTTTTTAACCCATACGCCATGATGAGGTATTCATAATTGCCAGATGTCGCACTAAACGTGGTTTTCCACTCATCTCCATCCCGGATTCGGGTTATACGGGCTCCTAAGATCCAGTTTTGTGAAGAAGCGTGCTCCGTGGAATGACAATGCACGGACGCAGACCTCCTTCCAGAAAAGGCAGCTAGTAGACCGGCGATGACGACCGCCGAGCGCCGCTTGAACAGGGAGAGGAGCCACCTCCGGTGGAAGTCATGACACCTTTGATTTTAAACCCTGAATTTCTAGGCCTTTCACATGATTGTTGGATCTGATTTTAATAGCTAACATTTTGATTTCCATTATAAATAGCTACACTGATTGTGGACAATCTTGTTTTACTCCTCTTGACAGTTTAATACTTTCTAAGAAGTAGCCATTATTTACCATTTTACATAATTGTAACCCATTGTATAAGAGATTCTCCCAATATTAAAATATTCCAGACATTTTTATATCAATTCCAGTCATACGTTATTAAAAGCCTTTTCGAAGTCAGCTATGAATACCAGGCCTGTTTTCCTAGACTTTTCCTAGTGTTCATTTGTTTCCAGTGTTTCTTTTATTTTCTCCAATGTATCGTCTATGTAAAAAACCTGTTGTGCTATGCATTTTGCATCACAATACTGAAGTGTAAGGGGTCTCCAGTTTTTAAATGGTCTGTATCTTTATATTTACCACTTGGGTCCTGGTTCAATAATAATTAAATCAGACCTTCTTGTTGAGTATCTGATAAGACTGGTTAATTGTTTGGGACTGTCACAGGGTAAGAATTGAAGGAGCATGTCAAATTGCTGCCTGGTAGGCCTATCGTAAGAACTAAATGTTTTGAACGGGAATTTATATGACCTTTAACATCATATCTTCATACAACATTCAACCTGTGCTTCAGGTGGTGATGTAGTGATAGTACCCTGGCTGTGTCTGCGATACAAATGGACTTAACACTATGGGTACATATCCCCCGAAGTGCTGAATTGAAATGCTCCTAACATTTCTCTTTTCCGATGGATTGGAGCTGCCTCCATAAAGGCCAGCCAGGAACAATAGCATTAATGAACTAAATCATTGTTGTTCATCTTTACTAATCTCTTTAAATATCTCTGGTGTGTAACCTGGTATTAACAACATGACGGTAGGCTATGTAAAATATGTAAGTTATTATATTCATTATGTTATATTCATGGCTCATATATGCCCAATGACTCACAATATAATAACAGTGTGTCAGTTAGCTAAATGTATGTTTTCAAGATAATCAAGCATCAATTCAGACTACTCAGGTGTATAGAATGAATTATACATAGGGAATACAACAGATTCTTTTGTGTGTGTTTTTCAAGGGCCAGTTGGCCTTTTTCAATACAAAAATATACATTTTAAACTTGAGTGTGATTTGATCCCAACAGTAAATAGGCTGAATTAGTGGAAGAAAGGGATGCACAGTCACGCTCTGTAAAGTCTTCATGACACATTGCCTGGCATGATGATAAAAGAGACCGTGATGGAAAAATAAAAGATTGCACTTGTTACTGAAGGTCCCCTTACAGTTGGTTCGATTAAAGTGCAAAGCTGCAGACCTGTGTCTCAGAATATAGAATAAAGTTTGCCGTTAGCCGTATTTACCTAGCCTGGATCGAAACAGAATATTGTGAAATAAATCGAACAATTCAGTTTGGACCAAGGCTAACAATTCCCATGCTCTACTTCATGAGTATGCCTAGTAACACACTCAACAGTTAGCAATAATTAGAACCACAATGGTTGTACTGTAGGCTTGTTTGCCATGTCTGCCTTACCTGCTTTCCTCCATCGATTTCCATTGCCTTGAAATAAAGCGCTGTCTGACGTACAATAAGACAATGAAAGAAAAGTGGAATACTAATTATACAGGGCTAGCCAATAACCAACATCAACTACCCTGTCATCGGTGTAAAGGTCTTGTATTCACATGTTCCGTGATGATGCCAGACCACCCAGCACAATTTATTCATTCAACGTCCAGAAAATCAGGTGGCCTATCATTTAACTCTAGCCGTCAAAATCAATTATACATTTTCTTTCTCTATCTATCTTTCCATCCTTTTCATGCCTTCCCCATCTCTCTCTCTCTCTCTCTTCACTCTCATTAAATATGCTACTGTAATTGCATTAGGTGCGGAAAAGAGGAAATGGATTTGCACAATGTATGTTGGAGAGGAAAAGTAATTTCAACTCATCTGCAGGTAAGTTAATTTAAATTGTTGCGCAAAAAGGGCCCTCTGCGAACGGGTAGATATTTACGGTAGGCTCTCACCCACCATGGAACTGTGATTGGTTGCCATGAGGCGTGGCTGAAGACATTGTCGGAGGATTTAAGAACTCTTGTGTCCACTCTGCAGACAGGACAGATGGGAGCAACAGCTGCTACCCCTGTGGTGATTCCTAAACCTCCACTCCCTACCAGCTCATCTTCTTCCTCCCCTCGGGAGCCTCCTCTCCCGGCACCGGAGCGCTATGGGAGGTGTCGTGGGTTCCTGCTCCAATGTTTGCTGGTCTTCGAGCTGCATGCATCAATGTTTCCCACCGAGCATTCCAGAGTGGCATACATCATCTCCTTCTCAGGACGGACTCTGGCCTGGGCAACAGCTAAATGGGAGCAACAATCAGAAATCTGTTTTAATTGGCAAAGCTTCAGCCAGGAGATGAACAGGGTTTTTGATCACCCCATCAGTGGCAGGAATGCTGCCCAAAGATTTATTAAGCTTCAGCGGGGCAGGCAGAGCTTAGCTGATTAGGTCATTGGCTTTCGGCCGCTCGCCGCTCAGAGCGAATCGAATACAGAGGCACTTCACTCAGCCTTTCTGAACGGACTTAGCGAGGTTCTCAAGGATGAACTGGCTTCCCGTGACACTCTGAATGAGCTTATTGTTCTGGTCATTCGGATTGACATCCGGCTTCGGGAACGTCAGCGGGAGAGTACGGAGAAGTTTGGTGTCGGTTCCAGTGTTTTGGGTTCTGCTGAGGGAGTCAAATTTTCGTTGGTTCCACTGCCTTATGCTTCGTGTGCTTGTCCTGTACCCCATTGGGGTTCTCAATTCAGCTCTGGGCCTCCTTCATATCCTTCAGAGGAGTCGATGCAATTGGGACGCACCAGACTATACGCTCTGAAGAGAAGGCGCACGATTAACGAGCAACGTTGTCTTTACTGTGGAGAGTCTGGACATTTCCGTGCCTCCTGTCCCGAGCTGATGGGAAACAGGATGACTTGTCAGTAGATGGGAGAATATTGGCGAGTCAGATACAGTCTCCAGCTGCCGGCATGGCACGCACCTTGCTTCTGGCCAACCTGCGGTGGGACAATGGTCAGTTGGACATTCCTGCTTTCATAGACTCTGGGACTACCTGCTGTTTTCTAGATCACACATTAGCTCGCTAACAGGGGCTGCCTTTCACTAAGCTGGACATTCCATTGTCGTCACTGCACTGGATGGCCAACCCCTAGGGTCTGGGAAGGTGAATCAACTCACCATGCCTATTCATCTACGAGTTCTGGATTACAATGTGGAGCTTATCCAGTTACATCTGATGGAATGCCCTGAGCTTCCCCTAGTTCTTTGACATTCGTGGCTTTCCACCCATAATCCTCAAATTGACTGGCCCTCTGGACGAGTTCTGGGATGGAATCCTTCCTGCCAGTTCACCTGCCAGCAACTCTCTTCACCCCTTTCCGGCCCTGCTTGTCTGGAGGCTTCCGACTCCCCTGTTTCCCCAACTGGGAATGACAAGCCTGATCTTTCCCGCGTACCTCGGGATTATTGGGATCTGGGTCTGGTCTTCAGCAAATGAAGGGCCAGCGAACTACCTCCTCACAGGTCCTACAATTGTGCCATCGACCTCCTGCCCGGCACCACTTCTCCAAGAGGAGGGTTGTATTCTCTCTCAGGTCCAGAGACTACAGCCATGAACAGTTATCTTAAGGAGGCGCTGGCGGCTGATTTTATTCGGCCATCCACTTCACCTGCAGGAGCGGGTTTTTTCTTTGTTGGGAAGAATGATGGGGGAATATGTCCTTGTATCGTTTACTGGGGTTTAAATATCATTGCCATCAAGAACCGTAACCCTCTTTCTCTTATGTTCTCAGCTTTTGAGAGACTCCAGGGAGCTGCGGTTTTTCTCAAAATTGGATTTATGGAACCCGTACAATCTGGTGTGCATCAAACAGGGAGACGAGTGGAAGACAGCATTCAACACACCTAATGGACATTATGAGTACCGAGTACTGTATGAGTCGCGCCATTTGGACTTACTAATGCACCCACCGTTTTCCAGGCCCTGGTTAATGATGTGCTGCGTGACTTCCTTCACCAGTTCGTGTTTGTGTACCTGGATGACATCTTCATCTTCTCTAGGTCCATGGTTGAACACATCCAACATGTTCGCCAGGTCCTTCAAAGACTCCTCTCTCATCACTTCTTCGTGAAGGCTGAAAAGTGTACGTTTCACATTCCTCGGATATCCTTCCTGGGGTACATCGTGTCTCAAAGCTGTGTAAGGATGGACACCCAAAAGGTAGAAGCGGTGGTCAACTGGCCACGGCCCAGCACTGTCAAGCAAGTCCAGCGTTTTTTGGGTTTTGCTCATTTCTACCAGAGATTTGTGAGAGACTTTAGTTCTGTGGCTACGCCATTGACAGAGCTCACCAAGGGCTTGGCGGGGCATGTATGCTGGACCTCTGCTATTGAGAAGGCGTTCCAGGACCAGAAACGTAAGTTTTCTTATGCACCCATTCTTGTTCATGCGGACCCTTCTCTTCCCTTCATGGTAGAGGTGGATGTCTCTGACGTTGGCGTGGGTGCATTTCAGTCTCAGCGCTTGACTAAAAACCAAAAGCTTCATCCCTGTGCTTTCTTCTCCAGGTGTCTCTCTCCAGTGGAGAGGAACTGTGATGTCAGAAATCGGGAGCTTCTTGCAGTCAAACTGGCTTTGGAGGAGTGGCTGCACTGGTTGGAGGGTTCAGAACACCCATTTACAGTTTGGATTGACCACAAGAACCTGGCCTACATCCAGGAGGCTAAATGCCTCAGTCCCCGGCAGGCTCGTTGGACTTTCTTCTTCACTCGGTTCAAATTCAAGTAATTTTGCCGCCCGGGGTCTAAGAACATGAAGCCGATGCCCTATCTCGCCAGTTTCACAGTTCCAGTGAGGATCGGCTGCTTGGATCCATCATCCCCAGGTTGCTCATCCTCATGCCGGTGTCCTGGGGTATAGAGACAGAAGTGAGGGAGGGGCATGGTAGGGAGAGTGTTCCAGACGGCTGTCCACCTAACATACTTTTTGTCCTTATTGGGGCACGGTCCAAGGTACTTCAGTGGGCTCACTTGTCACATCTCACCTCTCATCCGGGAGGGCAGCGAACGCTAGAGTTTTTGAGGAGGAGGTTTTGGTGGCCCTCGGCAGATGCGGACCTGCTTGTCCGACCTGCGCCCAGAACAAGACTCCTCCTCAGCAGCCTCTGGGGTTTCTTCATCTGCTGCCAACACCTTCTTGACCCTGGTCTCATCTCTCTATGGATTTCATCACAGGCCTTCCATCCTCAGAAGGCCACACTGTCATCCTGGTCATTGTGGACCAATTTTCCAAGGTGGCACATTTAATTCTGCTGCCTAAGCTTCCATTTGTCTGTGAGACTGCTCAGCTAGTCATTCAATATGTTTTCCGCCTTCACGGACTTCCTCTGGACATCGTCTTCGATCGGGGCCCTCAGTTTGAGTCCAGATTATGGAGGGAATTCTGTACTCTTCTGGGGTCATCAGCCAGTCTTGGGATATCACCCTCAGTCCAACGTTCAAACGGAGTGGGTGAACCAGGATCTGGAGACCGCCTTATGGTGCTGTGTGTCTGCCAACCCCGCCACTTGGAGTCAGCACCTTCCCTGGGTGGAGAACACACACACAACACTCTCCAGTGTTCCCCCACCGGCCTATCACCATTGCAGGTGTTGTACTGTTACCAGCCCCTCCTGTTTCCTGATCAGGAGATTGATGTGGCAGTCCCTTCCGCTCAAGCCTCATCTTTTGTTGTCTACCCGGACCTGGAAGAGGGCTCGGTCAGCGCTCCTGAGGTCCTCAACTCGGGTTCAATGACAGGCCAACTGTCATTGCTGCCCGAGTCTCCTCCTGCGTCCAGGCCAGAAGGTCTGGTTGTCTACTAGGGATCTGCCTCTACACGTGGAATCTAGGAAGTTGGCTCCCCAGTACGTTGGGCCATTCAAGGTTCTACGGTGCATCAATCCAGTGGCCTATTGTCTTCGTCTTCCCCGGTCCATGAGGGTTCATCCCACCTTCCACATCTCCAGACTCAAGCCTGTGGTATTCAATCCTCTAGTTCCGGCCACTTGGCCTCCACCTCCGCCAGCCTACACGGTGCAACGCATCCTCTCCAGTCGTCAGTTCCGGCATGGGACTCAGTATCTCGTGGACTGGTAGAGTTACGGTACTGAGGAATGATCCTGGGTTCTGGCTCGGGACATTCTGGACCCCAGACTCATTCGGGACTTCCGTCAACATTCAGCTACCCCTGGTGGAACGTCAGGAGCCGTTCCTTGAGGGGGGGGGTCCTGTCATAGTGTCTGTTTTATTTTTGAGTGTGCTCTCTTAAGTTACCGCTGGAGGGCACCCTTACTTTGTTTCTAGTGTCCGGGTTACCCTGATTGATATTATTGATTTCACCTGTGGTTGATTGCCCTCTCGGTTCACCTGTTGCCTGGCTATTTAAGTTCCTCTGTGGGCAGGGATCTTTGCTTAGGTCTCATGTTTTGATTAGTGTGCTATTGCTTTGTTTTTTCTGTGAGGACCTTAGTAAATGTTCTGTATTTACCCTTACCTCTGCCCTTCTCTTCGGCTGGGTCTGAGTTCGTACTAGCATTATTGTCACAGATACTCAACTAGTCTAAAGAAGGCCTGTTTTATTGCTTCTTTAATCAGAACAACAGTTTTCAGCTGTGCTAACATAATTGCAAAAGGGTTTTCTAATGATCAATTAGCCTTTTAAAATGATAAACTTGGATTAGCTAACACAACGTGCCATTAGCTAACACAACGGAACACAGGAGTGATGGTTGCTGATAATGGGCCTCTGTACTCCTATGTAGATATTCCATAAAAAATCTGCCGTTTCCAGCTACAATAGTCATTTACAACATTAACAATGTCTACACTGTATTTTTGATCAATTTGATGTTATTTTAATGGACAAAAAATGTGCTTTTCTTTCAAGAACCCCCCCGCCTTCCCAGTATCACGTGCGATCTACTCTTCAGGCATACACACACGCGTATGTGTAATTGAATGCCTTCAAACAGCAATGAATGCACGCGTGTGAGAGTGCACACAAACACACAAAGTATAGAGCCACTATTTAATAACAGCTCCCTAAAATATGAGAAAAATAACCTGGTGCAACTTTAACTATATTGGATTGCTTTAGAATATAAAAAAGTGTAAGCATTTTCCAGTGGGCATCAACCTGGTTCATGGTGAGGAGGGGGTGTGTGTGTGTGTGTGTGTGTGTGTGTGTGTGTGTGTGTGTGTGTGTGTGTGTGTGTGGAGAACTATGAGGAGGAGTGTGTGTCTGTGTGTGTCACTGTGCAAGCGTGGGTGTGTATGTGCCTGTGTGTGTGAGGAAAACTGAGGAGGAGTGTGTGTGCCAGTGGAGTGTTGTTGAGATCATAGAAGAGCCTTCTTCATGTCTGCAGTCTCATTGCAGTCCAGCTAGCCCAGATCGTACAGGGCATTCCCCATAGAGCTGCTCACAAAGTGGTTAGAGAGAAGCAATCTTATCCAGACCCGAGAGAGAACTGTGCCTTTTGAAGATGGAAGTGGAGATGACAGGATACCCTGATTCAGGGGAGACGGAAGAGAGGAGGAAGAACTGTGTTTTTGAAAGAAGGGGAGCATAGATAAGGGAAGGGCAGAGATCTTAATGCAGCCATTTCAAACTACAGATAGAAAGAGCAGTGAATGCATTGAGATATTGATCATTGCATCAAGAACTGAAATGTCAGTTACAACATGCCATTATGGTATTATAATGGTTGCAGCAAAAACATTTGCTTTTATAAACTATTTTTTATTTAACTAGGCAAGTCAGTTTAGAACAAATTCGTATTTACAATGACGGCCTACCCTGGCCAAACCCAGACGACGCTGGGCCAATTGTGCGCTGCCCCCTGTTGTGATACAGCCTGGAATCGAACCAGGGTCTGTAGTGACACCTCTAGCACTAAGATGCAGTGCCTTAGAACACAGCACCACTTGGGAGCCCACAAAGTTTGTATCAATTACTGTTTGTATCAATATTTTCATATTTACTTGTGACAAAAGCAGTTTCCCTTAATTTTTTTTGGTAAATTAATGGTGTTTCTTGCATCCTCCATCACTCCATCTTTAGACTCAGCAGAACTGTGACCGGTGTTCCCTGTAGAGCTGTACCCATACATTTTAAAACCCTAATTTAATTGCACTACTATTGTTTTTTTCTACTTGTGTCTGGTGACAGAAAATCACTTAATTTTCTTTTGGTGAAGTAATGGTGTTTTTTGCAACTTTTAGTGTCAGCCCGACTTTCTGTGACTGCTGTTTCCTGTAGAGCTCTACCAAGAGAGCCGTCAGATCGGGCCCACCCTTGTGAATGCTGTTTCACGTAGCTACCAAACATTGGAGTTATAGAACAATAGCTTCATATTTAAGCTGAAGGGGCTGATGTAAAAAGGCACCTCTTTTGACTGAAACATCGCCACTCTGTTTGTGCCGCAATGTCTGTCAGATACACAATTTCTTCTGATAAAATGGCAATTTCAATAAGAGGCTTTAGTCTGGCTACTCTGGCTTCTTGCCCCTGTGGGTTTTGGCGGGAGAAGAAGGGGTGTATTTCACAGGAGGGCCTTGTATGGGCTCGATGAAACGCAGGAGAGAGCATTTGCAGAGTTGAGATAAAGTACTTTTTTTCTCCCTCTCCCATTTTCCCAGGGAGGGAGCTGTGAGAAGGGCATAGAGCCAGACCAGTGATTGGAAGAGAGAGAGAGAGAGAGAGAGAGAGGGACTATGTCCCCAATGCCACCATATTCCCTTTACAGTGAACTGTAAATGGAATAGCGTGCCATTTGTGATGCACTACACAGAGAGTCACTAAAGCCAGTGGAAAGCCAGTGGAGAAGTCATTCAAACAGTACAGAATGAAGATCCATTCACTTTACCTATACAGATGATGACCGTACAGAGGAGCCGATGGGCCCCGGGAGATCAGCTCAGTTTAGAATTAAGATTACAGCCAATGACATGTTGTGGTGCATGGAGAGAGATCTAACCAAAAGATGCACATGCATTGTTTAATGTTGTGTGTGTGCAGTGGTGGAAAAAGTACCCAATTGTCATACTGAGTAAAATGCAAGATATTTTTATAGAAAATGACTAAAGTAAAAGTCATCCAGTAAAATACTACTTTAGTAAAAGTCTAAAAGTATTTGGTTTTAAATATAAAAAAGGTAATTGTGATCGTTAAAATATACTTTGGTGTCAAAAGTAAAAGTATAAATCATTTCAATATCCTTATAAATCCTCAACAGTCTTTTGACGCAATCGGTCAGTTTAAGCGAGAGATATAATTTTGCAAGGGCTGCGTCTCAATCTACAGCATCTGACCTATGTTGACCTTCCATATCTGTGGTAGAAAGGGGCAGAGGTACAGCACTGTGTCAGAGAAATTCTAAAGGAAGAGAGACTGCAGATTCTTTCAAACAACAAATGTATAAGATTTGCAAAAACGAAGCAATCAATAACAACCATTCGTTCAGTGCATCGTTAGGAAAGCCCAACAGTTGTCTCTCTCCTCTTATAGACAAAGTACTACCTATTTTGTCTACGCTGCAGTTTAGCAGACGGGTGGAAACGGGGACAGAACATGGTGTGTAAAAGCTGATTTAGCTTGTTTGTTCACATTAAGATAGCTGACGTTGCCACCATTGTCTGTTCCTTCCTGCAAGTTTACACACATCTAAGTTCATGTGGATTGTGAAAACAGAATGTCACATCCTGCGGTCACACCCAAACGGCTCTTATCTGTAAGCCCAGACTTATGACTAAGTCACACAAGACAAGCCTGTGTCAGTAAAAAATAATAACATATAACAATAGACAATTATCTTAAGTAAAAACATCATAGAATATCTAATTAAACACATAGTATGTCATTCATTTTTTATTTCTACCACAGCTGTTTGTCAGACCATGGGACATCTTGAAAATCGGTCTTCTCACAAAACATCTGTAGTGTCCGAACGGTTTGGCCTGCAAACTATTATGACCATGATGGTGTTCCCCCATGGGACTCGTCTGACGTCGATACCGCCGATGTGCCAACTTCTGTCTGTAGCGTCCGAACCGTTTGGGCTACAAACTAATATGACCCCGCTGTGGAGAGGGGAGACTCTTGACCACCCTCATAAGTGCAACGGGACTCGTCTGGTAACCTGCTACCCGATAAAATAATTAATGAAATTATGGAAGTAGTTTTGTGCCAACAGAAAAGGGGTTAAATATGTGTCTTAGATATAGGACAGACACTTAAAAAACATGATTCTTTCTGATCAAATTTTTGACTGTCTGTTTTTGCCATTTATGAATGTTATTCAATGTGTTTCTATGGGCTATAGTAGTAAAGGACAAATTCTATATTTCATCTTTTTTTTATATACAGTGCGCTCCAAAATTACTGGCACCCCTGACTGGCAATGCACAAGCAATACTTAAAAAAATATAATCAATATAATTATAGAAATAAACTCAAAAACCTTGATTTGGAGGACATTGATTTTTAATTAAATCAATAAATTATTTTGGTTGGTTCCATTGAAAGATTAATAAAGTACAGTATTTCTCACATGATGGTATTTTGAGTTTATCTCTATAATTATATTGTTTATATTTGTTTAAGCATTGTTTGTGCATTGCCAGTAAGTAATTTTGGAGCCCACTGTATATATATATATATATATATATATATATATATATATATATGTTTTTTCTGTTGACCAATTCATCAAACATACGAGAGGTGCTTGATGGAAACCATGTTTGTCAAATAATAGGGATCACACGTTTCAGGGGTGTGGGATTGGATTTTTGATGTGGTTGTCAGTGTCCATCAGCACCATTGAAATCATATGGCAGGATTTAACGGCGGCCAAGTCCATTTGAACAGAGATTGCTGAAGCTCTAGCTGAGTGATAATTAATGTTCTGGGCCCTCAGTATTCACAACAGGATTGTCCATGATGCGTCCCAAATGACACCCTATTCCCTACATAGTGCACTACTTTTGTCCAGAGCCCTGTGGACCCTGGTCACGAGTAGTGCACTGTATAGGTAATATGATGTCATTTGGAATGCATCCCATGGCTCTCTATAGCACTGGTATGTCATTACTTCCACTCTGCTATCCAATTCTATACTGTCATACTTCAAGCAGCTAACTAGCCCCCCAGAGTGGTTTTAATTTAATCAAATAATTAAAGTTTCAAAGCAAGAGTTTTCAAATTGTATAGAGAAATCCATTGACCTATAGTCACAGCAAGAAATGAAATAGCTTTCCGAAATTAACCATGAACATTTTCTATTTTCCCCAGATGAGAAAGTAATGCAATCACTAGCACATTCGAGGCTGCTACCCTGTATACACAGACTTGAAATCACTGGCCACTTTAATTAATAATGGAACACTAGTCACTTTAATAATGTCTTTACATATTTTGCATTACTCATCTCATATGTATATACTGTATTCTATTCTATTCTACTGTATCTTAGTCTATGCTGCTCTGACATTACTCATCTCATATGTATATACTGTATTCTATTCTATTCTACTGTATCTTAGTCTATGCTGCTCTGACATTACTCATCTCATATGTATATACTGTATTCTATTCTATTCTATTCTACTGTATCTTAGTCTATGCCGCTCTGACATTGCTCGTCCAAATGCTTATATATTCTTAAATCCATTCCTTTTCTTTAGGTTTGTGTGTATAGTGTGTATTGTTGTGGAATGGTTAGATATTACTTGTTAGATATTACTGCACTGTTGGAGCTAGAAACACAAGCATTTCGCTACACCCGCAATAACATCTGCTAAACATATGTATGTGACAAATAACATTTGATTTGATTTAATGTGGTGTACTTGTGAGGAAGAGCCTGACTGTACTAATGGAGGGAGGGAATTAATGGCTACATCCCAAGACAAATGAGATGATCATGGACTACAGGACAAGGAGGACTGAACACACCCCCATTCATATCGACGGGGCTGTATTGGAGCGGGTCGAGAGTTTCAGGTCCCTTGGTGTCCACCTCACCAACAAATTATCATGGTCTTCACACACCAAGAAAGTTGTGAAGAGGGCATGACAACGCTGTTTATTATCTATACAGAGTCACTTTACCCCTCCGTACATGTACAAATGACCTCGACTAAACCATCTCTCTCTCTCTCTCTCTCTCTCTCTCTCTCTCTGATTGTGTGTGGTAGGAGACAGGTGTGCTTTATGAAGTCCTCTACAAATACTCAGTTCTGCCACTTCCACTCTGTCAGATTGTAATCTCTGCTCAGTCAGTATAGCCATTATTATTATTACTCAAGATCCTTACTCAAGATCCTGTTACCCTGCTGTACCTGTTTCCCTGCCTGACGCTGTTTATCCTCTCACTGCGGTTTTGCCGCCCTGACTTTGGCTCCTGTTAAACATCTCACCACCCTGCTACCCTGTTCCCGACTCACCACACCACCACTCCCTTAGATTCCTCTCCGGGCCTGTTTACCCTGTCCCAAACCAGCACACTCCAACCTCCTCCTCCGTTTCCTACAACTCATCCATACCTCCCTGTGTTAAAATAAATACCTTGGTTCGTTCATCTCTGTTTCTGAGTCTGCTCTTGGGTTCCCCTGTGCTGCTCTGCGTAACAGCACTACTTTTTACCAGGGCCCTCGTAGTACACTATATATAGAACAGGATGCCTTTTGAGACACACTCAATGAACTGAGGAGGCCCGTGCCTGCACTCTGGGACTCGAGCGCCCCACCTCGACAACATCTGTAAAATTGCAGAGTGCAAAATTCAAAATACAAAATAGTAATATTAAACATTCATGAAAATACAAGTGTCTTACAATGTTTAAAAGCTTAACTTCTTGTTAATCCAATTGCTTTGTCAGATTTAAAAAAGGCTTTACAGCGAAAGCATACCATGCGATTATCTGAGGACAGCGCCCCGCATACACCAGCATTAAAAACATCTTCCAAACCAGCAGGGGCTTCACAAAAATCAGAAATAGCGATAAAAATAAATCACTTACCTTTGAAGATCTTCCTCTGTTTGCAATCCCAAGGGTCCCAGCAACACAACACACGGTTGTTTTGTTCGATAAAGTCCTTCTTTATATCCCAAAAAAGTCCGTTTAGTTGGCGTGTTTGATTCAGTAATCCACCCATTCCACTCATTCAACATGCAGACAAAGGAATCCCAAAAGTTACAGGTAAACTTCGTCCAAACAAGTCAAACAACATTTCTAATCAATCCTCAGGTACCCTAATATGTAAATAAATTATACAATTTAAGACGGAATGTAGTATGTTCAATACCGGAGATAAATAACGAAGTGCGCGCCCTCATCCACGCACACCACAAGACTACAGTCCAAATGAGAGCCACCTTGAAAAACTACAACTACTAACTAATTTTAAAAAAAACAAGCCTGACACCCTTTCTAAATACTGTTGACATCTAGTGGAAGCCATGGGAACTGCAATTCCTTTGAATATCCCATAGACAAGCATTTGAATAGCCTGTGACCTAACAAAAAAACATTTCCCAGATGGATTCTACTTGGGTTTTCACCTGCCATATCAGTTCTGTTATACTCACAGACATTATTGTAACAGAGTATTTTCCATCCAATGCTACCAATTGTATGCACATCTTAGCTTCTGGGCCTGAGTAACAGGCAGTTTACTTTGGGAACGTCAGTCATCTGAACTTCCGAATGCTGCCCCCTAGCCTTAAGAAGTTAACCGGAAGCCCTTTCAGTCAGACATGAAGACCTGGAGCATGCCTCTGGTTGCGTATCCCTGCTCTGTGCTACATTTAATACAGATTCATTGTGTGAAGGAAGGAACAGTTCTTTTCCAGGTCAGATGAGAACCCATTGATGTAAGTCTGTGTGTGGGAAGACAATTGGACAATTTAACCAGACATGGTCCCATTGTGAGCAATCAGGTTTTAGATGTGAATTTAGTTAAGTGTTGTTGCAGTGTGTGTGTGTGCCCCTCTGCACATAAAGTGTAGCAGGCCAATTGCTATGCCCCAGGATGACCGTGAAAAGGGAGAGATGAGTTCAAGGAGTGCTAATTAAATCCCTGCTTTCTCTCTTTCTTCCCCTGCTCTTCGTACCTCAAAGGCTTCACAGGCATCAGAATTAAAACAAAAAGGCCCCATTATTTGGAATGAGCGAGTGAGAGGAGGAGAGGAGGGCTAAGCGGAGGTGATGATAAAGTGGACAGAAGGAGGTGGTGTGTTAGCTGGGGTTGCAGCCAGACAGTGGTTGTCTCAAATGGCATACTATTCCCTATACTGCACTACTTTTGACCAGGGCCCAAGTAGTGCACTATATAGCAAATAGGGTAACATTTGGGACACAGTCAGACGGTGTACTCTAGTTGATCGGAGAAATAAATGGATACCAAGCTCTCTTTGAGATGAAGTGAAAGAGTGAAAAGTTAAAGAGCCAGGACTATTACAGTGATGAGCTGCTCATTAAATGTTTATTTACTTGCCTTCCTTCTCATTAAGCCTCTGGTAATGATGACAGGACTGGAAGAGGGAGGCCCGGGAGTCTGGCAGACAGTAATGTTGGAGCTAAAGCGACAGGACTAGCAGGATTAAAAACCGGAGCAGCAGAGGGGCCTATGTTTGTCTCAGGATGTTGAGAGGAGGGGAGCTAAAAAGGTAGAGAACACACACAGGGGACCACCACAGTTTCAGGGAAAGGTGAAGTGGCACTTTGAAAGTAAATGACTTCTTGGTTTTACTGGAGTTGGTGTAAGTGGAAGGGAGTTCTGTAAGAAAACTTTACATTAGTTTGAACAACAACTATTTGTCGGTAATGCTAGATCCTAATCCCAAAAGGCTTAAAATTCTCCTAAAATGTTTCAAGCTATTCAATACATCCTATATCCTACATTTCATGCATGTATGGCAGGTAACATAAAAACCTACCACAGTCCTCAAAAGTTCACACAAGAACTCGGCAAACTGTTTTACCAACCCACATAAATGTACTACACTTTACTATAGAATACTGTATGACCTACTATAGAATTATGTAGTAAACTGTAGTATACTGTAGAATACCACTGTCTACTACACATTGTATTGTCCTTTGAGCATGTCTCCAGTAGCATTTACTATATAATGTTGTAGGATAGTAAATACTACAGTATTATCTGCAAAAAAACACTGTAGTAAGTACTACAGTAATGTCCTCAAAAACACTACAATCCACAAAAACAGCACACCTTTTTAAACTATAGGAAATACTACAGTATTTCATTTGCATATACTCTGCCCATTCCCCTCCCCCATATCCCAATTTGTGCCACCCATAACTGAGAAACCTACATGCCAAGTATAGATCATATTGTGTTCCTTAAAAGTATATATAAACTCAGCAATGTCAATTGTGTATATTTGTATGAACATAACCAGGTTCAACAACTGAGACATAAACTGAACAAGTTCCCCAGACATGTGACCAACAGAAATGGAATAAAGTGTCTCTGAACAAAGGGGGGGTCAAAATCAAAAGTAACAGTCAATGTCTGGTGTGGCCACCAGCTGCATTAAGTACCGCAGTGCATCTCCTCCTCATGGACTACACCAGATTTGCCAGTTCTTGCTGTGAGATGTTACCCCACTCTTCCACCAAGGCACCTGCAAGTTCCCAAACATTTCTGGGGGGGAATGGCCCCAGCCCTCACCCTCCGATCCAACAGGTCCCAGACATGCTGAATGGGATTGGGATCCGGGCTCTTCGCTGGCCATGGCAGAACACTGATATTCCTGTCTTGCAGGAAATCACGCACAGAATGAGCAGTATGGCTGGTGGCATTGTTATGCTGGAGGGTCATGTCAGGATGAGCCTGCAGTAAGGGTACCACATGAGGGAGGAGGATGTCTTCCCTGTAACGCAGTGTTGAGATTGCCCGCAATGACAACAATCTCAGTCCGATGATGCCTTGACACACCGCCCCAGACAATGACAGACCCTCCACCTCCAAATCGATCCCTCTCCAGAGTACAGGCCTCGGTGTAACGCTCATTCTCATTATACTACTATTTGCAAAAAAATACATTAATTACTATAGTACACTGTAAACTACAAGTTTCTTTCACCACAGTATTAATACTATAGCTAACTGTAAATACTACAGTATACTACAGTAAATACTACATTATTCAACTGAGTACGTAAAAACACTACACTGAATACTACAGTAAAGTCTGCAAAAAAACTGCAGTGAATACTATAGTATTTATAATGTGGGAACTAAATCAAATCAAATCAAGTCAAATTTCATTGGTCACATACACATGGTTAGCAGGTGTTAATGCGAGTGTAGCAAAATGCTTGTGCTTCTAGTTCCGACCATTCAGTAATATCTAACAAGTAACCTAACAATTTCACAACAACTACCTTATACATATTGTTAACAGAGTCAGACTATTCACGCAAAACCATGTTGAACTATGCAAGATGTTCTGCAGCTAACAGTATGTGGCCTTCCCATAGGGCCTGTCTCGATGCTCCTAGGACTAGGCAGTGTCTGAGGTTAGTATTGTGTTTTAAAGGTCACAATGTGAGTGTGAATATATCAGCTCAACTAGATTAATGACACAGTGATCTTTAAAAGGGTAGCAGGCAAGAGACAGCACCAACACATTAAACACAACAGCATCTGCCTGCTAGGCAGGCTTAAGCTGGATAAGCAGCTTACATTGTAGCACTGTGAAACTGATCTGCCTTTACAATACAAGCACATGACATTACTTTGCATGTATTCTGTTATCGTCTGTGTTTACTTTTTGTCATTATACCTGTATTTATGCAGTTTAAAGCAGGCCACATACCATTTTACATTATACACTACATTACCAAAAGCATGTGGACACATGCTCACCGAACATCTCATTCCAAAATCATGGGCATTAATATGGAGTTGGTCTCCCCTTAGCTCCTATAACAGCCGCCACTCTTCTGGGAAGGCCTTCCACTACATGTTGGAACATTGCTGTGAGTACTGGCTTCCATTCAGCCACAAGAGCGGCAGGGTAGCCTAGTGGTTAGAGCATTGGACTAGTAACCGAAAGGTTTCAAGTTCAAATCCCCGAGCTGACAAAGTACAAATCTGTCATTCGGCCCCTGAACAAGCAGCTAACCCACTGTTCCTAGTCCGTCATTTAAAATAAGAATTTGTTCTTAACTGACTTGCCTAAAAAAGGTGACCAATGGAGGAATTGGCTTTGGGGGTGACCAGTGAGAAATACCTGCTGGAGTGATGCTGCTATGGTGAGCTGAGATAGGGTGGGGCTTTACCCAGCAGAACCTTGAAGATAACCTGTAGCCAGAGGGTTTGAGTATGAAGTGAGGGCCAGCCAACAAGAGGTTGTAGTGTATGGGGCTTTGGTGGCAAAACGGATGGCACTACATCTAGAGTGTTGGAGGCTATTTTATAGATGGCATCGCAGAGGATGGTCAGTTTTACGAGGGCATGTTTGGCAGCATGAGTGAAAGAAGCTTTGTTGCTAAATAGGAAGCCAATTCTAGATTTAATTTTGGATTGTGAGTCTGGAAGGAGAGTTTACAGTCTAGCTAGACACCTAGGTATTTGTAGTTATCCACGTATTCTAAGTCAGAGCCGTCCAGAGTAGTGATGCTGGATGGGCGGGCAATGATCGGTTGAATAGCATGCATTTAGTTTTATTTGCGCTTAAGAGCAGTTGGAGGCCACGGAAGGAGAGTTGTATGGCATTGAAGCTCGTCTGGAGGTTAGTTAACACAGTGTCCAAAGAAGGGCCAGAAGTATACAGAATGGTGTCGTCTGCGCAGAGGTGGATCAGAGAATCACCAGCAGCAAGAGCGACATCTTTGATGTATACAGAGAAGAGAGTCGGCCCGAGAATTGAACCCTGTGGCACCCCCATAGAGACTGCCAGAGGTCCGGACAACAGGCCCACTGATTTGACACACTGAGCTCTATCACAGAAGTAGTTGATGAACCAGGCCAGGCAATCATTTGAGAAACCAAGGCTGTTGAGTCTGCCAATAAGAATGTGATGATTGACAGAGTCGAAAGCCTTGGCCAGGTTGATGAATACAGCTGCACAGTAATGTCTCTTATCGATGGCGGTTATGATATCGTTAAGGACCTTGAGCGTGGCTGAGGTGCACCCATGACCAGCTCGGAAACCAGATTGCATAGCGGAAAAGGTACGATGTGATTCAAAATGGTCAGTAATCTGTTTGTTAACTTGGCTAACTTGGCTGATAAGTCAGACAGAGTACGTTTATTGTATCCCTCAATGATTATGTCTATTAGGTGTGAAAACCCATAAAATGGTGTCCAGCTTGCACCTTGATTGAACCACTTTAACTAATTTCTTCCCATCCACCCTTCCGCCATCTATGGGTGGCTCCAGGGAGGGGCTTGCCTATACTGAAGCCCCCTCAAGTATAGCCCTAGCATCCCTATTAGCAGTACAAAAACCAATGTATCAGCATACACCATAGATTGCCAGCTCCCATTAGTTACCCCATTGAAAAATGAATGGTTCTGCCACTGCCTCCATCCTTGTTTTAATCTGCATCTCCTCTCAAGAGACACCTGCTACCACAGGGGAACTTTTCCCCTCACCACACACACTTGTAGAATGGTAAAGAAGCCAGCAACCAGGAGTATTGACAACATCAATGGAAGTGAGCAAAAGGTCAAAGCTATAGGGCGAAGGGTTGCCTCTGAGGAGAGGAAAATAACTCAGAAACAACGAAAATACATCCAATAAATCTTATCGGCTATGCATTGTCTTGTCTTCTATTATGAGAGGAAAGGGAAAAATCACATCAGGGATAAACACTGTATGAATTTCTAAGAGGGCCCCTCTCCTTATTTCTATTCCATCAAATTCCTTTGCCACAGACTCAGAACGACCTCTGATAATCTTGCAGAGGTGAACGCAGTCATTTGACTGACACCTGAATACGAAGTAGAGAATGCACAGAGAGGCACAGAGGGAGTTAGAGAGTACAAGTGTTGAATATTACAGTATATATATTTCATTAGTGGATAGAAGCCTGACTGACTGAACGATATGGTCGGAAATACTAAAATAAAATGTTATGTGTTATCCCGAATAATAAATGGCCTTACCTTGTCTGTGAATCAAATATAAATAAAATGGGAATAGTCCTTTCTGGCAGATTCAGCAACCGATAAATGAATATTTGATCAGTGAATAATAAGAGAGAAAGAGCATACAATGCAGATATTATCTACTTACTGCAGCTAGCTATACCCTGCAGGTTACCCCTGAGTGAGGATAAGATATTCTTTTTTGACTGATACTGAGATAGTATGTGTGGTCGTGGACAAAGTTCCCAATTGTCATACTTGAGTAAAAGTATAGATACCTTTATAGAAAGTTACTCAAGTGAAAGTCACCCAGTAAAATACTACTTGAGTAAAAGTCTAAAATTTGAATTTCACAATTTTCCTCTTCTGCAAAGCATTCAAAATGTAACAAGTACTGGATATACCCTATATATCATGCCCTTTAAGCAGACACTGTGTGTGACAAAAAGATGACAATTACTAATTATTTATCCTACCCTCTTTTCTAGGAACGGGTTCTATTCTCAGAAACATAAAAGTGTCACATAAAAGTACAGAAAGAAACAGGTATGTTGAAACCAACAACAGGACATACAGGGTATATACATAGTAAGTAAAACAGCTATATAACTGCCTATTTATGTGGCTTCCTGTCTTGGTCTGGAGTAGCTACAGAGATGACCTCTTCTTGCAGAGTGGAAATGTAATTTTACAGCCTGTTAGTTAGGCTTTGAACATCAACTGTAAACAGGACAGGAGAGGTGGGTGCTTGTGTGTGTTGGGGGCCACACCCCCAGACACCCAGGCCCACTAGAACCTCTTTGGTATGGGATCCTTACCACCAGGTCAACAGTCTCTCTGGTCAGGCTTCAAGTGTGAGAGGGTGGATGGCTCCAGTGAACCAAACAGAATAAGCACACTTACATATAATTACACCAGGTGACAGAGAGAAGGAGTAACAGAGAGGGAGAGAGTGAGATGGAGGGAGAGAGAGAGATAGCGCTAGAGAGAGAGAGTATGAGAGGGAGATGCAGAGAGATAAGGAGAGTGAAGAAAGAGATGGAGAGAGAGAGTAAGAAAGAGAGAAGAAGAGAGAGAGAGAGACTATGAGAGGGAGCAAGAAAGGCAATGAAAAATAAAAAGTGGTAGAACACTTATTCAAACCGCTAATGAAACATTTTAATTTGGTGCCACTTTCCGAAACCCACCAATCAATATGTGACCCGTTTCAAGAAATTATGTTGGATGTCACTACTTCACAGGAGAGCCATTTTTTTCTTTCAGGTATCTTAATAACGAACTTGCAGGCCATCTGTAAATACTAATACAATTGTTAAATAACGAGCTCGTTGGTTTAGCCACGGAAAAATACAGGAGCCTTCCCGCTAGCCATGATTGGCTGAGATAATGGATCGGCTGGGCATGCTGAGAGATGAGTTCGGATTGGTCTGCTATGTAGCATGTTTCTGTCTATAACATGAGCTGTTAAGTATGTGTGGATAATCCTGCCCACCATGGCTTTTTAGGAAATATTTAATGAAGAACTGAAAAAGTTTTGCTACTTCTCTCAACATTGCTGCCCTGAAGTTAATAGCGCTATCGACAGATCAGTGGGAAAACGCGTTGTGATGGACTACTTTCTGGAGGACGATCATGCCATGCTGACTCTCTCTGACTCTGAAAATGAATCAGACAATGAGGAAATCCCTGATTTAGGTAACAAAATTTTCATTGAACCAGACATTGTAGAGTATTCTGATGACAATGGTGGGGTAGAAACTGTCGTTGTCACGGAAGAAGATGGATGAGTTTTGAAATCAGTGGAATGCCCTGTGGAAGCAGAGAGATGATTGCCAAATGCGGAGAGAGCCCAAAAAGAGAACACAGAAAGAAGGCTGTTGTATGAAACACCTGTCTCTGGATTACATCTTCAAACTAAGGGCAACCATGGCATCCATGACAGAGCGAGGGAGAAGCATTGATCCATGTATACGGTTAAGAGTCTAGCTACATTTTCAGATATTATACGTTTCTACTTTTGTCAGAAAGTCGTTTTCATTGCTAGTTAAAGGCTGGCTGGCTCGCTAACTTTATGTGTATGATCTGTGTATGAGCTGTAGAAAGAGGCCAAGTTCCCGAGTTGGAATTCCCAGTTGTTTTGAACGTGGGATTAGACTTTTGATTATGGTTCATTGTTAAGCTAGCTTGCTAGCTATATGTCTGAACAAAAGACTCCATTATGCATGTAACCATTTCACTGTATCGTTTACACCTTCGGGATCCTGTGCATGTGACAAATAAACTTAGATTGTATTTTATATAGTGTGCGTTTACCTGCACGAAAGTCAGATTAGGATATCGACCAAGGACTAGATAAAGTTAATTTTTAGTACTTTTTTCTACTACTTTCATCACTTTTAGTCTTGAAATCTTTGGTTATTTACTACACTGTGAATCCTTAAATAGATGGGTGGGGCTAAGGGTAAAGAGCACTGTTCGTCGGGAGCTTCATGAAATGGGTTTCCATGGCCAAGCAGCAGCTCACAAGCCTAAGTTGACCTAAATCACCGCACAATAGTCTAAGATTGCAATGCCAAGTTTTGGTTGGAGTAGTGTAAAGCTCTTTGCAATTGGATACTGGAGCAGTGGAAACTCGTTCTCTGGAGTGAAGAATCTTCACCATCTGGCAGTCTGACGGACAAATCTAGGTTAGGCGGATGCCAGTGGTTTAAATTACTTAAGTAAAAATACTTTAAAGTACTACTTAAGTTGGGGTATCTGTACTTGACTACTATTTATATTTTTGTCAACTTTTACTTTTAAAAGTACTTTTTACTCTATACATGTTCCCTGACAAATTCAAAATTCAAATATGGTCAAATTCATGCACTTATCAAGAGAACATCCCTGGTCATCCCTATTGCCCCTGATATAGCGGACTCACTAAACACAAATGCTTCCATTGTCAATTATGTCTGAGTGTTGGAGTGTGCCCCTGGCTATCGATAAATAAAAAAACAAGAACATTGTGTCGTCTGGTTTGCTAAATATAAGGAATTTGAAAGTATTTATACTTTTACTTTTAATACTTAAGTATATATTAGCAACTGCATTTACTTTTGATACTTAAGTATATTTAAAACAAAATACTTTTAGACTTTTACTCAAGTAGTATTTTACTGGGTGACTTTAAGGTATCTTTACTTTTACTCAAGTGTGACTGTTGGGCACTTTTTCCACCACTGGCAGATGCCAGGAGAATGCTACCTGCCCCAATGCATAGTGCCAACTGTCAAGTTTGGTGGAGGAGGAATAATGGTCTGGGGCTTTTTTGCATGGTTCGGGCTAGGCCCCTTAGTTCCAGTGAACGGAAATCGTAATGCTGCAGCATACAATGACATTCTAGACGATTCTGTGCTTCCAGCTTTATGGCAACTGTTTGGGGAAGGCTATTTGTTGTTTCAGCATGACAATGCCCTCGTACACAAAGCAAGGTCCATATAGAAATGGTTTGTCGAGATCGGTGAGGAAGGACTTCAACCTGACCTCAACCCCATCGAACACCTTTGGGATGAATTGGAACGCTGAGTGTGAGCCAGGCCTAATAGCCCAACATCAGTGCCCGACCTCACTAATGCTCTTGTGGCTGAATGGAAGCAAGTCCTCGCTGCAATGTTCCAACATGTAGTGGAAAACCTTCCCAGAAGAGTGGAGGCTGTTACAGCAGCAAAGGTGGGACCAACTCCATATTAATGCCCATGATTTTGGAGTGAGATGTTCAATGAGCAGGTGTCCACATACATTTGGTCATGTCTGGATAAGAGTGTTTGCTAAATGACCAAAATGTAAATGTATATGTGAAAATGAATATACCAAAATGATATACAAAGCACACTGGGTATTATTATTGGCCTTGTTTTGGGGTCATGTCTAGATGGGATACAGTTTAACCTAATTCGCCTAACCTGCTATGTTAATTATCCTAACCTGCTGTGCAAATTCTCCTAAACCTGCTACGAAAAGTCAAATTTGACAAAAGCTGTATCCCTTCTGTACTAAACCTTGTTTCTGGGCATCCCGAGTGGCGCAGGGGTTGAAGGCAAACGTATTGTGGAGCTCCTCCACCTAAATATAAACAGTACCAGCATCCAAAATGAGTAGCAGCACCTATCTCACTCCAAGTCAAGCACTGGTGCCAGGATAACAACCTCTCCCTCAACCATTGAGAGCATCTTGACTTGTTGCATCACTGATTGGTATGGCAACTGCTTGGCATCCGTCCGCAAGGAGCTACAGAGGGTAGTACATACGGCCCAGTACATCACTGGGGCTGAGCTCCCTACAATCCAGGACCTCTATACCAGGCGGTGTCAGAGGAAGGCCTAATAATTGTCAAACGACTCCAGGCACTCAAGTCATAGACTGTTGTCTCTGCTACCATACCGATGCACCAAGTCTGGAACCAACAGGACAGTGAACAGCTTCTACAACCAAGCCATAAGACTACTAAAATAGCTACCTGGACTTTCTACATTGGCCCTTTTTGACTCCTCACATATGCTGCTGCTACTGTTTATTATCTATCCTGTTGCCTAGTCACTTTATTCCTACCTATATGTACATATCTACCTCAATGACCTCGTACCCCTGTACTGGTACCCTGTGTATATAGCCAAGTTATCGTTATTCATTGTCTATTTATTCCTTGATTTATTATTTTCCTATATTCTTTGCTTTGTTGGGAAGGGCCCGTAAGTGAGCATTTCACTGTTAATCAAGACCTGTTGTTTACGGAGCATGTGGCAAATACAATTTTATTTTTTTTGACGAATGTATTGATTCAATAGCACAACGTAGATGTTAATTAGCGTATATTCCACGTTAAATGTAATTTCATTGAAATGACGTGGAAACAACATTGATTCAACCTGTGTGTGGCCTCAGACTGAAGAGGAGTGTGAACAAAGAGAGATAGAGAGGCTATAATGAACCTAGAGAGACATGAGAGGTTAGACCCGAAGCAAACACACACACACACACACACACACACACACACACACACACACACACACACACACACACACACACACACACACACACACACACACACACACACACACACACACACACACACACACACACACACACACCTGGAGCTAAGACAAATGATTCCTTTTCATCCCTTAGGTCTCCCTTGGGACCATTTAAATAACGTATTTCATATGAGAGGTTGATGTGCCATGCATGTTTTCAAATGAAATAAAAAGTTATGCCAAGGTAAAAATCATTTTTGCACATTGGCATATACTTTCATTTAATTTATTTATTCATTTGATGGCGTAGAAGAAAATATCTCTCCCAATCAGAGGACAAACCGAGTCACACTCGAATAGGACTGGCTCAAGATGCGGCATGCTATTTGGGACTTCTGATGGAAAAATCATACAGATACGGATTATTCCATCAATTCCAATTTCTCAAAATAAGAAATCCAGAGAGGTTGATTCAAATTGATTGAATCAAATAAGAAGACTGAGCTACCTGTTTTGTTCTACCTTCCCTATTTTAAATGACTGTATATGTGTGAAAATAAACGATTTCTATCAACATCCGAGTTTTGCTCTATTTTTTTATATTTTTTTACAAACACCCATTTAT
The DNA here is from genome assembly GCF_018296145.1 of Oncorhynchus tshawytscha. NCBI lineage: Eukaryota > Metazoa > Chordata > Actinopteri > Salmoniformes > Salmonidae > Oncorhynchus > Oncorhynchus tshawytscha. The sequence goes on from NC_056453.1 coordinate 24,116,837, forward strand.
ACCTAATCTTGGTTTACCCAGGGAGCGAAAGAAAGAAAGTACAGAAAAATGTCATAAAAAGTGGCAGCAACGACGCAGCTTTCTTTGAATACAACACCTGCCACAGTCAAATCAAGGTTGTTCAAGATTCTGTAGATAAAAAAATAAGTACACTAGCACACATTCAATTCTTCTGCTTCAATAAAAGTAAATAAAAGTAGATCCCTTGGTGTTAATCATACACTACAACAACAATGTTGCTTGGAAAATCTATGAAATAGAACACAATAACTTCAGTTCAGTTGGACTGAACCTAAAGTTTCATTGGAGTTTTTCAATAATGATTCAGTGGGAGGCTTGTTTCGTTAAAGTCTCTGGGAAGAAGAGGCACGGTGATGAAGTAGGGAGCAGTGTCTCTGATACAAATACCCCTGCAGGGAAACTGAACGTCCAGCAAAGTTCAGCCACAGCAAATATGTGGCCGTGTTCGTTAGTTTTGGCAGATGTAACAGAAAGGCCAGGCATTTGTGCTCTTTTCTCAACAGGGGTAGAATAATGGAGTCCTTTACTCATATTGTCTGTGTGTGTGTGTGCATGTGAATGTGTGAGATGATCATAAGCAAATAAGCGCGTGAGTGTGTGTGTGTGCGCATACCTCTTTTGGCATGGCTCAATTTGACCCATGTGGCCAGGAACAGATCAGAGTGGCTGTGATGATCTCATCACACACACACCTGGAGCTAATAAAAATGTATTCCTTTTCATCCCTTAGTGTCTGCCTTGGGACCGTTAAATAACATATTTCATATGAGAGGTTGATGTACCATTCATGTTTTCAAATGAAATAAAAAAGTTATGCCCAGGGTAAAATAATTCATATTGTTGACCATTTTTGTTCTACCTTCCCTATTTTAAATGACTGTATATGTGTGAAAATATATAATCTATCAACATCCGAGTTTCGCTCAATTTCTTTTTACAAACACCCATTTATACCTAGTCTTGGTTTACCCAGGGAGAGACAAAAAATGCTATAAAAAGTGGCAGCAATGACGCAGCTTTCTTCGAATACAACACCTGCCACAATCAAATCAAGGTTGTTCAAGATTCTGGAGATAGTAATTTACTCATATTGTCTGTGTGTGTGTGCATGTGCATGTGTGAGATGATCATAAGCAAGTAAGCGCATGAGTGTATGTGTGAGCATACCTCTATTGGCATGGCTCAATTTGACTCATGTGACCAGGAACCGATTAGATTGACTGTGGTGGTCTCATCACACACACATCATCTGGCTCCATCTCTGTCACCCTGCCCAGACAATACAGTAACTAGACAGAGTAACATTACCCAAGAGACTTTTATGACCAGTCGAGAGACAAGCCAGCAGCATACCATCCTGTATCCCACTGCTGGCTTACTTCTGAAGCTAAGCAGAGTCGGTCCTGGTCGATCCCTGGCTAGGAGACCAGACATTGCTTGAAGTGGTGTTGGAGGGCTTGGAGTGGGCACTCTTCCCTCTGTTCTAAGGAGATCCCAGGGCAGTCAACAGGGGGCATTGCCCTGCATTGCGTGTTGTCTTTCGGATGGGATGTTAAATGGGTGTCCCGACTCTCTGTGGTCATAAAAAAATCCCATGGCACTTGTTGTAAGAGTATGTGCCATCGTGACCACTTAATCATCCCCCTCATTCCTAATTCATATATCATATAATCATATATCACTCTTCACCTGATGTGCGGTGAATGTTCTGGCACAAAAATGGTTGCCGTGCATCACCCAGGTGGGTGCTACACATTGGTGGTAAATGAGGTTAGTTTCCCCCTACTATGTAAAGTGCTTTGAGTACCTCAGTTGGTAGAAAGGTGCTGTCAGAGTATAGGCAATGTTATTGTTAGTACAACAACTGGTTAATTATGGCTACGAAGTCTTTCCAAAACTATAGCATTTGAATATAATGACAGAAATCAATCCATACTAAGATTAAGCTTAATCCTGCACTAAAAAAGCATTTTCTCCCCTAAAGGCCCCTAAACACATGCAAAAAGGAATCATTTATTTGCACTGTCCTGCACTGCTCCATATCAAACTCAAACATACTAGATAATTGCTATGGATTAAGGAAGCCAATAGGAACTCTAAAAACTTTAATGTCTGCATAGCATTTTCTCTCCTACTGTGGAAGGAAGGCTATCACCACACCGACATGATGTTCAGAGAACATTATTAACACCTTCTATAGTACAAACCAAAGGGCTAATAAAAAAGATAGGAGACACATCTTTGTAATCTTCTCTATGTTCCAGTTGTTAGTTAGTTAGTTAGACCCATCTTTTCATTCTCTCTCCCTCCACTCCTCCACCTCCTCCTCACCTCATCTATTCATCCTCCCTCTCTCCCTCCACTCCTCCACCACCACCTCCCCTCATCTCTTCATCCTCCCTCTCTCCCTCCACTCCTCCACCTCCTCATCACCTCCTCCTCACCTCATCTATTCATCCTCCCTCTCTCCCTCCACTCCTCACCTCCTCCTCACCTCATCTATTCATCCTCCCTCTCTCCCTCCACTCCTCCACCTCCTCCTCTCCTCATCTCTTCATCCTCCCTCTCTCCTGCCACTCCTCTCTCTCTCTTCACTTCCTCTCTCAGTCTGTGCTCGCTCACTCTATCTTTCCACTCCTCTACCTCCTCACCCCATCTCTCTCCCTCAACTCCTACACTCCTCCTCCTCTGTCTGTGCTCCCTCTCTCCCCACCCTGCCCTGCCCTCCCCCTGCTCCTCTTGCTCCTCTGGACACAGACCTCCTTGCTGGGGATAAGGTGGAAGAAGTGAAGAGGAGGTGGTGGAGGGAAGGAGGAGATGGTGGAGGGGAGCAGTGGAGGAGGAAGAAAAGAACTGTGCCCTATTCATTCTTGCTCAGGCAACCATCCTAATAAACCAACGAGACTGTCATTGACACCGACATGTTGGTGTAGCAACATAATCGGAATGCTGTGAATCAAGAGGTTGTGAGTTCAGATCTCGGGTGAGGACATGTTGAATAATAGTTATTGTATAAATAACACAATGAATGTCAAAGTGTGTGGAACACTGACTATTTGGGGACATTCTAAATACGTTTTGTTTGCAGGGAATCACCTGTGAAATCTTATGTACAAAATATTCATTTTAAATCAAAAACCACATGATTTCACATGTGAAATCTCACGTGAAATAAAATTGTACAAAATTGTACGTGGAAATTCTACAATTGGGTATTATCTGTAAGGGAAACTACTTGCACAGGAAATCTGTTCACTGAAAATGCGTTACAAATGGCACTCTAGTGTTCCCTTTGTAGTGCTCTACTTTTGACCAAGATTTTGGTCAAAAGTAATGCACTATATAAAGAATAGGGTACTATTTGGGACACAGTCAGAGTTACGACCTGTCTCCTGCTGCACAGACAGACGCAAAGAACTGTTCCCAGCAAACTATTACATGACTGATTGAATGAACCCGGAGACTGTCTATATGAAGGACCTTATTACCAACCAATTGTCAGGGTTACACCAATGAGGGCAAGAAAAATAGGTTTTGATGCCTACAATAAGTAGTCATTCATATGGCACTGCCTTTCCGTAGTGCCTACCTTTCTCACTGTGCAATCACAGAGAATGTGTCCCAAATGGCACCGTATTCCCTATGTAATGCACTACTTCTGACCAGAGCCCTATGGGCCAAATAGGATGCCATTTGGGACATAGCCAAAGTAATATTACCAGGTAGTGGAAACAGAGACCACTGACTCTGACCAGACCCTACAACAAAGGAGATATGGAAGAGTACTCTCCAAATGCTACTCTCCATCTTACCTCTTACCTTTAACTCACTCACTCCACCTCTTTCTGCTCTTTCCCCTCTCTTCTTTCAATTGCAATCCTCCGGCCTCCAGTCTAGATGATTACAGTGCGGAACTAGGCTCTCTGGTCTGTGAGTGCTGACCGAGCCCCAACATCCCACCACCCCCACCACCCCTCCACTGGCTCCAGGAGAAGGCATATGATCCATTAGCTCAGCCCAGGGCTCGACTGACCATTCTTCATCCCCATTTTGTCTTTTCCCTTCCTTCCTCATCTCCCTCTCTCCTCTCTATGTGAATTACTGAAAATACCACATACTGAAATATTTCTATTTATAAATGGCTTTTAAATTTGCTTTGAATAGGGGCTTTTCGGGTTCCTCTACATACCTGTGTTAAAAATTCACTCCATGCAACACAGCCTACTGTATATGACAGTGACTCTGCGAGAACAGCTCAAAATTATTTATGAATTGATTTTGAGCTTCGTAGCTGTGAGAAGTAAACTATAAAGACACACTAGTCTGTAAGTACACTATAAGACAAGACACTGAAAATGATTAGAGAGAGACATGGAAAAGGAGGAAAACAGAGAAAAATAGTTTCCTTTAATGATTTTTTTTTTACCACCACTAAATCCATTACCTCTGCGAAGGGAGAGGGGGGAAATAGAGCCAACAGTAGTACAATGGCTTCCTGTCACGTCCCAGAGTTACTCCTCTTGTCTTGTTTAATCAGGTGTAAGGCTGTGTGGGTCAATATTAACCCCCTGGACCATGTGCTGTGAGTCACATGGTCCAGGCCACTCTCAAATGGCTGGCTCTGATAACCTGGCCTGCCATCAGACTGTAAGCTTGTTGGTTCCCCAGGAATTTGTGATGTAATTTGGAAATTGGCTCCATGGACTCCTTCCATGGTACGTTCCCTATTCCCTATACAGGTCCCTCTATATAGGGACCTACAGTTGAAGTCGGAAGTTTACATACACCTTAGCCAAATACATTTACTCAGTTTTTCACATTTCCTGACATTTAATCATAGTAAAAATTCCCTGTCTTAGGTCAGTTAGGATCACCACTTTATTTTAACAACGTGAAATGTCAGAATAAGAGCAGAGAGAGTGATTTATTTCAGCTTTTATTTATTTCATCGCATTCCCAGTGGGTCAGAAGTTTACATACACTCAATTAGCATTTGGCAGCATTGCCTTTAAATTGTTTAACTTGGGTCAAACCTTTTGGGTAGCCTTTCACAAGCTTCCCACAATAGGTTGGGTGAATTTTGGCCCATTCCTCCTGACAGAGCTGGTGTAACTGAGTCAGGATTGTAGGCCTCCTTGCTCACACACACTTTTTCAGTTCTGCCAGCAACATGTCTATAGGATTGAGGTCAGGGCGTTGTGATGGCCACTCCAATAACTTGACTTTGTTGTCCTTAAGCCATTTTGCCACAACTTTGGAAGTATGCTTGAGGTCATTGTCCATTTGGAAGACCCATTTGTGACCAAGCTTTAACTTCCTGACTGATGTCTTGAGATGTTGCTTCAATATATCCACATGATTTTCCATCCTCATGATGCCATCTATTTTGTGAAGTGCACCAGTCCCTCCTGCAGCAAAGCACCCCCACATCATGATGCTGCCACCCCCGTGCATCACGTTTAGGATGGTGTTCTTCAGCTTGTAAGCATCCCCCTTTTTCCTCCAAACATAACGATGGACATTATGGCCAAACAGGTCTATTTTTGCTTCATCAGACTAGAGGACATACCTTCAAAATGTATGATCTTTATCCCCATGTGCTGTAGTCTTGTTTTTTTATGGTGGTTTTGGAGCGGTTGCTTCTTCCTTGCTGAGCGGTCTTTCAGGTTATGTTGATATAGGACTCGTTTCTACTGTGGATATAGATACTTTGTACCTGTTTCCTCCAGCATCTTCACAAGATCCTTTGCTGTTGTTCTGGGATTGATTTGCACTTTTCCTGAGCGGTATGACAGCTGTGTGGTCCCATGGTGTTTATACTTGCGTACTATTGTTTGTACAGATGATAGTGGTACCTTCAGCCATTTGAAAATTGCTCCCAAGGATGAACCAGACCTGTGGAGGTCTACATTTTTTTCTGAGGTCTTGGCTGATTTCTTTTGAGTTTCCCATGATGTCAAGCAGAGGCACTGAGTTTGAAGGTAGGCCTTGAAATACATCCACAGGTACACCTCCAATTGACTCAAATGATGTCAATTAGCAGTAGCTAATAAAAGAACCTTCTAAAGAAATGACATCAATTTTTTGAATTTTCCAAGCTGTTTAAAGGCACAGTCAACTAGTGTTTGTAAACTTCTGACCCACTTGAATTGTGATACAGTGAATTACAAGTGAAATAATCTGTCTGTAAACAATTGTTGGAAAAATGACTTGTGTCATGCACAAAGTAGATGTCCTAACCGACTTGCCAAAACTATAGTTTGTGAACAAGTAATTTGTGGAGTGGTTGAAAAACGAGTTTTCATGACTCCAACCTAAGTGTCACGACTTCCACCGAAGGTGGCTCCTCTCCCTGTTCGGGCAGCGCTCGGCGGTCGTCGTCGCCAGCCTACTAGAAGGTGGCTCCTCTCCCTGTTCGGGCGGCGCTCGGCAGTTGCCGTCGCTGGCCTACTAGGAGGTGGCTCCTCTCCCTGTTCGGGCGGCGCTCGGCGGTCGTCGTCGCCGGCCTACTAGAAGGTGGCTCCTCTCCCTGTTCGGGTGGCGCTCGGCGGTCGTCGTCGCCGGCCTACTAGAAGGTGGCTCCTCTCCCTGTTCGGGTGGCGCTCGACGGTCGTCGTCGCCGGCCTACTAGGAGGTGGCTCCTCTCCCTGTTCGGGTGGCGCTCGGTGGTCGTCGTCGCTGGCCTACTAGGAGGTGGCTCCTCTCCCTGTTCGGGCGGCGCTCGGCGGTCGTTGTCGCTGGCCTACTAGGAGGTGGCTCCTCTCCCTGTTCGGGCGGCCCTCGGCGGTCGTCGTCGCCCGGCCTACTAGAAGGTGGCTCCTCTCCCTGTTCGGGCGGCGCTCGGCGGTCGTCGTCGCCGGCCTACTAGGAGGTGGCTCCTCTCCTTGTTTGGGTGGCGCTCGGCGGTCGTCGTTGCTGGCCTACTAGGAGGTGGCTCCTCTCCCTGTTCGGGCGGCGCTCGGCGGTCGTCGTCGCTGGCCTACTAGGAGGTGGCTCCTCTCCCTGTTCGGGCGGCGCTCGGCGGTCGTCGTCGCTGGCCTACTAGGAGGTGGCTCCTCTCCCTGTTCGGGCGGCCCTCGGCGGTCGTCGTCGCTGGCCTACTAGCTGCCACCGATCCCTTTTTTCCCGTTTGGTTTTGTCTGTCTTGTGTTCACCTGTGTCTAGTTTAGGCTAATCAGTGGGGTATTTAATTTCGCCCTACCCGCTAGGTTTTGTGCGGGATTGTTTGTGTTACTGTCGTTGGCTTGGGTTGCGGTTTTCCCTGTTAAGGAGGTTTATTTCACGGGACTGTTTTTCCCGCACGTTAGTTTAGTCAGAGGAGTGTGTTCCTCCGTTTTCAACTAGACTGTGTTCCTGTTTTCTAGTGGCTGCTTTTGTGGTCCTGTACCTGTTTTGTTGGTGAACCAGTAAATAAAACGCCCTTCTTGAAATTCTTGCTCTCCTGCGCCTGACTCCACACCCACCTCTCCTAGGGAGATACTGACACTAAGTGTATGTAAACTTCCGACTTCAACTCTACATCGGGATTCTGGAATAGTGTGCTATTTGGGATAAAACCCATGTGTCTGCAGATTCTGTATGATCAGTTGAATGATTGTTATCTTTGGGGAGGTTCCTGATGGGGAACTTTTTGGGGAACTTTCAGTTTAGATGCCTTAAAGCTAGAGACCTTAATTGAAAAATAACAAATCGGTCACCCCACCTCTGTTTTGGTGAAAAGCTGAGGGATGGGCCTGGAGAAATGTAACCACTCTCAAATTCAAAATTATAGTTTTAACCATGCTTTGAGGCTAAAGAGTGTTTGTTCACATTTTCATTGTTTACAAACATTTCAGTAAATTAAACAAGCTTATATCTTGGGAACTGATAGGGTACGAGAGTTGAACTAAGCTCATGAGACATAAGGTGACATACCTAAAAAAAATCTATGAGTATATTTAATTAATTTGTGCATTAAAATATGCACAGACATTTTTTATTTTTTCAGCTGGGGAGAATGGAAAAAATGTTGAACTTCAGGGAGAAATATGCCTCTTCTTTAAATTGCATTCTTGAGGCTACCGAAATTTGTAGGTGCAAATGTTTAAAAGTGTCGCCAGTGTTTTCACCTAGAAATGTTTTTAAAACTGAATTGTAAGTAGTTATGTTTCTGTCCCTTGTTGTTTTTGTCAGCGTTTGGGAGTGTAGACTTGATGATAATTGAGGACATAATTTACACGTTAAAAAGTTGACTTATTTAACGTTTATTTAATCAACTCCTTAATTACCATTAACTAAATCAACTGAAATACACAAAAGCAAGACATTGTATAATTAAGGTTGAACTATTCACAGTGTGCTCTCTAGTTGGAACATTGTTCACAATGCTTTATAAGCATGCTTGTCTTTGTGAGTCTTGCATATGAGACCTTTTGGTTCTTTTGACCCTATTGGCCATGGTCAAAAGTTGTGCACTACACAGGGAAAAGGATGCCATTTGAAAAAAATGTAATTAAAAAAGGATGCCATTTGGGACACAACATTTGCCATGTTGGAGGGCATCTGTTCCAGGGTACTCTACCCCAGGCCACCGGGAGGCACTGTGGCAAAGAGCATCCACTCTAACAGCATGACAATGTCTCTATTTCTGACTGAAAAACAAAGAACCAGGTTGACTGATTGCTTTAGGTGCATTGAGTGATTAGGTTTATGGATTCATGTATGTATGAGCTGCAACAAGCACTCAAAATGGACAGTTTTATCTCAATCTCTTTATTCAAAGACTCAATCATGGACACTCTTAATGACAGTTGTGGCTGCTTTGCGTGATGTACTGTTGTCTCTACCTTCTTGCCCTTTGTGCTGTTGTCTGTGCCTAATAATGTTTGTACCGTGTTTTGTCACATTGTGTTGCTACCATGCTGTGTAGTTGTCTTAGGTCTCTCTTTATATAGTGTTGTGTACCTTGTCATGGTGTGTGTTTTGTCCTATATTTTAATTTGATAATTAACATTTTTAATCCCAGCCCCTGTCCCCGCAGGTGTCCTTTTGCCTTTTGGTAGGCCGTCATTGTAAATAAGAATTTGTTCTTAACTGACATGCCTAGTTAAATAAATGTATTTGTGTATGTGTGTTTACATACATTTGCTTCTTATTGCACATTCTCTGAAACATCTCCTCACATACAGCACCAGTTTCGATGGACAGTTCCCACTCTACTCCAAGTCACATACAAGTTCAGACTCTGCACTAAGACTTTAAGCACCACTCTTGGCAGACTTCTACCATACTAGAAAGCACATAGTGCTTCTTGAAGCACATTCTCAGAAACACCTCCTCACAGACAATGTGTATTATACACTACTGGTCAGAGGTTTCAGAACACCTTTCAAGGGTTTTTCTTTATTTTACTATTTTCTACATTGTAGAATAATAGTGAAGTCATCAAAACTATTAAATAACACACACGGAATCATGTAGTAAGCAAAATTTTTATCTTCATCAAATAGCCACCCTTTGCCTTGATGACATCTTTGCACACTCTTGGCATTCTCTCAACCAGCTTCATGAGGTAGTCACCTTTAATGCATTTCAATTAACAGGTGTGCCTTGTCAACAGTCCATTTGTTTGAGCCTATCAGTTGTGTTGTGACAAGGTAGGGGTGGTATACAGAAGATATAGCTATTTGGTAAAAGACCAAGTATACATTATGACAATAACAGCTCAAATAAGCAAAGAGAAACAACAGTCTATCATTACTTAAAGACATGAAGGTCATTCAATATGGAACATTTCAATAACTTTGAAAGTTTCTTCAAGTGCAGTCGCAAAAACCATCAAGTGCTATGAAGAAACTGGCTCTCATGAGGACCGCCACAAGAATGGAAGACCCAGAGTTACCTCTGCTGCAGAGGATAAGTTCATTAGTGTTACCAGCCTCAGAAATTGCAGCCCAAAGAAATTCTTCACAGAGTTCAAGTAACAGACACATCTCAACATCAACTGTTCAGAGGAGACTGCGTGAATCAGGCCTTCATGGTCGAATTGCTGCAAAAAAAACACTACTAAAGGACACCAATAATAAGAAGAGACTTGCTTGGGTCAAGAATCACAGGCAATGGACATTAGACCGGTGGAAATGTGTCCTTTGGTCTGTTGAGTCCAAATTGGTAATTGATCATTTCTGCATGTGTATTTCCCACTGTAAAGCATGGAAGTGGAGGTGTGATGGTGTGGGGGTGCTTTGCTGGTGACAATGTCTGTGATTTATTTAGAATTCAAGGCACACTTGACCAGCATGGCTACCACAGCATTCTGCAGCGATACACCATCCCATATGGTTTGGACTTAGTGGGACTATCATTTGTTTTTCAACAGGACAATGACAAAACACACTTCCACGCTGTGTAAAGGCTTACTTTACCAAGAAGTGATGGAGTGCTGTGTCTGTGACTATCATTAAATGTTAAGACTTATTCTATCAAATCAATTCTCCATGTGTAATTATTATTTCGTGATTAAACTATTCATGTAAACTTTAATTAACTAGGAAGTCGGGGCACCATGGGAAAATGTTTATAGAGTCTCTATTTCCCAAATCGACTCTTCAGATATTTTCATATCTTATTGATTAGTCTTCTATTAATGTATCATTATTTCCTCATCAGTTCTCATTACTGAACGTTGCAAACCCTTGGATATCTGCACAAACCCTATTCCCATAATGAATCAGCATGTCACGCCCTGACCTTAGAGATCCTTTTTATGTCTCTATTTTGGTTTGGTCAGGGCGTGAGTTGGGGTGGGCATTCTATGTTTTGTGTTCTATGTTTTCTATTTATGTGTGTTTGGCCGGGTGTGGTTCTCAATCAGAGGCAGCTGTCTATCGTTGTCTCTGATTGAGAACCATATTTAAGTAGCCTTATCCCACCTGTGTAGTTATTTTCTGTTTTGTGAGTCTGCACCAGACAGAACTGTTTCGCTTGTGCCGCTTTGTTATATTTAGTTCTAGTGTTCAGTTTGATAAAAAATCATGAACACGTACCACGCTGCACCTTGGTCCTCTTCTTCAAACAGCCGTTACACCGCAAAATACAATTTGGCTTAATTATATTTACTAACTAACTACCTAAACAAATCACAGAAATACATAAACCAACAATATAGTTATTGGTTACTAACACAATCTATTGATAAGTCCCTAGTGGGCTTAACCGGTATGACAGCTTGGTAGACAATGGAATGGGGTGGGGACACAAATAGCGGAAAGACAAAATGGTTTCACTACACACAGTTGATAATTATATCAATTGACATGCTAATCCTTTGCACATGAACGGCCGCTCATTTGAAAATAATTGCAAGGTATATATTTACGCCCTTATGTCGTTGTCTTCTCTGTTGGAATCGCCGGTCCATCTGCTGGAGAGTCAGTTCATCAGAGAGTCTGGTTAACTTCCCCAGAAGTCACAATGTCTTTCATGGATACGCCAGGCGTACACATGGTCGTTGCATAGAATAGATGCTTCTGTGGTTGTCAGTATTCTTGTACTAGACTTACGGAATTTCCAGCTGCAGACTAGTAATTCTACATCTAGGATTTTATTTTATTCTGTAGCGATCGATAGTCTCAGAGTTGAACCATTTCCAGCCGTGTAGCCAACACTACACGCTGTCTGGTCTCCTGGGCCTATAGAGTTGTTGTTCTCAACCATTTCAACATGTAGCGTCAGCTCCATATTTTCTGGTCTAATGTAAATTTAGTCAGGAGTGGGTTTTATACACTTCTGAGAAAAGGGCGGTCCATGATGTCGACGTAACGTCTATGCTCACATGGCCACTGATTTGGTTGACTTTATACGAATTTTCAAATTTTCTCATTTAGAAGGTTAACATCACATTACATCTTTTCACAAATTGTGTCATGTTTAATCAGATACGTTTCACAATATGTAAACCCCATAATTAAGAAGTGTACACAACCAAAGACACAGTCATGAGTGTTTCCTGTCCCTCATGAGATCACCAAATGAAACACACTTGTCATGACTGTTCTTTAAGTGTCCACAGACCACTCCCACATTCTCAAAAATATAAATAGTGTTTAATTATTCAAACTTTTGATGTCCAAGGGTCTCTCTGTGTTGCACAGTTTCCATTCCAATATCGAACACGTCAGAGCATAGAGTTAGCATATTTTAAGACCGCAATAAAACAGCTGACTTCCCGCTCTCCCCCTCTAAGAGAGAGAGCACACTTTAGAGCAAACCAACTGTAACCTTCAGATCATCACAGGAGAGTTATGACAGCAGCATCAGATGACCTGGCTTCCACAATCCCCCGACCTCAACCAAATTGAGACGGTTTGGCATGAGTCGGACCGCAGAGTGAAGGAAAAGCAGCCAACAAGCGCTCAGCATATGTGGGAACTCCTTCAAGACTGTTCCAGGTGAAGCTGGTTGAGAGAATGCCAAGAGTGTGCAAAGCAATTTGAAGAACCTCAAATCTAAAATATATTTTGATATGTTTAACACTTTTTTGGTTACTACATGATTCCGTGTTATTTCATAGTTTTGACGTCTTCACTGTTATTCTACAATGTAGAAAATGGTAAGAATAAAGAAAAACCCTTGAAAGAGTATGTGCGCTAAAACTTTTGACTGGTAGTGTATATATTTTCTGAGCTTTCTTATATCTCCTAGATATAGCACAAACACTTCAAAACCTTGTTTCTTATTATTTCTTTTTTTGATTGGCTTTTTTGCCATTTATGAATGTGCTATTCAATACGTTTCTCTGGGCTATATTAGTAAAGGCCAAATTCAATATTTTATCAAATCTTTTTTGTATATATCTTTTTTATACCTCAAGGGGTCCTACAATTTTATTTGATGGTTTTCCCCCATATCCACTCCTTCTCCCAACAGTAGGGCCTGCTCCGCTCCTTCTTCCATCAGTTAAAAGTGCAGTGCCCAGCTGATAATCCCCCGACAATTGCCTTGAAACTGAACCTAAGGCAAAACTATACCGAACAAAAATATAAATGCAACATGCAACAATTTTAACAATTTTACTGAGTTACACTTTGTTTAAGGACATCAGTCAATTGGAAAAAAATCATTAGGCCCTAATCTATGGATTTTTGTCATGACTGGGCAGGGACACAGCCATGGGTGGGCCTGGCAGGGCATAGGACCACCCACTGGGGAGCCAAGCCCAGACAATCATAATTTGTTTTTCCCCATAAAATGGTTTTATTACAGACAGAAATACTAGTTTAATCAGCTGTCTGATGGCTGGTCTCAGACTATCCCTCAGGTGAAGAAGCTGGGCTGTCGTTGTTCCACATGGTCTGTGGTTGTGAGGCCGGTTGGACGTACCGCCCAATTCTATAACACAGCGTTGGAGTTGGCTTCTTGTCGAGAAATTAAACTTCAATTCTCTGCCACCAGTTATGGTAGACATTTATGCAGTCAGCATGCCAATTGCATGCTCCCTCAAAACTTGAGACATCTGTGGCATTGTGTTGTGTGACAAAATGGCACATTTTAGGGTGGCCTTTTGCTGTCCCCAGCACAAGGTGCACCTATGTAAAGATCATGTTGTTTAATCAGCTTCTTGATATGCCAAACCTGTCAGGGGGATGGATTATCTTGGCAAAGGATAAATGCTCACTAACAGGGCTGTAAACAAATTGTGCACAACATTTAAGAGAAATTAGCTTTTTGTGCTTATGGAACATTTCTGGGATCTTTTATTTCAGCTCAGAAAACATGGGACCAACACTTTACATGTTGCATTTATATTTTTGTTCAGTATAATTTCACACATGATGAACAGATGAACCTTGCCTAAATTATTAAAGTATGATGGGGAGAATGGGTGAGTTGATGAGCAAAGGGAAGCAAAAGAAGCATAATTATTTAATCACAAATTGGGAATGAAGGCCATTCCATTGTGTTTATTGATTCTAATTATATGCCTAATCTTAAAACGGTATGTACCCTATATCAGTTCAACGAATCAAAGCAGTCTTATCAGTCTACTCTGGTCTACTTGGAACAGTCTACACAGCGAGAGCGTGTGTAATTGTACATGCTTTCAATCTCTGGGAAGATATCCACATCCAGCAGCAGGCGCGAGTGGCGGGGGATGTGGTGATGAGTCAATGGGAGCAATGTCACCATGGACAATTTCTTCACTTTGCTATCATTGGCAAACAAGTTGCTTGCAACGAAAACAAGTCTGACCTCACCATGAACAGGAGCTCCCTCCCTCTGCGCAAAGTAAGGCACCTTCACAACCACTGTACTCCACAACAGTGCTGAAGAATGACAAGACAAAGGGACACAATCAAGAGAAAACTGGATACTATTACACAGTACAACAAAAAAAGGTATGTCAAAGTGTGTCAAGCAAGTGTAAGTCACGAAAATTGTGTCAAATGTTAGGAAAAGGGATAACTGTTAAAGGAAATCAAACTGAAGCCATTGCGTGAAGATGCACACAAGTATGAGCTGACAATAATTGGCTATTTTTGACTGCTGTCATATCGACACAAATTCATTATAATGACATTATTGACTTTGTGCCTAGTTTCACTATTAATCAAGGCATGTTGGGCTTATAATTTTGTTTAGGCTGCTGATGTTTTCATAATTTTGGACCTGCTTCTCGGTGGTTGGGGTATTTATAAAAATCAAATGTTGCTAGGTTCCAACTCATATGCTTTCTGTTTCATAGTTGTAACAAAGAAACTTCACAAATAAAATTGATTGAAAACTTGAATGTTGGTGTTTTTTGTAGTTTTTTGTTTTTACATGTAGCCTACGAATCAAATCAAATCAAATGTTATTTGTCACAGTCATAAAACAGGCGTAGACCTCAACTTGAAATGCTTACTTAAAAGCCTTTAACCAACAATGCAGTGAAAAAAACACAAGAAAATTACATAACAAAAAGTAACACAAAAAATGACATAACAATATCAAGGCTATATACAGGGGGCACCGGCATCGACTCAATGTGTGGGGTTAGTCGATGTAATTTATAAAGTGTCCATGCATAGATAATAAACAGCGAGTAGCAGCAGTGGGGGGGGGGAGGTCAATGTAAATTGTCCAGGTGGCCATATGATTAATTGTTCAGCAGCTTTATGCCTTGGACTTGGCGCTCCGGTACTGCTTGCAGTGCGGTAGCAGAGAGAACTGACACCGCCTAATATATAGGTCCTGGATGTCAGGAAGCTTGGCCCTAGTGATGTACTGGGCCGTACGCACTACCCTCTGTAGCGCCTTATGGTCAGATGCCGAGCAGTTGCCATACCAGGTGGCGATGCAACCAGTGCTCTCGATGGTGCAGCTGTAGAACGTTTTGTGGATCTGAGGATCCATGCCAAATCTTTTCAGTCTCCTGAGGGGGAAAAGGTGTGCCCTATTAACAACTGTCTTGGTGTGTTTGGACCATGATAGTTCGTTGGTGATGTGTACGCCAAAGAACTTGAAACTCTCGACCCGCTCCACTTCAGCCCCGTCGATGTTAATGGGGGCTTGTTCGACCCTCCTTTTCCCATAGTCCACTATCAGCTCCTTTGTCTTGCGCACATTGAGGAAGATGTTGTTGTCATGGCACCATACTGCCAGGTCTCTGACCTCCTCCCTATAGGCTGTCTCATCGTTGTCGGTGATCAGGCCTACCACTGTTCTGTCGTCAGCAAACTTAATGATGATGTTGAAGTCGTGCTTGGCCACACAGTTGTGGGTGAACAGGGAGTACAGGAGGGGACTAAGCACACACCCCTGAGGGGCCCCAGTGTTGAGGATCAGCATGGCAAATGTGTTGTTGCCTACCCTTACCACCTGGGGGTGGCCCGTAAGAAAGTCCAGGATACAGTTGCAGAGGGAGGTGTTTAGTCCCAAGGTCCTTAGCTTAGTGATGAGCTTTGTGGGCACTTTGATGATGAACGCTAAGATGTAGTCAATCAACAGTATAGTCACACCATTCTCATTCTTGTCCAGGTGGGAAAGGGCAGTGTGGAGTGCGATTGAGATTGCATCATCTGTGGATCTGTTGGGGCAGTATGCAAATTGGAGTGGGTCTAGGGTTTCTGGAATGATGGTGTTGATGTGAGCTATGACCAGCCTTTCAAAGAACTTCATGGCTGCCGAATTGAGTGCTATAGGGCAGGAATCATTTAGGCAAGTTAACTTTCCTTTCTTGGGCACAAGGACTATGGTGGTCTGTTTGAAACATGAAGGTATTACAGACTCATTCAGGGAGAGGTTGGAAATGTCAGTGAAACCTCATGGCTTTGTGAATGTTGACCTGTTTAAAGGTCTTACTCACATCGGCTACGGAGAGCGTGATTACATAGTTGTCCGGAAACAGCTGGTGCTCTCATGCATGATTCAGTGTTGCTTGCCTTGAAATAAAATACATAAATGCATAAAATACATTTAGCTCGTCTGATAGGCTCGTGTCACTGGGCAGCTCACGGCTGGGTTTCCATTTGTAGTCTGTAATATTTTTCAAGCCCTGTTACATCCGAGGTGCATCAGAGCCTGTGTAGTAGGATTCAATCTTAGTCCTGTATTGACGCTTTGCCTGTTTGATGGTTTGCCTGAAGTAGTGGGATTTCTTATAACCTTCCGGATTAGTGTCCCACTCCTTGAAAGTGGCAGCTCTAGCCCTAGTTGGCTCTAGTTGGCTTGGTGCGGGTGGTGCCTGTAATCCATGGCTTCTGTTTGGGAAATGTATGTACGGTCACTGTAGGGACGACATCGTCGATGCACTTATTGATGAAGCCTGTGACTGATGTGGTGTGCTCCTCAATCCCATTGGATGAATCCCGGAACTTATTCCAGTCTGTGCTAGCAAAATAGTTCTGTAGTGTAGCATTCATGTCATCTGACCACTTCCGTATTGAGTGAGTCACCTGCTTTAGTTTTCGCTTGTAAGCTGGAATCAGGAGGATAGAATTATGGTCATATTTGCTAAATGGAGGGCGTGGGAGAGCTTTGTATGAGTCTCTGTGTGTGGAGTAACGGTGGTTGCACATGTGACATGCTGGTAGAAATAATGTAAAACAGATTTAAGTTTGCCTGCATTAACTTCCCTGGCCACTAGGAGCACCACTTCTGGATGAGCATTTTCTTGTCAGCTTATGGCCTCATACAAATCGTTGAGTGCGGTATTAGTGTCAGCATCAGTTTGTGGTGGTAAATAGATGGCTACGAATAATATAGATTAGAAATCTCTTGGTAGATAGTGTGGTCTACAGTTTATCATGAGGTATTCTACCTCAGGTGAGCAATACCTCAAGACTTCTTTAATATTAGACATTGCGCACCAGCTGTTATTGATAAATAGACACACACCCCCGACACTCATATTACCAGATGTAGTGCTCTGTCCTGCCGATGCACATAGAAGTCAGCCAGCTCTATATTATCTGTGTCATGGTTCAGCCACGTCTTGGTGAAACATAAGCTATTATAGTTTTTAATGTACCGTTTGGTAGGTTAGTCTTAGTCCTAGGTCGTCAAGTTTGTTTTCCAATGATTGTACATTGGCCAATAATACGGAGGGAATTGATGGTTTACCTACTCGTCGGCAAATTCTTACAAGGCACCCCGCCCACCTCCCCCTTTTCCTCCGTCTTTTCTTCACGCTGATGACGGGATTTTGGCCTTGTGTTGTCAAAGCAGTATATCCTTCGCATCTAAAAATGTTTAGTCCAGTTCGAGGTGAGTAATCGCTGTTCTGATGTCCAGAAGCTCTTTTCGGTAGCAACAACATTATATACAAAATGAGTAACAAACAATGCCAAAAAATGAACAAAATAGCACAGTTGGTTTGGAGCCCGTAAAACATTAGCCCCCCCCGGCCACAAAATCTCCAGTAACATAAACTAATGAAAATGCTATTGTGTTATTTTAAATAAAATAGAAATCATATTCCAATGTTACCCAGGGCCTTCATAAACACAACCAATATTATTTTTTTGCTATAGAATATATTAAATATATTAATTACACTTAAAAGGTGATTATGGCTACACAGGAGAATGTCAAGGATACAGAAGACGACTGGTTTATGTCCTTTGGCAAACTTTTTTTCCCGAAAGTATCTTGAAGGACTGAAGAACTTCAAACATCATTCATAAATTAGACCTTGCATACCATGAAAATAATTCCCAATCTAACTAAGTACATTGTGTCTGATTAATGGGACGAACATGTTTAGTGACCTCCTATAGTACCTGTAATGTATTCCGGAATCAGAGAAGCACTTCATTTCTCAAACAGAGCTAGTCCTTGAGGTCCGAAGTTTGTTAACACACCTCATTCCATCTTACTCTCTGGTCTAGGTACTTTTAAGTGAATTTCTAAGTTGCATTGTGGCTTTCAAACAACAATAAACCTGTATTCTTCTGTATCCTTGACATTCTCTTGTTTAGCCATAATCACTTTTTAAAAGCACAGTCACTAACCCGTTTGGCTGACTAGAGCCCTGAACAATGACCCTATTAGCTTTAGAGTGCACAACTTTTGAGTGTGTCTGTGTGAATCCTCATAGAAAAGGGTATAATTTTATATTCTGGAAGGGTGGTCACATTTGTATAGAGTGCAAAGCAAGTGGGCTGACATTCACATTTGATAGTGTGCAGCTCCATGTGCCATTGTAAAATGTTCATTTTGGAAGGTTAGGGCTTTTCTATAAAACACATTGTATTCTGGAGAATTTAAAGGACACAAAATAATACAGGTTTATGTTGGTTTGAAAAGCCATAGCAAGTAACCTTGCCGCGCAAACAAACGCAGTATAAGAAATGCAATCATATGAGCATATGCATAATGAAGATGCATGGTGATGATGTATCAACCGTGGAACCGAAACAGTAGACCTATTTTCAAATATGACATGGTATATTATTATATTATAATAGATATGCTTGTTGCTAGCACAGATCCTTATTAGAATTTCCTCACAGAATAAAACAAATTATATTCTTAAAGGGGGATCCCATTTGCAAACCAAGTATGTTGACAACTCGGACAAAACAGAGATGCTTCTTCTAGGTCCCAAGAAACAAAGAGATATTCTGTTGAATCTGACAATTAATCTGGATGGTTGTACAGTCGTCTCAAATAAAACTGTGAAGTACCTCAGCGTTACTCTGGACCCTGATCTCTCTTTTCACGAACATATCAAGACTGTTTCAAGGACAGCTTTTTTCCACCTACGTAACTTTGCAAAAATCAGAAACTTTCTGTCCAAAAAGGATGCAGAAAAAATAATCCATGCTTTTGTTACTTCTAGGTTAGACTACTGCAATGCTCTACTTTCCGGCTACACGGATAAAGCACTAAACACACTTCAGTTAGTGCTAATTTCCTGTGCTAGCCTCCCTACACTGGCTTCCTGTTAAGGCAAGGGCTGATTTCAAGGTTTTACTGCTAACCTACAAAGCATTACATGGGCTTGGACCTACCTATCTTTCTGACTTGGTCCTGCCGTACATACCTACACGTACGCTATGGTCACAAGATGCAGGCCTCCTAATTGTCCCTAGAATTTCTAAGCAAACAGCTGGAGGCAGGGCTTTCACCTATAGAGCTCCATTTTTATGGAATGGTCTGCCTACCCATGTGAGAGACGCAGACTCGGTCTCAACCTTTAAGTCTTTAGTGAAGACTCATCTCTTCAGTGGGTCATATGATTGAGTGTAGTCTGGTCCAGGAGTGTGAAGGTGAACGGAAAGGCTCTGGAGCAACGAACCGCTCTTGCTGTCTCTTCCTGGCCGGTTCCCCTCTCTCCACTGGGATTCTCTGCCTCTAACCTTATTACAGGGGCTGAGTAACTGTCTTACTGGTGCTCTTTCATGCCATCCCTAGGAGGGGTGCATCACTTGAGTGGGTTGAGTCACTGACGTGATCTTCTTTTCTGGGTTGGTGCCCCCCCTTGGGTTGTGCCGTGGCGGAGATATTTGTGGGCTATACTCGGCTTTGTCTCAGGATGGTAAGTTGGTGGTTGACGATATCCCTCTAGTAGTGTGGGGCTGTCCTTTGGCAAAGTAGGTGGGGTTATATCCTTCCTGTTTGTCCCTGTCCGGGG
Source organism: Oncorhynchus tshawytscha (assembly GCF_018296145.1). Lineage (NCBI taxonomy): Eukaryota > Metazoa > Chordata > Actinopteri > Salmoniformes > Salmonidae > Oncorhynchus > Oncorhynchus tshawytscha. The sequence goes on from NC_056453.1 coordinate 24,136,953, forward strand.
TATCATCGGATGGGGCCACAGTGTCTCCTGACCCCTCCTGTCTCAGCCTCCAGTATTTATGCTGCAGTAGTTTATGTGTCGGGGGGGCTATGGTGAGTTTGTTATATCTGGAGTACTTCTTCTGTCTTATCCTGTGTCCTGTGTGAATTTAAGTATGCTCTCTTTAATTCTCTCTTTCTCTCTTTCTCTCGTAGGACCTGAGCCCTAGGACCATGCCTCAGGACTACCTGGCATGATGACTCCTTGCTGTCCCCAGTCCACCTGGCCGTGCTGCTGCTCCAGTTTCAACTGTTCTGCCTGCGGCTATGGAATCCTGATCTGTTCACCGGATGTGCTACCTGTCCCTGACTTGCTGTTTTCAACTCTCTAGAGACAGCAGAAGTGGTAGAGATACTCTTAATGATCGGCTATGAAAAGCCAACTGACATTTGCTGTACCCTCGACAGCTACTGTGATTATTATTATTTGACCATGCTGGTCATTTATGAACATTTGAACATCTTGGCCATGTTCTGTTATAATCTCCACCCGGCACAGCCAGAAGAGGACTGGCCACCCCTCATAGCCTGGTTCCTCTCTAGGTTTCTTCCTAGGTTTTGGCCTTTCTAGGGAGTTTTTCCTAGCCACCGTGCTTCTACACCTGCATTGCTTGCTGTTTGGGGTTTTAGGCTGGGTTTCTGTACAGCACTTTGAGATATCAGCTGATGTACGAAGGGCTATATAAATACATTTGATTTGATTTGATTCACATTGGACAGCTCCATATGCCATTGTAAAAGGTTTGTTTTGTAAGGTTAGGCCTACTCTATAAAAGGCGTTGTGTTCTGAATTAGGCACAAGTAAACATAATACAAGTAAAGAAGGGTAAGTGAACAACCTTGGAAATATTTTCTCTTCTGTCAACTTGAAAACCTTGGTTTGAACAACAATCATTCCAGACAGCCGTTCCAAGGTAAATAACATTGTGATTTAGAATGTCCCTGCTGACACTGTTTTCTTGTTTCACAATTGTTAATTTCTTATTATTCTACTTTTTGCACAGACAAATTAGTCACCAGCATTTAATTGGAAATGGAGTGTGTTATATTTGACAATTAGTGGGCACACACACACACACACACACACACACACACACACGCACGCACGCACGCACTTACGCACGCACTTACGCACGCACTTACGCACGCACACACACACACGCACACACACACACACCCCTCAATGCAATGTTGGCTCATACAAACTAGTAAACGACTAACGCTCGTTCTTTCAGTCAAATAACATTTGAATATCTCATTATGTTGAGATATGTGTAGTGGGTAGGGTGTGTGTGTGTGTGTGTGTGTGTGTGTGTGTGTGTGTGTGTGTGTGGCTGTGCCAGTGCATCGTAGTGGGTGGGTGTTAGCCTACACTGAATGCCGAGTTCAGATTCAGTTCAGTTTGTGGCGTCTTACCTTAAACACAAACGGGTTGGAAACACAACCCACCTGAGGTTATACAGTTGAAGTTGGAAGTTTACATACACTGAGGTTGGTGTCAATAAACTTGTTTTTCAACCATTCCACAAATGTCTTGTTAAGAAACTATAGTTTTGGCAAGTCGGTTAGGATATCTACTTTGTGCATGACACAAGTCACTTTTCCAACAATTGTTTACAGACAGATTATTTCACTTTTCCCAATTCCAGTGGGTCAGAAGTTTACATACACTAAGTTGACTGTGCCTTTAAACAGCTTGGAAAATTCCAGAAGATGATGTCATTGCTTTAGAAGCTTCTGATAGGCTAATTGACATCATTTGACTTCACAAAATCGATGGCATCATGAGGATGGAAAATGAAGTGGATATATTGAAGCAACATCTCAAGACATCAGTAAGGAAGTTAAAGCTTGGTCGCAAATGGGTCTTCCAAATGGACAATGACCCCAAGCATACTTCCAAAGTTGTGGCAAAATGGCTTAAGGACAACAAAGTCAAGGTATTGGAGTGGCCATCACAAAGCCCTGACCTCAATCCTATAGAAATGTGTGGGCAGAACTGGAAAAGCATGTGCGAGCAAGGAGGCCTACAAACCTGACTCAGTTACACCAGATCTGTCAGGAGGAATGGGCCAAAATTCACTCAACTTGTTGTGGGAAGCTTGTGGAAGGCTACCCAAAATGTTTGATCCAGGTTAAATCATTTAAAGGTAATGCTTCCAAATACTAATTGAGTGTATGTAAACTTCTGACCCACTGGGAATGTGATGAAAGAAATACAAGCTTAAATAAATCATTCTCTCTACTATTTTTCTGACATTTCACGTTCTTAAAATAAAGTGTTGATCCTAACTGACCCAAGACAGGGAATTTTTACTCCGATTAAATATCAAGAATGGTGAAAAACAGAGTTCAAATGTATTTGGCTAAGATGTATGTAAACATTTGACTTCAACTGTATGTTATATATTTACTGCTTTTATTGGTTTCATTAGATGAATTAGCCTGAACTACAGCTAAAGTGTTAGCCTCATCTCATCCCACTGCTGATAATGATAATGTTCACCAAATACTGTATGTTCCCCCTCTCCACTATTAAAGTCAGACAGTATTAACATGCTAATTTATACAAAACCTCAGCTGTCCTTGCTACGCCCACCCCTTCTCTCCCCCAGTGCACCCATCCACCCCTCTCAAAGAGGGTTATCTCAACAATTATGAAAAATGACTCCAGAAAATGTGATCTGACACATTATCTCAACATTAAGAGAGTTTGAGAGAACAATACATTTGGGTTTTGAGGCTTATTAATCAAGTTATGAGAGGGTAAAGAGTTGCCAGTTAAATGTCACTGTCAATCTTACTGAAACTCACTTTTCCCTCTCACTGCCAAAGAGACGTCATCTCAACCAGATGGTGGTATTTATAGACGTAGTGTTTTTGTCTTCTCCTCTTTGGACTGGTCACATTCTATGTGTTCGCCAAGGGAGGTCATTGTAGGCAACTCATAGGACTATGTCCATTGGTAACTTACTGTAGAGAGAGTGATTGGAAGAGCAAAGCTTCAGAGCGGGCTTTTTGGAAATCTCATGAGAACACATAAAACATCATAGAACTTCAAAGGTGACTCCCAAACGACAGCCCTATGGGCCCTTGACAAAAATATTGCACTATATAGCGAATAAGGTGCCATTTGAGATGCAATTCAAGACAACCATAGCCAAGTCTGTCTGCATGAACTATGAACCATCAGACAAAACACGTCCTTCAACAGCACTATTCAACTTGTTTTTCATTTAACTTCATTCATAACATCTACAGGTACCTTAAGCCTAAGTGTTGGGGCTTGGTATACAGTATAATTAGGGAAATTGTTGTGATATAAGGGATGAGTTTCAAATCAAATCAAATCAAATTTTATTTGTCACATACACATGGTTAGCAGATGTTAATGCGAGTGTAGCGAAATGCTTGTGCTTCTAGTTCCGACAATGCAGTAATAACGAGCAAGTAATCTAACTAACAATTCCAAAAAAAACTACTGTCATACACAGTGTAAGGGGATAAAGAATATGTACATAAGGATATATGAATGAGTGATGGTACAGAGCAGCATAGGCAAGATACAGTAGATGATATCGAGTACAGTATATACATATGAGATAAGTATGTAAACCAAGTGGCATAGTTAAAGTGGCTAGTGATACATGTATTACATAAGGATGCAGTCGATGATATAGAGTACAGTATCAACGTATGCATATGAGATGAACAATGTAGGGTAAGTAACATTATATAAGGTAGCATTGTTTAAAGTGGCTAGCGATACATTTACATCATTTCCCATCAATTCCCATGATTAAAGTGGCTGGAGTAGAGTCAGTGTCATTGACAGTGTGTTGGCAGTAGCCACTCAATGTTAGTGGTGGCTGTTTAACAGTCTGATGGCCTTGAGATAGAAGCTGTTTTTCAGTCTCTCGGTTCCAGCTTTGATGCACCTGTACTGACCTCGCCTTCTGGATGGCAGCGGGGTGAACAGGCAGTGGCTCGGGTGGTTGATGTCCTTGATGATCTTTATGGCCTTCCTGTAGCATCGGGTGGTGTAGGTGTCCTGGAGGGCAGGTAGTTTGCCCCCGGTGATGCGTTGTGCAGACCTCACTACCCTCTGGAGAGCCTTACGGTTGAGGGCGGTGCAGTTGCCATACCAGGCGGTGATACAGCCCGCCAGGATGCTCTCGATTGTGCATCTGTAGAAGTTTGTGAGTGCTTTTGGTGACAAGCCGAATTTCTTCAGCCTCCTGAGGTTGAAGAGGCGCTGCTGCGCCTTCCTCACGATGCTGTCTGTGTGAGTGGACCAATTCAGTTTGTCTGTGATGTGTATGCCGAGGAACTTAAAACTTGCTACCCTCTCCACTACTGTTCCATCGATGTGGATGGGGGGGTGTTCCCTCTGCTGTTTCCTGAAGTCCACAATCATCTCCTTAGTTTTGTTGACGTTGAGTGTGAGGTTATTTTCTTGACACCACACTCCGAGGGCCCTCACCTCCTCCCTGTAGGCCGTCTCGTCGTTGTTGGTAATCAAGCCTACCACTGTTGTGTCGTCCGCAAACTTGATGATTGAGTTGGAGGCGTGCATGGCCACGCAGTCGTGGGTGAACAGGGAGTACAGGAGAGGGCTCAGAACGCACCCTTGTGGGGCCCCAGTGTTGAGGATCAGCGGGGAGGAGATGTTGTTGTCTACCCTCACCACCTGGGGGCGGCCCGTCAGGAAGTCCAGTACCCAGTTGCACAGGGCGGGGTCGAGACCCAGGGTCTCGAGCTTGATGACGAGCTTGGAGGGTACTATGGTGTTGAATGCCGAGCTGTAGTCGATGAACAGCATTCTCACATAGGGATGGTATAGGGATTGATAGGGATTGATTGAATATGTCCGTAAACACACCGGCCAGCTGGTCTGCGCATGCTCTGAGGGCGCGGCTGGGGATGCCGTCTGGGCCTGCAGCCTTGCGAGGGTTAACACGTTTAAATGTCTTACTCACTTCGGCTGCAGTGAAGGAGAGACCGCATGTTTCCGTTGCAGGCCGTGTCAGTGGCACTGTATTGTCCTCAAAGCGGGCAAAAAGTTATTTAGTCTGCCTGGGAGCAAGACATCCTGGTCCGTGACTGGGCTGGGTTTCTTCCTGTAGTCCGTGATTGACTGTAGACCCTGCCACATACCTCTTGTGTCTGAGCCGTTGAATTGAGATTCTACTTTGTCTCTGTACTGGCGCTTAGCTTGTTTGATAGCCTTGCGGAGGGAATAGCTGCACTGTTTGTATTCAGTCATGTTACCAGACACCTTGCCCTGATTAAAAGCAGTGGTTCGTGCCTTCAGTTTCACACGAATGCTGCCATCAATCCACGGTTTCTGGTTAGGGAATGTTTTAATCGTTGCTATGGGAACGACATCTTCAACGCACGTTCTAATGAACTCGCACACCGTATCAGCGTATTCGTCAATGTTGTTGTCTGACGCAATACGAAACATCTCCCAGTCCACGTGATGGAAGCAGTCTTGGAGTGTGGAGTCAGCTTGGTCGGACCAGCGTTGGACTGACCTCAGCGTGGGAGCTTCTTGTTTTAGTTTCTGTCTGTAGGCAGGGATCAACAAAATGGAGTCGTGGTCAGCTTTTCCGAAAGGGGGGCGGGGCAGGGCCTTATATGCGTTGCGGAAGTTAGAGTAACAATGATCCAGGGTCTTTCCACCCCTGGTTGCGCAATCGATATGCTGATAAAATTTAGGGAGTCTTGTTTTCAGATTAGCCTTGTTAAAATCCCCAGCTACAATGAATGCAGCCTCCGGATAAATCGTTTCCAGTTTGCAGAGAGTTAAATAAAGTTCGTTCAGAGCCATCGATGTGTCTGCTTGGGGGGGGATATATACGGCTGTGATTATAATCGAAGAGAATTCTCTTGGTAGATAATGCGGTCTACATTTGATTGTGAGGAATTCTAAATCAGGTGAACAGAAGGATTTGAGTTCCTGTATGTTTCTTTCATCACACCATGTCACGTTGGCCATAAGACATACGCCCCCGCCCGTCTAATGTTATACAAATCTGACAAAGCCCTTTAAGTCTGAACAATGGGTTATGAAATCCATGAATAGCCATTGAAGTGAAATAAATCCAGCTGTGCCAATGTCTCATGTTACCGTGAATACAAGGACCATTAAGCACAAATGCCTGGTTCAGTTAGAAGGGATCAACCTGACCAGCCAGTGGAAAAGATTCAGTACACTCAAAAAACTGCTGGGTTAAAAACAACCCAATTTGAGTAAATATTGGACAGATCACCAGTTGGGTTATTTTCGCCCAGCCAGTTGGGCCACTCAGTTTGGTTGTTGGGTTATTGATGATGAGTTACTGAGATATTACCCACCAGGTATGTGTCTAGGTCTTTGTGGGCTCAACTGAGGGAAATATGTTCCACTATCTTCCACAGTCTATGGTAGAAAGAAATCCATTATTCTGAGTTATAACAGTGAAGAAGAAGGATTTTCATTTCTCACCCTCACTGTGTCATGAATAAATGATGAGGTGTGTTTGAATGAATCGCTCCCCTTTTCTCGATATCCTTTACTGTGTGCCCGTTCTAAAGTTCTCTAAATGGCAGACAGGCCAGTACATTTCTTTTTACAAGCCAGGTGCTGTTAATCTGATCAAGGGAAGAAAGTTATCTCACATTAGCCAATGGCTGTGTCCTTCTGGCCAATTTCTGTGTCCTTCTGGCCAATGTCTGTGTCCTTCTGCAGAAATGTATCTCACATTAACCAATTCCATCCTGGGTCCTCTTACAGGAGAGACCTACTAGCCTGGCCCACTGAATTGCTGTGAGAGGTTTGAAGAAGGCTGAATCATGTTGTTCCATCATTAAAAAAATATACAAAATAAGAAGCTTTACACAATATCCTCATAATACAAAAAGTTAATACAGTATGGATAAAGGACTCCTAGTCCATAGGTCATACAAACTGTATGTTAATTCCATACAATCAAGCGATTTACTGTCTTCTTAAAACCTCTTAGAGCTACTCCCCTACTTTTTTCCATTTCCGCCTGAAGACATACCCAAATCTAACTGCCTGTAGCTCTGGCCCAGAAGCAAGGATATGCATATTCTTGGTACCACTTGAAAGAAAACACTCTGAAGTTTGTGTAAATGTGAATTGAATGTAGGAGAATATAACACAATAGATCTGGTTTAGATAATACAATGGAAAAAAAACATACTTTTTTTGTATCATCATCTTTAAAATGAACAAGATAAAACAAACATTCAGATAGGATGATGGGGACAATTTCAGTGAAAAACATAAGAGGGAAACAGTACTTGTGCAAAGTTGAATGATAACTTCCAAAATGAGTGTGCTACATGACATGTATCATGAAGTCACCCAGGTGTCCCACACAAGTAGCCCAAATGTAGTGAAGGTATACATTTTGAAACAAATAACTATATACAAAACACCAAAATTGTATTCTAAAACACCCCCCCTCCCAAAAAAATGGAGAAAAAAATGTATACATTTCCAAAATAACATGGGTAACTATTTACACACTTTCAATATTTGGAAGACCCTCAGTCCTCTATCAAATCAAATGTATTTATATAGCCCTTCGTACATCAGCTAATATCTCAAAGTGCTGTACAGAAACCCAGCCTAAAACCCCAAACATTAAGTAATGCAGGTGTAGAAGCACGGTGGCTAGGAAAAACTCCCTAGAAAGGCCAAACCTAGCAAGAAACCTAGAGAGGAACCAGGCTATGAGGGGTGGCCAGTCCTATTCTGGCTGTGCCGGGGGAGATTATAACAGAACATGGCCGAGGTTTTCAAACGTTCATAGATGAACAGCAGGGTCAAATAATAATAATCACAGTAGTTGTAGAGGATGCAACAGGACAGCACCTCAAGAGTAAATATGAACAGTTTAGGGTTACATAGCTGCAGGCAGAACAGTTGAAACTGGAACAGCAGCAAGGCCAGGTGGACTGGGGACAGCAAGGAGTCAACATGCCAGGTAGTCCTGACGCATGGTCCTAGGGCTCAGGTCCTCCGAGAGAGAGAGAAAGAGTGAATTAGAGAGAGCATACTTAACACTTTTTTGGTTACTACATGATTCCATATGTGTTATTTCATAGTGTTGATGTCTTCACTATTAGTCTGTAGAAAGTAGTAAAAATAAAGAAAAACCCTTGAATAAGTAGGTGTCTCCAAACTTTAGACTGGTACCTTATATTTGGCTCATTCATCCCCCCTCCTCTCCCCTGTAACTATTCCCCAGGTCGTTGCTGTAAATGAGAATGTGTTCTCAGACAACTTACCTGGTAAAATAATGGTAAAAAAAATATATATGTAAGGTCCCACAGTTGACAGTGCATGTTAGAGCAAACACCAAGCCATGAGGCCATGAGGTTGAAGGAATTGTCCGTAGAGCTCTGAGACAGGTTTGTGTCGAGGCACAGATCTGGCGAAGGGTACCAGAAAATGTCTGCAGCATTGAAGGTCCCCAAGAACACAGTTGTCTCCATCATTCTTAAATGGAAGAAGTTTCGAACCCCCCAAAGTCTTCCTAGAGCAGGCAGCCTGGCCAAATTTAACAATCAGGGGAGAAGGGCCTTGGTTAGGCAGGTGACTAAGGACCCGATGGTGACTCTGACAGAGCTCCAGAGTTCCTCTGTGGAGATGGGAAAACCTTCCAGAAGGACAACCATCTCTGCAGCACTCCACCAATCAGGCTTAAGGCTTATGGTAGAATGGCCAGACGGAGGCCACTGCTCAGTAAAAGGCACATGACATCCCGCTTGGAGTTTGCCAAAAGGCACCTAAAGGACACAGACCATGAGAAACATGATTCTCTGGTCTGATGAAACCAAGATTGAACTCTTTGGCCTGAATGCCAAGCATCACTTATGGAGGAAACCTGGCACACTCCATATGGTGAAGCATGGTGGTGGCAGCATCATGCTGTGGGGATGTTTTTCAGCATCAGGGACTGGGAGACTAGTCAGGATCGAGGGAAAGATGAGTGGAGCAAAGTATAGAGAGATCCTTGATGAAAACCTGCTCCAGAGTGCTCAGGACCTCAGACTTTCCAACAGGACAATGACCCTTAGCAATCGGGGAGAAGGGCCTTGGTCAGGTTTCTTTCTAGGTTTTGGCCTTTCTAGGGAGTTTTTCCTAGCCACCGTGCTTCTACACCTGCATTGCTTGCTGTTTGGGGTTTTAGGCTGGGTTTCTGTACAGCACTTTGAGATATCAGCTGATGTACGAAGGGCTATATAAATACATTTGATTTGATTTAGTTGTCGAGGGTGCAGCAAGTCAGCACCTCGGGAGTAAATGTCAGTTGGCTTTTCATAACCGATCATTAACAGTAGCTCTACCACTCCTGCTATCTCTAGAGAGTTGAAAACAGCAGGTCTGGGACAGGTAGCACGTCCGGTGAACAGGTCAGGATTCCATAGCCGCAGGCAGAACAGTTGAAACTGGAGCAGCAGCACGGCCAGGTGGACTGGGGACAGCAAGGAGTCATCATGCCAGGTAGTCCTGAGGCATGGTCCTAGGGCTCAGGTCCTCCGAGAGAAAGAGAGAATTAGAGAGCATAATTAAATTCACAGAGTACACCGGATAAGACCGGAGAAGTACTCCAGATATAACAAACTGACCCTAGCCCCCCGACACATAAACTACTGCAGCATAAATACTAGAGGCTGAGACAGGAGGGGTCAGGAGATACTGTGGCCCCATCCAATTGGCATTTCTCAACAAGATCAAAGCAAGTGAATGGATCCAACTGGTATTTATGACTTCACAACTGGTAAATTCCCACCTCCCACTTGGTTACGAATGCAGCGTAAGACCTCTGGGCTCATTTGACTAGTTTGTCCTCTGAGCCATGAATTACTTTCTGACGGTGACCAATTTCAAATTAGTACTGTGAAGTTCAGTCCTTCTTTCCCACACCCTAATGCATAGTAGGGCATGTACATTAAACAGATCAAAATGTATTTTATATTTGAGATACTTCAAAGTAGCCACCCTTTGCCTTTATGACAGCTTTGCTCACTCTTGGCATTCTCTCAACCAGCTTCATGAGGTTATCACCTGGAATGCATTTCAATTAACAGGTGTGCCTTGTTAAAAGTTAATTTGTGGAATTTCCTTCCTTCTTAATGTGTTTGAGTCAATCAGTTGTGTTGTGACAAGGTAAGGTGGGTATACAGAAGACAGCCCTATTTGGTAAAAGATCCAAGTCCGTATTATGGCAAGAACAGCTCAAATAAGCAGGGAGAAATGACAGTCCATCATTACTTTAAGACATGAAGGTCAGTCAATCTGGAAAATTTCAAGAACTTTTAAAGTTTGTTCAAGTGCAGACACAAAAACCATCAAGCACTATGATGAAACTGGCTCTCATGAGGACCGCCACAGGAAAGGTAGACCCAGAGTTACCTCTGCTGCAGAGGATACGGTCATTAGAGTTAACTGCACCGCAGATTGCAGCCCAAATAAATGCTTCACAGAGTTCAAGTAACAGACACATCTCAACATCAACTGTTCAGAGGAGACTTCATGGTCGAATTGCTGCAAAGAAAACACTCCTAAAAGGACACCAATAACAAGAAGAAACTTGCTTGGGCCAAGAAACATGAGCAATGGACATTAAACAGGTTGAAATCTGTCCTTTGCTCTGATGAGACCACATTTGAGAATTTGGGTTCCAACTGCCGTGTCTTTGTGAGATGTAGAGTAGGTGAACAGATGATCTCCACATATGTGGTTCGCACCGTGAAGCATGGAGGAGGAGGTGTGATGGTGTGGGGGTGCCTTCCTGGTGACACTGTCAGTTATTTATTTAGAATTCAAGGCACAGTTATCCAGCATGGGTACCAAAGCCTTCTGCAGCGATACACCATCCCAGCTGGTTTGCGCTTAGTGGGATATAATTTATTTTTCATCAGGACAAGACCCAAAACACCCCTCCAGGCTGTGTAAGCTCTATTTGTCCAAGAAGGAACGTGATGGTGCTACATCAGATGACCTGGCCTCCACAATCACCAGACCTCAACCCAATTGAGATGCTTTGGGACGAGTTGGACCACAGAGTGAAGGAAAAGCAGCCAACAAGTGCTCAGCATATGTGGGAACATCTTCAAGACTGTTGGAAAAGCATTTCTCATGAAGCTAGTTGAGAGAATGACAAGGGTGGTTAAAGCAGTCAACAAGGCGAAAGGGGGCTACTTTGAAGAATATCAAATCTAAAATATATTTTGATATGTTTAACACTTTTTTTGCTTACTACATGATTCAATGTGTTATTTCATAGTGTTGATGTCTTTACCATTATTCTACAATGTAGAAAATAGTTTTTTAAAAACATCCTTGAATGAGTAGGTGTGTCCAAACTTTTGACTGGTACTGTAGACAGGTAGTGTAGTGTGCCTTTCCAAATCCTGTACAATCAATTGAATTTACCATAGGTGGACTCCAATCAACATCTCAAGGATGATCAATGGAAACAGGATGCACCTGATGAGCTCATTTTTGAGTCTCATAGCAATGGGTCTGAATTCTTATGTAAATAGGGTGTTTCTGGTTTAAAAAAAATGTTGCATACATTTGCTAACATTTCTAAAAACCCATTTTTGTTTTGTCATTGTGGGGTGTTGTGTGTAGATTGATTAGGAAAAAAAGTTTGTAGATCAATTGTAGAACAAGGCTGTAACAAAATGTGAAAAAAGGCAAGGGGTCTGAATACTTTCCAAATGTACTGTAGGCCCTGGGCGCTGGTCTCTATGGGTCCTGGTCCCATGGTGGTCAAAAGTAGTGCACACCATGGGTCACCGTGCGACTGAAAAGGCTCCTGGGAAAGCTGGGGGGTGGAGCCGATGTTACAGTCGCACACCCTCAATCACTCGGACGTCTAACGACAAAGTCAAAGTCACGGATGGAGTAAAAGGCGACTTGTTTCAAAGGGAGGTGGGGGCAAAGATAAGACAATAATTAATAACTAATTTCTGGAGGGAATTATTATAAAAGTGTTTTTTGTCCAAATCATACCCTGCTATTACAGCACATTGTGTGAGTGAAGGCACATTCCTATCTCCATTCCCCAGATATCTGCAGGTCAAAACAGAGGAGAACGTTTCAATTTTCACCGACCGATAGTGGATTGTGTGTGGGACAATAATACAGAACGGTTATTTGTTCCCACACTGAAGTTCTGTTTCCTACAAACTGCAAGCTCAGTTTCACAGCTGTGAATAGAACACCCCTTGAACCCTGTATCTTCATGTGCGTTTAGTTTAGTTTTAATTCAGTTCAAACTAAACAGCAGCATGCAACAATGAAGCTAGCAGGCAACAATTGGTGTACTGATATTTGATATTGAGCAATTAATGTCAGATCATGCAGTGCCATTTAAAAGGCTCAAGGTTCGCCTGAGGAATATAAAGGAGCTGACATTTTCAAAGGCCCCTGGTTCCCTGCCACAAAATCTTTTAGCAATTATTCAAATTAATGCTAAACACTGATGACTTTGCCTTTGGATATGGAAACAGAAAATAGAAATGAACAACATGGGAGAACAGTATGAAATGATACACCAGGGAAGGTTAGGATTGTTTGTTGTTGTTGTTGTTGTTGGCTCCATTGTACCGTAGTAGTAGGAGTCCTTTTTTTCTGCCACATCATGTGTGTAACAAAACGTCAAAATGCCACCGTGTGGCTTCTCTGTTTGACATCACTGTACCAGGGATAATGCATGTTTGAATGATTTGCCACCCATGTGACTGCTCAGGCATAAAGCATTTAATCCCCATGTTGGTGTGCAGAATGATAGGAGTTATAGGGTCTCTATGGATGCAACAGTTTACTCAGGAAGGGAAAATGGGATACTGTCAGAAGAGCCATCTCCATGTATAACACAGGATATGGTAGGTATAGGTGATTTTCCCCCTGGTTTAGGTAGGTGATTGTATAACTCGTCCTTGAAGCAGGGGAAGAGAACTCGCTGGTACGGAGACAGTAAGATATCAATGGCTGGCAGACCGTTGGGGACAGCACAAGGGTGCTTCATTATGCACCCATTCAAAAAAGCTGATCCAACCAAGTGGACATTTGTCAAATCCGTCATAATGTATGTGGGTCGTTCTACAAAATGAGTGTCTGATATTTTAAGTGGAAATTGTGCACCAATATTGAACGGTAAAAGCATGTTATATTAAATGAAGTGCTCTTTAATATACAGTAGATCACATGGAGAATTCAGTAAATCGGATTTTTAATATGAATAAAGGCCGGCTAAAATGCCAACATTCAGCATTTTGACATGTCCCTCCATCAACCTTGTGTCACTTCTAGGAAGATTTAAACCCTCTTAATTCCAACATTTCTCCAGGTTTCAGCATCATTGTAAAGCCCTAGTTATTGTGTTCTTTTGACAAAGTCATTTCTGAAGATCATTCTTTATTTCAGGTGATTAGTGGTGTATTAAAGGCTGTCCCTCACAAGGTAAACCCTGTTACGTGAACTGAACTATCGTTTTAATATGGTGAAACTATTACTTTTTAAATATGTTTTGCAAAATAAATATTGAACATATAATAGTCCGATCAGAGTAAAAGCATGTGAGCTGGTTCTGCTTTTTGGTCATGTTCTGATGTTTAGAGTTGAAAAACTGAGCTGTTCAAGCATACCTTCTTTCTGTCACGAAGGGATATATGGCTGATATAGGAAGACATCGTCAAGCCTGTAGGCACTTACTATAGTATGTTTTTATTTCACCTCTTGAGATGGGTAAATGTGTTTTTTTTAATGATGTGCTCTTTATGACAGAATTAAAACGTTTGGTGAAATCCGAAGTTTTCTTGACCAAGTTACACTTCTCAAAAGGAACTGAATTTGTAAAATGACCCATGTGTACTACAGGCCTACAATGTTGTTACTAAAATAGGAATTTGATATATTATGCTGTTTTCATAGCATAATACATGTTTTTGTTTTGTTTTGCCAACTGCTAACCCCCATTCGGATAAAGCTGCTAGAATAGCTAGCCAGATAGAAATCGCTGGTGGAAGTAGACGTTGTTTTAATGTGTAATGCATTTGATTGGTGACGATGACATGATCATGTATTGAGGTTGACATCCATACAAGCATTACACTCAAATTTATATGCCATCATGGTGTGAAATACTGTACACATACACTATACATACAAAAATATGTGGACACCCCTTTAAATGAGTGGATTCTGCTATTTCAGCCATACCAGTTGCTGACAGGTGTGTAAAATCAAGCTCACAGCCATGCAATCTCCATAGACAAACATTGGCAGTAGAATTACCTTTCTGAAGAGCTCAGTGACTTTGAAGATCGCAGCGTCATAGGATGCCACCTTTCCAACAAGTCAGTTCGTCAAATTTCTGCCCTGCTAGAGCTGCCCCGGTCAACTGCAAGTGCTGTTATTGTGAAGTGGAAACGTCTAGGAGCAACAACGGCTCGGCCGTGAAGCTGTAGGCCACACAAGCTCACAGAATGGGACCGCCAAGTGCTGAAGTGCTTTGCGCGTAAAAATGTCCTCGGTTGCAACACTCGCTACCAGGATTTAAACTGCCTCTGGAAGCAACATCAGCACAAGAACTGTTCATCACAGAACTGTTAATTGGGAGCTTCATGAAATGGGTTTCCATGGTGGAGTAGCCACAAACAAGCCTAAGATCACAATGCGCAATGCCAAGTGTAGTCTGGAGTGGTGTAAAGCTCACCACCATTTGTAAGGTTCTGTATTTATTTTCTTAGTCAACCTTGTGTTCTGTTTCGTTGTGTTCTTGAACGTAGCCCTGTTCCTTTGTGATCTTGAACGTAGCCCTGTCTGTAATTTTTGTTCACTGATTTCACCTGTGTTAGTTACTTTCCTGGTCTTATCAGCTCCTTATTTAGTTCAGTTCATTCTGTTTGTGCCTTTGTGAGGTATTGTTCGTTTTGACTCTACTAAGCCTTTTCCTAGCTCATTTGTGAGAACCAGTTATAGCCTGCAGTCCTAGTTTTGATTCACCTGCCTGTTTGCCTACCTGTGTGTGACCATTGCCTGCCTGTGACCACGATTCCTGTCATCTGCGAAGGCGGAATAAACACCTGCTGTGCTCTGCATGTGAATCTACACCTTTTTCTCCCTGAGTATTCATTACACCATTGGACTCTGGAACAGTGGAAACGCGTTCTCTGGAGTGACCAAAATTAAACCAGGAATTAAATTCCACTTATTTAAGTTTATCTAAGTGTTAAGGAACTATATTGAGCCATTACATCACTTCCTTTTTTGCTAGGGTATAAAAATGAGGTAAAACACATCCCTTTGTCATCCAACACCATGAAGAAAAGAACAGAACTGGCAGATCAAAAGAGACAGATGGTCATTGACTTTCATAAATCTGATAATGGCTACAAGAAGATCCACAATTGATTGAATATACCACTGAGCACTGTCGGGGCAATTATAATATTCAAAAGATATGGAACAGTTGAAAACCTCACGGGTAGAGGAGGCAAATGCATTTTGCCCCCCAGGATAGGGAGAAGGATGGTGAGAGAAGCAACAAAATCCCCAAGAATCACTGTGAAATAATTACAGGCCTTGGTGGTGTCTTGGGGTCACCAGGTTTCAAAAAGCACCATCAGACGCCACCTCCACAACCACAGGCTCTTTGGAAGGGTTGCCAGAAGAATGACCCCAAGACACAGATGCAAACGCTAGGAGTTTGCCAAACGTCACTTAAATTATGATTGGAAGAAGGTGCTCTGGTCAGATGAGACCAAAATTGGTCTCAAAAATTGGTTGAAACAGAGATGCATACAAGGAGAGGCACCTCATACTCAAGGTGAAATATGGTGGTGGGTCAGTGATGTTTTGGGACTGTTTTAATTCCAGAGGTCCAGGGGCACAGGTTAAGACTGATGGCATAATGAATTCCACCAAGTACCAGGCAATTTTGGCTGACAATCTGGTTGCCTCTGCCAGAAGGCTGGAACTTGGCCGTATGTGGACCTTCCAACAAGACAATGACCCAAAACATACCTCAAGATCCACACAGAAATGGTTCTGTGACAACAAAATCAATGTTCTGCCATGGCCATCTCAGTCGCCGGACCTCAATCCAATCAAAAACCTGTGGGCTGAGTGGAAGAGGGCAGATGATAAGCGTAAACCAAGAATGTGAAGGATCTTGAAAGGATCTGCATAGAGGAATGGTCCAAAATCCCTCCAAATGTGTTCATTCACCTTGTCAAATATTACAGGAAAAGACCAGGCTGTTATCCTTGCAGAGGTGGTGGCACTAAGTACTAAATGAGGAGTGCCAATAATTATGAAACCTTGATTTTGGTGAAATGTATTTTGTATTAAATAATTGTATGATTTTAGTGGGTTCCATTGAAACATTAATAAAGTACAATATTTCTCACATGTTGGTATTTTGAGATTATCTCTATAATTATATTGTTTATATTTTTTAAAGTATTGTTTGTGCATTGCCAGTAATTTTGGAGCCCACTGTATGTATGTATATGTATATATATACAGTGCCTTGCGAAAGTATCCGGCCCCTTTGAACTTTGCGACCTTTTGCCACATTTCAGACTTCAAACATAAAGATATAAAACTGTATTTTTTGTGAAGAATCAACAACAAGTGGGACACAATCATGAAGTGGAACGACATTTATTGGATATTTCAAACTTTTTTAACAAATCAAAAACTGAAAAATTGGGCGTGCAAATTGGGCGTCCTCTGTCATTGCCAACAAAGGGTATATAACAAAGTATTGAGATAATTGACCAAATACTTATTTTCCACCATAATTTGCAAATAAATTCATTAAAAATCCTACAATGTGATTTTCTGGATTTTTTTTCTCATTTTGTCTGTCATAGTTGAAGTGTACCTATGATGAAAATTACAGGCCTCTCTCATCTTTTTAAGTGGGAGAACTTGCACAATTGGTGGCTGACTAAATACTTTTTTGCCCCACTGTATATATATATGCATGTGTGTGTGTGTGTGTCGAAACAATAAGAAAACAGTAGCAGAATAAATTCAACCACTCCTTTGTTTTATCACAAAACCGGCTAGCAACCTCTGTCCAGTGAAGTCCACAAAGCATATTGCATCTACAGTAACAGACAGTTACATGATCTACAGCATGGTCAAGCAAGTTAATGTTTCCGACAGTTTCGGACCACTAAACAACTATTGATTTGGAACCACACAGAAAACAGGAGCTGCCTCCACTATTCCAGTACCATTTCATCTTCAACATTTCATCATCAAATCACTTCTGCTTAGTCTAATACAGTGACAACTAAACGATACCAAAAATAATTTAGTCCAATCAACATCAGCTAAATATGACGTTGCTATCCATGGTTCTGATTTCTGTTTGCGTGCGTGTGTGTGGGCGCACGTTCATGCAAGTAGAAATACATGCTTACACACCCTACTTGTAGAGAAACGCTAATGCCATCCTCCTCTGAAACGGTCTATCACTCTGTCATACAGTACACGCTTTTATTTTTTGTTGACCTAGGCTACCTGGTTAAATGCTTGCTTGCTAGCCTAACATTAGCCTTCTACATGTAGCTACATACGGGACTTCCACCCTCTCAGGCTGGGGGCACAACAATGTATGAATTAATGGTTTGATCAGAATCGTCGTTATAATCATTACGGAGAATTAAGTAAAACCAATTAAGTAAGCCCAAATCCCTATCTCCATCCATAGCTAATATAGGAAAGTGCCAATTTTAGCTAGCTATTTATCTAGCCACTGGAGGACAGCAACACAATGAGATGCAGCAATTGAAGTTGTTTCTGTTAATAGCGTATGCTCTCAAAGCGATTTGAGAGGAGAGACGCCAAATCCAACCTGGTTTCCCTTTGCCAGGACCATTCATAGTTGAGCTCGCTCAGTTTATCTCAATGCTGATTTGCACTTTTTAATACTTTTTTTGTCAAAGGAGGCCAGATGCTCTCTGGCTTCCCTTGCATTTAATGCTACGGGTGGGAAACAACGTCATACTCATTCGGACCAGACAGTATCAGATCGATGACCTACACGTAGAGAGACAGATGGGCGCGGTTTCACTCACTCTGAGGCTTTCTCCTGTGAGATACATTTAGCCTCTTGCGAATTGAAAAAAGTTATGAAACACAGAGATGAAAGATATATATATATATTTTTAATTATGGGGAAGCCTGGCTTCCATGAATACATGCCACTGTCTGCCTCTCACCTGGTAATGACAGAGCTTTTAACCACTCAAATCCCACATATACCCCATACAGAGAGGAGGGAGAGGGAGAGGGAGAGTCAGGAGACAGAGGCAGATACAGGGAGAGAATGAGCGAGAGGCAGGCAGAGACATACAGAGGCAGGGAGAGAATGAGAGAGAGAGAGAGAGAGAGAGAGGGAGAGAGAGAGAGAGAGAGCGGGATGGAGAGGCAAAGGCAAAGGCAAAGGCGGAGGGACAGAGAGGGAAAGAGGGAGAGGCAAAAAGAGTGGTGGAGAGGGAGAAAGAGTGAGAGGCAGCTTCAGAGGCAAAGGGAGGAGGGAGAGAGAAGGAGAGAGAGGTTAAAGGTCAAACCAGTTGTCCAGGTGTTAAGGTTACCCTGTACTGTAGGCTAAAATGTTTACCTCACATTAATGAGAGCCTGGTATTTAATGCTGTCAGTGATTGAAGTTTAAGAAATTAACATTAAAATAAGTCAAATAAAAAGCAGCATGACAAACATGGTAGCTGGAGACAGAGAGAGAGAGGACTGGACATGTGTATGAATTTCAGTTCAGGGGGTCTTCAGGCCAGGGCTTGTAGGATCTAAGCTCCTCAGCCTTTCAAATCAGCATGCTCCAAGAAGAAGAAGAACACGTTTCACAAAATGTTGTTCTTATGCACTTCCTGTTCTGTCATTCTATCATTCTCCTGGTTATTTCATTTGGATGCATTATGATCATGGCAGCTTCTGACAGTAGATGAGAAGAGGAGAGGGGAAGAGGCTCATAATTTCCAGTGCAAATGCCTCGCTCTCTCTCTTTTTCTCTCTCTCTTTCTCTCTCGCTCTCTCGCTCTCTCTTTTGCTCTCAATCCTTTCATCTTTCTCACACACGAATATGGAAATTGAAAGTGAAATTCTTTCTGTAACGTCTTAGTCGTGGATATCACAGGGAGCGATTGATAAGGGCGAGCAAATACGTTTCCCAAAGGCAAATTATATCAGATATGTGCTAATGGAAACTGGGAACTAGGAAAGGGTGTCACGAAAGAGGTTCTTAGAACACAACTCAGACAGACAAGGAAAGAGAGTAGATTGAGAGAGACCTACTAGTTCTTGATGTACTGTAGAATGGAGATTTTGACTTACCCGGGGGAGTAGTTTTGGGTGTAGTTTTCTCAATACTTGTGTGATAAGTAACCTTGCCTTAGACAGTCAAATGCCATTATTATCATAGAGAAACAGATGACAGTGTCTCACGCAATGAGAATGTTGCTTCACAATAAGATTCTTTCTGTATCAAGGCTTCCTCCCATCATCCGGTTTAAAAGAAAACATAGGCTGCATGAAATGTCACACCATGCTTCACCTGGACATTCACATTTACATTCACATTCAACACCTGTATCGTACGACATTGAGCCACCACCACCCGTACAGTAGAATTGATGCGTTGTGTACAGATGGTAATAAACCTGTTTTTAGTGAACAGTCCTAAACATCTGGTGATATGGTTATACAATATCTCTCAATTGGCTTTAATAAATGTTTGTATGTGTACATGTGTCCCTCTCTGTGTGCCTTTTTAAGTGTTTTCATGTCCAAAATGTGATGAATGGCATATTTAAAGAGTTCACAATGTAAAGCAATTGGCCGGAAACACAGCCTATAGTAATTAACAAGACTACTTATTCCAACTTTTTACAAAATAAAAAAACACCCAGGCTCCACCACACACACTTGTTGACAGTAATATGGTACACCCTTAGAAGAGGATTTTCTCCTTTCTTCCTCGGGTAAATAGTCAAAGTTCCAAACTCACTATACATGTCCACCTGCAGACTGGCGTGGTCCTGGTCTGGTAAGTACATTTTCTTCACCTTGTGTTGAGAGTTTCAGAGTTTCAGAGTTTCTAACCATTTAACCATGGTCTCACATCTTTCTGGTCTAAAGGAAGGTGTTGGTTCAACATTTCAACCATTTCCCACATGTAGCTAACACCTCACGCATTTCTGGTCTAAAGGTTCATTTCTCTTCCAATCCTTTGCACTCTGGTCGAAAAGGGAGGTTCCATCACGCTGACAAGCTTTTCTGACCTCACTCGGGGCGTGGCTAGTTACTGTGCAAAAGATATGATAAGAAGTTATCTTATTAGAAAACTAAAACCACATTCCTATCTTAACAAAAATACTGTCATAGTTTTTCATATTGTCTACACCACGTATTGGATGGAGACTTTATACCTGTAGTGTAAATACTTTTCAAGTTACAGTATTTATTTTATAACCTTACTAATGACATCACAAAATGAAAAACAATATGAAATGATTATTCTTTGACTTTATTCTTCCACCGACCATTTCCCACATTCGGATGTTAGAAATATCATTCCAAAGTTCACTCTTTGGATGTTAGAGTTTTTGCGTGGCAAAAGTCTCTCTAAACAAAGTTATTCCTTTTGGTTGATACTGAAGGGTAGAGAGAGAGAGAGTTTCCCCCTCTAGAGATTTACAGCAGGGCCTCCCTCTGTGGGAGAGAGGGAGGCCTGGTTACTGTCACCATCCCACATCAGTCTGATCTGGTCCATTTTGATCCTCAAAGGACAGTCATGACAGATGTAAGACTTATTTCCCAGTGTGCCTTTCGAGGGAATTGTCGAGTTACCAGTACCACCATGACTGTGTTTCATGGGCTTCGTTTACACTTGCAGCCCAATTCTGATCATTGACCCAATTGTTGGTCAGAAGACCAATCTACTGGCAAAGATCAAAATTGGGCTGCTTGTGTAAACATACAGTGGGGTGAACAAGTATTTGATACACTGCCGATTTTGCAGGTTTTCCCACATACAAAGCATGTAGAGGTCTGTAATTTTATCATAGGTACACTTCAACTGTGAGAGACGGAATCTAAAAAAAAAAATCAAAAAAATATCCAGAAAATCACATTGTATGATTTTGAAGTAAATCATTTGCATTTTATTGCATGAAATAAGTATTTGATCACCTACCAACAAGTTAGAATTCCGTCTCTCACAGACCTGTTAGTTTTTCTTTCAGAAGCCCTCCTGTTCTCCACTCATTACCTGTATTACCTGCACCTGTTTGAACTCGTTTGCTGTATAAAAGACACCTGTCCACAGACTCAATCAAACAGACTCCAACCTCTCCCCACAGACTCAATCAAACAGACTCCAACCTCTCCACAATGGCCAAGACCAGAGAGCTGTGTAAGGACATCAGGGTTACAATTGTACACCTGCACAAGGCTGGGATGGGCTACAGGACAATAGGCAAGCAGCTTGGTGAGAAGGCAACAACTGTTGGCTCAATTATTGGAAAATGGAAGAAGTTCAAGATGACGGTCAATCACCCTCGGTCTGGGGCTCCATGCAAGATCTCACTTCGTGGGGCATCAAGGATCACGAGGAAGGTGAGGGATCAGCCCAGAATTACACGGCAGGACCTGGTCAATGACCTGAAGAGAGCTGGGACCACAGTCTCAAAGAAAACCATTACACATCCATGACACACTACGCCGTCATGGATTAAAATCCTTCAGCGCACGCAAGGTCCCCCTGCTCAAGCCAGCGCATGTCCAGGCCAGTCTGGAGTTTGCCAATGACCATCTGGATGATCCAGAGGAGGAATGGGAGAAGGTCATGTGGTCTGATGAGACAAAAATAGAGCTTTTTGGTCTAAACTCCACCTTGCCGTGTTTGGAGGAAGAAGAAGGACGAGTACAACCCCAAGAACACCATCCCAACCGTGAAGCATGGAGGTGGAAACATCATTCTTTGGGGATGCTTTTCTGCAAAGGGGTCAGGACGACTGCACCGTATTGAGGGGAGGATGGTTAGGGCCATGTATCGCAAGATCTCGGCCAACAACCTCCTTCCCTCAGTAAGAGCATTGAAGATGGGTCGTGGCTGGGTCTTCCAGCATGACAACGACCCGAAACACACAGCCAGGGCAACTAAGGATTGGCTCCGTAAGAAGCATCTCAAGGTCCTGGAGTGGCCAGTCTCCAGACATGAACCCAATAGAAAATCTTTGGAGGGAGCTGAATGTCCATATTGCACAGTGACAGCCCCGAAACCTGAAGGATCTGGACAAGGTCTGTATGGAGGAGTGGGCCAAAATCTCTGCTGCAGTGTGTGCAAACCTGGTCAAGAACTACAGGAAACATATGGGAGTAAATTGGGAGTAAATCAAATCAAATCAAATTTGATTTGTTACATACACATGGTTAGCAGATGTCAATGCTAGTGTAGCGAAATGCTTGTGCTTCTATTTCCGACAATGCAGTAATAACCAACGAGTAATCTATCCTAACAATTTCACAACAGCTACCTTATACACACAAGTGTAAAGGGATGAAGAATATGTACATAAAGATATATGAATGAGTGATGGTAAAGAACGGCATAGGCAAGATGCAGTAGATGGTATCGAGTACAGTATATACATATGAGATAAGTAATGTAGGGTATGTAAACATTATATTAAGTGGCATTGTTTAAAGTGGCAAGTGATATATATTTTACATGTATGGCATCAGCCACTCAATGTTAGTGGTGGCTGTTTAACAGTCTGATGGCCTTGAGATAGAAGCTGTTTTTCAGTCTCTCGGTCCCTGCTTTGATGCACCTGTACTGACCTCACCTTCTGGATGATAGCGGGGTGAACAGGCAGTGGCTCGGGTGTTTGTTGTCCTTGATGATCTTTATGGCCTTCCTGTGACATCGGGTGGTGTAGGTGTCCTGGAGGGCAGGTAGTTTGTCCTCGGTGATGCGTTGTGCAGACCTCACTACCCTCTGGAGAGCCTTATGGTTGTGGGTGGAGCAGTTGCCGTACCAGGCGGTGACACAGCCCAACAGGATGCTCTCGATTGTGCATCTGTAAAAGTTTGTGAGTGCTTTTGGTGACAAGCCAAATTTCTTTAGCCTCCTGAGGTTGAAGATGCTGTCTGTGTGGGTGGACCAATTCAGTTTGTCTGTGATGTGTACGCCGAGGAACTTAAATCTTACTACCCTCTCCACTACTGTTCCATCAATGTGGATAGGGGTTGTTCCCTCTGCTGTTTCCTGAAGTCCACAATCATCTCCTTAGTTTTGTTGACGTTGAGTGTGAGGTTATTTTCCTGACACCACACTCCGAGGGCCCTCACCTCCTCCCTGTAGGCCGTCTCGTCGTTGTTGGTAATCAAGCCTACCACTGTTGTGTCGTCCGCAAACTTGATGATTGAGTTGGAGGCGTGCGTGGCCACGCAGTCGTGAGTGAACAGGGAGTACAGGAGAGGGCTCAGAACGCACCCTTGTGGGTCCCCAGTGTTGAGGATCAGCGGGGTGGAGATGTTGTTAGCTACCCTCACCACCTGGGGGCAGCCTGTCAGGAAGTCCAGTACCCAGTTGCACGGAGTGGGGTTGAGACCCAGGGTCTCGAGCTTGATGACGAGTTTGGAGGGTACTATGGTGTTAAATGCTGAGCTGTAGTAGATGAACAGCATTCTCACATAGGTATTCCTCTTGTCCAGATGGGTTAGGGCAGTGTGCAGTGTGGTTGCGATTGCGTCGTCTGTGGACCTATTGGGTCGGTAAGCATATTGGAGTGGGTCTAGAGTGTCAGTTAGGGTGGAGGTGATATGGTCCTTGACTAGTCTCTCAAAGCACTTCATGATGACGGAAGTGAGTGCTACGGGGCGGTAGTCGTTTAGCTCAGTTATCTTAGCTTTCTTGGGAACGGGAACAATGGTGGCCCTCTTGAAGCATTTGGGAACAACAGACTGGGATAAGGATTGATTGAATATGTCCGCAAACACACAGAGCGCATGCTCTGAGGACGCTTCTGGGGATGCCGTCTGGGCCTGCAGCCCTGCGAGGGTTAACACGTTTAAATGTTTTACTCATGTCGGCTGCAGTGAAGGAGAGTCCGCAGGTTTTGGTAGCGGGCTGCGTCAGTGGCACTGTTTTGTCCTCAAAGCAAGCAAATAAGTTGTTTAGTCTGTCTGGGAGCAAGACATCCTGGTCCGCGACGGGACTGGTTTTTGTTTTGTAATCCATGATTGATTTTAGACCCTGCCACATACCTCTTGTGTCTGAGCTGTTGATTTGCCACTCTACTTTATCTCTATACTGACGCTTAGCTTGTTTGATTGCCTTGCGGAGGGAATAGCTACATTGTTTGTATTCGGTCATGTTTCTGGTCACCTTGCCCTGGTTAAAAGCAGTGGTTCGCGCTTTCAGTTTCACGCGAATGCTGCCATCAATCCACGGTTTCTGGTTGGGGAATGTTTTAATAGTTGCTGTGGTTACGACATTGCCAATGCACTTGCTAATGAACTTGCTCACCAAATCAGCGTATTCAGCAATGTTGTTGTTTGACGCAATGCGGAACATATCCCAATCCACGTGCTCGAAGCAATCTTGAAGCGTGAAATCCGATTGGTCGGACCAGCGTTGAACAGACCTGAGTGCGGGAGCTTCCTGTTTTAGTTTCTGTCTATAGGCTGGAAGCAACTAAATGGAGTCATGGTCAGCTTTTCCGAAAGGAGGGCGGGGGAGGGTCTTATATGTGTCGCGGTGTTAGAATAACAATGATCCAGGGTTTTACCAGCCCTGGTAGCACAATCGATATGCTGATAAAATTTAGGGAGTCTTGTTTTCAGATTAGCCTTGTTAAAATCCCCAGCTACAATGAATGCAGCCTCAGGATATGTGGTTTCCAGTTTACATAGAGTCAAGTAAAGTTTGTTCAGGGCCATCGATGTGTCTGCTTGGGGGGAATATATGCGGCTGTTATTATAATCGAAGAGAATTCTCTTGGTAGATAATGCGGTCGACATTTGATTGTGAGGAATTCTAAGTCAGGTGAACAGAGGGACTTGAGTTCCTGTATGTTGCTATGATCACACCACATCTCGTTAATCATGAGGCATACCCCCCCCGCCACTCTTCTTACCAGAAAGATGTTTGTTTCTGTCGGCGCGATGCGTGAAGATACCAGATGGCTGTACCGACTCCGATAGCTTGTCTCGAGTGAACCATGTTTCAATGAAGCAAAGAACGTTACAGTCTCTGATGTCTCTCTGGAATGCCACCCTTGCTCGGATTTCATCAACCTTGTTGTCAAGAGACTGGACATTGGTGAGTAGTATGCTAGGGAGCAGTGCGCGATGTGCCCGTCTCTGGAGCCTGACCAGAAGACCGCTTCGTCTGCCCCTTTTACGGCGTCATTGTACTGGTTCGCCGGCTGGGATCCGATCCATTGTCCTGGGTGGTGGGCAAAACACAGGATCCGCTTCGGGAAAGTCATATTCCTGGTCGTAATGATGGTGAGTTGACGTTGCTCTTATATCCAGTAGTTCCTTCCGACTGTGTGTAATAAAACCTAAGATGACCTGGGGTACCAATGTAATAAATAACACGTAAAAAAAACTGAATACTGCATAGTTTCCTAGGAACGAGAAGCGAGGCAGTCATCTCTGCCGGCGCCGGAAGTAGGTTACGGTATAAAAGCATTGAAAGATTCTAAATTGTTTGCCTTCATTAGACAAATTTGTTCCAATATTTCTGTAAGTCAGTGATATTTATTCCCATAGTAATTCGTTATGGATCCATAACTAAATAAACATCAACATTTTTAAAAGGGAATTGTATCATTATTTTATTAACAAAAGCATAAAGATGCTGATGAAGAAATACAGTACTGTAAAGTATATGCTTTTACATTTGGATAATAAAGCATTTAAAGCATTTTGAAGATATAAGACACCTGCAGGTGTTTATTAGGCTCCTGTTCAGTCTGACAAGTAAACATAGCCTCCAGTACATACTGTAGTAAACATGGGAAAGTGCCTAATTCCTTACATAAGGGAGAGCAGGCCATGTCCAAACTTTCTCGGTGACCTCAAGTACTCATTAACTCTGTCTTTAATGCTTTTTTGGGTTGCATCAGTCATGGACAGACACTTCTGAGACACTGTATTAATGATGAACACCTGGTGGTTCACTGGTAGGCCACATTTGCCTCGGGATCCATCCCAGTTTGTATTCTGTGCCCACTCGTGGTATCTCTCTTCAGTTACACATCCCTGAAATAGCAGAACAGCATAACGGTCCAGGCGCCCCTTGCTGTGCCTGGTGAGCAGTTGGTAAAGTTCTGTTGTCAGAAGAGGAATGGAAATGTCAAGGTAAACTGACGACCTGACGAACCCGCCACGTATGTTGACTCTGACTGTCGTAGGTGGAGTTCCAGAGCTCACAGGTGTGCCTGGCATGGATTGTGACTCCATCTTGTTTCTCGCCCTTTTCAACACATCATTCTCCACCTGACTCTCTGCCAATGCCACCTGACTCTCCACCAATGCCGCCTGACTCTCCGCTAATGAGGAGTGACTCTCTGCTAATACCACCTGGCTCTGGACCAGTGCATCAGCTGTCGCCTGTATCTCTGCCCTCAGAGAATGTTTCTCTTTCTGCTGGTCTGCCTTCAATGACTCGATCTCGGTCTTTGAAGTTTGAATCTGATCCATGAGCACCTTCATCAGATGAGCAGAATGGTACCGCCCCTGAGCCCCCATCGATTACAGTGGCCTATGATAGAAACGGTTAATTAAGAATTAAAAGCGACTCCAACACACAAATGCTGCATACACATTTTAAGAATCTAGCTTAACTAACAACTTTCTTGGCAACCATGCATTTTTTTCGGTGTGGCCCGTTGTCCAGCCTTTTGTCCACTGATCTCCACGGATGGTTGCTCTGCAACAACACATTCACGTTTTTAGTACACAATTATCGATTTTATTACACAGTATGCCTACACATTGATAGGCTATATACCTTTTATTATTTTTATAAAATTAACTGAAACCAAAATACAAGAATACCTTTAGTTTTGGTGATCCTCTCAGCTCCAGCTCATTTTCAAGTCCTCTGGTGGTTACAGTTGTAACCCTGGAATGGGTAGCACCAGAGAAAGAAGCTGGCTTGATGAAAACTGTGTCCATTTTGTCTGTTCTCTTTGGTCGCAATATCATTTTTTTTAGATAAACGACTAGTTTTTGAATGGTAACTGTGTTAAGGGTGGAGTTTTGGCCGGAATGAGGAAAGGAGTGACATTCAGGTTACAATAGGCTATAAGTATACAGCAGATTGCAGATTGTCCTCACTTTGATTATGCTGTACAACATACTGTAGCACTATGACCAGGATCTCTATTAATTTAAGTGAGCAGATTAGGGCATTTAGGAAGAATGGAATATCTACTGGAGACATTTAAAAAATTATAGTAGATTTGGGGATTTTGGTCATGGACAGTGCTATTCTCAAACACTATCATCGGATGCCTGTTTTACAGTGAACTCGAAAGCCCAGGAAAATGAAAAGGTACAGTAGGCGACAATACTGTAAAGTAGGCCTAATAATGCAAGAAATAATGCTTAAATAAATCGACTGCTGGTCTTTACTGTCTGCTGCACATTTTTCCATTGTATTTCATTCCCAGCGAGACTATTCAAACCATCGACTCACTGATGAATGAAGATGATGAGCAATCTGTAATCTGTTGGCATCACTCATAACATCAACATCGCTCTAATCACAGTCAGAAGAAACTTGGGTGGAAAGAAATGTTATATACATATTCTGCCTTGTTCAGTGGAAGAACGACAGATTTTGTCCTTGTCAGCTCAGGGATTCGATCCAGCAATGCTCTAACAGGCTACCTGCCGCCCCTATTTAGAGAAATGCCCTTATTGTAAGCCTTTCAAGATTAATTCAAATGTAATTGTGACAGAAATGTAGACTCAGTTTAGTGCACTTAAAATAAGCCCAGGATAGCTTTGCTTGCCCCCCAAATGGCACCCTATCCCTATATAGTGCAATATCTTTGACCAGAGCCCTGTAGGCACTTATCAAATGAAGAGCACCATATAGGGACTAGGGGTGCCATTTGGGACACAAACAGTATTACAATGTACTGTAGCGCATACTCCAGAAATCTGAACAATGAAGCCTTGTTCACACTGCAGGCCTTAATGCTCAACTCAGTTTTGTTTTCCAAATTCATTTTTGAATACTGTCTATCCAAACAGAAATTTACTTGTGAACAAACCGGATTTGTGGGTGTTTATGTCAACAGTAATTTGCTGACATGGCTACGCTAGTCGTCATAGTAACAGCGGGTGTGTGCACAGTGGTGTAGGCTGATTCATGTATATACTACCTCAATTGGGTAGACCAACCAGTGCTTCCGCACATTGGCTAACCGGGCTATCTGCATTTTGTCCCACCACCCACCAACCCATATTTTACGCTACTGCTCCTCTCTGTTCATCATATATGCATAGTCACTTTAACCATATCTACATGTACATACTACCTCAATCAGCCTGACTAACCTGTGTCTGTATGTAGCCTCGCTACTTTTATAGCCACGCTACTGTATAAAGCCTGTCTTTTTACTGTTGTTTTTTTTCTTTACCTACCTATTGTTCACCTAACACCTTTTCTGCACTGTTGGTTAGAGCCTGTAAGTGAGCATTTCACTGTATTCAGCACACGTGACAAATAAACTTTGATTTGATTTGATTGGTGGTGTTGCTTGTACTTCCTATCACTCAGAAGTTATGTAGCAAGATAAGGTGACAATGCCTGCCATGGACATTTCCCAGTTGCTTTGAATGTTCAAAATCATAGTTAAAGAACACCTTTTAAGCCTCAAAACGATTACTTTTTTGGCTAGCCACAGCAGTCAACTAGCTAGCTAGGTACCTCTTTAGCTTTCTAGCACATTCACTCATTTGTTTGTAAACAATTAACATTCTAGTTAGCTACCACATGTTCTTGTCAAACTGTCAACAGAGTAGCTAGCAGGCAACATCATATCCCAAAAATCTGTCCAAAAACCACTCGAGGGGAAATAAATCAGATTTGACCATTCAGACACAAGTCACATGGCCAGAAATCAGATTTCTATGAAGGTGGTTTGAAATGTGGCTGGAAATGTGTTTGGCTTTATCTGGTTTCCTGACCCTTTCCAAATGCTACAGTGACTTAAAGAAAGCCCTAAGGTGTTCTCTCAAGTATCAAACTATCTTTTTTGTCTTGCCTGTGTGCTGGGGTGTCCTCCTGTTTGGTTCGCTGGCCTACAATTCACAGCTTCAAGAGGACGGCTGAGGTTGGCTGGCTGGCAGGGTGCAGTGGTGTGGCATGGTAATTGCATTGAGAAAGAAGTGTTAGAGGTGGAGTCTCTGCTATGCAGCTCAGTCATAGCTATCCTGCCAATCTATTCCTAACAGATTCCTAGCTTCTGGGACTGACTGACTGACTGTTGGCTGCTGCTGTCTTCCAGATGACACAGCCTCACTATCCATTGACAGAGTGGATGAGTGCCTTAAAACATTCAAATAATCTTGTAAAACATTTCATAAAGTCTTGTTCGTCTCGCTCTTCCCAGGTCGTTATTCTGTTCTCCCTTCAGCCTCCGGTCTCCATTTGGCATGTCGTGGGAAGCAAAAGAATAGCCCATGGTCATTATAAGCCAGGATGAAGCACATTTTGAAGTTATTTCTCAAGAAGTGGCACACACAAGGATCACAGAGTTCATGCTGTTTTCTTGGAGAGCATCTCTAAGAAAATAATGTTGTAGAGAAAGCATGCTAATCACTGTGCTGCTGGCTAAAAAAATTAAATCAATACTTATGTCTCCACAACCTGCATTTATTTCCTTCAACACACATATGATTGGAGAATAGAGGGTTAATGGCCATGATTTGTACAATAGGCCGGGTAACCATCCTGACGGAGATTGCTATTTGTCCATTTTTTGCTGGGTTTGCATAAATCCAATCTTGCCAAGGTGAAATTTTTGAAGTGGGCTGCTTGCTACACTGGGAACAACCATACCTGAAGAGTTTCTTTCCAAAACGCCATATTTCCATTTTCAGAAATGTTGGTAAATTAGCTCTGTCGCAACCGGCCCGACCGGGAGGTCCATGGGGCGATGCACAATTGGCCCAGCGTCGTCCGGGTTAGGGAGGGTTTGGTCGTCAGGGATATCCTTGTCTCATCGCGCACTAGCGACTCCTGTGGTGGACCGGGCGCAGTGCACACTGACCAGGTCGCCAGGTGCATGGTGTTTCCTCCGACACATTGGTGTGGCTGGCTTCCGGGTTGGATGTGCATTGTGTCAAGAAGCAGTGCGGCTTGGTTGGGTTGTGTTTTGGAGGACACATGGCTCTCGACCTTTGATGAGACAGGACTGTAACTGCTACCAATTGGATACCACGAAATTGGGGAGAAAAAGGGGGTAAAAAAATAATTAAAAAAACACCTCTTAAAACTTCTTAAGGTATAGGGGGCAGCATTTTCACTTTTGGATAAATAGCGTGCCCAATTTCAACTTCCTGCTACTCATGCCAGGAATATAAGATATGCATATATTATTCGTATAATTGGATATAAAACACTCTGAAGTTTCTAAAACTGTTTGAATCATGTCTGTGAGTATAACAGAACTTATGTAGCAGGCAAAACCCCGAGGACTAATAGTTCAGAATGTTTTTTTTTTTGGTCTCTTTCTGTTCAGTGAGATCTCATTGGCAAATTATATTTCTTAGGAACCTGTTTTCAGTTCCTATCGCTTCCACTGGATGTCACCAGTCTTTGGAATTTGGTTGAGGTTATTCACTTGTGCAATGAAGAAGAAGGCCATCTAGGAACGACGTAACACTGTTGAGAGTTGCGCAAGACGTGAAAAGTAGCATGGTTTGTTTTCTTCCTGTATTGATCACAGATAGACCCGTCTACAATTTGATCGATTATTAACGTTTAAAAATACCTAAAGTTGTATTACAAAAGTAGTTTGAAATATTTTGCCAAAGTTTACAGGCAACTTTTGAAATATTTTGTAGTGACGTTGCGCAATTTGGAAGCTATTTTTTTCTGGATCAGACGTGACAAATAAATGGACATTTTGGATATATATGGACGGAATTAATCGAACAAAAGGACCAATTGTGATGTTTATGGGACATATTGGAGTGCCAACAAAAGAAGCTCGTCAAAGGTAAGGCATGTTTTATATTTTATTTCTGCATTTTGTGTAGCGCCTGCAGGGTTGAAATATGCTACGCTCTTTGTTTACTGTTGTGCTATCAATCAGATAATAGCTTCTTATGCTTTCGCCGAAAAGCCTTTTTAAAATCTGACATGTTGGCTGGATTCACAACGTGTGTAGCTTTAATTTAGTATCTTACATGTGTGATTTAATGAAAGTTTGATTTCTATATCATTTTATTTGAATTTGCCGCACTGCATTTTCCCTGGCTTTTGGCCAAGTGGGACGCAAGCATCCCCTATACCATAAGAAGTTAAAGAAAAACTAACAGGTCTGTGAGAGCCGGAATTCTTACTGGTTGGTAGGTGATCAAATACTTATGTCATGCAATAAATGCAAATTAATTACTTAAAAATCATACAATGTGATTTTAGATTCCGTCTCTCACAGTTGACGTGTACCTATGATACAAATTACAGACCTCTACATGCTTTGTAAGTAGGAAAACCTGCAAAATCGGCAGTGTATCAAATACTTGTTCTCCCCACTGTATGTAAACTTCTGACTTCAACTGTAAGTGACATACCACAGTCAAATATACAGAAGATGAACATTCCATTCCAGCTAAACAATGTACTGTATATTTATAGACATCTAAAATCAAGGAATAAAAAATCTGAGAAGAGTAGTATTTGACACACACAAGCAATTATTTCTGATGAACAAACACAAATTGGTCGATATAGAGTTTTGGAAATATACTCTTCATTTTTTTTCTCCGCAACCGGCATTTATATCCTTATTTACTGTATACCTGCTCATAAAATGAACACACGTGGTGGGAGAATAAAGGGGTAATGACCATCATTTGTACAATAGGCCGGGTAACCATCCCAACCTAATTGACTACAAGTCTGTTTTTACCCTGTTTTTACCGGCTTCCCAGAGATCTCATTTGGCATGGTGACACACTGTTTGAACATGTTTGACACCATTGTTTTTCTTATTAGAGCTGCTGACCTCATTTCCTGTCGAGGCTCGAGGAAAACAACTTGTGCTGCTCGCATCCCAACATAAGCACACACACACTCACACACACTCTTAATTTAGCACCAGCCATCAGCAACCGACACACACTGAAATGGCACTTGAAAATGGCACAAATATAGCGCTGACATTAGCCAGCCAAAAACAGAACAATCAACACACACAGACAGCACGTAATAGGATAACTCAAACAAGTGTGCAGCTCTCAGTTCTGTGGTTGCTGCTTTCATACCATGAAAACGGAACTGAGATTGAATTTGTATGTATTTTGTGTATTTTTCTTTCTTATACCGTACGCAATTACTCTGAGTTTCAGCAAGTGATTGGCTTCAGTGTTATTCTCCCAGATATCAGAATTTTCCCCCCTCTTAGTTTAAAAGTGAAAGAGAACAAACCTCAGGGGAATTTGTCACCGCTGGAGAAGAGAATAAAGGATATGAAGGCGAGGGTGGTGTTGGTAGTGGTTGTGGTGGTGGTGAAGGGGGCAGAAAACAGCCCTGCCAGACAGTTTTCTTGGAGGAATTGTAATTTAGAATTTAGAGGCAATAGTAGCAGATGGACGGCCAACAATCAGACAGCTGCTGTCATCAATTCTTCCGGAGACTTAGTCATGAATCAGAGACAGTCAGTATCAGAGAGAGACGGGGAGACAGGGAGCGAGAGAGAGATATGCTGGCTCCAGTACAGGACAGTCTGGCCCATGGCTATATCTGGACCTGGAGTAAAAATATTCAAACAACCTTCTAGACGGACCGGCAGACTGAGCACACTAAAGCACACGAAAATGCTTCTCCTGTCTTCCCCACAACAGTCACATCTTGGTTAGTGCTATCCGGATTCCTTGGGGTGTCCCTACCCTAAACCCTTACCTTAACCCCTACCTTTCACTTAACCCTGACCTAACCCTAACCTTAACCGTTTTAAATTTAAACTTCAATTGGGTGATGTCAGATTTGTGAAGTCCCGAGGATCCCATTTAGAGCTTGTTAGCGTGGCCTTTTCTGCAATTCTTTATCTTCAGTCCTGCATGTAGACACTGGCGTGGATTGGATTGATTTAGTATAGAAGCATGAAACACACAACGGGACTGTTTGGGAAGGAGAGCATCCAGGAGAAAGAAGTCAGCGCAGCATCAGGTGTTCCTCATGGGGCTCCATAACAATCCTCAGTTCTTTGATACTTTCAGTGCTTTAAAATATTTTGCAGCCTTTTACGAAACTTTGCAGGTGTCTTTGCAACTTGGCAGGTGTTTGAAATATTTTGCAGCCTTTTACGAAACTTTGCAGGTGTCTTTGCAACTTGGCAGGTGTTTGAAATATTTTGCATCCTTTTATGAAACTTTTAAGGCGTTGATGAAACTTTGTAGGGCTTTGAAATATTTTGCAGCTGTTCTTTTTTTTTTTTTTTTTTTTTTAAGCCTGGGCTCAAACCAGCTAGCAGCTGCGATGCAGTGCCTTAGACTACTGCACCACCCGGGAGGCATTTTGCAGCTGTTTATGAAACTTTGCAGCATTGTTTGAAATGTAATTGAGTAATTGCCTTAAAAATATTCTGTAGGCTTAGTTGAAACATTGCAGGTCTTGGCTTAAAGTCTTGCTTTATGTGCTCACGCTGTTATTTAATTTTTAAAGCTGATTTACCCCTGAGGACCACCATACTTAAGGCACGTGTTGTAAAACCCTTTGGGAACATTACACAGAGTTTTGCCTCAATAAAGCTATTGGAAAAGCTCCTGGTAAAAGCAAGTTACTATTTAACAAATCTTAGCTTTGTAGTCAACTTGATCACACTAAAGAATGCTTGCATTGCTGGAAAATCACTGCCACAGAAAACAAAATATGCATTTGCAGGTCCTTTCAGAAAGTATTCACACCCTTCAACTTTTTCCACATTGTGTTGTGTTACGGCCTGAATTTTAAATTGATTCAATTGAGATTTTGTGTCACTTGCCTACACACAATACCCCATAATGTAAAAGTGGAATTATGTTTTAAAAATTACAGTGATTTGCGAAAGTATTCACCTCCCTTGGCCTTTTTCCTGTTTTCTTGCTTTACAACCTGGAATTAAAATAGATTTTTGGGGGGGTTTGCATCATTTTATTTAAACATGCCTACCACTTTGAAGATGCAAAATAGTTTTATTGTGAAACAAAAGAAATAGACCCCCTTGCAGCAATTACAGCTGCAAGTGTCTTGGGGTATGTCTCTATAAGCTTGGCACATCTAGCCACTGTGATTTTTGCCCATTCTTCAAGGCAAAACTGCTCCTGCTCCTTCACGTTGGATGTGTTCCGCTGGTGTACAGCAATCTTGGGGATAAAAAATCATACCACAGATTCTAAATTTGATTGATGTCTGTGCTTTGACCAGACCATTCCATGACATTTAAATGTTTCTCCTTAAACCACTCGAGTGTTGCTTTAGCAGCATGCTTAGGGAAATTGTCCTGCTGGAAGGTGAACCTCCGTTCCAGTCTCAAATCTCTGGTAAGACTGAAACAGGTTTCCCTCAAGAATTTCCCAGGATTTAGCACCATCCATAATTCCTTCTGACCAGTTTCCCAGTCCCTGCCGATGAATATGTTTGATGCCTTTTTGTGAACACCAAACGTGTTTGCTTACTTTTTTCTTTAAGCAATGACTTCTTTCTGGCCACTCTTCCATAAAGCCCAGCTCTGTGGAGTGTTTGGCTTAAAATGGTCCTACGGACAGATACTCCAATCTCCGCTGTGGAGCGCAGCGCCTTCAGGGTTATCTTTGGTCTCTTTGTTGCCTCTGATTATTAACCTTCTTGCCTGGTCCGTGAGTTTTGGTGGACGGCCCTCTCTTGGCAGATTTGTTGTGGTGCCATATTCTTTCCATTTTTTAATAATGGATTTAATGGTGCTCCTTGGGATGTTCAAAGTTTTGGATATTTTTTTATAACCCAACCCCGATCTGTACTTCTCCACAACTTTGTCCCTGAACTGTTTGGAGAGCTCCTTGGTCTTCATAATGCCGCTTGCTTGGTGGTGCCCTTTGCTTAGGTGTGTTGCAGACTCATTTCTCTTCACCAAATTAGACTTTTTTGTGTATGTCCATTATATGAAATCGAAATAAAAATCTATTTAAATTACAGGTTGTAATGCAACAAAATAGGAAAAATGCCAAGGGGATGAATACTTTTGCAAGGCGCTGTAAAAGCTGAAATGTCTTGAGTAAATACGTATTCTACCCCATTTGTTATGACAAGTCACATAATAATTTGTAATGACTCACTCAGTGTGTAATAATGGTGTTTAACATTATTTTTTAATGACTACCTCATCTCTATAGCTCACACATACAATTATCTGTAAGGTCCCTCAGTCAAGCAATGAATTTCAAACACAGATTTAACCACAAAGACCAGGGAGGTTTTCCAATGCTTCACAAACAAGTACACCTATTGGTAGAAAAAAAGCAGATGTTGAATATCCCTTTGAGCATGGTGAAGTGTTTAACTACACTTTGGATGGTGCGTCAATACTCTCAGTAACTACAACAAAGACACAGGCGTCCTTACTACCTCAGTTAACGGAGAGGAAGGGATTTTTATCACGAGGTCAATGGTGACTTTAAAACAGATACAGAGTTTAATGGCTTAATGTTTAATGTTTAGGTTAATGGAGTTTAATGTGATAGGAGATAACTGAGGATGGATCAACAAAATTGAAGTTACTCCACAACTAACCTAGATGAAAGAAGGAAGCTTGTAAAAATAAAAATAATAACCATGTTATGGGTACGCTTGTCATTGGCAAGGACAATACAGTTTTTTAAATATAAAAAGGAACGGAATAGAGCTGGGCACAGGCTAAATCCTTGAGGAAAACCTGATTCAGTCTGCTTTCCAACAGACACGGGGACACAAATTCACCTTTCAGCAGGACAATAACCTAAAACACAAAGCCATATACACTGCAGTTGCTGTCCAAGACGACATTGAATGTTCCTAAATGGACTAGTTATACTTTTTACTTAAATTGCCTTGAAAATCTATTGCAAGACTGGAAAATGTCTGTCTAGCAATGATCAACAACGAACTTGACAGAGCTTGATGGATTGTAAAAAGAATAATGTGCAAATATTGTACAATCCAGGTGTGCCAAGCTACTTCGAGATTTACCCAGAAAGACTCAAAGCTATAATCGTTGCCAAAGAGGATTCTAACATGTATTGACTCAACAATGGGAATATTTATGTACATTTGAGATTTCTCTATTTCATTTTCAATAAATTTGCACACATTTCTAAAAACATGTTTTCACTTTGTCATTATGGGTTATTGTGTGTAGATGGGTGAGACAAAAATATATTTAATCCATTTTGAATTCAGGCTGTAACACAACACAATTTGGAACAAGTCAAGGGGTATGAATACTTTCTGAAGGCACTGTAAACCTCCGATGTATACCACTATAACATGCTATAACCAAATATACAAAAACCGACCATAGAGTGTGTCATTGTGAATGCTGGTCTCCTGTGCTCCTATTCGCCAGTCTTTTGACGGTGTCCTCTATTACCTGTGTCCCAACGCTGCTGGTGACAGTTGCTGTGGACCTGTATGGCTCAGTTGATACAGCATGGCGCTTGCAACACCAGAATTGTGGGTTTGAATCCCGGGGCCACCAATATGTAAAATGGATGCACGCTTGTCAGTTGCTTTGGATAAAAGGCATGTCCATGTGTGATGAGTCTCTCACAGTCAAGTTGAAGCAAGGTGTGTGTATTTATGTGTGTGTGAGCAGATAGCTCTGAGAAGTTAAAGCAAGGTGTGTGTATTTATGTGTGTGTGAGCAGATAGCTCTGAGAAGTCTCCTATGGATGCCTCCCTTTCTCTGGTGGTTTTCCATGGGGTCCCTGGCAGCCATGAGTCCCCAGGGGGGCCAGAGAAGAAGACAGGCAGTGGTGTTACGGTGGAGCTACAGCAGCCTAAGGTGTTAATAGAATCTCCCGTGTATCAGTGAGTTGGCAGACTCCATAATCATTAGCTTGGGGGATAAGATGGAGGGACTGGAGGGAGGGAGGGGATGACTGCATGAGACTCATCTCTCCTTGTTTGCTTCCTTCTCTCTATCCTTCTTTCTTCACGATTCATTATTTTCCATCTGCCAACGCACGGCTGATACCCCCGACACACACAAAAACGCACACACACTCCACCTGAGATGGGCTGAGCAGTGCCGCGCCAAGACAATGGTGTGATGTGTAATGAATGCACAGCCATGGCTCTGAATATCATCAATAAAACATTGTCTACGTCCCAAATGTTACCCTATTCCCCATATAGTGCACTACTTTTGACCAGAGCACTATGGATCCTGGTCAGAAGTAGTGCGCTATGTAGGAAATAAGGTGATATTTGGGATGTAGCCATTGTCACCCAAGACATGTCTTTCTTGTTAGTTCTCTCTTTCCCCATGTCTCCCTCCGCCGCCTGTCTTACTTACTCTCTCCCTTCCTCGCTCACTCGCTCATTCGCTTCCTCTCTCATTCTTTCTATCTCACAAATGCCTCACGCACACACCTCTCTTTCCTTATTTCCCCTTCAGCCTCTTGTTCTCTCTCACTGTCATCCTCCCTCCTTTTGTTTATGAGTCTCGTTTGGTGCTGTCGTGGCTCTACTGGTGTCAAAGTAGTTTCCATGCTAATGAGAAGTGTGGACATCCTTATAACGTATGTGTCTCAAAAGATACTCTATTCCCTAAATCCGTTTAAGGATCCGCCCCTTTTCTTCATTTTTCGCCTAAAATAACATACCCAAATCTATCTGCCTGTAGCTCAGGCCCTGAAACAAGCATATGCATATTCTTGGTACCATTTGAAAGGAAGCACTTTGAAGTTTGTGGAAATGTGAAAAGAATGTAGTAGAATACAACATAATAGATCTGGTAAAAGATAATACAAAGAAAAAAACGTTTTTTTTTGTACTATCATCTTTGAAATGCAAGAGAAAGGCCATAATGTATTATTCTAGCCCAGGTGCAATTTATATATTGGCCACTGGATGGCAGCAGTGTATGTGCAAATTTATAGACTGAACCAATGAACCATTGTATTTCTGTTCCAGATTTTGCATCAGGACTGCCCAAATTGGCCTAATTGGTTTATTAATAACTTTTCATGTTCAAAATGGTGTACTCTCCTCAAACAGTAGCATGGTATTCTTTCACTGTCATATCTACTGTAAACTAGACGGCGCAGTTAGATTAATATGAGTTTAAGCTTTCTGCCAATATCAGAAAATATTCTTGTTACTTACAAGCTCATGCTAATCGCATTAGCCTACGTTAGCTCAACCATCCGTGGAAGGGACACCGACTCTCAAAGCCCTCTCCAACACATACTGTAATACAATGTCCTTTCCTTCAGTCATGTTATGCACATTTGATAATCACATAACCATGAGTGTCCTTATTTGAACTTATATTTAAATCTACTTACTGTACAGTACAATCTGAAATAATTTGTGCAATGTTGTGTTCAGAATGTTTCAGGCATTATCAGAAACAGCGAATGAAAATCACAAGAAAATTTGGCCAACAAATGTGACTCGTTTCAAGAAACTAGGCATCTGTCGGAAGTCACTACTTCACAGGAGAGGCATTTGAACTTAAACATAATTTGTTGGAGAAATGTCTTCTTGAACATGTGAACTTTTATGTGCATTAATAAAAAACTGGTATGGCATCTGTAAATACGAATAATAATTTTAAATTACGAGCCTAGTTGGTTTGTCCACGGAAAAAGACAGGAACCTTCTTGCTAGCCATGATTGGCTGAGAGAATGGATAGGCTGGAAATGCTGAGAGATGAGTTAGGATTGGTCTGCCATGTAGCATGCTTCGGTCTATAACATGAGCTCCGTATGTGTAGGTAATCCTTTATACCGTGTTTGTTTTTCAAGATATCATGAAGAACTGCAAAGGTATTGCTAATGCTCTCCACTTTCTGGAGGACAATCGTGCCATGTTGACTGTCTCTGACTATGAACATTTATCAGACGATGAGGAAATCCCTGAGTTAGGTAAAAACATTTTCATTGAACCAGACATTTTAGAGGGTTCTGAAACAACGATCAACAGTGTTATTGTCATGGAGGAAGTTGACAGAGTTTTGAAATCAGTGGAATGCCCGGAGGAAGGAGAGTATGATAGCTAAGGAGATGGAGAAAATG
The DNA here is from genome assembly GCF_018296145.1 of Oncorhynchus tshawytscha. Lineage (NCBI taxonomy): Eukaryota > Metazoa > Chordata > Actinopteri > Salmoniformes > Salmonidae > Oncorhynchus > Oncorhynchus tshawytscha. Next base: position 24,176,551 of record NC_056453.1, read on the forward strand.
CTGGCATTTGATTGCAAATATGCAGAGGGAGTCAAAAAGGGGAGTTGTATAAAACACCTGTTTTACATTTTCAAACTAACTGTTACATCTTCAAACTAAGGGCAACCATGATATCCGTGATTTAGAAGGAGAAGCGTTCATCCATGTAAGAGAGTCTAGCTAGCTTTATTTTCAGATATTAGACATTTTTGCAAGTTAAAGGGTACTGATAGCCAGCTAGCTAAAATTAGCTGGCTGGCTTGCTAGCTAATGTTACATGTATGACCTGGGTAGTAATATTATTTGTCTTATTATTTGTCTCTCAAAAAGCCATTTGCATTGCTAGTTAAAGCCTAATGTTAGCTAGCTAGCTAACATTTAACCTAGTTGGTTACCTTTAGTTACCTGCAGATTAATGCATGGTGGCTAGCTATGACAATCCGTTTGTATTGCTAGTAGTATATGGTTTGGGATTATTGCCGCATTCAAAACAATTGGAAACTCGGAACTGGGAACTGACTTCCGACTTCAGTGCGTTCAAGACAACTGGGAATTCTAAAGAAAACAAGCTCCGACTGAGAAAATATTTTTGAATGGTCATCCAACTCGGAATTCCAACTTTGACAAAATGTCATTTTCATGGCCAGAATCAACGTGAATGATGACACCAATGGTTAACTATACAAAACCAAAATGGCTGCCCGGTAACGTAACAGGTGGAAATCCAGGCAGACTGTTTGTACAGGTGTATTGTAGACCTTACAGTGAAGTGCTTACTTACAGGCCCTAACTGTAATGGCCGTTGGTGGTAGAAGAAGAGGAGGACCAAGGTGCAGCGTGGAATGTGTCCATATTTATTCAATGAACATGGAAATAACAAAAATAACAACGAGAATGACTGAAACCAGTTCTGGCTGGTGCAGACACACAACAGAAAACAATCACCCACCAAACACAATAGAAAACAGGCTCCCTAAATATGGTTCTCAATAAGGGACAACGATTGATAGCTGCCTCTGATTGAGAACCATACCAGGCCAAACACAGAAATAGCAAATCATAGAAAAACTAACATAGACAACCCACCCAACTCACGCCCTGACCATACTAAAACAAAGACATAACAAAAAAACTAAGGTCAGAACGTGACACTAACCAACAGTGGAATTTTTAAGTAAAAAATAGGTATTAGGTGAACAATAGATAAGTAAAGAAATAAAAACAACAGTAAAAAGTAACAGTAGTGAGTAGTGAGGCTATATACAGTAGCGAGGCTATATATCTGTCTCTGCACCGCCCTCAACCGTAAGGCTCTTCAGAGGGTAGTGAGGTCTGCACAACGCATCACCGGGGGCAAACTACCGGCCCTCCAGGACACCTACACCACCCGATGCTACAGGAAGGCCATAAAGATCATCAAGGACATCAACCACCCGAGCCACTGCCTGTTCACCCCGCTGTCATCCAGCTTCTATCTCAAGGCCATCAGACTGTTAAACAGCCACCACTAACATTGAGTGGCTACTGCCAACACACTGTCAATGACACTGACTCTACTCCAGCCACTTTAATCATGGGAATTGATGGGAAATGATGTAAATATATCACTAGCCACTTTAAACAATGCTACCTTATATAATGTTACTTACCCTACATTATTCATCTCATATGCATACGTAGATACTGTACTCTATATCATCGACTGCATCCTTATGTAATACATGTATCACTAGCCACTTTAACTATGCCACTTGGTTTACATACTCATCTCATATGTATATACTGTACTCGATATCATCTACTGTATCTTGCCTATGCTGCTCTGTACCATCACTCATTCATATATCCTTATGTACATATTCTTTATCCCCTTACACTGTGTATAAGACAGTAGTTTTTTTGGGGGGAATTGTTAGTTAGATTACTTGTTCGTTATTACTGCATGGTCGGAACTAGAAGCACAAGCATTTCGCTACACTCGCATTAACATCTGCTAACCATGTGTATGTGACAAATAAAATTTGATTTGATTTGATTTGATTTATACAGGCACCGGTTAGTCTGGCTAATTGAGGTATTATGTACATGTAGGTATAGTTAAAGTGACTTGCATATATGATAAACAGTGAGTAGCAGTAGAGTAAGAGAGGGGTTGGCGGGTGGTGGGTGGCGGGTAACGGGACACAATGCAGATAGTCTGGGTTGCCAAGGTGCGGGGGCATCGGTTAGTCAGGCTAATTGAGGTAGTATGTACAGTACATGAATGTATAGTTAAAGTGACTGTGCATATATGATAAACAGAGAGTAGCAGCGTAAATGAGGGGTCGGGGGCATCGGTTAGTCGGGCTAATTGAGGTAGTATGTACAGTACATGAATGTATAGTTAAAGTGACTGTGCCTATATGATAAACAGAGAGTAGTAGCGTAAATGAGGGGTCGGGGGGGGATGGCAATGCAAATAGTTCAGGTAGCCATTTGATTACTTGGTCAGGAGTCTTATGGCTTGGGGTTAAAGCTGTTGAGAAGCCTTTTGGTCCTAGACCAAAAAAGAGTGACGAGAGAGAGAGAGAGAGACAGACAGAGACAGAGAGAGAGAGAGAGAGAGAGAGAGAGAGAGAGAGGGGGATAACAGAGGAACAATGTCCCCATCATCCATCTGAATAGAAACTATATTAACCATGCACAATGTCCCTCCTAAGGGTATTGATCACAGTGGTGGCCAAGGCCCAAACCAGCCCAGATTTACTGCAGAGCCTGCATCTTTCTCCCACTGTAACGCAGCAAGCTTTTTATTTGGACTCAGCGATAGACTGGGCCTCATAATTTCCCACCTGGATAGTACAATGTTGGCTGTTGAGCTGTCACCATCCCGGCTTTGGCCCACTTTCCTGACTCATGGCATGTCGTTTACTTAATAGGAATGATTTTAATTTGAGCTAACTGTGAGGGGGATGCCAGGGTTGGAATTAGAAGCAGTTGGAGAGGGGCTTCTGGGTAATGCTGCAGTAGCCAATGACAGTAGACCAACAGCTGGGCAGCTGTGTGAAGTCAAATGGCAATGGCATAAATACAACAAATGTGAGTTGTGTTGATATTCAGTAAATAAGCTGCATGGTCCTGTTAGAGCTCTAGGTGCTTATTCCCAGCTGCAAAATAATACAATTAATTTTAAACAATGATTTTTGCTAAATTTACATCCTGCATAATATGCATTTATAATCAAGATGTAACTAGACCCACTTTGCACTGTGATCAGAGCACCAACCCCACAGGGAGAAGGTACATAGCGTAAAGGGAATGAAAACAATGTTGCTATGGTCACAACGAATTCGCTGCAGTCCACTGAGATATTTACCTACTGTAGCTATGCAGTTCACAGAAAGAAAAAAACAACTCTACGTGATAGACTGAACACACACGCCCCATGCACGCATGCACACACACATTCTCTCTCTACGGTTTCTTTATCTCCTTCTCTCTCTCCTTCTGTGTCCATTTAATCTGTTCAGGCTGTTTGCGGTGTATTTCATGGTTTAAATCTCTGCATACTTTCAGCCTGGCCCACATCCATCCCAATATGGCTCTGGCTGGGTGCTGTTCCTTAATCTGTGACCAGGGGAGGGGAGTGGGAAGACCGATTACCATCTCCTTCCTCCAAAGCTGGGAGCTTTTCCAGAGCATGGAAGTTTGTGTGTGTTGTGTATTTATGTGTGTGTGTGTGTGTGTGTCTGCATCTGTGTAGATGTGTGTAGAAGGTACCAGTACATTTGCTGCCTCCTCGGGCCAGCAGCCAAGCGGTCGCCTCTCCACAGGGCTGACAGCTCCATAGATTAAATGCCTTGTGGGAGGGGAGGAGAGGCACAAACAGCCCTGTAATATTCCCTCCCTTTGACCCAACTACACAGTTTGGGCTATACACAGCACAGACACTACCCTCCTGGAGGTTGTGTGTGTGTTTGTGTTTGTGTAAAACAACGTGCCAGCTTTGCAAATGACTCCACAATGCACAGAACCAGATGCCCCCTTTGTCATTTTCTCTCTTTCCCAGTTTTTTGGTGGAAGTTTGAATGTAATACTGATATTACAATATATAATATTCTTAGGATGAAGCAGAGGTTTATTAACACAGGCATCACCCTATTGAGGAAGGTCTTCACAAATGTGAAAATAATGTTGTCCTTTTCTATTTGTATGACATTTTAACAGACACTTTTATCCAAGTTTTTTTAGAGGGAGTAGGGTAGTCTATCTATCTGGTTCTTATGGAAATAAATAAAGAGATGGATTGAGGGGCTTGAATGACAGCGAAGGACAACAGACCCACTTGGGTTGTAAGGCTGCCCTTCTCTACCGTCAGTTGCCCTCTCCTCTCTCCACACAAACCATGCAGGGCGACCTGGTCACCTCCCCTCAAGAGTCCCCTTGGGTCTCACCTGCGTGAGAGGGAAGGGACTATTATCCCTCAAGAGAGACCTGTATGTTTGTGTGTGTGCGTGTGTGTGTGTGTGCGTGTTTGTGCATGTGTGTGTGTGTGCGTGTGTGTGTGTACGTGCGTGTGCGTGCGTGTGTGTGCGTGTGCGTGCGTGTGTGTGCGTGTGTGTGTGTGTGCGTGTGTGTGTGTATGTGCGTGTGTGTGCGTGTGTGTGCGTGAAGCACAGAGCTGGAGGCCCATCTGTCACTCTCTCTCTGCTTCTCTCTCTGTTTCTCTCTCTCTTTCTGTCTCTGTCTCCCTTCACTCACTACAAGTGCTCTGCTGTCACACCTGCAAAAACATACATACAGTACATACAGATGAAGTCGGAAGTTTACATACACTTAGAGTCATTAAAACTTGTTTTTCAACCACTCCACAAATTTCTTGTTAACAAACTATAGTTTTGGCAAGTCGGTTAGGACATCTACTGTCACGCTCTGACCTTAAAGATCCTTATTTATTCTCTATGTTTGGTTAGGTCAGGGTGTGACTCGGGTGGGAAAATGTATGATTTCTATTTCTTTGTTGTTTTGCCGAGTGTGGTTCCCAATCAGAGGCAGCTGTCTATCGTTGTTTCTGATTGGGGATCATATATAAGTTGTGATTTTCCGTTTGGGTTTTGTGGGGTGTTTTTTCTGTTTAGTGTCTGTGCCTGACGGAACTGTTCGCTTTCGTTTTTGAAAGTGTTATTTTTGTTTGAGTGTTTCTTGAAAATAAATATCATGAACACTTTCCACACTGTGCTTTGGTCCACTCTTACTTCCACCGACGACGAGAGTTACATCTACTTTGTGCATGACAAGTAATTTTTTCAAAAATTGTTTTCAGAAAGATTATTTCACTTATAATTCACTGTATCACAATTCCAGTGGGTCAGAAGTTCACATACACTAAGTTGACTGTGCCTTTAAACAGCTTGGAAAATTCCAGAAAATGATTTCATTGCTTTAGAAGCTTCCGATAGTCTAATTGACATCATTTGACTCAATTGGGGGTGTACCTGTGGATGTATTTCAAGGCCTACATTCAAACTCAGTGCCTCTTTGCTTGACATCATGGGAAAATCAAAATAAATCAGCCAAGACCTCCACATGTAGACCTCCACAAGTCTGGTTCATTCTTGGGAGTAATTTCCCGACGCCTGAAGGTACCACGTTCATCTGTAAAAAACAATAGTACGCAAGTATAAACACCATGGGACCACGCAGCCATCATGCCGCTCAGGTAGGAGATGCGTTCTGTCTCCTGGAGATGAACGTACTTTGGTGAGAAAAGTGCAAATCAATCCCAGAACAACAGCAAAGGACCTTGCGAAGATGCTGGAGGAAACAGGTACAAGTCCCATATCGACATAACGTGAAAGGCCACTCAGCAAGGAAGAAGCCACTGCTCCGAAACCACCATGAAAAAGCCAGACGACGGTTTGCAACTGCACATGGGGACAAAGATCGTACTTAATGGAGAAATCTTCTCTTGTCTAATGAAACAAAAATAGAATAATGAGCATTGTTATGTTTGGAGGAAAAAGGGGGAGGCTTGCAAGCCAAAGAACACCATCCAAATCGTGAAGCACCATGTTGTGGGGGTGCTTTGCTGGAGGAGGGACTGGTGCACTTCACAAAATAGATGACATCATGAGGATGGAAAATGATGTTGATATATTGAAGCAACATCTCAAGACATCAGTCTGGAAGTTAAAGCTTGGTTGCAAATGGGTCTTCCAAATGGACAATGACCCCAAACATACTTCCAAAGTTGTGGCAAAATGGCTTATGGACAACAAAGTCAAGGTATTGGTGTGGCCATCACAATGCCCTGACCTCAATCCTATATACATTTTGTGGGCAGAACTGAAAAAGCGTGTGCGAGCAAGGAGGCCTACAAACCTGACTCAGTTAAACCAGCTCTGTCAGGAGGAATATGGCAAATTCACCCAACTTATTGTGGGAAGCTTGTGGAAGGCTACCTGAAATGTTCGACCCAAGCTAAACAATTTAAAAGCAGTGCTACCAAATACTAATTGAGTGTTTGTACATTTCGGACCCATTGGGAATGTGATGAAAGAAACAAAATCTGAAATAAATCATTCTCTCTACTATTATTCTGACATTTCACATTCTTAAAATGAAATGGTGGTCCTAACTGACCTAAGACAGGGAATTTTTACGAGGATTAAATGCCAGGAATTGTGAAAAACTGTTTAAATGCAACGGGGGGGGCATAGACTCTACATGGAAGTCGTCATGGACTCTACAAGGAAGTCGTCATGGACTCTACATGGAAGTCGTCATGGACTCTACAAGGAAGTTGTCATGGACTCTACATGGAAGTCGTCATGGACTCTACATGGAAGACGTCATGGACTCTACAAGGAAGTCGTCATGGACTCTACAGGTAAGTCGTCATGGACTCTACAAGGAAGTCGTCATAGACTCTACAAGGAAGTCGAAAGCGTTCCAATGGGATGCTGGCCGATGTTGTCTCCAATGCTTCACACAGTCGTGTCACGTTGGCAAGATGTCCTTTGGGTGGTGGACCATTCTTGATACACACAGGAAACTGTTGAGTGTGAAAACCCAGCAGCGTTGCAGTTCTTTACACACTCAAACCACCCAAACCACTTCTATTTTTTGTCTTGCCCATTCGCCCACTGAATGGCAAACATTCACAATCCATGTCTCAATTGTCTCAAGTCTCAAAAATCTTTCTTTAACCTCTCTCATCCTCTTCATCTATACTTATTGAAGTGGATTTAACAAGTGGCATCAATAACGGGTCATAGCTTTCACCTGGTTTCACCTGATTAGTCTATGTCATGGAAAGAGCAGGTGTTCCTAATGTTTTGTACACTCAGTGTATATTTATGAATGCATTTATTTATTTCATAAATCATTTTGACAGTAACCCTCCAAAAAGTACATCATAAACCTTTTAAATGTCAATATGTACTAAGAAGCTAAGGGTTTGTTTCTTGGGCTTCAGGAATGTGACTGAAAAAGAGCCTCGGGCCTTCAATAATAAAATATGGAACTGATTAAGGGGATATTGGTGAACAAATGCTGTGGTCAAGGCTATGAAGGCACTAGTGTATTAAGTGGAGCTTATGTAGGTGTCCAAAAGCAAGATTCAGATGAGAGCCTAATGCTACTTAGGTAGTTCTTCATGAGCTTTAGCTTAGAAAATGATCTCTGTGCAGTTCAAGGGATTGATTGCCATAGCAACATCAGGGAACAGGGCAGAAGGGAGTGGTGATTCAAATACAGCAGTTCTTTAGCATCTTTAATTGAGCCTCTCATTCTCCTTAATTGCCGGCCTCAAAACGTTATGGAAAAACATTAACTGTATAGGAAGTTCTGGGGACAGGTTGTCTGGATACTGAACAGCCAATAGATTGGCAGATGCAGGCAGATTATAATATTTAGCGGTCAACTGTTCTTGAGGGCTTCAACCAAAAAAGTGGTCTTCATTTCGTTCATACTGGTGGACCAGTGTTTTAGTTGTGTGGTTGCAATATCAACAGTCTCTCATCTCTGATATATCCTGGTTTTCATCATTCAAGACTAAGTTTAAATTGTGTGCCGCACAATGGACATAGAATGCACAATATCTCAGGGAAAACTTTCTGGGTTGGCAATACTCAGCATAGAAAACAGTCGAGCTTGCAACCAGGACCTACGGACCGCGGTGAAAACATTCGCTTACAACAATACAAGGTGGCGCAGTATAAAAGTTATAAATAGCAACTAAATAGTAGCTAGATACAGTAGGCTATAGCTATAGATAGTAGGCTACACTGCATAATGCAACAATAGCTAGTAAGCTAGTGTTTTGAGGGTGGAGTGACTATTATTTGGCACTAAAAGACTGGCTTAGCGCTCAATAACCTTAATGTCATATTCAGGTAAGCTATACAGGACAGTTGTAAAAAATAAAAATAAATGGTAGCTGATTAGTATGCTATTGCATTGAACATTTATTTAACAATCTGCAATGTTTGAATTTCCAATTAATTACATTGTTGCCGCCAGCCAGCAGTCGAAATGGCAGCATTGCGACACCGTGTATAGCTTTTTGAAATGTTACGCTTAACATGAGAAAATGACGACCAAATAGGCTTACCAATAAGCATTTATCCATTAGCTAAGCTATCGGCTACATGCCCTGGCACCACAGAAAGCTGCATAGACATGTCACAGTTTCAGCACTATGGACGGGGGGTTACGCCAGTGTAAAGCAGATGGTGGTGAAGGTGGTGGCGGAAGGGGTGGTTGCGGTTGTAGTAGGGAAATAGATTTTCTTTAGACTGGCAGGGCCAAAGTGGACATCCAGCTGCTCAATTTCGTGCTGGGCAGTGTGTGTGTGAGAGAGAGAGAGAGAGAGAGAGAGAGAGAGAGAGAGAGAGAAGAGAGAAAGAGAGAGAGAGAGAGAGAGAGAGAGAGAGAGAGAGAGAGAGAGAGAGAGAGAGAGAGAGAGAGAAGGAGAAATTATATTTGTGCAATTTATGCCACGGATGGACGAGTAATTTCAAGACAATCGCTGGACTTTCCATGTGAGAGAGGGAGAACATATGGAATTCTTTTAAGATGGTCATGCCATAATATATATTTTTATTTTAGGACCCCTGTAGGTATATCTTTTTTAAAATTTAGAATCAATAATTTGCTTATAATAGCTTATAATTAGCTTATAACAGCAAAACAGACAGTAAAATAATGCATCATAAGGAGTAAGGTTTTGAGGTGTCTGACCTGTATCTTGGAGATATAGAAAGCTCAGGATATTTTTCATTTTTTGACATATTTAAACAAAAATTCGGCACAAAACCTTCCGAGGAGTCCCATGACAATTGTGGGGGTTGTGGAGTAAAATCAAATAGCTAAACCCTAACCTTAACCACTCTGAATTCATACCTAAACTTAAAGAATTTCTCAGAATTTTTTCAGAATTTTATCCCTATGTGGAAGCTAGGTGAATTGCAACAGCGCTAGGCTGCATAATTTTTATTATTATTTTTTAAAAATCTGCCTGTATCCCATAACATGGCCGAGACTCACGCTTGAGACTTTTACTTTGGTTAGATGGTACAATGATTCCCTACACTATTCTGTGCATGTTTTCTCACATAAAGTGAAATTGAGTGAACAGTGTAGAATTTTAGCAACCAGGAAATTACAGAGCAATTTTTACAATGGCCACTTAAATTTAAATACATTTTAGTCATTAGTCACGAAAGTAGACACTTTGGTTGAGAGCAACTTACAGGAGAAATTAGGGTTAAGCACCTTGCTCAAGGGCACATTGGCAGATTTGTCACCTATGCCACTCAGGGATTTGAACCAGTAACCTTTCAGATACTGGCCCAATGCTCTAAACCGCTAAGCTACCTGCTGCCCCACTTAACCCAATTTCCACTAGACAACACAGCCACAAAGTCAAACAGCTTTCCCATTTTGACAATAGATGCTGCTCAACAGCTAATCGCAAAACGGGTAAGTAATACTGTGAAACACTATCATTTCACTATTACTGCAGGTATATTATGGACATTTTCTGAAATTACAATGCAATTTTTTAAAATATATATCCTGTGTAGCACATTTAACCCAAACGTTAACTCTGAATTAATGCCTAAACTTTACACTCAAGGTTTGTTTCATTTTCACTTTTGCGCAGTTTAACTGACAGCTAACAGACTGTAACACACTCCGTAATCAAAACGACAACACACTCTGTAATCTCTGTTGCCTGCAGTTGCGGAAACTCTCTCTGTTTGCCTTAGAGTTTGCGTTTCTGAAAACATACAAGAAGATGCATCTTTTTTAATTAAAATGTTTGTTGGCCAATGACAAGAACATCTCTTAGTAGCCTCCAGAGTTCTAGAATGTGCCTGAGCTGAATGAGGCATAATAGATATGAATAAATGGTAATTAAACGAATTCAACACTTAATGAATACACCTCAGGCAGAGGCCACATGGTGTATTTAGTGTTTAGAGCACACAGGAGAATATATGTTGCTGTGTGTGTGTGTTTTGCTAATTAATAAGGAGGGGCTAGATGGATGGCAAACGGGCGTATGGCTTTTTGCCTGCACTTCATCATTAGTCTTTCTGGGAGCCTAGGAGCAGGAGCCCCTTACCTCGCAAGGCTAGCTCTGTATGGATGGAGGGAGCTGTGCATTATTCACTGAGACACACACACAGACACACCGGTGAGGCCTGGTGGAATATACTGAACAGAGCAAACATACCCACATGCACGCACGTATGCACAGACGCAGGGGGCACACACACACACACACACACACACACACACACACACACACACACACACACACACACACACACACACACACACACACACACACACACACACACACACACACACACACACACACTCACAGAGCTGATACATCACATACCATCAGCTCAGCCAATCACCCGAGACACTTCTGGCAAAGACAGCCATGTAGGCTCTTAAGCACAGAGAGTTTTAGCTCTGCTCCCTGCCTTGTTTTCTTTGCTTGTTTTTTTATATTTGTGTGTGTGCATGTGCGTGTGCATGTCCAAGTGTGCATATGAGGCTTATAAGCACAAACAGTAGTAGCTCCACTCTCTGCTTTGATTATTTTCTGCTTATCTTTTCTTGTGTGTGTGTGTGTGTGTGTGCATGTGGCCCGGCCCTAGCTGGCAGGACAGTGGATCTTCTTTGACAGAAGGAATTACGTTGAAATGACAGACGAAAGGCCAAAGGATTCTGGAATGGGAAAATAACTGTTAATGAAACTACAGTGGTTCTTCCTTTAAAAATTGCGGTGTACTGCAGCGCAGCTTGCGGGGTGCCGCTGAAGTGTCAGCCAGTGTTGCCAGAATGATGCAATTTACCACAATCTGCCACAATCTGCCACAAATGGTCACGGCATAAGCTCAAAACTTTCAAAGGAAGAACCACTGTACCTGAAAAGTTTAGGAAAATGGGACTTCACACTCACAGCCACCTCAGCGACAGGCTGAGAATCACTATGAATATTTAATGCACTGTTCAGTTCTGCTCCACTATGGCTTATTCAGCATGTTAACATGAGGACTGCATCCCAAATGGCACCCTGGTCCCAATGTGGTGCATTACTTTTAACTAGAGCTCTATAAAGGGAATTGGTTGCCATTTGGGACATGTCCAAGGACATTATTCTGAGATCAAACCTTCTTGCTTTGCATGTACAATTTGTCAACATGTGTGGGTACAAATTTAACAACTCTTTTTAATGGGTTGCAGGTAGCTTAGCGGTTAGAGCTTTGGGCCAGTAACCGAAAGATCGCTGATTTGAATACACGAGCTGACAAGGTCAACGTTCCCTTAAGCGAGACACTTAACCCTACTATTCTCCGGGGTGCCGTATTACCATGGCTGACACTGTAATAAAAACACATTTCACTGCAATTATCCTGTGTATGTGACAATAAAACATATATTGTTTAATACAGTTATAGAGCAGCTTAAAGCTAATATGTTACCAATCTTTTTTATTTATAATAATTTCCCTATTATACACTATTGTGGTCTGAACGTACACATTTTGGGGTATGCTGACGATTTACATGAACTGAAAGGAAAGTAAGTCTTTCTCTATAAGATATATTAAGCAGCCACTTACAACATGAAGCTCAATTAGCTGGATGACGGCTTTATTAACATATGCAGAGGAGCAGCCTCTTCCGTCACGACCAACTAATGTTATGTTGAGAGCCTCTCATCTGCATATCATGAGCCCATGTTAATGTATTTTCAGGGCCCGTCCCAAATGGCGCCCTACTCCCTATACAGTATAGTCCCCTTCTTTTGACTAGAACCCTATGGGCCCTGATCAAATGTAGTGCACTACTGTAGGGAACGGAGAGCCATTTGAGATGCAGGCCCACTCTCTGCAGTATAGAAAAGCAGCAGAGGATCAATAGTTGTTTTGGAATCCACTTTTTACGTTTTTAACATCAAAGAAGCAAAGTGGTTCAATATGGCTGTCGAAACAATTCCTACACTATCCTGGTATTTCCACACTTCCTGAGAATGAAGATAATCAGTGTTTTTGACTGGCATTTGCAGCGTGTGGGTGGTTAGCCAGGGCTATATGTGAAAAAGACAAATGAAAAAGACAGAGAAGAGCGGGGGAGTGAGGCCGTTCACAACACATGGTTTACTCCCCCCGTCTTCAGCTGTCTAGTGCTATCTCTCTATGGAAACCCATTTTTTATCACTTAATAACAAGACAGGTGCTGTTAACAGGGCCGGCTCCAGGCAAAAGCGACATAAGTGATCGCTTAAGGAAGGCCCAGGCCGCTAGGGGGCCACCAACACAAAAAAAAGTATATCTGTTTTTGGAGGGGGGACTCAGTCGGTGCATGTTCAAAATTTGGTTGTGCATCAGCAATTTTTATATTTTTATGTCAGTTACTGACAGTCACTCAGTTAGCCATGTCAGGAAACAGTTTGGTAAATTAGTTTAGCCAGCTATCTAATCTTGTGGTAATCATGGCCGAATACTGACCAGGCACTCAGGTGGCCCCATTGATTTTGTTAGTCACTTTCACTCAGATATCATTAACATGGCATACTGCAAATCATGGCAAAATGTGTAGAATTTCAGGAAATTAGCTTTAAGACTGAACACATTACTCTCCACCCCATGGCAAATTGGCAAGAATGGCTGTGAAACTGCATATTTTTTCTCTCTGCGCCATGGCAAAATGAGCAGAATAAACAAATCTCACTTAGGGCCCCTAAAAGGCTAGAGCCGGCCCTGGCTTTTAGAAAGTAGTAAACTCACAATTCCAAACACTGTTCGCCTCTGTAGGCAGCTTGGTTCTAATCCACCTAAATCCGTTTGAAATCAAAACTGATGTGACAATGCCAAATGGAGATAAGCTAGGATGGTAATTGTCCTTCCCTGCCAGGCTGCTCGCGCACCTTCACGAGCACCTCATGCTTGCAGGCACACACAGCCTGTAGTTGACTGACTCACTCAGAGACCTATGGGAACAATAGCTCTGGTCTGTGTCTGTGTAGGAAGCCCGAGAAAAGGACAGTCTATCAGATTCAGATTTATTTCTTTATTTAACTAGGCAAGTAAGATAAGAACAAATTCTTATTTACGATGATGGCCTTCCAAAAGGCAAAAGGCCTCCTGCAGGGATGGGGGCTGGGTTTTAAAAATATGTGTATATTTTTTATTTTATTTGATCAGATAGGAAAGTCAACAGTAGATAAGAAGGAGATAGATAATAGATGGAGGGCCATGACACTTCGACCAGGGAAGAAAACACATAAAACACCTAGCCAGCTGGAGATGGCCTTGCTAGTGAAAGATTTATCAAAGGATACAAAACCTCCTAGTTATATATGTTTTCTTGATTTTTCATAAGAAATGTCCATTCCGGTGTCCCATATCCATTCTGCATGCTGAAGGCCACCAGTATCTTTCTCAGGAGGAGTCTCTATAATAAGCTGAGATGTCTTATTCTGGTATTTGTCCCAAATGGCACCCTATTCCCTATGTAGTGCATAAAAGTAGTGCTCTAAATAGGGGTACCATTTGGGACTCATTCTAGCCTCTTTGATAAGAGCTGAGAGTGAATAAGAGTGAATCACAGGAGAAGATTGAGAGATGAGACTCGTAGTTCTCTCCTCTTGTTAATGTCTTAATTGTGTGCAGATGAGCCAGGGAGCCAGGGTGCACCGAGGCCTGGACCAGGCAGCCTGGCAGGGCCCTCACTCCAGGTGAAGAGGGTCGGCAGGGAGGGGGGTCTACAAACCATCACCATCACTTTGACAGGTGGTCTGGGGCAGTGTAAAGACAGCTGTGCAGTGAAGGGTTAAAAGGAGGAGAGGAGGAGATGATATATGACTGCAAGACAACCACAACCACAGGGGCTTAAAGATGGCTCAAGATGGTAGGATGGAAGCCGAATTGAGGGAAGATAGCAAAAAGAGAAGAAGGGAGGAAAGGAGGAGGAACAGCAAAGATGATATAGGCCCTGGAGTGTCATCTCATGGGGAGACTCTCAGACTTTTTCTTTGTAATTATCTTTTACCAGATCTATTGTGTTATATTGTACTACATTCCTTTGACATTTCAATAAACTGCAAAGTGTTTCTTTTCAAATGGTACCAAGAATATGCATATCCTTGCTTCAGGACCTGAGCTACAAGCAGTTAGATTTGGGTATGTCATTTTAGGCAAAAATTGAAAAAAGGGTCGGATCCTTAAATTAAAAACAAATAGTTATTTACAATGACATCCTAAACCGGCCAAACCCAGACGACACTAGACCAATTGTGCGCAACCCTATGGGACTCTCAATCACAGCCAGTTGTGATATAGCCTGGATTTGAACCAGGGTGTCTGTGGTGACACATCTAGCACTGAGATGCTGTGCCTTAGACCTCTGTGCCACTCAGGAGCCCATAAGCTATGCTGCATTCCATTTCCCATCAGCTACAAGACAGCTGCAGATCCTCTCTGTTCCCTGTTTCTCGCCTGGCTCTCATCCCCAAGTGGCGGGTGGTAGAGCTCACAGACTCCCCCCAAAGAGAGTCTGGAGCTGCTGATGCCTCCGCCCATCTCCTCTCTAACACCGCACTGTATTATTCAGTTATTCAGAAACCCCAAACACAGGTCAAATCCAACCAACTTTCTTCCCAAGAAACTCCTCCCTCTCTCCCAACTCACTCCTCATCTCCAAGCAACAAATTCAAAAGGAGTTCTTCTTCCTTCATTGACTCCCTCATCACAATTGATTCTTTCCTTGACAAAGGGAAGGCATAAGAATGACAAAGGAAGGAGCTGAGCTGTTGTTTGTTGAGGAATGAGCTGGCATTTGGAGATACTGTAGGTAGGCTAATGACAGATGGAGTCGCTGAACATGGTTCTGAGGGAATTTTCATAGCTTTTTCTGGACGGGGGGCTAAACTATGCTCTAGGGTGAGGGGAGAAGATGAGAGAAACGGAGAGAGGAGGAAAGAATGAGAGAATGGGGAGAGAAGGGGAGAGAGTGTGTGGACCATGTTAAGTCCTTAGTGTTGAGGACCCCAAGGAACGTGAAGCTTTAGATCCACTACATTATCAATGTGGATGGGGGAGTGCTCTCCCCACGTTCTCCTATAGTCCACAATCAGCTCCTTGGTCTTACTGACGTTGAAGTAGAAGTTGTTGTTCTGGCACCACACTGCCAAGTCTCTGACTTTTACACTCTTCACCTGCGCTGCTACTCTCTGTTTCTTGTCTATGTACAATCAGCAATCTATATACAATATCCCACAATGACTAAGCAAAAACAGGTTTTTAGAAATGTTTGCATATGTGTCAAATAAAAAAAAACAGGAATACCTTATTTCCATAAGTATTCAGACCCTTTGCTATGAGACTCGAAATTGAGCTCAGGTGAATCATGTTTCCATTGATCATCCTTGAGATGTTTCTAAAACTTGATTGGAGTCCATCTGTGGTAAATTCAATTGATTACACATGATTTGGAAAAGCACACACTTGTCTATATAAGGTCCCACAGTTGACAGTGCATGTCAGAGCAAAAACAAAGCCATGAGATCGAAGAAATTGTACATAGAGCTCCGAGACAGGATTGTGTCGAGGCACAGATCTGGGGAAGGGTATCAAAACGTTCCTACAACATTAAAGGTCCCGAAGAACACAGTGGCCTCCATCATTCTTCAATGGAATATGTTTGGAACCACCAGACTCTTCCTAGAGCTGGCTGCCTGGCCAAACTGAGCAATCAGGGGAGAAGGGCCTTGGTCAGGGAGGTGAGGAAGAATCCGATGGTCACTCTGACAGAGCTCTGGAGTACCACTGTGGAAATGGGAGAACCTTCCAGAAGGACAACCATCTCTACAGCACTCCACCAATCAGGCCTTTATGGTAGAGTGGCCAGATGGAAGCCACTCCTCAGTAAAAGGCACATGACAGCCCGCTTAGAGTTTTCAGAATCGAGGCAAAGTTGAACAGAGCAAAGTACAGCGAGATCCTTGATGAAAACCTGCTACAGAGCACCCAGGACCTCAAACTGTGGTGAAGGTTAACCTTCCAATTGGACAACAACTCTAAGCACACAACCAAGACAATGCAGGAGTGGCTTTGGGAAAAGTCTTTGAATATCCTTGAGTGGCACATCCAGAGCCCAGACTTGAACCCAATCGACCATCTCTGAAGAGACCTACACATTCTGTAACTGTCCAGCAATGCTCCCCATCCAACCTGATAGAGCTTGAGAGGATCTACAGAGAAGAATGGGAGAAACTCCTCAAATACAGGTGTCCAAAGCTTGTAGCGTCCTACCCAAGATGACACAAGGCTGTAATCGCTGCCAAAGGTGCTTAAACAAAGTACTGAGTAAAGGGTCTGAATACTTAAAGTACCAGTCCCTCTTTGCCTTGATGACAGCTTTGCACACTCTTGGCATTCTCTCAACCAGCTTCATGAGGAATACTTTTCCAATAGTCTTGAAGGGGTTCCCACATACGCTGAGCACTTGTTGGCTGCTTTTCCTTCACTCTACGGTTCAACTCATCCCAAACCATCTCAATTGGGTGGAGGTCAGGTTATTGTGGAGGCCAGGCCAGCTGATGCAGCACTCCATCATTCTCCTTCTTGGTGAAATAGCCCTTAAAGGTGTATTTTGGGTCATTGTCCTGTTGAAAAACAAATGATAGTCACACTAAGCGCAAACTAGATGGGGTGGTATATAGCTGCTGTCACACCCTGACCATAGTTTGCTTTGTATGTTTCTATGTTTTGTTTGGTCAGGGTTGATCTGAGTGGGCATTTTATGTTACATGTCCAGTTTGTCTATTTCTATGTTTGGCCTGATATGGTTCTCAATCAGAGGCAGGCGTTAGTCATTGTCTCTGATTGGGAACCATATTTAGGTAGCCTGTTTGATGTTGGGTTTTGTGGGTGATTGTTCCTGTCTCTGTGTTTGCACCAGAAAGGGCTGTTTTTTTTCACATTTCTTGTTTTGTTAGTCTATTCATGTATAGTTTCTTTATTAAGGAACCATGAATAATAACCACGCTGCGTTTTGGTCTGCCTCTCCTTCGACTCAAGAAAACTGTTACAGCTGCAGAATGCTGTGGTTGCCATGCCGGTTAAATTGTCCTTGAATTCTAAATAAATCACTGACAGTGTCACCAGCAAAGCACCCCAACACCATCACACCTCCTCCTCGATGCTTCATGGTGGAAACCACGCATGCGATCATACGGTAACCTATTCTGGGTCTCAGAAAGACACAGCCGTTGGAACCAAAAATATCAAATGTCCATTGCTCGTGTTTCTTGGCCCAAGCAAGTCTTTTCTTCTTATCGGTGTCCGTTAGTAGTGGTTTAGTAAGTAGTTAGTAATTTGACAATGAAGGCCTGATTCAAGCAGTCTTCTCTGAACAGTTGATGTTGAGATGTGTCTGTTACTTGAATTTATTTGGGCTGTAATCTGAGGTGCAGTTATCTCTAATGAACTTGTCCTTTGCAGCAGAGGTAACTCTGGGTCTTCCTTTCCTGTGGCGTTCCTCATGAGAGCCAGTTTCATCATAGCGCTTGATGGTTTTTGCGACTGCACTTGAAGAAACGATCAAAGTTCTTGAAATGTTCTGCATTGACTGACCTTCACGTCTTAAAACCTCTAAAGGATCGGACAGTTTTTCAAATTTTCGCCTAACATACCCAAATCTAACTGCATATATTTCAGCTTTTCTAAAAATGTGTTTTTGCTGTGTCATTATGAGATATTGTGTGTAGATTGATGAGGGAAAAAATGATTTGATTTTAGAATAATGCTGTAACATGACATTTTGAAAAAGTCAAGGCGTCTGAACACTTCCTGAATGCCCTGTACTTTATAAGAGTTGTCTTAACCTAATCCTTACTGAAGCCTGGAGGAGCGTGTGGCTGTTGTAGACTGTAATGGTATTTGAATAATTTACACACATAAAGGAATATGTAGTTCATATATTCATTCAAGTTTTCTGGCAGTTTCAACACATATTAGTGACTTTGAGCTGGTGGGAAAAGTGCGTGAGAGTCAAAGAGGATAGAAGGAGTTTGACATTGAGGGAGAGCGAGAGAAGGGGAGATGGATCATTTGATTTGTAGGCTGTCTTATCGCTGTTGATCATCAGGCCTACCATGACATGACGTCAGCAAACTTGATGATGGTGTTGGAGTCGTGCATAGCCATGCAGTCGTGGGTGTACAGAGTGTACAGTCAGCTTGGCGGAGGGGTTGTTGCCTACCCTCACCACCTGGCCTGTCAGGAAGTCCTGGATCCAGTTACAGAGGGAGGTGTTCAGTCCCAGGGTCCGGAGCTTGGTGATGAGCTTGGAGGTGACTATGGTGTTGAATGCTGCAATGTAGTAAATGAACAGCATTCTCACATAGTTACGTTCCCTCTTGTCCAGGTGGGAGAGGGCAGTGTGAAGTGTAATTGAGATTGTGTGTGGATTTGTTTAGGTGATATACTAATTAGTGTGGGTCCAGGTCTCTGGGATGATGGTGTTCATGTGTGTCAAGACCAGCCTTTCAAAGGGCATCATAATTACAGATGTGAGTGCTACAGGGCGAAAGTAATTTAGGCAGGTTACTTTGGAGTTCTTGAGAACAGGGACAATGGTGAGCTTGAAACATGTTGGGATTACAGACTGGGACAAGGAGGGATAAAATGTCAATGAAGACACTTGCCTGCTTGTCTGCGCATGTCTGAGAACGCACCCTGGTATTCCTTCTGGCCCGGTGGCTTTGTGATTGTTAACCTGTTTTACTCACTTCGACCATGGAGAGTTTATATGTCGGGGGGCTAGGGTCAGTCTGTTATATCTGGAATATTTCTCCTGTCTTATCTGGTGTCCTGTGTGAATTTAAGTATGCTCCCTCTAATTTTCTTTCTCTTTCTTTTTCTCTTTCTCTTTCTATTTCTCTCGGAGGACCTGAGCCTTAGGACCATGCCTCAGGACTATCTGGCCTGATGACTCCTTGTTGTCCCCAGACCACCTGGTCATGCTGCTGCTCCAGTTTCAACTGTTCTGCCTGTGGCTATGGAACCCTGACCTGTTCACCGGACATGTTACCTTGTCCCTGCCCTGCTGTTTTCGACTCACTCTCTCTACCACACCTGCTGTCTCCAACTCTGAGTGATCGGCTATGAAAAGCCAACTGACATTTACTCCGGAGGTGCTGACCTGTTGCACCCTCTACAAGCACTGTGATAATTATTATTTGACCCTGCTGGTCATCTATGAACGTTTGAACATCTTGGCCTTGTACTGTTATAATCTCCACCTGGCACAGCCAGAAGAGGACTGGCCACCCCTCAGAGCCTGGTTCCTCTCTAGGTTTCTTCCTCGGTTTCTAGGGAGTTTTTCCTCGCCACCGTCCTTCTACATCTGCATTGCTTGCTGTTTGGGGTTTTAGGCTGGGTTTCTGTACAGCACATTATAACATGTAAAATGGCTTTATAAATACATTTGATTGATTGATTGATTGATCACACAGTCATCCAGAACAACAGCGGCTTTCATGCAGGACTTGGTGTTGTTTTGAAGAGATCAAAAAAGGCATTTAGCTCGTTTGGGAGTTCTGGGTTGCTGGGCATCTCACGGCTGGGTTTCCCTCAAGTCTTCCAACAAACAGACGCCATTTCTTTATGAAGTATTTCTGTTTTTATTTTAGCAGACGTTGTTTAATGGAAAGAGAAACACGTTGCAGTTGGTTGGGGGTCTTCTAGGACGACAGCGTGAGTTGTTCTGCTTGAAAAACAACAGCCATTGCTAATTAAGCCCAGTCCCATAAGGACAGGGAAAACATAAAATTGAGTGTGTGTCTGTGCATTCGTGTGTGTGTGTGTACTGTATGTGTGTGTGTTTGTGTGTCTGCTGTCATTCGGGGCCCCATGTCAGAGTCATGCAGGTTAGGGCCCTACTCTCATTAATGAGATATGTTCTGTTCTGTTCTCCTCACAGAAAAACATCTCCCTGTCAAAACAACCTAAATCTGTGTCCCAAATGTCACCCTATTCCCTTTATAGTGCACTACTGTTGACCAAGGCCTATAGGGCTCTGGTAGGGAATAGGGTGCAATTTGGGATGCATCCTAAACCAAAGGTGTGTCCCCTGGTCCTGTCTGTCTATTGGACTAAGCGCTAACAGGTTCAATCTCATCTTAAGTATGAGAGGGGTTCTGGGTACGTTGCATATTGACCCGGTTGAACAGCCTTGACAGCCCCCGTCGGGTGGGGGTGGCTTAACTAGATGACTTTTATATGTAGCCAAGGTAATGGGCAGCTCTCTGGAGTGGTAACATGGTGGTGCTGGTGGTGATTTGTGCCTATGACTGGCAGAGTCTGAGGAGGAGAAAAACATTCAAACACCAAATATTCAAAGAGCAACAATTTAACAATTTAAATCTGTCTCTCTCTCTTTCTCTCTCCATCTCTCTCTCTCGCTTTCTCTCTCCATCTCTCTCTCTTTCTCTCTCCATATCTCTCCCTCTGTCTCTCTCCATCTCTCTCCGTCTCTCTCTCTCTCCCTCTCTCCGTCTCTCTCTCTCTCTCCTCAGGGGACAGGTCCGATGTATTACAGCAGCAGAAGATCAATCAATCCACTCACAGTGCCCAGCGCCATCTCCCCACCTTCACCCTTACCCAGGACAGAGTGCTCTTCTTCTGGCTGTGAGGCTGCTGAGTTCCAGCCCCTCCCTATGTCTCCCGCTCTCTCCCTGTGGCTGGTGCTTTTCTTCTAGCTGTCCCGCGGCTAACCTCTCCATATGCCTGCCACCTCTGTGCTCCACCCTCTCCCTATGGCAGGACAACCTCTCCATATGGCAGCTACCCTGTGCTCCACAACACCCAGTCAGAAGCTACCATGAGTCAGAATGAGAGTTGAGTTAGGTCCCTCCCCCTTCTACACCCTGCAACTTGAACATCATGAAGCTTCAGATATACAGGTGTAGCCTCCAGTCAGTCAAGTAGCTGGCTGTTTTAGTCACGGTCAGGGTGTCTGTGTTGTGGCTGGTAAGTGCATGAATGGAGGGATAGAAGAAGGTGTGTATTGGAGGATGTGGTGCCAGGTGTGGATGGAGAGAAGGATGGAGGGATAGAAGTACGTTTAAATTGGAGGAGAGGATGTGGTGCTGGGGGTAGATAATATAAACAATTTAGCAGACCCTTTTATCCAAAGTTACTTACAGTTGTGCGTGGTCCCGGGGATCCAACCCACAGTCCTGGCATTGCAAGCGCCATGCTCTACAACTGAGCTACAGGAGGGATAGAAAATAAGCTGTGTATCGGAGGAGAGGATGTGGTGCCTGGGGTGGATAGAGGGATAGAAGAAGGTTTGTATTGGAGGAGAGGATGTGGTGCCTGGGGTGGATAGAGGGATAGAAGAAGGTTTGTATTGGAGGAGAGGATGTGGTGCCTGGGGTGGATAGAGGGATAGAAGAATGTTTGTATTGGAGGAGAGGATGTGGTGCCTGGGGTGGATAGAGTGATAGAAGAAGGTTTGTATTGGAGGAGAGGATGTGGTGCCTGGGGTGGATAGAGGGATAGAACAAGGTTTGTATTGGAGGAGAGGATGTGGTGCCTGGGGTGGATTAGAGTGATAGAAGGTTTGTATTGGAAGAGAGGGTGTGGTGCCTGGGGTGGATAGAGGGATAGAAGAAGGTTTGTATTGGAGGAGAGGATGTGGTGCCTGGGGTGGATTAGAGTGATATAAGGTTTGTATTGGAAGAGAGGGTGTGGTGCCTGGGGTGGATAGAGGGATAGAAGAAGGTTTGTATTGGAGGAGAGGATGTGGTGCCTGGGGTGGATAGAGGGATAGAACAAGGTGTGTATTGGAGGAGAGGATGTGGTGCCTGGGGTGGATTAGAGTGATAGAAGGTTTGTATTGGAGGAGAGGATGTGGTGTCTGGGGTGGATAGAGGGAAGGATGGAGGGATAGAAGAAGGTGTGTATTGGAGGAGAGGATGTAATGCCTGGGGTGGATAGAGGGAAGGATGGAGGGATAGAAGAAGGTGTGTATTGGAGGAGAGGATGTGGTGCCTGGGGTGGATTAGAGTGATAGAAGGTTTTTTTATATTGGAGGAGAGGATGTGGTGCTTGGGGTGGATATAGGGAAGGATGGGGGGTTAGAAGAAGGTGTGTATTGGAGGAGAGGATGTGGTGCCTGGGGTGGATAGAGGGAACAATGGAGGAGTAGAAGAAGGTGTGTATTGGAGGAGAGGATGTGGTGCCACCACTCTCGTTTTGATTAATGGACCTCTCTGGCTGTGAGTGACGAATTATCAGAGGGTCGGCCCGCTCATTCATCACTGTCACTGCGGCAACGCTAGTGTTGGGGCGTCTCCGGTCGGTCCGCAGCAATCTTCCTCTTATCTCCTCCACCTGGCACCTGGGATCCCACTGCACAATAGAAGGAGAGGAGAGAGGGAATGAGAGGAGGACAGGAGACAGAAGGGGAGAGAAGGAGAGGGGTCGGGAGGAGAGGAGAGAAAGATGAGAGGAGAGGGGGAATGAAAGAGGAAGAGGAGAGGGAATGGAAGAGGAGGGAGATTGAGTGAGAGAAGGAGGGGAGGAGGGAGGACGATTGATGGAGAGAGAGAACGAGTGATCGAAGACGAGGAGGGAGGAAGAAGGAGAATGAAGATTAGCCTTTTAGAAGGAGGTGTGTTGTGTTTTTCACACCTCATAGCACTTTCTCACATCTCTGACTGCACAACCATTACCAATCAGGACGCCTCAACACCTCACCTCGCTGCAAATTGACTGTACGGGCGTGTTGGTCAGATAAAGTCACTTTAATGGCTACATGCGGGCGGCTACGACGGCCTGTTATCGTAGTATTAACGTTCATTTGGGAGAGAGAGCGGGGCTCTGATAAGGCTGTGTGCTGTTGAACAGCTGAGTGGCAGATAGTTTTCTTTGTCACCACTCAGCCTGTGGCTCTGCATGCCTGTCCCCTAATTAAGCAGGTAGAGCGATGCGGAGCAGTGGGCATCTTATCAGTTAGCACCAACAGAGATAGTGTTTAGAAGTGGTGGGAGTGAAGAGTGTTAATTAATTACCAACCAGGCCTGCTTTATCATGACAAAGCTGCTCAGCTGTCATCTTACCAGCTCCTGTTGCGATGAACATTGTGCATCCCATCATCACACTCTTATGCAGAGAAAGATTCACACACACACACACACACACACACACACACACACACACACACACACACACACACACACACACACACACACACACACACACACACACACAGGCAGATAGAAAAGCATACACACACGCACGCTTTACCCCTTCCTTTTTCTCACACTCAAACACAACCACACACACCTGGCAAGCAGAGAGAGAGAGAGAGGGGGGGGCAGTTCCATTCTCTTCCTCTCTCCTTTGACATGCAGAGGACAGGGCTGAGCCTGTGATGGATGAGCAATAGACAGCTGTCAGCCGGCGGGGAAACAACCAGGCCAGGGGTGCCCAACGGAGGCACACCTAATTCCCAGGTCTTATTTAGTCAATAAACACCAGCCAGTGGCACTCAATTAGACAGCTTTATTGACTGCGTTCCCTGGGCTGTGTCGGATGTCAGCTGGCTACACAGCTTGACGTCCGGCGTGGACACTTCTCTCAGAGATTACAGAAAATAGAAGAGAGGATAAAATAAATAAGAAGTAGGGGGAGAACGAGAGAGAGAATGTGAGAGAATGTGAGTTAAGGTGGGAAAGAGAAAGAGAGAGAGAGAGAGAGAGAGAGAGAGAGAGAGGGGGGAGGAAAGGTGAAAGAGAGATGTAAAGAAATGAGGGAGAGAGAGGATAGAGGGAAGGGTGAGAGAGAGGAGGGTGTGTGTGTGAGAGAGAGAGAGAGAGAGTGTGTGTGTGTGTGTGAGAGAGGGGGGAAGGTGAAAGAGAGATATAAAGAAATGAGGGAGAGAGAGGATAGAGGGAAGGGTGAGAGAGAGGAGGGTGTGTGTGTGTGTGAGAGAGAGAGAGAGGGGGGGAAAGGTGAAAGAGAGATATAAAGAAATGAGGGAGAGAGAGGATAGAGGGAAGGGTGAGAGAGAGGAGGGTGTGTGTGTGTGTGTGTGTGAGAGAGAGAGAGAGGGGGGAAAGGTGAAAGAGAGATATAAAGAAATGAGGGAGAGAGAGGATAGAGGGAAGGGTGAGAGAGAGGAGGGTGTGTGTGTGTGTGAGAGAGAGAGAGAGAGGGGGGAAAGGTGAAAGAGAGATATAAAGAAATGAGGGAGAGAGAGGATAGAGGGAAGGGTGAGAGAGGAGGGTATGTGTGTGTGTGTGTGTGTGTGTGTGTGTGTGTGTGTGTGTGTGTGTGAGGGGGGGAAGGTGTGTGAAATGTGTGTGTGTGTGTGTGTGTGTGTGAGAGAGAGAGAGAGAGAGAGAGAGAGAGAGAGAGAGAGAGAGAGAGAGAGAGAGAGAGAGAGAGAGAGAGAGAGAGAGAGAGAGAGAGAGAGAGAGAGAGAGAGAGAGAGAGAGAGAGAGAGAGAGAGAGAGAGAGAGAGAGAGAGAGAGAGAGAGAGAGAGAGAGAGAGAGAGAGAGAGAGAGAGAGAGAGAGAGTGTATCTACAGTACGTCTCATTTTCTTTAAAGGTCAAATGCAGCCGTTCTTATCTCAATATCAAATCATTTCTGGGTAACAAATAAGTACCTTACTGTAATTGTTTTAAATTAAAATGGCCAAAAAGTTAAAATGGCCAAAAAGAAACAATAATAGCTGATTAGCAAAATGCAATTACTCAAAATCAAATCAAATTGTATTAGTCACATGCGACGAATACAACAGGTGTAGACCTTACCATGAAATGCTTACTTACAAGCCCTTAACCAACAATGCCTTTTCAAGAAAAATAAGAGTTAAGAAAAATATTTACTAAATAAACTAAAGTAACTAGAGTAAAAAATTAAAGAGCAACAATAAATTAACAATAACGAGGCTATGTATCCACTACAGCCCCGTCAATGAGAATGGGGGCGTGCTCGGTCCTCCTTTTCCTGTTGTCTACAATCATCTCCTTTGCCTTGATCACGTTGAGGGGGAGGTTGTTGTCCTGGCTCCACACTTCCAGGTCTCTGGCTGTCTCCCTGTAGCAAGAATTTTGGACTGTGTGGGAGTGGTCTGAGAGAAGGGCCTAATTGGAGGACCTTAATGAGAGGGATGTGTAACCTGAAAACGAGCTATTACCAACTCTCACCTGCTACTGCAAGAACAGGTCCTGAACCCAACCGCAGTCCCTCAGTGTAGTTAACTATAGCCTAATAATATTTAGGAAGTACATATCCTTGGAAAGATAACTGCCAATGATTCTCTGCCCATCCATAGGCAGCCTACTCTATTTCAATGAGACCACACGTGGTGTACTCGATCTCACACGTCGAACTAGAAGAGGACAGGTAGGCTAAAGAAGTTGAATTCTGATAAGAGAAAGATGTGCTATACAATAGGTAGGTCGAGGCTAATGCATAGAAAGCAGAAAGACGACTGTTTCCACGTAGTCTGCTGGACAACACATTTAAGTCATCTGTCTGACAACTCGCTCCCACCGTTGTATGAAAAATGCCGACTGCGCCGCAATTATCTCTGTCGGGACCCACAGGTCCTGCGGGAATGCAGTCCTCTACCTCGTAGTGTGGAAATACAGTATATATACAGCATAGACAAATCTATTTTTTTGACTGCCCTGCCTCTTTAAGAAAGAGAGGTTATTAGGCCTGTAATATTTCTCTATGTTTTCCCCCCCTCACACATAATACTGAATGGGTGCCCAAGAAAAGCGTTACAAAAATAACATATATCATGTCAGAAATAGGGTCTTCTAATTGGCAGGAACCACTTTGTCTTCGTCTTTTATGTTTACTTTCGCAACTAGAACAAAAAATGACTCTCCATCCTAGTGTCTTCCTATAATTGAGCACAGATCCCCTAACCATTGTTTTGCTTTCTCCTTCTTCTTGTCCTTCCTCTTTTGTTTTGACATCAAACACTACCGTTACTACGGTTTCCTCTTCGGAAGAAGGGAAACTGAGAAAAACAAACAAAATAGCCTGCAGCATGGGCCACTTTTTGCGATAAATTGATTTAAGTGCTGTGCCCCACAGGGTTTTTGCAAGAATATGCAAACAAACTGAAATAAATTGAGTTTTTTCCTAAGACTTTCTCCACATGAGGACATCTATGTGCTCAGTCCTGTGGATGACACCTACAGTAAAGGACACAGAAGGCTAGGCATGATCTTGATTTAATGAAACAATTCTAAACAAACCTAATCTTTTTCAGCATGTTGTAAATGTGTTCGCTGGATTGATGGAAGTTGGTTACACACCTTGGAGGTCCAAAGTGCTCCAACTCAGTCTTTGCTCTAATTATGATCATTAACACACAATGTGATACGCACGCTCACACACACACACACACACACACACACACACACACACACACACACACACACACACACACACACACACACACACACACACACACACACACACACACACACACACACACACACACACACACACACAATCATTCCCGCTACTGCATTGGGCCCACGATGCATCTAAAACACTGGCCACATTGGGCAAATGCACCTTTGCTCATCAGCTCCATGTTAACCCCACAGACATTGGCCCACTGTGGCCTAGTGTGGGCAGCCTAAATCTGGTGAGGGCAGCACTCACATTGCCTGAAATAAGCCCATGTTCTCCCAGCAAACATGCCCACATTGGCACGATGTGGGCCCAATGCGGGCTTAAATATTGGCCTTATATACAGTAGGGTGACCTTATTGGGGCGATGCGCCTTTGCTTCTTAATAGTAATGTTTTTATAATTTATTTATTACAATTTAATTGAATGCATAGATTGCATAATTGTCTAACCTTGAAGATATTTAGGGAACGCATTAAATTGTTTCAGAAGGACAACCAAGTTTTTACTACACTGCAAAAAACATGACTTGTTTTTATGGTAACTTAATGGCAGACAGTTACCTGTAAGTTACTGTAAGAAAGATACAGAATGTTACAGTAACTTCCAAATTAACTTTGGTTTAACACTACATTACTGAAAAAAAATATTTACAGTAATATACTGTTAAAGCAATGTTTATTTGTGATTTACGGTAACACACTATCTTTTCTACAGCAATTTACAGATAATTGGCTGCCAGTAAGTTACTGTAAAGTTATGGTTTTCACAGTGTATCATACATATTTTTTACAAGATAAATTGTTCAGTTTCACATAAGCGAGTCACTGCTTTGATGTTTGCAGAGAACGACAGGAATGTTGTCTAGGGTCACTCCAATGTTCTTTGCACACCGGGAGGGGGACACCGTGGAGTTGTCCCCTGTGATCAAGAGGTCTTGGAGCGGGCAGGTCTTCTGCGGGAGGAAGAGCAGCTCTGTTTTGTCAAGGTTGAACTTGAGGTGGTGGGCCCGACCTCCAAACTGAAATGTCTGCCAGGAATGCAGAGATGCGTGTCGCCACATGGGTGTCAGAAGGGGGGAATGAGAAAAGTAGTTGAGTGTCATCTGCATAGGAATGATAGGAGAGGCCATGTGAGAATATGACAAAGCCGCGTGACTTAGTGTAGAGAAAAAAAGAG
This sequence comes from Oncorhynchus tshawytscha, assembly GCF_018296145.1. Classification (NCBI taxonomy): domain Eukaryota; kingdom Metazoa; phylum Chordata; class Actinopteri; order Salmoniformes; family Salmonidae; genus Oncorhynchus; species Oncorhynchus tshawytscha. The sequence continues at coordinate 24,204,673 of NC_056453.1, forward strand.
GAGATGGCCTAGAACTGAGCCATGGGGACACCAGTAGTGAGAGTACATGGTACAGACACAGATCCTTTCCACGCCACCCGGTAGGAGCAATCATGCAAGTAGGATGAAATCCAGGAGTGTGCAGAGCCCAGCCCTGAGAGGGTGAATGGAGGATCTGATGTTTCACATGCCGATGGCAGCAGGTACAATGCATTCTGAAAGTTTTCAGACCCATTGACTTTTTCCACATTTTGTTATATTACAGCCTTATTCAAACATTTATTAAATGTTGATTTCCCTCACCAATCTACACACAATACCCCATAATGACAGAGTGAATTTTTTGTTGTTGAAATGTTTGTAAATGTATATATATTTATAAAAAAAACGGAAATACCTTATTCACATAAGTATTCAGACCCTTTGATATGAGACTCAAAATTGAGCTTAGGTGCATCCTGTTTCGATTGATCATCCTTGAGTTGGCGCTCCCCCTTGGGTTGTGCCGTGGCGGATATCTTTGTGCCTATATTCGGCCTTGTCTCAGGGTGGTAAGTTGGTGGTTGAAGATATCCCTCTAGTGGTGTGGGGGCTGTGCTTTGGCAAAGTGGGTGGGGTTATATCCTGCCTGTTTGGCCCTGTCCGGGGGTATCATCAGATGGGGCCACAGTGTCTCCTGACCCCTCCTGTCTCAGCCTCCAGTATTTATGCTGCAGTAGTTTATGTGTCAGGGTCAGTCAGTCTGTTATATCTGGAGTACTTCTCCTGTCTTATCCGGTGTCCTGTGTGAATTTAAGTATGCTCTCTCTAATTCTCGCTTTCTTTCTCTCTCTCGGAGGACCTGAGCCCTAGGACCATGCCTCAGGACTACCTGGCATGATGACTCCTAGCTGTCCCCAGTCCACCTGGCTGTACTGCTGCTCCAGTTTCAACTGTTCTGCCTGTGGCTATGGAACCCTGACCTGTTCACCGGACGTGCTACCTGTCCCAGACCTGCTGATTTCAACTCTCTAGAGATAGCAGGAGCGGTAGAGATACTCTTAATGATCGGCTATGAAAAGCCAACTGACATTTACTCCTGAGGTGCTGACCCTCGACAACTACTCTGATTATTATTATTTGACCATGCTGGTCATCTATGAACATTTGAATATCTTGGCCATGTTCTGTTATGATCTCCACCAGGCACAGCCAGAAGAGGACTGACCACCCCTCATAGCCTGGTTCCTCTCTAGGTTTCTTCCTAGGTTTTGGCCTTTCTAGGGAGTTTTTCCTACCCACCGTGCTTCTACACCTGCATTGCTTGCTGTTTTGGATTTTATTGGTAAATTCAATTTATTGGACATGATTTAGAAAGGCACACACCTGTCTATATAAGGTTCCACAGTTGACAGTGCATGTCAGAGCAAAAACTAAGCCATGAGGTCGAAGGAATTGTCCGTAGTTCTCCAAGACAGGACTGTGTCGAGGCACAGATCTGGAGAATGGTTCAAAAATGTCTGCAGCATTGAATAGTCCCCAATCAGGGGTGAAGGGCCTTGGTCAGGGAGGTGACCAAGAACCCGTTGGTCACTCTGACAGAGCACCAGAGCTCCAATGTGGAGATGGGCGAACCTTCCAGAAGGACAACCATCTCTGCAGCACTCCACCAATCAGACCTTTATGGTAGAATGGCCAGACGAAAGCCACTCCTCAGTAAAAGGCACATGACAGCCCTCTTGGAGTTTGCTATCCAAAATCCTCCATTTTGTTCGTGCGTTTTCTTCAGTAATCCACAGGCTCAAAAGCAGTCAAAACAGACAGACAAACCTGTTTTGAACCTGGTTCTTCTATGAACCGTAAAGTTCATAGAAACAAACGATGTTTATATTCAATCCTCAGGTTGTTTTTAGTCTAAATGATCTATAATATTTCAACCAGGCAATAACGTTGTCAATATAAAAGGTAAACAAGAAAGGCACTCTTTCGGGATTGCGCATGAAAAAGCTCTGTGACACGTCAGGGTCCACTCATTCAGACTGATCTTACTCCCTCATTTATCAGAATAGTTGACATCTAGTGGAAGGCATAGGAACTGCACTTTGAGTCCTAAGTCAATGGATACTGTAATGGCATTGAATAGAAAACTACAACAACAAAAAAACTACTTCCTGAATGGATTTTTCTCAGGTTTTCGCCTGCCAAATCCGTTCTGTTATACTCACAGACACAATTCTAACCGTTTTGGAAACTTTAGAGTATTTCCTATCCAAATCTACCAGTTATATGCATACCATATCTTCTGGGCCCAAGTAGCAGGCCGTTTAATTTGGGCATGCATTTCATCCAAAATTCCGAATGCTGCCCCCTACCCTAGAGAAGTTAAAGACTGTCAGAGGGAAAGATGAACAAAGCAAAGTACAGTGAGACACTTGATAAAAACATGCACCAGAGCGTTCAGGACCTTAGACTGGAATGAAGGTTCATCTTCCAACAGGACAACGACCCTAAGCACACAGCCAAAACAATGCAGGACTGGCTTCGGAACTTCTCTTAATGTCCTTGAGTGACCCAGCCAGAGGACAGACTTGAACCCGATCTAACATCTCTGGAGAGACCTGAAAATGGCTGTGCACCTACGCTCCCCATACAACCTGACAGAGCTTGAGAGGATCTGCAGAGAAGAATGGGAGCTTGTGTGCCAAGCTTGTAGCATCCTACTCAAGAAGACTTGAGGCTGTAATCGCTGCCAAAGGGCTTCAACAAAGTACTGAGTAAAGGGTCTGAATACTTATGTGACATTTCAGTTTTTTATTTGTAATAAATTTGCACAAAAAATAAATACAGTTTTTGCTTTGTCATTATGGGTTATTGTGTTAAGATTGATGAGGAAAAATCTATTTAATACATTTCAGAATGAGGCTGTAACGTAAGAAAATGTCGAACAAGTCAAGGAGCCTGAATACTTTCCGAATGCACTGTAGAACAGAGGAGAGAGAGTCAGCTTTGGCCTGCTTTGGTCACTGTCACTGCCTCCGTGACACAGAGGAAATCAGTCTCGGTTGTGTGACCCGTCTTGAAGCCTGACTTAGTTCAGGTCAAGAAGACCGTTCTGAGAGAGATGGTGAAAGAGTTGGTCAGAAACGGCACGCTCAAATGTTTTGGACAGAAAATAAAGAAGGGGTACCGGTCTGTTGTTTTTCACATCAGAGGAGACGAGAGGGTTTTGGCCATCTTGACGTCAGAGGGGACACAGCCTGTAGTCAGGGATGAGTTGATGAGGGACGTGAGGAATTGGGAAAAGGTCTCCAGAGATGGTCTGGTGAAGGGAGGAGCGGATAGTAGGTTCTATAGGGTTTTGTAGTAAAGATCTAATTTAACTTTAAAAATGGATTGCATTTTAATGTGCCATGAACCCAACCAGTCATGATGTTTTCACTGACTGTCAAACAAATTACCTAAAAAAGTAGGCTTACCTTTGTACGTTCATTCAAAATAATTCCAGCATCCAAACAGTGCACTGTGCACGTGCCAACTGTCCTCCAATTCACAAGTGGCTGAAACTGTTTCACTGGAGAAAGCATCTGAGCGAGTGAAACAGCATCCCTCTTTCTTACTATATGTAACTCACGTATCTGGTGCTGACAAAATGCATGTCCTCTGCTTCGACGTAGATGGGAGTATTATCAGCAGCACTTGAATTTATACTAAAGAAATGCATATTGCATCCTCTTAAAGTGTAAGGGTTTCTAGTAAGCTAGCTTTATCGAGAATCAGGCATCCCTAACACGGGTAAGCCTGTTGAAGGTCATGGCAGAAAAAATCTAAATAATACATACAAATATTACTGGATAAAATTATTTTGTTTTTTTGTATTATTTATTTATTATGCCTGGAGCATGGGGGGCCTCGAGCAGAGATTTATTTTATTTTAATTCAATATTTTGTTTATTTTTATGGTCAGCTCAGGAGGCCTCTTGATGATGTGAGGCCTGAGGCTAATGCCTCTTATGCCTAATGGTAAGTCCGCCAGTGGCCATGTGTAACATTTAGCTACCCATGAGCAGTTTGTTGAGAGTATTAGTCCAACACTTTAATAGTCAGTGATGTGTGACACTTCCACTGCCACAAATGAGAAGCTATTGTCAAGTCTAAGCAGACGTGCTTTATGCTCGCTTGCCAAGCATGACTAAGTACAGAGTGAAGTTTGGCAAACAAATTAATTTCAATAATCCAAAACGAGACACGAGAAAAACCTAATGACATCAGAGGAACAGAGGTAACAGTCATTGTCTGAAGTGTCCATTTTATCTCTGCCCCTGTCACGTACATGTGTCCGTGTTTCGGCCATGGCTCCCAGCCTGGCTTTATGACTGATGGGCTGTTTGGAGATGCATCTGTGATGTTTTCTAATGGGTCTCTCTCGTGTCTCTGGCCTAATTGGTCTCCTGTAGCCCCAGCCGGCTGAGGAACACAAGGACGAAACAGGCAGAGGCTCAATCTCTGCCACAGTACACCTGGCAGTTAGTCAGTCACACACACACACACACACCGATGCATGAACACACGCAGAAATGCAGACACGCATGCATACATGCACACACCCACACACACACACACACACACACACACACACACACACACACACACACACACACACACACACACACACACACACACACACACACACACACACACACACACACACACACACACACACACACACACACACACACACACACACACACACACACACACACACACACACAAGGACACACACACACACATTTGGCTGCCAGTCACAGGTCTTACCTGCACTGACAAAATATACACCATTGTCCCTAGACCACACTAACGCAAGCCAATAAATAAACAGAGGTGCATTAAAGGCTTAAGAAGAGAGCGATACATAGAGAGAGAGAGAGGGCGAGAGTCAGAGAGAAGTGCCATTGACTCCACTACAGACAGTGTCACACAGCGAGAGAGATGGAGCACAATGAACATGTCAGCTACCTTCCTATCACGGAACAAGACAAGTGTGTATGTGCGCGCATGTGCAGAGATTGGCACTATTTCCGTTACATGTATTTAAGAGAGAGAGACAGGGAAAATGAGAGGTAGAGGGAGAAAAAAAGGCCAGTTTAGATGGGGAGGGCTTCACATGTTCCACATTTGTAGACAGCAAATTTGCCAGTGTTCACTAGTGTTAATTAAGGAGTTCAACTAAATCTATCAGAGTTCAATTAATCACTAGTGTAATCATAACATATTCCCTTTGGACCTTACTGAAAATTAATAAATGCAATAACCATTTCTCTCTCACAAATAAATACAGTCATGGGGGGTAACTCTACAATTAACTTGAAAGGCAAAGCACACAGGGAAATATGCAAATAAGGCTTTACACTAACTGTGTAACACTGAAATGTGTGGACCCGTATTGACACTGGAACAGTGTTAAATGTAACACTGTTGGTGTTGATTCAACACTGGAGAATTTGATGTGCAGAGAGAAGCAATTTCCAGAGTAGCAGAAAGACAGGCAGATACATTTAGACTGAGTTGCTTTCTCACTTCCTTCCTCGTTTGGGATTTCTGCAGCAGTGAGCACACATGCTTCTGGTGATGAGCAATCGTTTCCAACCAACCTGAAGATATGGAGACGACAGCACAGGTACTCCTATTGTCATATAAATTACAATCAGACTTCCAGGCTCCTGGACAGGGCCCCAATTTAAAACCATGCTCTGCCAAACGCTCAATAACGAGGTGATTTGTCTGACCGGCACTTGGAATTTTCATTTCCCGCCGTGCGATTACAAAGTCATCTTCAAAATTGTTTTTTGGTGTCCAGGAAATAAATTGTATTACCTCACACAGCCAGAGACAGAGAGGACATTTGTCTAATTTGTAATTGCATCAGAGCTCATGAATATTACATTTATTACATTAACTTTCCATTTCTTTCATATAATCTACATTCGAGTTTGGCACAGGGAGGTAAAGACATATGAACTCCTACAGTATTGTCTCATGCAGTGCACTTTACATCCGAACATAGATAGGAAGTCTAATAATCGCTTCCTGTCCTTAATTTAATTAGAACAGTTGTACTAACAGTAGTACTAACACTACTGCAGAACTGTATAACAGAAGTACAACAGTAGTACTAACACTACTGCAGAACTGTATAACAGAAGTACAACAGTAGTACTAACAGTACTCCAGGACATCTTCTAATGATCCGCTACTCCTACACTACTACTACCATGGAATATTTAGCATCCTAGTTATGGCCCATCTTTTGTCATTTTCACGGTTTCAGCACCACAATAATCCTGTAATTACATGGAACTATTTCTCAGGCATGAAGGCAATTTACTCTAGATTAATCAACCGCTTGGCACCTAAGGTCTGCACTACAGGGAGGACTAAACTAGGAGAGGCAAACACAGAGAGAAAAAGAAGAGACAGAAGGTGGACGGGAAAGAGAGCTAGAGAGAGAGAGAGAGAGAAGAGAGAGAGAGAGAGAGAGAGAGAGAAGAGAGAGAGAGAGAGAGAGAGAGAGAGAGAGAGAGAGAGAGAGAGAGAGAGAGAGAGAATAAATTGTATTTGTGCAATTTATGCCATGGATGGGCGAGCAATTTAAAGACAATCGCTGGACTTTCCATGTGGCTATTACCGGCGACAGAGTCCCCACTTCATTGAGGGGACAAAACAGGTCAGGACTCCACGGCAGATTAACTGGGTAAATAAATAAGAAGATAGGCTGTAAGCAGAAACAGAAGGCAGCGTGAATCAATCAGGTCAGACTGAGGAAGGATGGAGAGAGACATCCCAAATGGCACCCTATTCCCTATAGTACACTACTTTTGACCAGAGCACTATGTAGTGCACAATATGGGGGACAAGGTACCATTTGGGACACAACCAAGGAGAGGCTGACTGGGAGAGAGCTGTATGTAGGTAATCAACCAGTAACTTACTCTCACCAATCTGCATAAGAACTCAACAGGCCATGCAATGTTCCCTGTAGGAAATGACTCATCAGCCACAAAAACAGGCCCTGCTCATACACAATAACAAATTGCTGTAAATGTACAGAAACAATTATACAGTTAGCTACTGTAATTCTATACTGCAATACAGTACTGTAAAGAACAATGCATTATGGAGGCTCAATCTCATTCCGCTGCACTGCTGTAAAATGTTACAGTAACGTTTGGAGAAATAATCTCTGGCTCTGTAACATATTTTGAGGTGTGCCTTGTAAGAGGCTATATTTGTTGCACCTGTTAGTGAACATTCTGTACCCCACAGAATACAGTACAGTACCAGTCTGTATTTTTGGAATCTAAAAACCTTCTTCTGTAAAACTACAGTAAGTTACTGGATATTGTGCTGCCAGTAATTTACTCCAAATCAGTACCAGACTACAGTATCATACTGTATTTTTTAAATCTAAAAACCTTTTCCTCTAAATCTACAGTAATTTACTCGCTACTGTGCTGCCAGTAATTTACTGTAATTCAGCACCACCCTACGGAATACAGTACGATACAGTGTTTTCGGAGTGCCAAAACTGGTTGAACACTTGTTGGTGCGTGCTATTATTGTTTCTGACTCATCAACGTATTTTGAGGCTTGCCTTTTAACAGACTATATTTGTTTCACCTGTTATTGTGAGTGTTGTACCAATTTAACTGAAAGGTTGTAGTAATTGCCAAACAATTGAATATGTATAGGGAACAGACCAAATGGCAGTAAGTCTTAAACCATTAATGTCTGAGTGTTCAGCCATGTCCTTTGGATCTGTTTTGCTCTGAAGTCACTGCCAGTTTGGAAGCCTTTGTTTAGGCCTCTACAAGTGCAAGTGATATTAAACACCAAATATTCATTGGTATGCTGTGATAGATGTAATGTAATGTAATGTGTATCAAGGAAAGGTCCGTGTCAGCAAGTCTCAACCCTTTACTGGTTTTGTGGTTTGCCAAGTCCTTTTTGGTCAGTTTGGAAGCCTTTGTTTAATAATCTAGAAGTGATATAAAGTATTAATTTTCATAAATATGCCGTGTTATGTTATACCTAACAGACAACCTGCTTGCACCATGCTCATGTAACTCCAGTAAAATACCAATGTTATAACTACAGTAGCGTCTACTTTCTTACAGTATAGTAGACACATTTTACAGTATTGTACTGTATCATTGCTCTGATATTACACCAACTTACAAGAAGCTGGGGGGCAATATACTGTGAATATTACAGTAATGTACGTTGCACTAGCCAGAGATGGTCAAAGATACAGTACATCAAAATACCTTGAATACCATTAACTACAGTAATGCTCTCAGTAATGGTTACAGGAACATTTGACTTGCTATGACTGTGATACGTGTTTGTTTTTATCAACCTGGAGAAGAGCGTCTGCTAAATGACCAAAATGTAAATGTAAAAAAGAACACTTGCAAAGCACACTGCTGGAGCTCATTAGAATAATACCCAGCAGTGTGCTTTGCAAGGGCTCGTTTTTACATTTACATTTTGGTCATTTAGAGTGAACAAGAACATGTCACAGTCATAGCTAGTAAAAATAATATGTTACCATTACGGAGAATGTTGTAGTAAATTACAGGAAATGTTTACTCTTCATTTCTCTATATACTGTTTTAATGGATTCATCCTATTTAATGGTTAAAAAAAACACATTTTACAAAAGAAAACAGTTAAGTGAGTAGGATGTGGAGTAAGATGTTGCTATGGTTCTTGGAGGGAGCGAGGTTTGTAGTGAAAGCAGAAACTACATTTATGCTGAAATTCTGTTTGATAACCTGAAGCAATGATATTGGTTTTATCAAGCGAAAATAGTGGAATGTGTGTGTGGAAAAGCCTAGCCAATTGAAATACGACTGGATCTGGGAGAAACAGAGGTTCAGATGAGATGAGTATGGTAAGGAGTTTAGTGGACAGGGAAGGACCAGAGAGAGAAAGAGATGGAGAGAGAGGGAGGGAGAGGGAAGGGGTGTATGAAAACAGTTGACATGTAAGGGTTATGATGAGTAATAAAGATGTGGGTGGTATTCTATAGAGAGAGACAGGGGGACGAGACAAACAGAGCGATGGGGGAAGTAAGAGAATAGGAAAAGGGAGTATTATCAGTACATAGTTTGTGGGGGGGGGAGTTTGAGAATAGTAGATACTGAAGAGGAGATGTAGTTGAGGCTGTTTATTGTGACATTTCACCTCTAAGGCCTTTCTCAAGTCCAGTTCTTCATGGAAATTGTGTTATTGGGTTACTGAGAAGTAGAGAGCAACACAATAACATCGTAATAAATAGACACTACAGTCTGGTATAGCGTATACTCTGTCTGGAGGACTAGGGACTTTAGAGGACTTAGAGAAGTACAGAACAGGACAGGATCACCCTGACCTGTACCTGTATCCATCTAGGATGTCTCCTGTTCTTAATGGCTTCCTGTCTCAAGTCTGTCTCTGCCTGCCTCTGTGTCTGTGTCTGCCTGCTTCTGTGTCTGTGTCTGTCTGCTTCACAAATGCCACCCTAGTCCCTATACACATTCTGAGAAAAAAAGGTGCTATCTTGAACCTAATGCTGGGTATAAAATTAAACTGATTTAATCAATACGCTCAATACTGACTGAACTCACCTTCTGACAAATGACAGTGTTATTGGAGACATTAAATAGCAATAACAGATTCATGTCCCTCTGAAAATTAACTCTACAAACTGAGTTTTCCAATTGCAGAACTACAGTCTCAGAGCTAGCGTCTCTGTGGCATTGTAGATATCGCTTAGTTGGAAATGGGGGGGAACATTGCTTTCTGTTATATATTTGTAGATCAAGACATTGAATGTGTTGACGTACCTACTGTAGCCTCAGAGGAGCTGCCCCAAACAACTCCTCACACCGAGAGTCAGTTACTTTTTAAACACAATAACAGTTTTGAAGAACATAATTTATGATTCAAATGTTATTCAAAAAACAACTATCATCTTTAAACACAGGGATCTAGGGGGAGGATTTGTCTTTGACATTGCTGGGAAATTCTCTCTCTTGCACCATGGGTGGGTTATGAAGGTAGTTCTTACAGTAAAATGAAAAGTGACAAGTAACCATATCTGCATTTGTTCTCTCCCTGGTCAAACTCTGCTCATCTGGGACTCAACATACAGTCTATTAGCAGGATGTATGGAGAGGGATCAAAATGTCACCCCTACTCCAACCATGCTTACTTACAAGCCCTTAACCAACAATGCAGTGCAAGAAAGAGCTAAGAAATTATTTACCAAACCAACTAAAGTAAAAAAAATATGAAAAAGTAACACAAAATAACAATAATGAGGCTATATACAGGGGGCACCGAGTCAATGTGCAGGAGTATATGTCACGTTCGTCTAATGAATTAACTGACCAAGGCGCAGCGTATGTAGAGTTCCACATATTTATTAGACAGTGAAACTTAGAAAAACAAAACAATAAAGAATAAACGAAACGTGACAACAATGCAGTGCTAACAGGCAACTAAACATAAACAATATACCAGGTGGAAAAATGCAACTAAAGTAAAATCCCAATTAGAGACAACGATTACCAGCTGCCTCTAATTGGGAATCATACACAAACTCCAACATAGAAAATAAAACCTAGAACTCCACATAGAAATAATATACTAGACTAAAACCCCAAGTCACGCCCTGACCTACTCTAATACAGGCTTTCTATGGTCAAGACGTGACAGAGTACAAGTTAGTCGAGGTAATTTGTTACTTGCTACTTTTTGTATGATTACACGCACTTATCAAGTGCACATCACTGGTCATCCCTACTGTCTCTGATCTGGCGGGCTCACTTCTTTTGTTAATGATGTCTAAGTGTTGTAGTGTGCCCCTGGCTATCCGTAAATGTTTTTAAAAAAGACTAGAAAATGGTGCCGTTTGGTTTGCTTAATATTAGGAAATTGATATGACTTATTCTTATTTATTTTGATACTTAAATTTATTTAAAACCAAATACTTTTTGACTTTTAATCAAGTAGTATTTTACTGGGTGACTTTCTCTTTTACTTGAGTCATTTTCTATTAAGGTGTATTTACTTCTACTTAAGTATGATAATTGGCTACTTTTCCCACCACTGCGCTGCTTCATCTCCCTCATCTCCCCCCCCAAAATGTTCTCCCACCCATGTTGTCTTGTTACCAGGAAGCTGCTATTATTGGTTGTTTGGTGCCACTGACCCATGGGGTCGCCTGGCCTCTCATACTCCCAGCTCTTAGCCAAAGTGATTCAGACAGGCACATTAAAATGCAAATTCCTTCCTGCCTCCCTGTTCATTCCGCTCATTGCCATTTTGTCACTTTCCCCCGTGTGGCGGGAGGCTGCATCGAAGGGAAAAGAATTAGAACCGTTGGCCCATGGGTTGAATATTCAAATGGTCAACTGATTGCAGTAGCACTATAGGCTACATCTCAAATTGTACCACATTGCCTTTATAGTGCACTACTTTTGACCAGGGCCCGGGCCACTATAAAGGGAATAGGGTGCATTTGGGACAGAGTCATAGTAATGTTCCCCCTGCTACCATGTCACTGCTCAGCTCTTCTCTCCTCTCTCCACCTAATGACCATCACTTAGTTATGCTGCCAAAACTATCAGCCGGCCTCTTAATGCTCATACAGGGTTACGGGTGTGAGACACAAACAGTAAAACTTCCAATTGGACTGACTGTAAGGGGATCAAAGAATAGGCCTAAGCCAGAGGTATTCAAAGTCAGTGTCACTAACCCTAGTGGAGTCCCAGGGGAACTAATTATTTTATTTTATTTTATTTATGGAATGTAAAATTAAGAGAACCGATTATTGTATGGGACAATATACAAACGTTTTTGAGAAAGATCATTTAAAAAATACAATTCAATTGAATATGTATTTATTGGTTACTTTTCATTTTGATTAGAGATGAAAATGCAATGAATTCAAGGTTATTTGTTCATGTAAAAATCTACATTTAGCGATTATATGTGTTTCGTGAAATCTAATTTTCAGTAGTGATTCGATTTCAGGTTGGGTGTGTTCGCGATAAATTCTTGGGGAAAAAGTGGGGTCTCCAAAAATTCTGCTGGAAGTAATGGGGTCCCAACTGAAAAAGTTTGAATACCACTGAAGCCTTCCACCTCACCAACTCCACCAACCCTCCTCAAGGTCAATATAAATGGAGGCACAAAAGCACAAATGTGTGAGAATATAGTTGATGTCGTGAGTTTTCCACTCTTCCTCTTCCAAGTGTGTTTGTGTTGAATTGATAATAGTCTGGATGAGGTGGGTGGGGAGCAGTCAAGTACAGCAGAACCAGTGCCCTGCGGAGCAGTCTGCACAGGTGAGCTGTGTTTTCCACTCCGTCGCCTCGGCTCCCGCCCACCACACCTCAGCCTGGCAGCATGCACACACACGCACGCACGCACGCACACACACACACACACACACACACACACACACACACACACACACACACACGCACGCATGCACGCACACACACACACACACACACACACACACACACACACACACACACACACACACACACACACACACACACACACACACACACACACACACGCACACACACACGCACACACACACACACACACACACACACACACACACACACACACACACACACACACACACACACACACACACACACACACACACACACACGCACACACACGCACACACACACGCACACACACGCACACACACACACACACACACACACACACACACACACACACAGAGGCAGGATAGCCACATTACATTACATTTGTCTTTATTAATTTACCAGAAAATAGTTCTGCTTCTGGTTCCTACTCAGTGGTATTTGCCAGAGGAGTGAGGAGCATCTGCTTTAAACTGTAGGGGACAACATAATCACATTGCACAGAGATATAGTGTCACCTCAGTTGTGCTCCTATTAAATAAACACACAGGGCTGTTTTTGACACCAAACACCTGGCAAGGTTTACTCATACTACTCCGAGAATCAGGCAAAACTATAGACCAACATCTTTTTGTTTTGTTAGCTTTTTGCTTTGTTGACTTGTTTTGTTGTCTAGGAGCACCTAGCCTCTCACTTCTCACTGCCCACTGTGTGTAAGTTCATCCATAAATCAACAGCTTTCCAGCTATAGGGTCAGATTATCTCTCTGGTTTTGAGTGACTGACTGGGCTTCATGACAAATGTAAATCAACCTAAAAGCTAAAAGTATGTATGTGTGTGTGTGTGTGTGTGTGCGCATGTGTGGTCTGTCTGTAAGGGGATCAAGGGATAAGCTGTAGGGGGGGACTGTAGTGGGGTAGCAAAAATGAAACCAATACAGAGTACAGATTACATTTTTGAGAAAGATAATTGGAAAATAATTATCTGAAGAAGATTGAATTACGACCGAAGATCTTCATCTCACCAGACCCCCCCACCCCACCACTACCACCACCTTTTCCTCCCCTCTCAGCAGTGGCGACTGTTGATTGGCTAAATATTTTGAGTTGTCAACAAAGCAGCATAACAGAAATAAGATGACAACAGAACAGCGTTGCCACACAGACCTCCTGGTTGTGGCCGGCTGCGACAGAGCCTGGGCGCGAACCCAGAGTCTCTGGTGGCACAGTTAGCACTGCAATGCAGTGCCCTAGACCACTGTGCCACCCCGGAGGCCCAATCCTGTCATTTGAGCAGTAAATTACTAGCAGCACAGTTGCCAGTAGGTTACTGTAAATGTACAGTAAAATACTGGCAGCACAGAAGCCAGTAGGTTACTGTAAATGTACAGTAAATTACTGGCAGCACAGTTGCCAGTTGGTTACTGTAAATGTACAGTAAATTACTGGCAGCACAGTTGCCAGTAGGTTACTGTAAATGTGCAGTAAATTACTGGCAGCACAGAAGCCAGTAAATTACAGTATATTTACAGGACCTTTACTTTAACACATATTTAAAGCATTTTACTGAAACACCTGACTACAGTAACATGCTATATTTCTAGAATTTACAGTGCATTAGTGGAAGCATAGCGGTTGCCAGCCACGCACACTATTTCTGTTATACTGCATGTATTTGATATAGGTATTTCAATACTTTCAATACTGATTTTGTCATTTGTATTTAACTGGCCTGAATGACAATTCATGTAGCCTATGCAAATACTGTATATACTCTGCTTGCAAGTAGCCCACTTAACTACAACATTCTCTGTAATGTCAACATAAACTTTTTACTTTCTATGACTGTTAGAGGAATTCAATTCCTATATGTTTATTACCCAATTTAATACACTCTGCACATTTCTAAGGATTTATAAAATACTAATTTGCATAAAATGGGCGGAGACCAGTCTCAAAATCAAGCAATAGCGTTTATCCTCGAGAGTACTGAACATGATACAATTTACAACAGGTTATAAACTGAAAATGACGTCATTAGATTTCAAACTGTCCCGTCCCTCCTCCACTCCGGTACAATGGCAGTATAGTTCTCAAGCCTTCCTACATCTACCCTCACCAGTTTAGATAATTTATGACCAGGCCCAGGCCTCCCTGTGTAGATAAGCATTCTAGCCAGTCTGACGATAAGTTCATTAATTTCTACCAAGGAACAGACAGTCATTGTTCTAATTTTGACTATAATTACACACATTATATTCAGTACTAGGATTAAAATAAAATCCCTTAACATATCCACCCAATGATCTATACTGAACAAAAATGTAAATGCAACATGTAAAGTGACGGTCCCATGTTTCATGAGCTGAAATAAAAGATACCAGGACTTTTCCATGCACACAAAAAGCTTATTTTTACATCCCTGTTTTACATCCCTGTTAGTGAGCATTTCTCCTATGCCAAGATAATCCATTCACCTGACAGGTGTGGCATATCAAAAAGCTGATTAAACAGCATCATCATTACACAGGTGCACATTGTGCTGGGGACAATAAAAGGCCACTCTAAAATGTGCAGTTTTGTTACACAAAACAATGCCACATATGTCTCAAGTTTTGAGAGAGCATGCAATTGGCATGCTGACTGGAGGAATGTCCACCAGGAGCTGTTGTTAGATAATTGAATGTGAAGTTCTCTACCATAAGCCACCTCAATGCCATTTTAGAGAATTTGGCAGTACGTCACAACCGCAGACCACATGCAACCACTCCAGCCCAGGATCTCCACATCCGGCTTCTTCACCTGGAGGATTGTTTGAGACCAGCCACCGGGATAGCTGATGAAACTGAGGAGTATTTCTATCTGTATTAACACCCTTTTGTGGGAAAAAAATCTCATTCTGATTGGCTGGGCCTTGCTCCCCAGTGGAGAGGCCTGTCTCCCAGATGGGTGGCTCTAATCCCTCTCTGGCCCTCCCAGGCCCACCTATGGCTGTGCCCCTGCCCAGTCATGTGAAATCCATAGATTAGGACCTAATGAATTTATTTCAATTGACTGATTTCCTTATATGAACTGTAATTCAGTACAATTGTTGAAATTGTTTCATGTTTTGTTCATATTTCTGTTCAGTATATGTTTTCCAAGTGTTGGGTGTTTGAAAATGTTTTTGTCATAACAATTAATTTCTCAAAATCACCCAACCTTCAAGAAAAATGTAAAGAATATCAATATTCAGGTGGTTTATGCCTACTAGTTGAAGATCAATATTCAGGGGGTTTATGCCTTCTAGTTGAAGATCAATATTCAGGGGGTTTATGCCTACTAGTTGAAGATCCTTACCATCATCTTACTCAACATCGACAAAATATGATACATTTATGAGTTGTGAGTCCCCCTACCACCTCTACCTAGCATGTGCACAATACTAACATGCCTAAAATTATATTTGAGGCCTGGTGCATTTAATATGTAGGTAGAGGTGGTAGGGGGACTCACATTTTGGGTAGAGGTGGTAGGAGGCCTGGTGCAGGCCTGGTGCATTTTGTATGACTTACTCAAAACTGTCCATGAATGGCTGCAAAAATATATATCTTAATTTTCAAAGACACAAGTAGGCATATCATATTTCAAATATGACATTACACTGGCAAATTTGGAAGAATCAGAATACTAAAATAAGTATGGGGAAGGACAAGCACAATAATTACCCTTTATTTTAGCCTCTTGTTAAGAATTAGAATTGTTCCACTGATCAGTTATATAAAGTAAACAGATAATACAATCTCCAGAAGACAAGACTACCCTACACCCTCACCAAATAATGATTCGATTTATTGTCCCCCCTCTATAATCAAACGTACACTTTTGGTTTCACAATCTGTTTGAGAAAATGATTTTCATAGTTACAAATCAGGACACCCTACCAAATCACCAGACAAGGCTGCACTCTGTCACAAGGCTGCACTCTGCAATAGGGATGGGAGTAACAGCAATCCGATTTTGTTGACAATATTGTACATAAAACAACGCTACCGTGATGCTCTTTTTACAGTTTTATAAACTCAGTGTAAAACATTCTCTGTCTCCATCAGCTCCACTCTAATCTTGAGGGGCGTTTCTTTAAAACGTGCATCCAATCCCCTTGATCCCTTAAATAACTAGACCAATCATATGCTTCAATATGCCGCAGTTCATGACAGTGATAGAGGTTCAGCTTGTGATGTTAAATTGCAGGTGCTCTGATTTCAAAACTATTTGGAGCATAGATGAAAAGTTAACGCACTGGAAAACCAAACCAGTACTTTTCGATGCGTGCAATATAAAAAGCATGGCGTGTGAACGTGAGAAGTGGGTCAAATGCTTGTGTCTCATGGCCAATGTGTGAGAGTTGGCAGCTCTGGGTCCTTCCCCCGCGCCTCTGGTTTGGGTGGTGATGGTGTCTGGTCTCTCCTTCTCTTGGTCTTCTCCGGGTGGTTGGCGGTCAGGTAGTCCTGGTCTGGTCAGTGATGGCCTGAGCAGGACAGATGGAAAGGGGAGGAGAATAAGGCTGCAGGCCAAGGGTAGTGGGAGTAAGGCTCGCCTTGGCAACACTCTACTCGCCTCAAGGCCTGCAGTACGTCCTCTCCTCCTTGGGAAGAGAGACAGCGGAACAGCATCGTTCCATCATAATGCATTGCTCTTTACAGTACTGTACTGTAATATGGAATTGACATTGTACAACAATTTGTTTGAGTGTAGATGTAGATGTAAACATTTACCACACTTTTATGACCATTAAACATAATCCATGAATGATATAAAATGTATTTGTTTCACAAGTGGGGCACCCTAATTGACGGGCCGCCACTGCCTCTCATACAGCCAGGAGCAAGACAGTCATTCCAAACTGCTGTACAACTTCTACTCTTTAGATGTATTGTATCTCTCATCTGTCCCTCCATTCATGCAGGTCAGATCTGTTGCTGTACAGCACTGGACGACTGTCCTGTCTTCGCTGTCCTATACTCTCCAATTAGGAACAATTAGCATGTAATACAGAATAGCAGTTCATTAGGACATAATTACCCTCATAATGACCTCATAACCGAATTCGTGACCGTTTGTGCGCTTTTGTGTGTGATTGCGTGCATATGTATGTGTGAGTGCAGAAGTCCCATTTGCCTGAGTCATTCTGTCCTCCGCTGGATGTCCTTTCCTACCCAGTGTTTCCTCCCAGTGTTTTTGTGTTGAATTGATAATAGCCTGTGTGAGGTGGGTGGGGAGCAGTCAAGTACAGCAGAATGTCTGCTGGAGTCCCTCCAAAAGACAAGTGCCCTGCGGGGCAGTCTGCACAGGTGAGTTGTGTTTTCCACTCCTCCGCTCCCGCCCACCAAAACTCAGCATGGCGGCATACACACACACACACACGCACACACACGCACACACACAGGCACACATACCGTTGCTGTCTCACCAACTTACCACAAAATAGTCCTCCTCCTGCTTCACGTCTTCTTCAGGTCCTGTTCAGTGGTACTTGTCAGAGCAGAGAGGAGCATCTGCTTTGAACTGCAGGGGACACAATAATCACATTGCACAGAGGCACACAGTTTCAGCTCAAATCAGCTCCAGACTGTTATAAAAACACACAGGGCTGTTTCTGACACCAAACACATCCTGGCAAGGTTTCCTCATACTACCCTGAAAATCAGGCAAAACTTTAGACCAGTTAAAATAAATGTTGTGTTTTTGTGTTGATGGCACTTGGAGCACCTTTAGCCTTCACCTTCAACTCTCACTGTTCACAGTGTTTATGTCATCCATAAATCAACAGCTTCCAGCAATACTGTCACGTTCTGACCTTAGTTATTTTGTTATGTCTTTGTTTTAGCATGGTCAGGGCGTGAGTTGGGTGGGTTGTCTATGTTCCTTTTTCTATGTGGTGTTTTTGTGTTTGGCCTGGTATGGTTCTCAATCAGAGGCAGGTGTCGTTAGTTGTCTCTGATTGAGAATCATACTTAGGTAGCCTTTTCCCACCTGTGTGGTGTGGGTGATCATTTTCTGTTCAGTGTTTTTTGTATTCACTGTTCAGGACTGTTTCGTTTCAATCTTGTTATTTTGTTTTGTGTTCATGATAATAAATTATCAATATGGACACTTACCACGCTGCGCATTGGTCCTCCTCTTCTTCTACCAACGACGAACGTTACAGAATCACCCACCACCAAAGGACCAAGCAACGTGGTAAAGGGCAGCAGCAGCGATCTCCAGACTTCTGGACATGGGAGGAGATCTTGGATGGCAAGGGACCCTGGGTACAGCCGGGAGAATATCGCCACCCCAAGGCAGAGCTGGAGGCAGCGAAAGCCGAGAGGCGGTGGTATGCGGAGGCAGTACGGCAGCGCGGCTGGGACGAGAGGCAGCCCCAAAAATGTCTTGGGGGAGGGGCACACGGGGAGTGTGGCTAAGTCAGGTAGGAGACCTGCGCCAACTCCCCGTGCTTACCGTGGAGAGAGGTGGACCGGGCAGGCACCGTGTTATGCCGTGAGGCGCACAGTGTCACCGGTGCGAAGGCATAGCCCGGTGCGTTACATCGCAGCTCCTCGTATCGGCCGGGCTAGAGTGGGCATTGAGCCAGGTGCCATGAAGCCGGCTCAGCGCATATGGTCTCCAGTGTGTCTCCTCGGGCCGGGGTACATGGCACCAGCCCTACGCATGGTGTCCCCGGTTCGCCAGCACAGCCCAGTGCGGTCTATTCCACCTCGCCGCACTGGCCTGGCTACGGTGAGTATCCAGCCAGGTAGGGTTGAGCAGGCTCGGTGCTCGAGACCTCCAGTGCGCCTCCACGGTCTGGTCCATCTGGTGCCTCCTCCACGCACCAGGCCTCCGGTGGCAGCCCCCCGCACCAGGCTGTCTCTCCGTCTCCTCCCTACAGGTGCTCCCGCCTGTCCAGAGCTGCCAGAGTCGCCCATCTGTCCTGAGCTGCCAAAGTCGCCCCGTCTATCCTGAGCTGCCAGAGTCACCCATCTGTCCTGCCACCCATCTGCTGCCAGAGTCGCCCCGTCTATCCTGAGCTGTCCTGAGCTGCCAGAGTTGCCCATCTGTCCTGAGCTGCCAGAGCCGCCGGTCAGTCAGGAGCTGCCAGAGCCGCCCATCTGTCCTGAGCTGCCAGAGCCACCCATCTGTCCTGAGCTGCCAGAGTCGCCCCCGTCTATCCTGAGCTGCCAGAGTCGCCCATCTGTCCTGAGCTGCCAGAGTCACCCATCTGTCCTGAGCTGCCAGAGTCACCCATCTGTCCTTAGCTGCCAGAGTCGCCCCGTCTATCCTGAGCTGCCAGAGTCGCCCGTCTGTCCTGAGCTGCCAGAGTCGCCATCTGTCCTGAGCTGCCAGAGCCGCCGGTCAGTCAGGAGCTGCCAGAGCTGCCGGTCAGTCAGGAGCTAAAGTTGTGTAACAAAAGTAGTTTGAAATGTTTTGGCAAAGTTTACAGGCAACTTTTGAAATATTTTGTAGTGACGTTGCGCAATTTGGAAGCTGTTTTTTTCTGGATATATATGGACGGAATTAATCGAACAAAAGGACCAATTGTGATGTTTATGGGACATATTGGAGTGCCAACACAAGAAGCTCGTCAAAGGTAAGACATGTTTCATATTTTATTTCCACGTTTTGTGTAGCGCCTGCAGGGTTGAAATATGCTACGCTCTTTGTTTACTGTTGTGCTATCATCAGATAATAGCTTCTTATGCTTTCGCCGAAAAGCCTTTTTAAAATCTGACATGTTGGCTGGATTCACAACGAGTGTAGCTTTAATTTGGTATCTTACATGTGTGATTTATTGAAAGTTAGATTTTTATATAATTTTATTTAAATTTGCTGCACTGCATTTACCCTGGCTTTTGGCCAAGTGGGACGCGAGCGTCCCCCTATACCATAAGAAGTTAAAGTCTCTGGCCGCTAGGAGCGCCACCACTGGTTGAGCAGTTTCCTGTTTTCTTATTTCCTTATACAGCTGACTGAGTGCGGTCTTAGTGCCAGCATCTTTCTGTGGTGGTAAATAAACAGCCACGAATAGTATAGCTGAAAACTCTCTTGGCAAATATCTGTCAAAAACTTGCTTCCTCTATATTTGGGAGAATCTCAATTGTGTTCCTTGATTCGTTGCATCCTCTCTCCTTGTCTCCTTCTCAAAACCCATTGGATGAGAAGTTTAGAGCTACCGCCCCTCTCACTGTCTTATCCAATGGGTTTTGAGAAGAAGACGAGGAGAGAGGACATGAGGACTGAATGGAATGCAATTGAGATCCTCCTCTTGTTGCCTCCATTCCCCACTTCCATCTAAAAACACATTGGGGGAGAGGAAGGAAGGTTCCTCTCCTCGGGCTCTAATGCACTTTCAAATAGAGGCAAGGAGTGGATGAAACAAGGACAGAGGAAGCAACTATGTGATGTCTAGTTTTCACATACACATCACATAATGATTTAAGAGTTTACTTATGTTAATGATTTCATTATCAGTTATTATTATTGTCAGTGATTTTGTTGACACAGCCCATTGTTTTAAATTATTATATCAAGTATAAAAATAATATATAGAAATGCTGTTTTTCATTCTTCTGGAACATTTAGCATGGCTATAAATGATAGAGAAGTTGATTTAACCACAAACAGACCTAGCTACTAGGCTTGACAACAAAACATGCAGTGTTCATGTTTCATGTGCCATTTTGATGACATGTAGATGTTTTGTTGTTGCTTGGAGTTCAATGGTCTCATTGGGCCTATCTAGACTCGTATTCCTGTAAATACACATGTGAAACTGCAAGAAGATCATATTTAAATGTTTATCAAACTATATTGACATTTTGACCTTGATGTTACACATTGCCCCCTTTATTCATAGAAAGACCGAAATACGCTGCAATACAATAGACAATAAACTCACAAGTACACCACAAGTCATTACAAACTCAAAGACCCCCCAACAAAGAAACAAACAAAAAGTATTACACCTCCGACAGAGGCAAGGACATATTATTACCCCCCAACAAAGAAACAAACAAAAAGTATTACCCCTCCGACAGAGGCAAGGAAATATTATTACCCCCCAACAAAGAAACAAACAAAAAGTATTACCCCTCCGACAGAGGCAAGGAAATATTATTACCCCCAACAAAGAAACAAACAAAAAGTATTACCCCTCCGACAGAGGCAAGGAAATATTATTACCCCCAACAAAGAAACAAACAAAAAGTATTACCCCTCCGACAGAGGCAAGGAAATATTATTACCCCCAACAAAGAAACAAACAAAAAGTATTACCCCTCCGACAGAGGCAAGGAAATATTATTACCCCCCAACAAAGAAACAAACAAAAAGTATTACCCCCCCAACAAAAAAGAAAACAAACATTATTACCCCCAACAAAGAATAAATAAACATTATTACTCTCCCCAACAAAGAAGAAAATAAACATTATTATCCCCCAACAAAGAAGCAAACAAACATTATTAATCCACCAACAAAGAAGCAAACAAACATTATTAACCCCCCTCAACAAAGAAGCAAACAAACATTATTAATCCACCAACAAAGAAGCAAACACACATTATTAAACCCCCTCAACAAAGAAGCAAACAAACATTATTAATCCACCAACAAAGAAGCAAACACACATTATTAACCCCCTCAACAAAGAAGCAAACAAACATTTTTATCCCCTCCAACAAAGAAGAAAAAAACATTTTTACCCCCCACCCCTACAAAGTAGCGAACAAACATGTATATTGCACATCAGAAGAAAGACACTACAGAGCAGAAACACACACACTCACACACAGAGAGTGATGATGTGTTCAGAATACACAGACAAACATTATTACCACCCCATCAGCAAAGCAGCAAACAAACATTATTATCCAAACACAGAATCAAACAAACATTTTTACCCCCCCAAACAAAGAATCAAACAAACATTATTACTCCTTCCCCTACAATGAAGCACACAAACATTACCCCTCCTCAACAAAGAAGCAAACAAACATTATTACCCCTGTCAAAGAAGCAGACAAACACTGTTACCCCCCCAAACAAAGAAGCAAACAAATATTATTACTCCTTCCTGTACAAAGAAGCAGACAAACATTAATCCCGCCCGTTAACATAGAAGCAAACAAGCATTATTACCCCCCAGCAAAGCCAACAAATACTACCCCGCTAACAATGAAGCAAACAAACATTATTTCCCCCTTTAACAAAGATGCGTACACACATTATTACTCCTTCCCCTACAAAGAAGCAAACAACAATGATTACCCCCAAAAAAATCCAACAAACATTACCCCCTAACAAAGAAGCAAACAAACATTATTTCCCCCCTTTAACAAAGATGCAAACAAACATTATTACTCCTTCCCATTCAAAGAAGCACACAAACATTTTTACACTTCCCAACAAAGAAGCAAACAAACATTTATATTGCACATCAGAAGAAAGACACTACAGAGCAGAAACACACACACTCAAACACACTCACACACAGAGAGTGATGATGTGTTCAGAATACACAGACAAACATTATTACCACCCCATCAACAAAGCAGCAAACAAACATTATTACCACAACACAGAATCAAACAAACATTTTTATCCCCCCCCAAACAAAGAATCAAACAAACATTATTACTCCTTCCCCTACAATGAAGCAAACAAACATTACCCCACCTCAACAAAGAAGCAAACAGACATTATTACCCCCCAAACAAAGAAGCAAACAAACATTATTACCCCCCAAACAAAGAAGCAAACAAACATTATTACCCCCTGTCAAAGAAGCAGACAAACATTGTTACCCCTCAAACAAAGAAGCAAACAAATAGTATTACTCCTTCCTGTACAAAGAAGCAGACAAACATTATTCCCCCCCTTTAACAAAGATGCAAACAAACATTATTACCAACCCTCAACAAAGAAGCAAACAAGCATTATTATCCCCCCCAACAAAGCCAACAAATAATGCCCCCTTAACAAAGAAGCAAACATTATTTCCCCCCTTTAACAAAGATGCAAACAAACATTATTACTCCTTCCTGTACAAAGAAGCACACAAACATTTTTACCCTCCCCAACAAAGAAGCAAACAAACATTAGTATCCCCCCAAACAAAGAAGCAAACAAACATTATTACTCTTTCCCCTACAAAGAAGCAGAGAAACATTATTACTCCTTCCCCTACAAAGAAGCCAACAAACATTATTACCCCCTCCCCAACATAGCAAACAAACATTATTACCCCCAAACAAAGAAGAAAACAAATGTTGTTACCCCCCCCATCAAAGAAGCAAACAAACATTGTTCCCCCCAACAAAGAAGCAAACAAATATTATTACCCCCTCCAACAAAGAAAACAAAGACTATTATCCCCCAAACAGAGAATCAAACAAACATTATAACCTTCCACAACAAAGAAGCAAACAAACATTACAACCCCCCCAAACAAAAGAGCAAACAAACATTATTACCCTCTCCAACAAAGAAGCAAACAAACATTATTACCCCCTCCAACAAAGAAGCAATCAAACGTTATTAACCCCCCTCAACAAAGAAGCAAACAAACATTATTATCCCCTCCAACAAAGAACCAAACAAACATATATTTTGCACATCAGAAGAAAGACAATACAGAGCAGAAACACACTCACACACAGAGAGTGATGATGTGTTCAGAATACACAGACACAAACAAACATTATTACCACCCCCTCAACAAAGAAGCAAACAAACATTATTACCGCCCAACAAAGAAGAAAACGAACATTATTAACCCCTCAACAAAAAAGCAAACAAACATTATTACCCCCCAAACAAAGAAGCAAACAAATATTATTACTCCTTCCCCTTCAAAGAAGCAAACAAACAGTATTACTCTCCCCAAACAAAAAAGCAAACAAACATTATTACCCCCTGTCAAAGAAGCAAACAAATATTGTTACCCCCAACAAAGAAGCAAACAAACATTATTATTCCTTCTCCTTCAAAGAAGCAAACAAACATTATTACTCTCCCCAAACAAAGAAGCAAACAAACATTATTCCTCCTTCCCCTACAAGAAGCAAACAAACATTATTACTGCCCCCTCAACAAAGAAGCAAACAGACATTATTACCCCCAAACAAAGAAGCAAACAAACAGTATTACCCCCCGCCCCAACAAAGATGCAAACCAACATACATATTGCACATCAAAAGACAGACACCACAGAGCAGACACACACACACTCAAACACACGCACACAGAAGATGTGTTCAGAAGAGTCAGACACAAACAAAGAGTAGTAGACTGGAAGATGTCTATATTTAATCAAATTCCAGGACAGAACATCAGACTGCAGTAGTTCCCAAGTTTATAGAGTTCCCAAGTTTCAAAGCACCCCTCCATCAAAGGCGAGCAGAGAAGGGACGGAGACCGTACCGACCACCATCATTAATCTAGCCAGCCCTTTAAACATGGACTATCCGTTAACTGACAGTAAACTATCGCGTGCTGCTATTTATCATGGAGATACAACAGCAGACTGGTGCTTAATAGCTCACCACATGTTTCCATAGGGAATTAATTGCACAAAAGTAATTTACCTATCTCTTGAAAAATGCCCATTGGCCTCATAGGAGCAGAGGCTCACCATACAGTGGCGTGGTTCAGCTTTTAAACACAGCGCAAATTCAACACTCATTTAAAATCAAACGATTTCTTAATTTGATTAGAGTTTAATTTCAACTCCTTGTGTGTTATTGGGAATTTTTCATTTAGAAACGACTCTCACTCTGTCCTCTCTTACCAATCCTCTAAAATGTACCTGCAGGATCCAGTTATTAGTTCATTACCTTGGTGCTTTCCCTCTGACCTCACATGTTAATGGATTTCCAAGAAGGCTTGGAATCTGATAACTGTTAAACACAATCTAATGTGCTATCTAGCCATCCATTATTAATGCTCCTATATTGAATACTAAACCGATTGCCCCTCGTGATCTTGGATAGTTTGTTCATTGTACTTTTTATTTTAGTAATCGGGACATTTTCCTTTTTTTCTAACAGAGAAATACTAATAGTCTAACATTGTGCCATACTCAATCCCTTAAACTGTTGGCTTTGCATGTTGTCTAAAGTCAGCACTTCAAAGCCGTGTCGTGGTGTTACCTGTTGACAGCTTCACCTCAGACAGAGGATTTAATGTGAATGCAATTATTAAGGAGCTCATTTCAAACAGTGTTTCTCACTTTTGAACGTTATTATTATTTTTCTCTGGGGAAGAGAAGTTGGGAGGGGTGGTGGTAGGTGGTGGGGAGGTTGTGTCTTGTCATGTCACTATGGTGTAAAATGTTTCTATTTTTTTAAGTGTAGCTAACTTTGAAAACCTAATTAAAGAACATTTCGGTTTTCAAGTTAATGCTGAAGATCAAAGTATACCTCCGCTAGAGCATTACATGGCCAGAAGAGTCATTATGCTCTAAATTGTGGGTATAGTATAATATTAACTGTTTAAGGACTTCTGAATTTACTACAACATCATGGTGTCAGGGCCAGTTAGGGCTAGCATAGGAAGTTGTCAGGTGTAAGTGAGAGGTAGAAAGTAACATTTTGTATCAGCAAAAACATTGAAAGCCTCCGTTACTAATCCTGAAGGACAGCTAGTTCGAGCTCGAACACAGTTACAATCCTAGGGGAAGCAGTCAAGGCAATGCAATACAATCAAACAACACATCGATTTATAAATCGTCAAGGCCTACTGTAGAGAGAGAGTGTGTGTGTGTGTGTGTGTGTGTGTGTGTGTGTGTGTGTGTGTGTGTGTGTGTGTGTGTGTGTGTGTGTGTGTGTGTGTGTGTGTGTGTGTGTGTGAAGGCTATTCCATAACCTAAATTGCCAAGTCCTCAACTGGCAGCTTCATTAAATAGTACCTGCAAAACACCAGTCACCAGTCTCAATGTTAACAGTGAAGAGGCGACTCCGGTATGCTGGCCTTCTGGGCAGTTCCTCTGTCCAGTGTCTGTATTCTTTTGCCCATCTTAATCTTTTCTTTTTAATGGCCAGTCTGAGATATGTCTTTTTCTTTGCAACTCTGCCTGTTCTGTGAAGGGAGTAGTACACAGTTTTGTACGAGATCTTCAGCTTCTTGGCAATTTCTCTCATGGAATAGCCTCCGTTTCTCAGAACAAGAATAGGCTGACGAGTTTCAGAAGAAAGTTATTTGTTTCTGGCCATTTTGAGTCTGTAATCGAAACCCACAAATGCTGATTCTCCAGATACTCAACTAGTCTAAAGGAGGTCAGTTTTGTTGCTTCTTTAATCAGGACAACAGTTTTCAGCTGTGCTAACAAAATTGCAAACGGGTTTTCTAATGATCAATTAGCCTTTTAAAATTATAAACTTGGATTAGCTAACACAACGTGCCATTGGAACACTGGAGTGATGGTTGCTGATAATGGGTCTCTGTACACCTATGTAGATATTCAATTAAAAATCAGCCATTTCCAGCTACAATAGTCATTTACAACATTAACAATGTCTACACTGTATTTCTGATCTATTTTATTTTATTTTAATGGACAGAAAATGTGCTTTTCTTTAAAAAACAAGGACATTTCTAAGTGACCCCAAACTTTTGAACAGTAGTGTATGTGTTCGTGGACTCAAATAGCAATGAAAAGTCAGTAGAAAACATTGCTTTATGGTTCACCTATCTCTAAGACTGAAAGACTGAAAGACTGAAAGACAGTATTAAATCACTTTAAACACGTTAATCACTTCATTAGCTTATTGAATACTAAATTAGTACATTAGCAATATTACCAAGGCCATATTAAGACAGCATAACTGGAATTAAAGAACAAATAAGTAAACACAGAGTCACCTGAATAGATAGATGTTTTCTCTGCTAAGGTAAAAATACATTTTAATCAGTAACGATGACAAACCATTGCCAGACACATGTTTACCATTCTCTGTCCTTTTCACTGCCCTTGTCTATAATCTGATTAAAATCATCTTCAAGGGGATTTGTTTGCACACACACACACACACACACACACACACACACACACACACACACACACACACACACACACACACACACACACACACACACACACACACACACACACACACACACACACACACACACACACACACACACACACAAACACAGCCAATGATGGGAATCAGGCTTTCCTTGAAAACAGCCAGCCCAGCCTCTATATCAAAAGAACAAGTGATCTTGGAGGAGTGGACTTTGTGCATCCACCATGCTGGTACAATCTAATTTGCTTTTTGATTGACACATTTATAAGGGGGCAACATGCTTTTGATGCATTCGAAGTCTCTCTCCCACTCCAGGTACAGAGAAAGGCCTGCATGGGTTCTTCCATATTGACTTTGTGGCTATGCACTGTTGCTGTGTTTGACTGAAGCATGAATGACTCCATGTAAATAAAGTTTGCTTTGCATTGTCTGAAGGACCCACCAGCTTCTGTTGTTTTGTGTAATGTCACAATTTGTACATGTGACTGTAATAATGAGCGATTCAATTAATATGAAAAAGATATGGTTTAAGTTTTTTGAACGATGCACCTTGATGACAACATGACCAGGTGGAGCAGATTACTGTTAGATTTGAGGGCACTTCTCCCTTAAAGCTTTTGCCCGTTCAAGTCACGAGCCATAGCCCGTTGACCTTAATCGAACTCCCTCTGTAATGCATTATCAAGACAAAGCTCCCAAAGTCATTCCGTGTGCAGCCTGTCTGACAGTTATCAGGGCACCTCCATCTCTCTATGCCTTGTCAGCTGTATTTCACTCGAATTTACACAGCCGTCCCCAAATTTTGTTGAAATTGCTTGTGGTGAGGAAATGTACCAAAAACGAATGGTCAATTTGTGGTAAATATTTAAATTATAGTATAAGCAAGTTCAGGGTAGTCTCCATGACATAACTACTCACTAGCCATTTGTTTCCCCCTCTAAACACACAAATCTCATGCTACGCTAGGAGCCCCAGTTGTAGCTGCACAAAATTACTGTACACATAAATGCATGTGTTTTCCTGCTTTATGTTTTAAGTCCTGCAGATGAACATTCTGTATTTAAAGTCATTGCTGTACAACACTTTTCTTTAATTTGACTGTTTCACAATCTTAAAAGGTCAAATTAAAAATCTCTGCATCTCCTAAAAGAGTTGGAGTATTTAGTCTGTTGGCATCATTGCAAAGTAAACTTATCATAAAATAATGGGGATGGGGGTCTTTTCTCAGATTCACAAGAAGGTGTCCTTTTATCAAGTTAGTAATTGGCCCTGATGGAGTTGTCTATGATACAGATTGTTACTATCTGGGCTCTGGTCAAAAGTAGTGTACTATATAGGGAATAGGGTCCCATTTGAGACATACACATAGTTGTCATTCAAATATATGCCTAAAAATAAATGGCAACTGGCAAAGATAAGAGCAGGAGAATAGATGTCACATTAACGCCACACTATAAACGTAAATAGAGGAAGTCATCCCAATCACACATGTGACTGTAGAAGGAAATGCTTTCTCGACAGACAACCAATGCGCCGAAATAATCTGAAATGATCCACAGCCCTATCCCACCAGTGACAGCTGTATATTCGTTTCCTGAGAGCAAAGAGTGGGGAAAGGAGGAAAATATAAGAGGTTTTTCTGCAGAAGAAGATGTCAGGAAGAATTGACGTACAGCAGATTTGGAAAGTATTCAGACCCCTTGACTTTTTCCACATTTTGTTACATAACAGCGCTGTTCTAAACTGTATTGCATTATTTTTTCCCCCCTGATAAATCTACACACAATACCCCACAATGACAAAGGGACAACAGGTTTTTAGACATCTTTGTAAAAGTATTAAAAATAAAAACCAGAAATACCTTATTTACGTAGATATTCAGACCCTTTGCTATGAGACTCGACATTGAGCTTAGGTCCTTGAGATTTTGAGATTGAGATCCTTGAGATTTTTCTACAACTTGATTGGAGTCCACCTGTGGTAAATTCAATTGATTGGACATGAAAAGGCACACACCTATCTATTTAAAATACAACAGTTGACACTGCATGTCAGAGCAAAAACCAAGCCATGAGGTCAAAGGAGACAGGATTGTGTCGGGGCACAGATCTGGGAAACGCTACCAAAACATGTCTGCAGCATTCAAGCTTCCATCATTCTTAAATGGAAGAAGTTTGGAACCACCAAGACTCTTCCTAGAGCTGGCTGCCTGGCCAAACTGAGCAATCGGGGGAGAATGGCCTTGTTCAGGGAGGTGACCAAAAACCCAATGGTCACTCTAACATGGCTCCATAGTTCCTCTGTGGAGATGGGAGAACCTTCCAGAAGGACAACCATCTCTGCAGCACTGCACTAATCAAGCCTGTATGGTAGAGTGGCCAGATGGAAGCCACTCCTCTGTAAAAGGCACATGACAGCCTGCTTGGAGTTTGCCAAAATACACCTAAAGACTCTCAGAACATGAAAAAGAAGATTCTCCAGTCTGATGAAACCAAGACTGAACTTTTTGGCCTGAATTCCAAGCGTCACATCTGGAGGAAATCTGGCAACGTCCCTATGGTGAGGCATGGTGTTGGCAGCATCACGCTGTTGGGATGTTTTTCAGCTGCAGGGACTGGAAGACTAGTCAGGATAGAGGGAAAGACGAACGGATCAAAGTACAGCGATATCCTTGATCAAAAAATGCTTTGGAGTGCTCAGGACCTCAGACTGGGGCAGAGGTTTACCTTCCAACAGGACAACGACCCTAAGCGCACAGCCAAGACAACGCAGCAGTAGCTTTGGGACAAGTCTCTGAATATCCTTGAGTGGCCCAGCCAGATCTCAGACTTGAACCCGATCGAACATATGTGGAGAGACCTGAAAATATCTGTGCAGCGGCACACCCCATCCAACCTGACAGAACTTGAGAGGATCTGCAGAGAAGAATGGGATAAACAGCCCAAAGACAGGTGTGCCAACCTTGTAGCGTCATACCTGTCACGTTCTGACCTTAGTTATTTTGTTATGTCTTTGTTTTAGTATGGTCAGGGCGTGAGTTGGGTGGGTTGTCTATGTTCGTTTTTCTATGATTTGCTATTTCTGTGTTTGGCCTGGTATGGTTCTCAATCAGAGGCAGCTGTCAATCGTTGTCCCTTATTGAGAACCATATTTAGGGAGCCTGTTTTTCTATTGTGTTTGGTGGGTGATTGTTTCCTGTTGGATGTTTGTTTCACATTTCAGGACTGTTTCGGTTTTTCGTTTGTATCAGTCACTTTGTATTCTTTAGTGTTTAGTTTTAATAAACTGAAATGGACACTTACCACGCTGCACATTGGTCCGATCTCTCCTACTCCTCCTCAGAAGAGGACCAAAACCCTTACAATACCCTAGAAGGTGTAATCGCTGTCAAAGGTGCTTCAAGAAAGTACTGATTAAAGGGTCTGAATACTTATGTAAATATGATATTTCATTCTTGTTTTTTACATTTGCTAACATTTTTTTTTAAACTGTTTTTGCTTTGTCATTATGGGGTATTGTGTGTAGATCAATGAGGGGAGAAAACTATTTAATCAATTTTAGAATAAGGCTGTAACGTAACAAACTGTGGAAAAAGCAAAGGGGTCTGAATACTTTCCGAATGTACTGTATGTAGCTGTAACCCACAATTATGTCTGCCTCTGGGATTGTTTTTATTTTTTGTTCTACCGGTTCATGAATGAAGATGGAGGATGAAGCCAGAGCCCTCCTTGTCTTCTGGAATAAGCAGCCGCCACTGCCGGTGAGTCACATGCCACCTACCCCCCACACCCTCCTCTTTTAGGTTTCCATTTATATCCCAGTCTGTAATGGCAGTGAATGAAGCTGATAAAGTAAGTGCCCGCGAAGCTGTCAGGAAGACACAAGACAGCCGAGTTCAAGCCGCTCTATGAATTCAGGGCAGAAAAGGAAGGCATGGTATCACTATACTATACTGACTGTCAATGGTCCCTGATCAAAAGTAGGGCTCTAAATAGGGAATAGGGGGACATCTGGGATGCTGCCAATGATCTGTCTGCTAGTATGATCCCCTGGGTGAGGCGGCACAAAACAGGGCCAATAGTTTGTCTTGGCCAGTGAAAACATGCGCAGCAGCATGCTAATTCTAGTGAAATGCATTGTGGGTCTAATGACCAGTCATGTGTATTCTTATCGCACGTGCACATACATGCAAGAATGCACACACGCACACACACACAGGCAAGCACACATGCACATGCAATCCTCTCCTCTCCTCTTTCCTTTCCTTTCCTTTCCTTTCCTTTCCTTTCCTTTCCTTTCCTTTCCTTTCCTTCACCCTGCCTAACACTGATTCGGCTTTGGTGGAGAAGCAGAGGATTATGTCAGCTCTGTTTGTTTCCTGGAAGGAAGGAGGAAGGAAAGGAGGAGAGAAAACAGCACATTAAGACTTTGTGAGCTGGGAATAGCCGCCAAGGGACTTTTTTCCCCTTGCTTTTGTCCTTCAAAATGGAGACAGCGAAAGCAGGGTATGAGTCCCAAATGGAACCCTATTCCCTGTAGGCCCTGGTCCAAAGCAGTGTACAATTGTGGAATAAGTAGCATGCCATTTGTACACCCACAGACAACTAGCTTAACTTTACCTTCTCCTTATTGTCCAATAAGCAAATGATATAGACAGTGCCTTCAGAAAGTATTCACACCCCTTGACTTATTACACATGATCTTGTGTTACAGCCTGAATTCAAAATGGGTTCAATAGATTTTTTCCCTCACCCATCTACACACAATACCTGTTATTGTGCTCCAGAACATGCAGATGTACACCTTTTAGCACAATTACTGAAACACAGATGGTTCCATTGTGCATTTAAACAACAACCTTGATATAGTGATTAATTCATTACATATTGACGATAATTAGCTTCAGTACACAGATATAAACCTGTATGATACTAATTGCCTTCTAATTGCCTGTCTCCACAACCTGGGTGAGTTATTCCAGCCTGGGTGTGTGTGTTTGCATGCTTTCGTGTGTACATTTCTGTGTATGTGCATGTGTGTGTTGTGGTGTTGTTATTGTTTCTATTGAGGCATCATGCTATGCTCCAGGTATCGCTTTCACCTTGAGACTGTAATGGGGACTGACATGAGGTGATGTGGCTCACATCCAGAATCCCTTCTAAGTGTGTATGACTGCCTCACTGTGGTGTTGTGAGTGGTGTTTGAAATGTATGCTGCCCTGCCATCCATCTCAGTTTTATGAAGGAGAGAAAATATGATTGACGACCCTCAAACAGCTCTCTGGAAAGATCACAGATCTCTCTCCTCTCTCTCTCTCTCTCTCTCTCTCTCTCTCTCTCTCTCTCTCTCTCTCTCTCTCTCTCTCTCTGGTCTCAATAGTTTGACCGATGGGAAAAGTGTAATAGATAGCAGTTTTTGAGGGACAAAATATCAGAAGGAGATAAAGAAAGAAAGGAAGGCGAGCCAGAGTGGAGGAAGTTGAGGAGCGTGCGTTCAGTTAGAGTCCCTGGGTAAATGTGGATGTGAATGGCGGCTAGCATTCATAGACAGAACAGAATGAAGGCTCAGTCTGAAAGACAGGGGCAGCATCCACAATGGCATCCTATTCCCTATAAAGTGCACTACTTATGACTGGGGCTATACGGTGCACTTTCTAGGGAATAGGGTGCCATTTGAGACTAATCCTCAGTCAGGCCGTCCCTGAATGGAAAGGCAAGATGGATCCTTTGTGCTTCCAAGATGCCTTGGCCTTTGATTTATTATCCCGCTCAGGGAATAATTATAAAATAACCTTTTATGTCATAGCCTCCCCCCGCCCTCTGGGAGCCAGGCCGATCATACATACTACTGGGTTGAGTGACTTGGTATTTCTAGGCGTGTGAAAAGGCTGCCGCTGTTATCGAACTTGGAAACAGATGTTAATGTGGGCCTGCACTGAAAGGTGTGCTTTTTAGTTTCTCCACAACCATGAAACAGCCTGGTCTCATAGACTAGATCTAACATAGTAAACGGAAATCCAGGACACTCAAATTAGTGTGATATGTTAAGTTTGGTACTAATACTGTATATAAGACTGAAGGTTACTTAAGGCAACAATGAAAGGAGGGTGGTTGGTCTGGGTGGATGGGTAGGCATATAACACGAACGTCTAAAAAGATTGTGTGTTCGAATCTCATCACGGACAGTTTTAGGATTTTAGCTAATTAACAATTTTGCAACTACTCACTACTTGTAGCTACTTTGCAACTACTTAGCATGTTAGCTAACCCTTCCCCTAATAATAACCTTAACCCTTTAACCTAACTTCTAACCCTAACCTTATCCCTAACCTTAAAGAGCAACTGCCCCTAAAAAGAAAAGGCCTACGTGGCATCGATATGTGTCAAACATTTATTCTAGTGACAAAATCGACTACAAAGTGTAAATAGTATACATTTGGTCTTAAAGTCAGTCTCACCTAAAATGGAGTTTGTAACCTGAGTGGGTCAAAACTAGTAAATTAAGGTTGGGTTTGGTTTACAATTATGTCAACAATTCATGCCCCCTTTTGTCAAGCTCCACGTGCACCTCCGTCCACTTCACTTTCCTTTCCTCGTTACATCACCCCAACACGTTCACAGTATAACAGCAATTTGAGACTGAAAGTTTGACAGTTTGACAGTTTGACAATGCATGTTTCCAGCAGGATCCACAGCCAACTATGGTTTGCATGCCCTGCCAAAGAACCCTACTATGCGGAATAGGTAGTTGGAGTTAATTGGTCTCCAGTGGTGGTGAATATACCAGTAGCTATACCATTTACTGAGAGTCATATATCTGGTTTTGTATATTTTGGGAATCATTAACAGTTTGATCGCTAGCATAGCTGACGTTAACTAGTAAGCTACCTAACTAGCTAGCTACATAATTAACGTCACCATACCTCGAAACAACTCGGATTTGGCTTGGAAACACAATAACATTTGAAATTAAGGCAGATAATTTGTGGGAAAACCTTTTCTCGTGATTATGTCACCAGATAGACTTTAAAAGCAGTATAACTTTAGCCAGTTAACTAAGATTGGGGGGACCACCGTATTTTTGCGAGTTAAGATTAGCGCATTGCTAGCTATTTTTGACGAACTTTGCTCGTAACAGTAAAGGCAACATTGCCATCTCTTTAAAGTAAATTTGACGGCATTATAACATGTCAAAGTTGTTTCCTACTAATTATTTGCCTACTTTAGCAATGTCATCATATTTCCATGCCATTAAGTTACTGTAATTTAGATGAAACAGTCACATTAGCCTCCAAGGTGCAACCCATGTCTAGGGCACAAATAAATATTGGATGCAGCTATGGTGGTCTAACTAACTCATGTGTGACTACAGTGTACTAACTAACAGCAACAAACTCAAACCAACCCAGGACCATAGTAAAACATGTCACAGTTGGTTGCATAGTGAGCTAGTCAGTATACATCCCTAAAGCACAGAATTAGCTTACAAACAAGATGATGTTATTTCTCAAGTTATGTTTGTAATTGAGGGATGATGACAATCGCTGATCCTGTTTTTATGTTAGACAAAGTGCGAAGTTGGGTGCCAGACTGATCCCCTGGTCATGCACAGATGACGGGAGCTACAAGAAGGAGCAAAGGTGGGTAATCATAACATGTCCAGCAAAGTGATTATAATGATTTGGCGACCTCCAAATTTTTTTTGGTTCACTTGCTGTTTTCACAGCTTGTCAAGCAAGATCTCAGAATAAAAGGGTGTATCCTTGTTACACCTCCTCAGTTGTTGCCAGTCTCCATCATCTCCTATAAAAAAAGAAATGCCATCGTGAGGGCTTTGATAGTGACCCACGTTGCAACAGCGACAGGTACAATATGTGACTTTGTTATGTGAAATGTAAAAAGTTGCATTCAAAAATATCTGGCTTGATAAACTAGTAGGCTAATTCCCTAGGCCAGCAGAAACAACTAGTAGAGTCATTTTGGTTTTGAAGTGCAAAAAAAATGCAGTTTACCACTTTGCTGTCTATTATATCACCCTGTCACAGGCCTGCCAGTCAACACCACCTCACGAGTTTGCCTGCTGCAGTTGTTCAAGAGATGTCCAGTTTGCAGCCTAACATGCAGCATAGAGAATACCAGCAAAGGGACGCTTATCAGCATTATGCAGACATGCCCTCGCTATGAGCAGTCCTGTGAATGCAACCGTCAGCCACATGTTGGCAAGTATCTGGCCAGCAAGCTGTCAGCGGCCACAGCTTTCACAGGCTCATCATTTGTACAAATACAGAAGGTAACCCACATCATTACTTGATATATTTGATAACCCAAATGTAAAACACAATTTCTGCTAACTGACATTATTTGTTGCTTATTTTGTACTTCTTAGATGCATATAATGTCCCGGGCATAACCAGTGCTGTGTTCACCATTCACATTTTATGATGTCTTAATTGAAATAGAAAGGTAAATGCAGCGATCAGGTTGGTTCCAGCATGCTAATCATAACCACCATTGATAATGGTATCTGTGTGTGTGTGTGTGTGTGTGTGTGTGTGTGTGTGTGTGTGTGTGTGTGTGTGTGTGTGTGTGTGTGTGTGTGTGTGTGTGTGTGTGTGTGTGTGTGTGTGTGTGTGTGTGTGTGTGTGTGTGTGTGTGTGTGTGTGTGTGTGTGTGTGTGTGTGTGTGTGTGTGTCCAACCAATCTGTATCTTTTATGAGGGACCAGGAGCTGATCTACACTGCTATGTCCATAAATAGGGCTCTGGCAAAAAAAGGACTCACCACTAGCCTCACACGCCTGTTCACCAACAGTCATCGATGGGGAGAACAGAATTAGGTAGGTTTAGTTTGACCAGTTCAAACTTAAACATAGTATCTGTTTGTGAGTCAGACATAACCTATGCTAACTGCCAATGGTAATAGAATAGTGGAATACCTATACTTGCGTCCTAAATAGTAGGCCGTTTGAGTATGCACAAAAATTATGTTTAATTGTATTTATTGACATTTCTAAAATCGAGTATAGTTTAAATGCCCAGACGTCATACTAATTTAGGCTTTGACAACAGCTGATCATTTATATATAGGTGTAACGGTTTTCTTCTGGGGAAAGAGAGGCGGCCAAAATGCAGCGTGGTTAGTTTTGTGCATCTTTAATAAAGATGAAAGTACAACAATCTACAAAACAAGAAACGAGAAAAAACCAAAACAGTCCTATCTGGTGCCACAAACACAAAGACAGGAACAATCACCCACAAAACCCAACACAAAACAGGCTACCTAAATATGGTTCCCAATCAGAGACAATGACTAACACCTGCCTCTGATTGAGAACCATATCAGGCCAAACATAGAAATAGACAAACCAGACACACAACATAGAATGCCCACCCAGCTCACGTCCTGACCAACACTAAAACAAGGAAAACACACACGAACGATGGTCAGAACGTGACAATAGGTGACGAATAGCGGGAAACAACGCAATTGTGCATGACACATTCTCAGTATGCAAAAATAGAAAGCATTATAGTATGTGCATTTAAAAAAATCTTGTATGCTTTAAATGCCATGATGTTATACTCATTAATTATTTTCATCTAGGAGAATTTTTCATTTTTCGCGAATTTCACAGCCGCAAAGCATTGGAAGAGGGCGCTGTAAGTTTTGAGTGCTAAATCTCTTCAAGTTAATTAACAACAAAACAACTTGGAAGATGGCAAATAGCAAAACTTTTGCTTTGATGTTGAAATGTAACTAGTTTGTGTCCTTAAAATGATCAAGACTATTTCATCATTAACGTAACATCTTTGGAAACAGGTCTACAGCCTGCCATGCCTTTAGCTAACTACGTGTTTTAGTAAGACTAGAAGTTATAACTGTTCAAACAGTAACGTTAGCTACAGGGTTACTTGTTCGCTGTTAAGCAACAACTTCATATTTAACATTAGCCTCATTAGCTAGCTAGCTACTTGTTGTAACTGTTAAAGGGTCTGACGACAATGCCAGGCACTGGCAAACACAGCAGGAGAAATGCCGCAAAAAAATAATTTGAGTAAGTCATGTGGCCATTGTTGGCTCTCTTGCCACTGCACTGCCACTACCTATAGATAACGTTAGTAACGCGGTAGCCTAGCTATATTCCTATTTTCCACAGCGGTGCTGGTCCCGACACTTCTCTTTTTTTCTTGTTGTTCTTATTTGTTGTTCTTAAATGTTCAAGCTATGCAATGTTAGTTTCTACCTGGATGGTTACAGCCTGAATGGGTCTAGCTAGTTTCATTGCACATACCCTGTTGTGAGAGTAATGGTAAGCTACACTTGATACTGTTTCACCTTCGCAATCCAATTTTATAAAGTATATGGCAGTCTAGCTATCTACAGAATGTTCACACAACTCTACTTTGCTCATGTTTTGGTTAATGTTGTACTTCATCTTATGTCTTTTCAGGATCTACATGAAGGAGTGTGAGCTGGAGAGGCAGTTGTCACCTGGATGGGTGAAAAAGAAGTGAACTATAAGCAAAAATACACGGTATGTTACTGTATGTTATCTTGACATTTATTGCTGTGCTGTACTTGGCCAATAAAGTTTCCCTTTTTCTGAGAGCAGCAATATTTTCCTATTTATTTCCTATGCTTCACTGGCACTTTTTTGTAAGTGTGAAGATATACATTTTAGAAAAGTGCAAGTATTCCAGATAAATATACTGCAATTAGCATAATACCTTTTTACAAGCCTTAGCCTTTTCCATATTTTCAGGAGTTGAAAGCTCCACCCACCAGAGTCAGCACAGAGGGAGGGGAGGCTACAGCCGCATACTGGACGTGATATGTGGTGATGGATTAGGTGTGGCAGGAGCTGCAACTCCATCACCCCACCTGTCATCTTCTCCTCTCCATCCCAGAAGGGTCCAGATGTGGAGGAGGAAGAAGTAGGTGACTGCCAGAGAGGCACGCTTTATTGCCATTTTAGAGGCCACGATTAAGAAGTAGTTTTATGTATTTTGTATGTATTTTATTTATAGCTATTAATTTTCTACTGTTTTTGGTGAAGTAATAAAAAATAAAAATCCAGTGGGTTTCTGTTTTGTCATAAAAAAGTGTTTCTTGTTTATAACAAACATTTTTATTTGATACCGGGACATTACTGGTGTGTTTTAGTTTCAACATTTCAACATAAACAAATACACTTGCAAATCAGAGCCATCTTGTTGCAGGTGCATGTTAACAATTAGATTAGTTGAAAGAAAAAAGAAACCCGCACAGTGCTCTTACTAGTATCACTTTTTTACTGAAGAGAATGGGCCTCTTGGACTTCGTCAGAGTTTGTTGCTCTAATAAACTAAATAAATTGTATTTTGTATAATAATTGATTACATTTCAATAATGCTTTTCATAATCTCAAAGCACATTAAAAGCACAAAACAAACAAACAAGCAACACATCATGAGTAGCTATAGTAGGCTAGGTCAACCAATAGAGGGCACGTCTGAATGCATGCATCCCCCAAAGATGGAGAGGGACAGTTAATGGCTTGATCAGAGGAAGCTGGTCAGGGAGATGGTTGATGAAGATGGAGTCTGGAGACAATCTTGTAGAGGGCTACTCAGGGAACCAGCCTGAGTTGTGTAGCCATTGGACTTCTCCTTCCCAATGTATGGCACCCACTTGGTTGAAGCCTCAGCAGCTCTGGGTGGCAGAAAGCTCACCACACACAGTTCAGAGTGGCCAGTTGTTATCATTATGAGCCCTCTGCCTCAGCACTGCATTCCTATGCTGCAGTGATCACCAACCTAGTCAATCACCAAACATTTCTGTAGAAAAACAAATGATAAAGATTTCATTCAAGCTTGCGCTCCTTTTCTTTTCTTTGTGTTGTGCTGTTGGCGGTAGGTGCACTTGATTCAGAAGCCCTGCGCACCTGGTAAGCAAAGTGTTCCCATTCTGAACCATTTAATTAGTTTGAAAAGACAAACTCTGCCTATCCGGCAATCCGGTAGATCTATGGCTAAATCGAGTGTGCCTACTGCGCTTCCACGATTGATACTATAGCATACGTAAGATTTAATAACTTTTAAAACCATAACCACAGAGAGACTGTCAAAGAACACAGAAAATAGCTGCTGTTCTTAAGAGTGAGTTCATGTAAAACTTTTATTCAGCATTGTCAACACTGTTTTTATTCAACACTCTTACAAAACACGCTTCTCGTTTTTTTCAGAGTTCCCAGTTGTCTTGAAAGCACCATGACCATCAGATGCAGGTAAATCAAAAGCAAATTATTAGCTAATTATTTCATTTATGTTATGCTGTGCCTCGCAAGTGCTACACCAACTGATCTATTTTGTAATCAAAGCTTGGGCTTTGAAATATAATATGGTCTGAGAAGATATTGGCAGGCCAGGAATATAGCCAATATGCTGTGATAATGTATTAGGCCTGCTGCTGAAACTTAATTCTTACAGAAGTATTTTTATTTGGTTAATGTTACATTTTTTAAGTCATTTTCTCAACAGTAAGATCTCGGCATGCTTTTTGACTGCAAAAGTGATTATGACTCTGCAGTGGTGACCACTGCTCTACTGCAGCTCCCATTCCTGTCAAGTTTCAGGCCTACGGTACAGTCAAGTTTACTCCAAATATGCAGTGTAAATATGTTGTTCCAAAGGCTAGCTACGTACAATAGCTAATGTTAGCCCAAAACAACAATACGAAAGGTCACCTGGTGGGGCTACAGACGATCCTTTCAGGGTCATCATATGAAGCCATAACTGATGGCGTGTTCAAGACAACAAGGAGCTAGGGAAAAAAACATTCTCTGACTGGGAAAAATAGTTTTGAACTGTCATCCAACTCTGTAAAACGAGTCAGAAACTCGAGCTCTGACTTCTCTGACCTGAAGATCACCAAAATCTAGATTTTTCCTAGTCTGAGCTTGTTTTGTTTCCAAATTCCCAGTTGTCTTGAACACACCAAAAGTAGTATGTTCCAGTCGTGGAATACTGTATACGTTTTACTGAACATTATGTGACAAATAGTACCTAGTACTATTAGTACACAGTATGCAGTTTAAGTAGTAGGCAAGTCAGATTTCGGACACGGCCAGTGACTATGTGTGTACTGTATGTGGTCACAGATACCTGTATGGAGCCAGCACTTGGGAGACTTGAAAGATGATGTGATGGAGTACAGACTGACAGACGGCCTTGATGCTGATGTCTCTGAATGGAGAGAGACCTTGCACTCAGCAATAAAATGATACAAGACACATTTATAACTTTTTTTAAAATCATCAATTGTTATTATTTAATTAAATGGGGGGTGGGGGGACCTGTGTATTCTTCAAACATATCAGTCTTATGCTATATGGTGTCCCGTACATCATACAGGACAGCTGAAATGTTTGGTAATGTAGTCCCAGCACCACAAGACAAAATGCGGACAGGTACAGTTTATGTACCGCCTGTGAATGACAATAAAAGATGACAGACAAGTGCAATATTTGCACATTGTTATATTAGCAGAACACTGCTTCTGCAGTATTATGTGAAGGATGGTTTATTCTACGTTACATGTAACTGTTGAACATGAAAGTTATCAAAACACATTGTTTAAAATATTAACAGAGTATCAATTCAGCAATTGCATTCTCATACTACCCTGTATTGCCATCCTCCTGCATCTCACATCTGCCTGTAGTTATTGCCTGCTGGACCCGTGAGGCAAACTGTCATAACAAGGATGGAGTGTCATGCACTCCACTCCTCCTGCCACTTGACTGTACCTGTCCATTACCTGTAATACATTACATAGATGAAAGGGGCTTCATCACCCAATGGAGACTTGAAGACAGAACCCAACCCAGAGCAGTTTGTCAGTGTGTTAGCCAAATCCTTAGATTTGGGCAAATAGACCATTGAAATAAATGTTATTCTAGTTCAAATAAAATTTGATTTGTCACATACTTTGTACACCCAACAATGTAGAGAGAAAAAAAGAAAGAAAAAATACACAATAAGTAATGATAACTTGGCTATATAAACGGGGTACCAGTATCGAGGTAGATATGTACATATACAGTACACTGAGTATACCAAACATTACGAATACCTGCTCTTTCCATGACATAGACTGCCAGGTGAAAGCTATGATCCCTTATCGATGTCACTTGTTAAATCCACTTCAATCAGAGTAGATGAAGGGGAAGATACAGGTTAAAGAAGGATTTTTAAGCTTTGAGACACTTCAGACATAGACTGTGTATGTGTGCCTTTCAGAGGGTGAATGGACAAGACAAAACGGAATATGGTACTAGGTTCCAGGCGCACCGGTTTGTGTTAAGAATTGCAACAGCGTATATCAAGAATGGTCCACCACCTAAAGGACATCCAGCCAACTTGACTTAACTGTGGGAAGTTTTGGAGTCAACATGGGCTAGCATCCTTGTGGAACGCTTTTGACACCATGTAGAGTCCGTGCTCCATCAAATTGAGGCTGTTCTAAGAGGACAAAAGGGGGGTGAAACTCAATTAGGAAGGTGTTC
The DNA here is from genome assembly GCF_018296145.1 of Oncorhynchus tshawytscha. Classification (NCBI taxonomy): domain Eukaryota; kingdom Metazoa; phylum Chordata; class Actinopteri; order Salmoniformes; family Salmonidae; genus Oncorhynchus; species Oncorhynchus tshawytscha. Next base: position 24,246,675 of record NC_056453.1, read on the forward strand.
CTAATATTTGATATTGGGGCAGACCAGGGGGTTTGTGTAACGGCTGTCGTGGGTTGAAGAAGGTGAGGACCAAGGTGCAGCGTGGTACATGTTCATCTTTATTTATGAATTGAACACTGACTAAAAAAAAAAGAAAAGAGAATGAACGAAACAGTCCTGTCTGGTACAGAATACAAAAACTGAAAACAACTACCCACAAACACAGGTGGGAACAGGCTACCTAAGTATGGTTCAGAGACAACGATTGACAGCTGCCTCTATTTGGGAACCATACCAGGCCAAACACATAGAAATACAACACACAGAACAAAACATAGAAATGAAAAACATAGAATGCCACCCCAACTCACACCCTGACCAAACCAAAATAGAGACGTGACAGTTTGGTCAAGACGTTTACACAGACCAGACACGGACAGAGTAGGATTAGCTCGGTTTCAAGGGTGTTTATTTAAATAATAAATAAAAAATAAAAGGATAGGTCTCCCCCATGAAACCCTCTCCGGGATACCATCTTCTGGGCTCCGGGTCTTGCTGTATCCTGTCGGGATCAAAACTGCACTCACTCCGGTTACCTCTGTAACCGTCCCCAAATATACGGGAGTCCTTTCTTCCCCCACTCTTCCCTATGTGCTGCCTTTTTGGCTGCTTTATGGGCCTTACACAGCTGGTGATCAATCAGCCCTTCATTACTCACCAACTCCCAATCAGCCCCAATTAGTCCTGGCTGGAGAACCTGTCGACACCTGGCCTGTCCAGCAGATGGAGCCATCACCTCGTGATGTATACACCGTCTGTCACCAGGCCTCGATGAGTCTCCCCCGCATGGCTGACCCCCTTAGCTCTGTCGGAGAGGGGACTGTCATCAGTGCGACGTATGTCTCCCTTCTCTATAGGGCATCCGCGTTTCCATGCTTCACCCCTGACCTCTGTACAACAGAAAAAGAGAAGCGTTGCTGGGACAAGAACCACCTGGTGACCCGATCGTTTGTGTCCTTTCCCCTGGCCATCCAGACCAGGGAAGCATGGTCCGTGACCAGGGTGAAGTGGGTCCCTAACAGGTAATACATGAGAGTGTCTAGCACCCACTTCACAACTAGACACTCTTTCTCAACAATAGAGTACTTTTTTTCTCTAGGTATCAGCTTTTGGCTGATGTACATGATGGGATGCTCCTCCCCATTGTGTATCTGGGACAGAACAACCCCTAGTCCTGTATCACATGCATCCATCTAGACCACCATCGGCACCGGGAAATTGGGCGCTGGGAGCTCAGCGCTTCCTCCAGGTCGCTGAATGCCGCTTCTGTATCGTCCATCCATTTCACTGTTTTCGGGAGTTGGGTCCTGGTTAGATTGGTGAGGGGGGAAGCTATAGTATCCTGCCAGTCCCAGGAAGGACTTGACCTGTGTCTTGGTACGTGGAACTGACCAGTCACGTACCACGTGAACCTTCCTCTCCTGGGGCTTGACGTTCCCCTGTACGCTCAAATACCCCAGGTACTCCACCTCCTCAGAACCTAGTTTGCATTTCTTGGGGTTCGTGATCAACCCGACTTGTCTGAGTGCATCTGGCACCGCCTGGAGGCGCGTCAGGTGCTCTTCCCAACCTTGGCTGTGGATGATGATATCATCTAGATAGGCCACTGCGTACTGCTGGTGGGTCTAAGCATTCTGTTCATCAGTAGTTGGAATGTGGGCGGGGCTCCATGGAGACCGAAGGGGAGCACCCAGTACTGATACAAACCGTCTGGTGTCGAGAATGCCATCTTCTCCCGGCAGGAGGCTGCCAACAGTACCTGCCAATATCCATTGGTCAAGTCAAGGCTACTGATATACCAGGCCTTTCCCAATTGGTGTCGAATAAGCTTATGTCGTTCACACCCCAGAAATCATTATGTATAAAATATATAGATGAGCAGTGATGAGCAGTGACAGAACGGCTAAGATGCAATAGATAGTAAAGAATAGATAGTGAAGGATACAACCACCACTAGAACAGAGAGGTGGCTTCATACCTACAGACTTGAAATCATTGGCTACTTTAATAAATGGAACACTAGTCACTTTAATAATGGCACTTTAACCTGTTGCGATGAGCAATCCCGTATCCGGGATCCTATTTATAGCCTCAAGCTCATTAGCATAACGCAACGTTAACTATTCATGAAAATCGCAAATGAAATGAAATAAATATATTAGCTCTCAAGCTTAGCCTTTTGTTAACAACACTGTCATCTCAGATTTTCAAAATATGCTTTTGAACCATAGCTAAACAAGCATTTGTGTAAGAGTATTGATAGCCTAGCATAGCATTAAGCCTAGCATTCAGCATGCAACATTTTCACAAAAACAAGAAAAGCATTCAAATAAAATCCTTTACCTTTGAAGAACTTCAGGTGTTTTCAATGAGGAGACTCTCAGTTAGATAGCAAATGTTCAGTTTTTCCAAAAAGATTATTTGTGTAGGACAAAACGCTCCGTTTTGTTCATCACGTTTGGGTAAGAAAAAACCCGAAAATGAAGTCATTACAACGCGAACTTTTTTCCAAATTAACTCCATAATATCGACAGAAACATGGCAAACGTTGTTTAGAATCAATCCTCAAGGTGTTTTTCACATATCTATCGATGATAAATCATTCGTGGCAGTTGACTTTCTCCTCTGAAGAAAATGGAACGCGCATGGACCTGGAGATTACGCAATAATTTCGACGGAGGACACCGGGCGGACACCTGGTAAATGTAGTCTCTTATGGTCAATCTTCCAATGATATGCCTACAAATACGTCACAATGCTGCAGACACCTTGGGGAAACGACAGAAAGTGCAGGCTCATTCCTGGCGCATTCACAGCCATATAAGGAGACATTGAAACACAGGGCATTCAAAATCTGGACCATTTCCTGTATGAAATTTCATCTTGGTTTCGCCTGTAGCATTAGTTCTGGGGCACTCACAGATAATATCTTTGCAGTTTTGGAAACGTCAGAGTTTTTTCTTTCCAAAGCTGTCAATTACATGCATAGTCGAGCATCTTTTCGTGACAAAATATCTTGTTTAAAACGGGAACGTTTTTTATCCAAAAATTAAAAGAGCGCCCCCTATCTCGAAGAAGTTAAGAATGTTTACATATCTCAAATTACTCATCTCATACGTATGTGCTGTAATTCCTAACATATCATACTAAATGTTGGTAGACAGATTTAAATTTACGATGTTACATCTGAGTCCAGGTTGCATGAAAGGACCTAGTAATAAGTAACTAAATTAATGATGGAGTTTGTGTATGTGTGAAAGAACACGAGACAACACAATAAAAGGAGAGAGAGGCTACAGGCAGGAAGGATTCAATGCCATTTTCATCATCAACTCAGTAAAAATCTCTTTAACATATCTGACACTAGGATAACATTACTAAAACATCCCTGCAGCAATCTAAGACCTTGATTCTAGCATCATGTCGCTCCGTCACGTCACTCATTAGTTTAATGACCCATCTATTCTGCATTTACGTAACAAAAGAAGTTGTGTCCCAAATTGCACCCTATTCCCTGGTCAAAAATAGTGCACTAGATACTTTCAACCGGGGCCCTGTAATATAGGGAATAGGGTGCCATTTGGGAAGTATTCAAGCTCTAACATTGAAAGTGGCCATTTGCCAAGCCAATCACTCAGAGAATAGAGAAGCCAGGGTGGCTGTGCATCCTGGATACAGGAAGTGATTAAACAGACTTGGAACAGAGGAGCGTTATATTTCTCCTTTCACACTCTGATAGCTAAAACAAGTTGGAACCTGCTTAGAAGTACAGAGGTTCCTCCTTTAAAAGTTGCTGGCTTACACCGCGGGACTTAGTGGCACCCACTGCCACGGCTTCATTGCTCCAGAGCACCACAAGGGGGAGTTATAGCATCATTATGCATTTGGTCCCAAGATTTTTATATGACCAATCATATCGAATGATAGTCCCACTAAGCGCAAACCAGATGGGATAGAGTATCGCTGCAGAATTCTGTGCTAGCCATGCTGGTAAAGTGTGCCTTGAATTCTAAATAAATCACTGACACAGTGTCACCAAAAAAGCACCCCCACACCATCACACCTCCTCTGCCTTGCTTCACGGTGGGAACTATACATGCAGAGATAATCCGTTCACCTACTCGGTGTCCCACAAAGACACGGTGGTTGGAACCAAAAATCACAAATTTGGACTGATCAGACCAAAGGACAGACTTCCACCGGTCTAATGTCCATTGCTCGTGTTTCTTGGCCCAAGCAAGACTTTTATTTTAATTGGTGGCCTTTAGTAGTGGTTTCTTTGCAGCAATTTGACCATGAAGGCCTGATTCACGCAGTCTCCCCTGAACAGTTGATGGTGAGATGTGTCTGTTACTTGAACTCTGTGAAGCATTTATTTGGGCTGCAGTTTCTGAGGATGGTAACTCTGATGAACTAATCCTCTGCAGCAGAGGTAACTCTGGATCTTCCTTCCCTGTGGCAATCCTCATGAGACCAGTTTCATCATTGTCCTTGGATGTTTTTGCCACTGCACTTGAAGAAACTTACTAAATTCTTACTAAATTGACAGACCTTCATATCTTAAAGTAATGATGGACTGTCATTTCACTTTGCTTATTTGAGCTGTTCTTGCTATAATAGGTACTTGGTATTTCACCAATTAGGGCTATCTTCTGTATACCACCCCTATCTTGTCACAACACAATTGACTGGCTCAAACACATTAAGAAGGAAAGAAATTCCACAAATTAACTTTTAACAGGGCACACCTATTCATTTAAATGCATTCCAGGGGACTACCTCATGAAGCTGGTTGAGAGAATGCCAAGAGTGTGCAAAGCTGTCATCGAGGCAAAGGGTGGCTACTTTGAAGAATCTTAAAGAAAAATCAATTTTGACTTGTTTAACACTTTTTTGGTTACTACATGATTCCATATGTGTTATTTCATAGTTTTGATGTCTTCACTACTATTTTACAATGTAGAAAATAGTACAAATAAAGAAAAACCCTTGAATGAGGAGGTGTCTCCAAACTTTTGACCGGTAGTGTACGTTTACATTTAGTTAATTTAGCAGACACACTTATCACACCATAGTGCCATCAGATTTTTGATATCAATGTAGGGTGCATGAGGGCCACAACATTTTGAACCGCCATAAAGAAATAGCATAGAAAAGTATTTTGGATTTTGAAAATACAAATTACAGCTTTCAAAAGTACACTACTTGACCAAAAGTATGTGGTTACCTACTTGTCGAACATCTCATTTGAAAATCATGGACATTATTATGGAGTCGGTACCCCCTTTGCTGCTGTAACAGCCTGCACTCTTCTGGGAAGGCTTTCCACTAGATGTTGGAACATTGCTGCAGTGACTTGCCTCCCTTCAGCCACAAGAGCATTAGTGAGGTCGTGCACTGATGCTGGGCGATTAGGCCTGGCTCGCAGTCGGTGTTCCAATTCATCCTAAAGGTGTTCGATAGGCTTGAGGTCAGGGCTCTGTGCAGGCCAGTCAACTTCTCCACACCGATCTTGACAAAGCATTTCTGTATGGACGTCGCTTTGTGCATGGGGTCATTGAAACAGCTTAGAAAACTGTTACCACAAAGTTGGAAGCACAGAATAATCTAGAATGTCACTGTACGCTGTAGTATTAAGATTTCCCTTCACTCAAATTAAGGGGCAGAGACTGAACCATGAAAAACAGCCCAGACCATTATTCCTTCCGCTTCCTTCCACTTTAGCACTCTGCGGTACCGTTCTGTGAGCTTGTGTGGCCTACCACTTTGCGGCTGAGCCGTTGTTGCTCCTAGACCTTTCCACTTCACAACAAACATGGCCTAGACCTGCCTGGCCACAGAACACTCACAAAAAAGTTGGAAGGCTTGTTCAATGGTACATGCCTTGTGTAGTCTATGGAGAGGTGTGAAGGGGAGGCAGTCATGGAATGTTCTCCAAGTTCCGTCTTTCTGTGGTCTGTATTCTGGGGATATTTTCAGGGTCATGATAATGGGTTATTGGGTGAGGGTCTGGGTCCAGGGTTGATCATTCCGTTGCGGATGTGAATGAGGTTCTTCAGGGGGTCATTGGTGTTGTTGGGTGGTTCTTGGCTGTCCATGAGTCTTGACCCACCTCCCCACGTACTGCCTGGTGGCCCCCTGTACTGACTGGGTGGTGGGATAAAGGGTGATGGAAGTGGTGAAGGTGGGAGGAGGGTCCGGTTTAAGACCCCATACATTTTAAATTGATGGGGCACTGTAACCACGTAGGAGTTAAATTCGTACAGCATTCTCATTCACAGGTGCAACAAATATAGCCTCTTACAAGGCATGCGTCATACGGCGTGATGCCGTGAAGAAATTAGGTGGCTGTACCGACTCCGATAGCGTGTCTCAAGTGAGTCACGTTTCCGTGAAACAAAGAACGTTACAGTCTCTGATGTCTCTGGCAGGTAATCCGTCCTCGGATTTCATCTACCTTGTTGTCAAGAGACTTTGACGTTGGCGAGTAGTAAACTCGGGAGCGGTGAGCGATGTGCCCATCTACGGAGCCTGACCAGAAGACCGCTTCTTCTGCCCCTCCTGCAGCGCCGTTGTTTTGGGTCGCCGGCTGGGATCCGATCCATTGTCCTATGTGGTGGACCAAACAGAGGATCCGCTTCGGGAAAGTCGTACTCCTGGTCGTAATGTTGGTAAGTTGACGTTGCTCTTATATCCAATAGTTCCTCCCGGCTGTATGTAATAAAACTTCAGATTTCCTGGGGTAACAATGTAAGAAATAATACATTAAAAAAATAAAATACTGCATAGTTTCCTGAGAACGCGAAGCGAGCTGGCCATCTCTGTCGGCACAGGATGTGGGTTACATCCAGTGGACTAATATCTAACAATTCACAACAATACTCACAAATATAAAAGTTAAATAGTGGAATTAAGAAATATATAAATATTAGGACGAGCAATGTCGGAGTGGCATTGACTAAAATGCAGTAGAATAGAATACAGTACATACATATGCAATGTGTAAAGCAGTATGTAAACATTATTCAAGTGACTTGTTTTACATTATTATAGTGACCATTGATTCTATGTCTATGTATAAAGGGCAGCAGCCTCTAAGGTGCAGGGCTGAGTAACCGAATGTTAGCTGGCTAGTGATGGCTATTTAACAGTATGATGGCCTTGAGATAGAAGCTGTTCTTCAGTCTCTCGGTCGAAACTTTGATGCACCTGTACTGACCTTGCCTTCAGGATGATAGTGTGGTGAACAGGCCGTGGTGAACAGGCCGTGGTGAACAGGCCGTGGTGAACAGGCCGTGGTGAACAGGCCGTGGTGAACAGGCCGTGGTGAACAGGCCGTGGTGAACAGGCCGTGGCTCTGGTGGTTGGTGTATTTGATGATCATCGGGTGCTGTAGGTGTCCTGAGGCCAGGCAGTGTGTCCCTGTTGAAACGTTGGGCAGACCGCACCAGTCTCTGGAGAGCCCTGCGGTTGCGGGCGGTGCAGTTGCCATACCAGGAGGTGATACAGCCCAGCAGGATGCTCTGAATTGTGCATCTGTAGAATTTGTGTGGGTCTTAAGGGCCAAGCCAAATTTATTCAGCCTCCTGAGGTCTTCTTCACCACACTCTCTGTGTGGGTGGACCATTTCAGATCGTCAGGGATGTGTACACTTAGGAACTTGAGGTTTTCCACCTTCTCAACTGCGGTCCCGTCAATGTGGATAGGGGCGTGTTCCTCTGCTTTTTCCTGAAGTCTACGATCAGCTCCCTATCAGCTCCTTTGTTTTGTAGTGGTCAAAAGGTTTTTGGCAATCTAAAGATACAGTACTGTATTAAGTATGGAGGATTTACAGTACCATTCTAAATACAGCAATTTTCCCACAATGCATGACAATTTATAGTATGCAGCAGTAAAACATTTAAGTTTTTTATGATTGATAATACCTAAAATTACTGTGTAAATGACAGATTTTTGTTACAGTGCAAATTGAGAGATATTCCTAACACTAATCTGAATGAAAGGCACGTAAGATCAGTTTCTAATGACTAAATGGCTGGGCCACACAACAACATTCAGAGACTTGTCCCAAAGCCACTCCTGCTTTGTCTTGAGGTCCTGAGCACTCTGGAGCAGGTTTTCATCAAGGATCTCGCTGTATATTGCTCCGTTCATCTTTCCCTTGTCTCCTAGTCCCTGCCACTGAAAAACATCCCCTCAGCATGATGTTGACCCCACCATGCTTCACCGTAGGAATGGTGCCAGGTTTCCTCCAGACGTGACTTTTGGCATTCAGGCCGAAGAGTTCAATCTTGGTTTCATCAGACCAGAGAATCTTCTTTCTCATGGTCTGAGAGGCCTTTAGGTGCCTTTTGGCAAACTCCAAAAGTGCTGTCATGTGCCTTTTACTGAGGAGTGGCTTCGTCTGGCCACTCTACCATAACGGCCTGATTGGTAGAGTGCTGCAGAGCTGGATGTCTTTCTGGAAGGTTCTCCCATCTCCACAGAAGAGCTCTGGAGCTCTGTCAAAGTGACCATCGGGTTCTTGGTCACCTCCCTTGTCCATGGCCCTTCTCCCCCGATTGCTCAGTTTGGCCGGGCGACCTGCTCTAGGAAGAGTCTTGGTGGTTCAAAACTTCTTCCATTTAAGAATGATGGAGGCCATAGTGTTCTTGGGGACCTTCAATTCTGCAAACATTTTTTCATAGCCTTGTCCAGATCTGTGCCTCGACACAATCCTGTCTTGGAGTTCTACAGACAATTTCTTCTACCTTATGGCTTGGTTTTTGATCTGACATGCAGTGTCAACTGTGGGACCTTATATAGACAGGTCTGTGCTTTTCTAAATCATGTCAAATCAATTGAAATGACCACAGGTGGACTCCAATCAAGGTAGAAACATCTCAAGGATGATTAAAACAGAATGCAAAGGAGCTCAATTTGGACTCTCAAAACAAATGGTCTGAGTACTTATGTAAGTAAAACATTTGTGTTTTATTTTTAATAAATTTGCAAAAATGTCAACAAAAACTGTTTTCTCTTTGTCATTATGGGGTATTGTGTGTATATTGATATATTTAAAAAAATATATATTTAATCCATTTTCAATTAAGGCTGTAACCTAACCAGTGATGGAAAAAGTACTCAATTGTCATACTTGAGTAAAAGTAAATATACCTTAATAGAAAATTACTCAAGTAAAAGTGAAAGTCACCCAGTAAAATACCACTTGAGTAAAAGTATTTGCTTTGAAATATTCTTAATTTCTAAAAGTTTTAAAAAGATTTCCAGGGGCACACTCCAACATAATTGACAAACTAAGCATACGTGTTTAGTGAGTCTGCCAGATCAAAGGCAGTAGGGATGACCAGGGATGTTCTCTTGATAAGTGTGTGAAACAGACTATTATCCTGTCAAAATGTAACGAGTACATTTGGGTGTCAGGGAAAATGTATGGAGTAAAAAGTATATTATTTTCTTTGGGAATGCAGTGAAGTAAAAGTAAAACTTGGCAAAAATATACATAGTAAGTAAAGTACAGATACCCCAAAAAACTACATAAGTATTATTTTAAAGTATATTTACTTTAAATTATATTTATTTATTTATATCCACAATTGGTTAGGTTCAGTGGTGTAAAGTACTTAAGTAAAAATACTTAAAAATACTACTTAGCATTTTCAAGTATTTTTACAAAAGTACTTTACACCACTGAACCTAACAAATTGTGGAAAAGGGGAAGGGGTCTGAATACGTTCTAAATGCACAGTCTCAAACTTAATTTCTTCTCTCTTTCTCTCCCTCTCAGTCTTAAGCACCCACCCTCCTCTCCTCTCCCTCCCTGTCGGTTTTGTGTGCCACTGTGCAGGCATTGCAGTACAGGAGTGACATTTCAAGCAGACAGATTAGGCCTCTCTCCAATTAATTTTGCTTTCCTTCCCCCGTTAAATACACAATCAAGCAAAGGCAAAATGTCAGCGAAACAAACGAGGAGACGCCATGCAGCTGACAATTACCACCAAACACCTCAGAAATGCCAATATGTTAAAGCTGGAGGAGACTACAGGATGAATGGAGGGACAAACCAGACCTGGGTTCAAATACTGTTTGAAATAATTAAAATACTGTTAGCGTTTGCTCTAGTCTGACTGGAGTGCCAGATGGGCGGCATTTGCACTTTTGCAATAATTCTAATGGTTTCATTGCACCAGGCAAACTCAATCTAGCCCAAATAAAGTTTTTGAAATGGTTTCTAATAGTATTTGATCCAAGGTCTGGGACAAACATCACTGTTTAGGGTTGTTGGTTACTGCCGAGGCTGGCCTTACACTTAAACTTTAGTATTCATTTCAAACCACCCCAAGACACGTGAGAAGGACAGAAGGACAGAAGATAGATGGGGAAGAAGGCCAAGTGTTTGTATAAGGTGTCTAGGGAAGCTGAGACACCTGCTCCTCCATCTCACACAGATTAAACCCCAGGCTTTAGTTCCTAAAATTGGTTCTGCATGCAGAAGAGTCTGTCGTTGACTTTTTTTGTGTGAAAATATAGGCCTATTTTATCTAACATCAACAGACAAATAAATGTATTTACCCTGTTCAATTAACTCAATGCATTGGCAGTCATTTGCCAAGGATGCCCTTCAAAACCCTCCAAATCCAATTTGGAGGAAAGGAATTATGGACAATTGCTTCTGAGTCAATACGGCATGCACGTTTCCATAAACCCTCAACCACACCCACGATCACATTGACTCATTCACTTTTAAATGCAGCTGCTTGATGGAGGGCTGGCTGGGCTGGCTGGGAATGTCTTGGAAGAGCAAACACCCACACATATGGAAACCAATGGCCTGCGACAGGTGCCTGCTAAACGGCTCAAATTGGCAGACGTATCCATCCAGAAATAGATGGACCAGTTACAAGCTCATACTGGGAGTGTGGTGGCTGAGTCCTACATGGGGTTGGTGGGGGAGGAGGGGGAAGTTGGGACCAGTCCAGAGTAGAGTGGACCAGGACATTGGTAAATTTATAAAGCCTTGGGAGAGGGAATGATTCCTAAGGTTAGTTAGGTGACTGGTTATTAGTCTCTGGATCAGCTTGGACATAGGGCGCAGGCAGATGACATCAGAGAGAATATAAAAAACATTTGGAGACAGACCTCCCACAGGTGAACAAAGCCAACCCACAGGGACGAGCAGAGATTTCAAGCTGTTTATATTGGAAAGTGCTTCCTCAAATGCGAACACGCTCCCAGAATAGTACCGATCCCACTGCCAAGTAAAACGTTTGCTTTCCCCTTGCCGTCCGCCATCTCCTCTGCACAAACACACATGTACAGGCATGCACTTTATGCACTACAGAGATGGACAGTATTTCTGTTATATATTTGAAATATGTATTTTAATTACTTCTGTGTATTATGTATGTTGTGTTACAATGGGCTGAACTACACTCCAATGTATTTTGTAGATACACTTTATATACAAACGTATGTGGACATCCCTTCAAATTAGTGGATTAGTCTATTTCAGCCACACCCGTTGCTGACAGGTGTATAAAATCGAGCACACAGCCATGCAATCTACATAGACAAACATTGGCAGTAGAATGGCCTTACTGAAGAGCTCAGTGACAATCAATGTGTCACCATCCTAGGGTGCCACCTTTCCAACAAGTCAGTTCGTAACATTTCTTCCCTGCTAGAGCTGCCACGGTCAACTGTAAGTTCTGTCTCTGTCCTCCAGCCATCAGCCTTGCTGCCACATTACTGCTTCTCGAGCACCAGACCCAGTCCCAGTCCAAACACCAGAACACCAGAGAGGGACCAAACATCAGACCCTCGCCTGGAGAGAGCAGGCAAAAGGAGAGTGTCACTACTGACCTCTGGATCTAGGGCTTTCTTGTGTGTCTGCTTGCTTCTCAGGTTGTCCTTCATATAGGTAGGCAAGTGACTAGGTAACAGGGTAGATAAAAGACTGTGTGTGTGTGTGAGTGTGTGTGTGTGTGTGTGTGTGTCCAGTGTTCATAGCCTTGGTTGTCAACTGCACCGCAGAAGTGGAACGTGAATCACAGAAAATAGATGTGGTGGCACCTGCAGAGAAGTACTTGAAATTCAGAGATTTTACTGCTAAAGAGTTACAGGGGGTGTTGAATGGTAGTGTTCTGTCCTCCCAGGCCGTACGCATTGTGTATTATTAGATAGGGTTAAAATAGTGGAATGTTTATTTTACATTTTTATGGGAGTTAATAGTTGGCAGGTTAATTTTTTCCTTTTCCATTTCCCCCTTTGGTATAATCAAGTCAAATCAAATCAAATGTATTCATATACCCCTTCGTACATCAGCTGATATCTCAAAGTGCTGTACAGAAACCCAGCCTAAAACCCCAAACAGCAAGCAATGCAGGTGTAGAAGCACGGTGGCTAGGAAAAAACTCCCTAGAAAGGCCAAAACCTCGGAAGAAACCTAGAGAGGAACCAAGCTATGTGGGGTGGCCAGTCCTCTTCTGGCTGTGCCGAAGAGTATAGTGGATTGTACAGTAGGTGGTGGAGTGCACCTCTAACGTTTGTTTGCAGACGACCATAATACCACAATACCATAGAAGAAGAAGAAGTAGAAGAAATCATCATACTGAGTGCAGGTTGTGGATATCCTCCCTCTGGCTGGATTTCCGTAGGAATTACTAATCACTTCACAAATCAATGTATTGTGACTTGACGGTCTGCTGTGGCCTATGAGCCAGGTCTTTCAGACCACAATTATTATTTTTTTTAGCTTTATTTAACTAGGTAAGTCAGTTAAGAACAAAGTCTTATTTTAAGTGACGGCCTAGGAACAGTGGGTTAACTGCCTTGTTCAGAATGACAGATTTGACCTTGTCAGTTTAGGGAGCTCTAACCACTAGGCTACCTGTGCCCTAACCACTAGGCTACCTGCCACCAACCATGTCAAGGATAACTAGGCCATAACTGAAGGCATTATTAAATCTATAGTATGTGGTCATAAAATGTTTACTTCTAAATTATATACAATTCCCAAGGCCGTCACTTGGTGAGTACTTCAGGACTAGAAATGATTGAATGCAACAATCATGTCTCTGTCACTAACAAACACATTCACGGGTGGGTATCTCACATTAACTCAAAAGGCATGCTGGCTAATATGCAAATAAGGCTTTAGAGTGTTATAACAACAACCCCAGTGTTTAGTGTTTAAAACCTAAACGCCTTGTGTTGACTAAACCTGTTCATGTGTTTAAAAAGTGTAACAGCAAATAAACATGTCCTGGTGTTAATAATCTAAACACTGTGACATGTTTTCATTGAAATGTTCAATACCTTAACGCGTTTGACAAGTGTTACAGAAAAGTGTTAAGTTATGTGTTCAGATCCTAAACACTTGGTTTTACAGTGTAAGTGCTCAGAGACATATCTGAACTTTCCTACTCCTCCATGTGGTTCTTATCCTCCACAAATGTCAAAAACCTGAATGCCTGTGGTGGTAGGAGCCAGTCAGTCTTCTCTGGACTGTTCTCTGCAGCAGGTTGTGTGTGTGCAAATATTTGAGTATAGGAGCTGTTCTCTTTGAAGCTTTGCCCGTGTTTGCAAGTATCAGGGAAAAATAGGGATCATTTTTTAAATAATAATGTATAATTTTTTGGTTTTTGCTCAATCTGATTGGGTGGGCCTTGCAGGGCCTTGTTCCCCTAAGGAGGCTGAGGCTGAAAGAGCTGTTCCTGAAAGAGTTGATTCTTTCCCCTCCGTTCCTTTTGTCTTTTAGTCTTATCAGTGATGCTGTTCTTCAACACTTTAAGTGTGTATAGATCTGCCTCTGATGGTTTGGTCTATGAGGGTAGAGGGGAGTCACATAATGACACACATAGAAAAAATGGATGTGGACAGATACAGGGGATTATTTTTTCAACATCTAATACATTGATAACTGGTAAGAGCTACAGTACATACAGTGTACATTGCTGTGTAGTTAAGTGCTTCTATTCCTCCATCGTTTCCAAGTTTATTACAACAGGCAATCCACCATTACTGCTCTGCAATCACAGACTTGTGTTGGCACTCTCAACCACAGAAATGTCTGTGAGTCATACAACTATTTTCATACAACTCTTTTCACATCTGTCTGGGGAACACTAGCTTGGTAGGTTTTGTGTCTCTCCCCTCCTGTCCAGTCTGTCAGGGGATTTGGTTAAATCTGTCACTATGATCTCCCCTCTGACTAGATGCAATGCTGTTAATAACATCCCTTCAGAAAGTAGAGCCCAGGAACATTCACTGACACCACTGTCCCTTCTCTCCCCTCCCTCTCTCCTGTCTCCCTCTCCTCTCTTCTCCTTGTTCTATTCTCTTCTCTATTCTTCTCCTCTTCTCGTCTCTTCTCCTTCCAATTAAAGGTGTACTGTCAAGTTGTGCCTTTCCAACCATTCACTAACAGTTAGAAGCTGGTAAAGTTCCCTACTACATTACTTTGATTTCCATGTAGTATTTTCACTCTGGGGTGGAATGTGAAGCGTTCCCACTGCCAATGTGATAGTTAAGAATAAAACATTTCCACTTTTTGAAAGTGTTTATTTTATCACCGAATGGAATAGCCAAATAGTATCCAAAGTACCGTATGACAAACACTAAGAAATATTTGGAGAAAATAGAAAATATATAGTTTACAGAACACGGCACAGTGGAGAATGTACAGTAGCTGACAATACTTTACACAATTATATCTAAGGACAATAAAGAACGGTTCATTTTGTTTCAGTTGCGTATTGTTTGTGTTGATGGTGGTGGAGATTCCAAGGAAAACACGAGAGGAGAAATGTATTCCTTTTGAATACATTAAATAAGAGTATGTCAAAACATTGATGTGTTTCTCTCTCTGTGGTCTAGGAGAATAGATCAAATGGTTGTCCTTTGAGAAAAGATGGTTGGACTCTGTAAAAGATAAGAAACAAATGTCAAATCCACCTTCTGGAAAGTAAGAGAATGAATCCACATTCTTATAGCTGCTACTAGTGGCGTAATGGACATTAAGTGGTGTGAGTTGAGTGAAAAGTAGACAGCTTGCCTTTACATTGGATGGGAATGACATTGTAGTCTGTCTTTAGTTCAGATGGAATAAATAATAGCATGTGGGTGGACTTTCATCAACACAATTTAAAACACATTTTCACTTTTGTCTGTCAAGGTCTGTTTTTTTCAGATATAAATCACAGCATGTACCCAATAAATTGTTCCTTTCTTCGTTTCAAGGTGGGAAACATACCATGGATAGAAGGGGCAATAGACGGACAGTTCTACACATTATACATTTACAATTGTTACTGTGTTGACTATCCTGACAAAATAAAGACGAACCTAATTTAATTCAACTTCTTGATATTTTTCTTAGGTTCCCCATTAGCTGTTGAAAAAGCAGCACCTATTCTTCCTGAGGTTCACACAAAACATAGATCATAAGAAAATACAGAACACTAATGGACAAGAACTTACATGTCCACATGCCAATGCACATGCCACACATTGCGATGACCTGGGAGATGTGTAGTGCACGGCCACACTCGGGACTCATGACACAGTTCCTGGTCCTGATGCAGCACTTCTTACAGCCATTCTCTCCTGAGTCAGAGCCTGAGCGGTGTTTGTCTGAGTCTGTGTTGGGTTGTCTCTTCTCTGGTTGGGACTGTGTGGTGTCTGGGTGCTTCTCTTGCCAATCAAAGTCACTGACTCCTTTTCCCATGATGAACAGAATGCAGAGGCTCACTGAAGGATGCGGAAAAAGAAAGCTGGTTGAACAAAATGGAAGAGGTAGATTTTCTTCTGGTGTCTGGAGAAAGAGCAAGGGTAGAGAGGTGATATGTGAGTTTTATCATTTCACTGATTCAATGTAAGAAAGAGGGAATAAGAGAGCTTTCAAGTTTAGTGATTCACTATAGTTAATTAACTAACTCTTGTCAAATATTAACGTTGAAAGAAATCTCACAGAATATCAAGGAGGAGTATAAAATGGAGAATGTGAGCTACCCGTACTCTCTGAAAAGAGACAGACTTCCAAGCGTTACTGGGTATGACGTTGTGTTAAATACAATAGGTGACTTAAATTATCATTGTCACACTGGTGATCAAATGAGAGCCTTGTCCAAAAAGACCACAGGAGCCACGTCGTAACACTGCCATTTGTGTTTTTATGAGTTTACAATGAGCAGCTAATACTGTTTTATACAGTGTGACTCAACTTCTGGTCGTTGCATCCAGTTGACCGTTTTGCAACCATTTTCCCTCTCACCGCTGATTTGCATACTTAATACACCAGTGACATTCCTGACTAAGTCACTAAACCACATGTGCAACTATTATGTCACTGGAAGGAATTCCTGTGAGTGGTGGCATTTCTTTGATTAAGTTACTATGCCTCAGGGTATGAGACAGGAGGAGCAGGTTGTGGAGGTGACGACAACAGAACACACTGAAGAACAACAACAGCACCTTTTAACTGGGAGGGTTTTGCACAGAGTTGAATACAACGTATACACCTAACACAATACATTATTTCATCCCATATATCAAGTCTTTAGGAATGCATATAGGGGGTCTAAGGTAATGTGTTACCTATAAATCTGTTCATGCAAAGATTATAAGAAAAACTCTCACACTGAAACTCCAAAATTAAGAGTGCCATCAACCATCAACACCTTATCTTCTTAAGTCCCATTGTTCAAGATCCATTTGACAGATTGACAATACTAATGAATGCATCCTCTTTGTTTTACCTGTCGTAAGCAATTCCTTTCCGCTGATATTAACAGACATTACAGTTTTTTTCAATTGCTAACATATATTGGTCAAAACTGAAGTCACATTGTCAAAACTCTTCACACAGTCAGTGAAACAGAAGTGTATGTGGACCAAACTGTGAACAATTTTTCATTGTTTTCACACAAAATGCATTCAATGACTAAGTTCTCCGAACTCTTTTCTCATTCATAGTCCACCACCTGAAAAATTATATATTTGCAGCATGTTTTCAAATGCTAACACACTGTTTCCAAAATTGTTAAAAACACATTCAATACAGAATGATAGAAAATGTCATGCATTTCTGCAGTAATCAGATTGAAACATCTAGAAAATCCAGCAGAATATTTAATCATTCCTAACACAGCTGATTGCAATTTAAGCTGAAAGCCTATCCAAGTGTCCTGTTTTTAGTCTCGTTACCAAACAGACAAAAGAGGATGGCTTCAGAATGACTTAGTTTGGATACATGGATCAAGGAAGACAGGTTGGTGGGGAAAGAAGAGTGTCAGGGAGAGGGAGAATGCGTGGAGGACAAAGGAGAGGAAGACCAAGAGCGGTGGTCTCTGATGAGACAAGGGCCACAATTATTGGCCATGTTGTAAACCGTGGTCTCTCTCTGAGAGAGGCCGGTTTAAGGGTGCAACCAAATCTGCAGCGTTCAACAGTTGCATCAATAGTACACATTTTCCGGCAAACCAAGTTGTAACAAGGTGAGATGTGCATCGTTCAATGATAATTGAACTACATATTACAGTAAAATACAGCATGTTCACATTTTTACATGTGCTGACATTTTGAAATATATTGATTGTTTTGTGTTTTTCAGTAGGATCCAAAGGTTGCCTCCCACAGGAGGGAGAGACACAATATTATCAGATGTGCAGGAAATTGCCATTGTTGACATGGTAATTGGCAATAATGCAATAAAACTGCAGGAAATTTGGGACAGAATGCTGACAGATAGCACTTCTGGGAATGTGAATATGGTGAGCACAACGACAATTGCCAGAATCCTAGAGAAACATAAAATAAGGATGATGCAGTTGTACAGTGTACTCTTTTGAGAGAAACGGTGAACGTGTGAAAGAACTCTAGTATCAATATGTCCAGGTAAGATATCTGTACAATAACCAAACCAGGGATTGTGACCAAATAACCCCTACTACTAGCCTGTTCAACCTCTCTTTCATATCGTCTGAGATTCCCAAAGATTGGAAAGCAGCCACGGTCATCCCCCTCTTCAAAGGGGGAGACACTCTAGACCCAAACTCTTATAGACCTATATCCATCCTGCCCTACTGTTCTAAAATCTTCGAAAGCCAAGTTAACAGACAGATCACCGACCATTTTGAATCCCTCCGTACCTTCTCCACAATACAATCCGGTTTCCGAGCTGGTCACAGGTATACCTCAGCCACGCTCAAGGTCCTAAATGGTAACATAATCACCATCGATAAAAGACAGTACTGTGCAGCCGTCTTCATCGACCTGGCCAAGGCTTTTGACTCTGTCAATCACTGCATTCTTATCGGCAGACTCAAAAGCCTTGGTTTCTTAAATGACTGCCTCGTCTGGTTCACCAACTACTTCTCAGATAGAGTTCAGTGTGTCAAATCGGAGGGCCGGTTTTCCAGACCTCTGGCAGTCTCTTTTGGCGGGCAACAGGGTTCAATTCTCGGGCCGACTCTCTTCTCTTTATACATCAATGATGTCACTCTTGCTGCTGGTGATTCTCTCCTGGTAAACTCTCCTTCCAGACTCATATTAAGCATCTCCAATCCAAAATTTAATCTAGAATCGGTTTCCTATTTCTCAACAAAGCGTCCTTCACTCATGCTGCCAAACATACCCTCGTAAAACTGACTATCCCTTGACTTCGGGGATGTAATTTACAAAATTGCCTCCAACACTCTACTTAGCAAACTGGATGCAGTCTATCACAGTGCCATCCGTTTTGTCACCAAAGCCCCTTATACCACCCACCGCTGCAACCTGCATGCCCTCATTGGCTGGCCCTCGCTACATATTCATTGCCAAACCCACTGGCTCCTGGTCATCTAAGTATTTGCTAGGTAAAGCCCCGCCTTATTTTAGCTCACTGGTCATCATAGCAACACCCACCCATTAGCACGAGCTCCAGCAGGTATATTTCAATGATCATCCCCAAAGCCAATACCTCTCTTGGCCGCCTTTCCTTCCAGTTCTCTGCTGCCAATGACTGGAACTAATTGCAAAGATCATTGAAGCTGGATACTTATATCTCCCTCTCTTGCTTTAAGCATCAGCTGTCAGAGCAGCTTACCGATTGCTGCAACTGTACACAGCCCATCTGTAAATAGCACACCCAACTACCTCATCCTCATATTGTAATATATATATATTTTTTGTTGCTCTTTTGCACCCCAGTATCTCTCCTTGCACATCATCATCTGCACATCTACCACTCCAGTGTTAATGCTAAATTGTATTGATTTCGCCTCTATTGCCTTTACCTCCCTAATCTTACCTCATTTGCACACACTGTATATAGATTTTTCTATTGTGTTATTGACTGTACGTTTGTTTATCCCATGTGTAACTCTGTTGTTTTTGTTGCACTGCTTTGCTTTATCTTGGCCAGGTCGCAGTTGTAAATGAGAACTTGTTCTCAAATGGCCTACCTGGTTAAGTAAAGGTGAAATAAAAAACAGGGTACATACACAGGGTACATACACAGCATAATGTAAGTACTGTAAAACTGCGGATTTACTGTATTTTAGAGAGTAATGGAGATGGAAGCCAGGCAAACTGCACATACATTCATCTTTGTGGATGAAGGTGGATTCAACCTGGCACAAACACGCCGCAGGGGAAGAAATGTGATTGGACAGAGAGCAACCGTGGATGTCCCAGGCCAGAGAGGAGCTAACATCACAATGTGTGCAGCACTGTCCCATGATGGTTTGATGTTACACAAACCACTCATTGGCCCCTACAATACAGATGCTCATTTCTTTTCTGGATGACCTACATAATCGACTTGTGCCAGCGGAGGAGAGAGGGGCCATAAACTCCCCTGCCTTCGTTGTTGTGTGGGATAATGTGTCATCCCACCACTCTGCTGCAGTCGCAGACTGGTTTGCTGCACATCCCAGGATGTCAGTACTATTCCTGCCTCCATACTCCCCCTTCCTAAACCCCTTCGAAGAGTTTTCCCTCTGCTTGGAGGTGGAAGGTTTATGACCACCATCCACATGACCAGATGTCTTTACTGGACACCATGAAAGTAGGGTGTGGAGACACTTCTCCTGAAGACTGCCAGGGTGTAGAGACACTTCTCCTGAAGACTGCCAGGGTGTGGAGACACTTCTCCTGAAGTCTGCCAGGGTGTGGAGACACTTCTCCTGAAGTCTGCCAGGGTGTGGAGACACTTCTCCTTAAGTCTGCCAGGGTGTGGAGACACTTCTCCTGAAGTCTGCCAGGGTGTGGAGACACTTCTCCTTAAGACTGCCAGGGTGTGGAGACACTTCTCCTGAAGACTGCCAGGGTGTGGAGACACTTCTCCTGAAGTCTGCCAGGGTGTGGAGACACTTCTCCTGAAGTCTGCCAGGGTGTGGAGACACTTCTCCTTAAGACTGCCAGGGTGTGGAGACACTTCTCCTGAAGTCTGCCAGGGTGTGGAGACACTTCTCCTTAAGACTGCCAGGGTGTGGAGACACTTCTCCTGAAGTCTGCCAGGGTGTGGAGACACTTCTCCTTAAGACTGCCAGGGTGTGGAGACACTTCTCCTGAAGTCTGCCAGGGTGTGGAGACACTTCTCCTTAAGACTGCCAGGGTGTGGAGACACTTCTCCTGAAGTCTGCCAGGGTGTGGAGACACTTCTCCTGAAGTCTGCCAGGGTGTGGAGACACTTCTCCTGAAGTCTGCCAGGGTGTGGAGACACTTCTCCTTAAGACTGCCAGGGTGTGGAGACACTTCTCCTGAAGTCTGCCAGGGTGTGGAGACACTTCTCCTTAAGACTGCCAGGGTGTGGAGACACTTCTCCTGAAGTCTGCCAGGGTGTGGATACACTTCTCCTGAAGTCTGCCAGGGTTGTATTAGACATTCCAGAAGACACTTTCCAAGATGCATCGCCAGAGAAGAAATAAGATGTGATGTTGATGAGAACTTGTGGCCAAATGCAGGAGAGAGGGAGAACTAGAACCCTCACAGTACTGTACAGTATGAGTGATTATACAATATCGTTTTTTAAATTATTATTATTGTAGCCCTGGAATTTCAGGAGTTTGTTTTTGTGTGAACTTTTTATTTTTCACAAGTAAATTACTATATGCAAAGATATAGAAATAATAATGGCGTTTGAAGCAAATTGCTGCAGGTCAGGTTCATTCTTGTTACATATACTTTAGTACTGTTAAGAAAGTGAAAAGGTGTTATTCTTATTCCATAATGAAATACTGATTTTATGTGAAAAATCATTCAAACTTTAAAGAGAAAAGTTCATATTTTATGTAATGCTCCCTGTTGGTGTTTTTTTAGGTCAGTGTGTTATGAGTGACAATGTATGCTTTCTGAGTGAGAATTGTTGCCAGTGTTCTGGTCGAACAAGATTATTTTGAGACATGTATGAAGTGTTTTGGTGGTTTGAATAAGTTTTGGAGGTGAGATTTGGCCAAGATGCATGTTGGTAATGCAGACTGTGAAGATTTTTGAAAAGTGGTTTCAGTATTGACCCATGATTGTTAGCAATTGAAAAAAAACTAAGTGACAACCTTGATGCCAGAGTAACATCGCATCACCATCGTTTAGAGCTCTGCAATTCTTATCAATGACAGCAAACACGATGGCTTGCATCTGGCGAGGGACACTGGCATTTGGAGTGTACCTCTCCGTCTCCTCCCTCCCTCTTTAAATCCCATTGGTTTTTCATCATAAACAAAGAAATTCCATTATAGTCCTCAATTACAGTAGTGTATGAGACATGGGAGAAAGGAAGAGAGAGAGAAGAGACAGAAGAGACAAAAAGGTGTAATGTTCTTACCTTCTTGGTTTTGAAATCCTCTTCTCTTCAGTGTGTTCTATCCTTGTTGGAGCTTGGACAGTGTATAAGGAAACTGGAGAGTAACAGCAGTGTGTGTGTGTGTGTGTGTGTGTGTGTGTGTGTGTGTGTGTGACTCACATTCACAAGACAGTTGTGTGATCGGGTTTTACCTGTTTGACTAAATGTTACCTCCTGACACCATTTGCGTCAGAGAACTATCTTTATTATTTTGCTCCTGCATTGACTGAACACTATTGAACAGAAAATCCTCTGTAGAACAATCCAGGGTGACAGCATGTTTTGGTGTTAAAGTGAGTCTTTGAGTTTGTCATCATGAATATTTTTTCTGGTTCTTTTTGACACAATGAAGAAGTCACTGAAATGAAAGTAGGCCTATTATCTTGCAAATGAATACATTTTACTGGAGCACAATTACATTAATGTCTGTTTATAAAATCACATGTTTTTGTCCTTCGTAACCATCTCGACCAAACAGTTGCAGAAGGACATTTAATCAGAGCAGACTCCGCAAAAGATAATCAAATCCAATGAAACAATTACATCACGATCTTTCAATTATACATCATATTCCATTACAAGACAAACAATGATTAATCAAAGAGAACACTTTATTGAAACAATTCAAACAAAACTATGAAACCCTATCATTTATTCTGACAAAGTTAGTAAATGCAATGCCAAATTACCAGCTCTGATATTCTTATTAAGAAGATGGTTACCAAGTCATAGAGATTGACATCCATTTTTCAAGTGAGCCCTGTTTTTCTATTGTTAGAAGAAAGCATACAGACAGAGGCGACCCATCATTTAGGGTAGGTGGGGCAGTTTTGAGCCACACCTGTTTAGCAAAAAAAGTATATATATATATATACAGTGCATTCGGAAAGTATTCAGACCTTATTCTAAAATGGATTAAATCATGTTTTACCTCATCAATCTACACACAATACCCCATAATGACAAAGCGAAAACAGGTTTTTAGATTTTTTTTGCAAATGTAAAGTAAAAGTAAAGCGCGCATGAAAAAGCTCTGTGACACTTAAGGGTCCAGTCATTCAGACTGCTCTTACTCCCTCATTTTTCAGAATACAAGCCTGAAACAATTTCTAAAGACTGTTGACATCTAGTGGAAGGAATAGGAACTGCAATTTGAGTCCTATGTCAATGGATACTGTAATGGCATTGAAAAGAAAACTACAAAACTTTAAAAGATCCTACATCCTAGATGGATTTTTCTCAGGTTTTTGCCTGCCAAATCAGTTCTGTTATCTTCTCATGACTCTCAAACCCGCATGCGGGAGCGTAACCATAGCCTCAAACTAATTAGCACAACGCAGCGGACATAAATCTTCCTAGAAAATCTTCCTATTCATGAAAATCACAAATGAAATATGTTGAGACACAGCTTAGCCTTTTGTTAATCACACTGTCATCTCAGATTTTATGTTTTACAGCCAACAATAGACAAGCATTTGTGTAAGTTTATCATGGCATAATGCTATGGCTAGGCTCTGCTACCAGCAGGCAACATTTTCGCGAAAATAAGAAAATCTGGGTTTCGTAAATTAAATAATTTACCTTTGAAGAACTTCGGATGTTTTCACTCAGGAGACTCCCAGTTAGATAGCAAATGTTCCTTTTTTCCCAAAATATTATTTTTGTAGGCGAAATAGCTCCGTTTGTTCTTCACGTTTGGCTGAGAAATCGACCGGAAAATGCAGTCACTACAACGCCAAACCTTTTTCCACATTAGCTCCATAATATTGACAGAAACATGGCAAACGTTGTTTAGAATCAATACTCAAGGTGTTTTTCACATATCTATTCGATAATATATCCGTCGGGTCAATTGGTTTCTCATAAGAAGCGATTGGAAAAATGGCTACTTGTGTACTTTATGCAAGATTTTCTGCGGGGGCCATCATGTGACCACTTGCTAAATGTGGTCCCTCACGGCTATTCTTCAACATAAATGCGTAAAAAGACGTCACAATGCTGTAGACACCTTGGGGAATACGTAGAAAATGTAAGCTCATTCGTAGCTCATTCACAGCCATATAAGGAGTCATTGGCATGAGGCGGTTTCAAAAAATGTGGCACTTCCTGATTGGATTTTTATTTGGGTTTCGCCTGTTACATCAGTTCTGTTGCACTCACAGACAATATCTTTGCAGTTTTGGAAACGTCAAAGCTGTCAATTATATGCATAGTCGAGCATCTTTTCGTGACAAAATCTCTTGTTTAAAATGGGATCGTTTTTCATCCAAAAATTCAAATATTGCCCCCTAGTCGCAAGAAGTTAAATTGCAAGTGCCCATCCAAGAAAGCTCAAGGACATTGGCCACAGATAAAATGATGTCTACCGTAGCTTTGATTGGACTGATAATGTCAACATTATACTTTCAAAATCTTAGCTAGAAATCTAGACAAGCAGTCATCATCATGAATCAAGTCGACATTCTGCTGGCAAATCCTTTTCAATCCTTGTCATTTGAAGAGAAATGATAGATAAAACTTATCAGTGCTCATCGGCCATTGGACATGAACATTAGACAACAAGTTGGAATTCGCAAATTCTACAATGAGTGGTTTGGAAGGAATCAATGGCTACAAGCGTTGCAAAGTAATCACTAGCCTGCTATTCAGTGAAGTGGGTGTGTGGTCCAATTCTGGGTTTAAGGGTCTCTTTTCTAATGGTAAATATTCAACACCATGGGCCAGAAAAGGTTGAATACATTGGGCATGCTGTTTATCCAGCATGATTTCTGCGGCGTTCAAAACAACGGGAAAATCTCAGACTTCAGTGAGTTCAAGACAACTAGGAACTCTGAATAAAACAAGCTCTGACAGGGAAAATAAGGTATGGCCTGTCATCGAAGTCGGTAACCCGGGCCTCTTTCTTGAGCTCCAACCTGAAGATCACTGACGTCATGATTTAATCTTGTTTCTTTCCATGTTCGACTTTGATGACAAAATTTGCCCTAAAGAAGGACCAACGTGCCATCTTCCTGTTCAAGTGAGCACAGCACAAGAAAGTGAGTCCAAAAAGGTATTGTATGCTGCTGCATAAATTATGTGACACACCAGGGAGATATGTATACAGTAGCTAAGAAAGTAATACTAAGTGTATGTTGTGTAGTACGCTGTTAGTAGCCCATGTGCCTCACCCTAATAATTTGGTCCCTTTCCCACTCATACTGTTCTGACTTGGTGGTGCACATGTAGCCTATAGCTTGTTTTAGAGAAATGTCATCATTGAATATTGTAAGAAGTTTCATTGTCTGTTTATATGCCCCCTTTTATTTATCCTACAGTTCTGACTTGGTGGGGAGAATACTGTATGAACGGCCCTGAATTCTGTCGCTGTACATTTCAAAAGTGCTGAATAATAGTTATATTGACTACGTCCATTCTAGCTAGCTCATTAATGTCTTTACGGATTGCCTCTTAACCACTCGTTGTCCCCTTATGGCATAGTTTGAACATCTCAATTGTCAGAGGAAAAAACACTTGAGTCGGTCTTATGTAGCAAAATTTTAACTTTTTTTTTTTACATTGGATAAAAGCAGACACAGAGCTACAAAATGGTATATCATACACTGCAGTTGAGGAACAATGGGAAAGTAATTATGCTTTGAAAGTTGATAAACTTGTAACCCCACTTTTGAGAAAATGGACCTTTAATGTTTTGGCACACCTACTGGAGGGCTGTTCTTTGACTACACCCATTCAACATTTGTCACGCCCTGACCTGAGACAGCCTTTTTATGTCTCTATTTTGGTTTGGTCAGGGTGTGATTTGGGTGGGCATTCTATGTGTTGTTTTCTATGTTTTGGCCGGGTATGGTTTTCAATCAGGGACAGCTGTCTATCATTGTCTCTGATTGGGAATCATACTTAGGTAGCCCTTTTCCCTCCTTTCAGTGTGGGTAGTTATCAATGTTAGTGGCACTATAGCCCTGTAAGCTTCACGGTTGTTTTTTCGTTTGTTGGCTACATTTACTCAAATAAAAGGAAAATGTACGCTCACAACGCTGCACTTTGGTCTACTTCTTTCGACGGCTGTGACAGCATTGTTCACACCCAACAGGTCAAGGCAGGTAGGGGTCGATAATCCAGATTAGAGGCCAAGGTACAGGACTGCCGGCAGGCTCAGGGTCAGGTTAGGTAGAGGTCAGTCATCCAGATTAGAGGCCAAGGTACAGGGCTGCAGGCAGGCTCAGGTCAGGCAGAGGTCGGTAATCCGGAGGTGGAGCAAAGGTACAGGACGGCAGGCAGGCTCAGGGACAGGCAGAGAGGTCAGGCGGGCGGGTACATGGTCAGGACAGGCTAGGGTCAAAACCAGGAGGATGAGAAAAAGAGAGACTGGGGAAGAACAGGAGCTTAGACAAAACGCTGGTTGACTTGAACAAACAAAACTAACTGGCACAGACAGACAGAAAACACAGGTATAAATAACCAGGGGATAAGTGGGGAAGATGGGCGACACCTGGAGGGGGTGGAGAAGAGCACAAGAACAGGTGAAACAAATCAGGATGTGACAATCAGTGATAGATGAGGTAGTTATGTGCATACAATCAGGGGTAAAGTGGATGAGCAGCAGGATAAAAAAATAAATAGTGTGTGTTATGAGAGAGTCATGTGAATAGAGGCACTGCAGATAGGGCTGATGACTGGGAACTCGCCCACAGTGATGAACTGGTCTGTCCGAACCACACATGAACAAGGGAAACTATATTCGGAGAGCCTGTTTCTATCCTGCCCTTGACTTTGGTGCAAAGCATGTGATGTTCATAGCCTCTTCATTGTAAAACTCTTCTCAAAAATATAAGCTTGTCTAGCTGTGTCATGTCCAGGTGGTGCTTGTACTGGCAGACCATCTATGGGAGGAAGGATGTCAGCATTGCGCAGCAGCTGAAACCTGGTCCTGGCTGAGTCCGAACGCTCCTTGGAGACAACAACATCAGGCTCCAGAGCGTCGAAGCTGAGAAACGGGAAATAACGAAGACATGTCATCCTTGCACAACATCAGTTCACCTCCCAAGATAAGAAGAATAACCTTATACAATGCAATTAAAATTATATTCAGCTGAAGTGTGTGGCAGGGGTGGCAGGATAGCCTAGTGGTTAGAACGTTGGATTAGTAACCGGAAGGTTGCAAGTTCAAACCCCCGAGCTGACAAGGTACAAATCTGTCGTTCTGCCCCTGAACAGGCAGTTAACCCACCGTTCCTTGAAAATAAGAATTTGTTCTTAACTGACTTGCCTGGTTAAAAAAATGTTTTTAAAGATC
This sequence comes from Oncorhynchus tshawytscha, assembly GCF_018296145.1. Taxonomy (NCBI): domain Eukaryota; kingdom Metazoa; phylum Chordata; class Actinopteri; order Salmoniformes; family Salmonidae; genus Oncorhynchus; species Oncorhynchus tshawytscha. The sequence goes on from NC_056453.1 coordinate 24,273,833, forward strand.
TGGTACTGCTTGATCTGTGACAGCGGCCTGAAGTACAGAGTCAGGTGTTGTTACCAGCCATAGCTTCCTACCAGCACCATACCATCATCCAGTCCAACCAGATGCAGGATGTTGACCCCTGTCACAGTGGTGTCCTTCACAACACCACCAATCTCAGACAAAGTCTTTACTCTGGTCTTTCTGAAGCACTGCTTGATAAGGCCGACGCACCAGTGGTGGAAAACTGTAGTTGTAACAACAGCAGAACCCTTCTGCTGCTATACAGAAACTTTATTTAGTAGTTCTTTATAGAAACTTAGTAACAGGTTATTTATAGTACCATGAATGTTCCATTTAGCACCTTATGAGCATGGTTCTTTAAAAAAACATTCAAAAAAAGGGTTCTGTATAGCACCAAAAAGGGATCCGCTATGGTTACAAGCCTAAGAACCCTTATTTGGCACTATGTAGAGGCATATGTTTTTAGTGTGTAGGTGGTGATCTAAGCCAACACCTCATAATTATCATCATAAATAAACATCATTACCGTCACAAGAAGAACACAAGAAGTGATATAATATAATTGGCTTGACAGCCAATGTTGCATTATTCAACATTGCTATTTAAATAGTACTTAAACAGGAATGGGTAATTATTTGCAAGCTATCCCATAACGCCATCACTGAAAACCACATATCTTCTTCTGAGTCTTGCAGCGCAACAAATTCAATGGCTAAATAAATTTGAAGTGCTCCGCACCCGCCAGCAAAAAGGTTCCTCTAGGAACCCTTTGCATCATTGAAGCAATAAAGGTTCCTCCAAGAACCCCTAAATAATCAAAGTTCCAAATATGAACCCTTTGACGTGCAATGGTTCCCTTGAGGATCTACAGGGTTCCTCGAGTCACTCCTATTTCAAAGAGTGTATAGCGACCATGGCGATGAACAAACACACAAAACAACTGTTTCTGCAGGTTAAAGACGCTCAGCCTGTCCTCAGTGAATGAAGTATTTTACAGAAAGGTGTTTTGGAATACAATTTCTCAAATATATCACCATAGTGAAGTGTGTGTGTGTGTTTGTGCGAGGGTGTATGTGTGTGTGTGTGTGTGTGTGTGTGTGTGTGTGTGTGTGTGTACGTGTGTGTCCCTCCTAATGACCAAGTTGATCATAATAAGGCTGAACTGAAAATAGTTTAGGTAATTTGTTTTCATTGCTGTGGGATAATGAAAGAGTACTTTGTTATTTGCTGCATTGATTGAATGCAAAATGTTACTTTTAATTGGAGATAAATCCTCCGGGTTTAAATTTGTGTATGTGCATACGTGTATGCATGTTGTATTTATATGTGCATGTGTGCGCTTGTGTGTGTATGTGCATGTCTGACTGTGTGCGAGTGTGACCACTCACACATGCGTTCATGCAGTGTGTGTATGAAAGTTTGACAGTGCGTGTAAACTGCAATCTCTGAGGTTCACAGTGGGGTGCAGCAGACACTCACAGTGCGGGGGGTTGTGTTGCGAGACGTGTGCAGAGAGGTTAATGATGAGCACAGGGATGGAGACAGTTCATGAGACATCTCCTCCCTTCCCTCCCCTCCCCGCCACAGTGCTCCACCCCAGGCCGCTGTTAGCCCCGAGCCTGCACCACAGATCAGCCCTGTGTGGGGGCCTTGCACTGCCGGCGTGCCTCTTCCATCCCTCCCTCTCCACCACGCTCATTTCTCACACCAAGCATCAAGCACAGGGCCAGGCACTAGGGACCAAACACTGAAATTGAATAAAGAGAGGCACATTTTTCAACTCCAACCCCCCAAAAAAACTGCTGGTCGTGTTTCCCACCACATCACACTGCTCTACTGCTCCCCTAACTGAGCAGTTCTTACACAACCATACAAAAAAAATAATTTAAAAGGCTGTTTTGCTTGTTTGACTTTGAGCCAATGACCATACTACCTCGTTTGTGTTTGAAATGTTTGAACAAGGGGAAGTATATATTATGGATGAGGAAACAGGAAATGGTCATCCTGATTTACCCTCAAATTGAATCTCCAATTCGATAATTTAAAAATATATATATTGACCGCTAAAGAATTGACCAATCCTGGTGCCTCAAATGTGATATCTCAGATCCTGTAAGCCTACTGCTGTACTAGTGGATCTAGTTAAGATCCTGCGGCACATTCCGATCATCTCACAGCAGGACCATCTGCAAAAATGTTTATATTGTTCAAAGCATTTCCTCAGTCATTGAGCTTTAGTCATATTAGCAAACAGGACCGATTGGGTGATGATTCACTTTGACTACATAGCCACAATGCATTCATGACACATCTATAAGTATTTCATGAACATGTTATGACAGGTCCTAACTGCATTTTTAAAGGTTAATGAAGTACATCTATTGATAATGCATGGCATGCTATGCAAGAGCTCATATTAACAGTAGGTATATTAATAGATGCATCATTATAATGACAGTGTAGTGTCATTATTATTGCTGTTCTTAAAAGTCTGCTTCTGCCATACTAGTGTTGGGGAATATGCATAAAGGCCAAACCACGTTCCAAAATGTATGTTTCGAAATGTATAGCCTGTACTACGGAAATCTTCTTCTCACTGAGGTCAATGGTGCATGTAAATCCCCACAGCATCTAATTCTCAGGGTAAATTTTACAGATACAATCAGGTGATATCTTCTCTTTCATAACTCATTAACAGCCCTCCTCCACATGGCAATTAAGTTGGTCATATTGGTCTATAGCACTCACACGAAAGGTCTATCTATGAATTCTATGCTGTCAAAGTACAGTCATATCTCTTTTTATACAGTCAAATCTCTCATTTATAAACATGCCCCACTTATCAAAAAATAACACGGACACAACACAGAATGTTAAAGGAAATATGAACATGGTATTTACATTTTCCAGATGTAGGTAGCGCAGAACAAATGCTGAGGACATTGCAGAAGAATCCTACTATTGACATTTTTCAGTTGGACTTTTCTCAAAGTATTTCTGCCATTTTGTTTCATAGCTGGTAAAATAATCGCACAAAGCCGAAGAACTATGAATCCTATACAGCCTATCACACCTCACGATGCAATACTGCCTGGCTGGGGACTGGGCGCAAGTGAAAGGCTGAGTGAAAGATTCATTTTCAGAAACGCTGCGCACAGTGTTGGGTCTAAATTTATTGAAACGAAAGTCTACTGAAGTAAAACTTTGTAATTGTGTTTCTTGGCTATTTACATTGATTGTTCACAAGCTAGGTTGTTTTTCTGGCTGGAACCTGGCTGGTTAGCTACGTGAAGATTCATGCAGGGTCGGAACATCATGAGTTGGGATTATGGTTCATTGTTTAGCTAGCTAGCTAGCTACATGTCTAAACAACAATCTCCACTATGAAAGTAAACATTTCAATAGAATGTTAATGATGTCACTGCAACAAATGTTGATAGACGTAGCAAGTAAATTTGCTCTGGCTATCTGCTTCGATTTCAGAGCACTGTTGTCTGAGTGTGCCATAGCGCAGAATAGTTGACAAATTGAATATGGCTGGTGTGAGTAAACCTTTGCAAAAAAAGTGCAATTAAATTGTTGCCAGCAGCACAGTTGCAGTCTCCAACGCTCTGGATAACAAAAACAGCATAACCAGCTCTGCTAGGGCGAATAAAATGGTCAGAGTGAGCTGTTCTCTCATTTGTTTCTGGAAGTAGCTAGTAAGGTAGCCAACATTAGCCAGTTAGCTTGGGTTCTTGACTGCTGTTGTTAGGACAGAACACTCGGATCAACCCTGCTCCTCGGCCTCACATGCAAATACTTAAAGAGATGGGTGGAGCTAAAGCTTAAAATGGTGTGAATGATGCTGAATGGGTGTAGACAAAGAAGAGCAATCCAGTAGGTGTACCAAAATATTTCAAAGGTAATTTTCTCAAAAGTGAGGTTACAAGTTTATCAACTTTCAAAGCAGAATAACTTTCCCATTGTTCCTCAACTGTAGTGTATGATATACCATTTTCTAGCTCTGAGTCTCTACCTTTATCCAATGCAAAAAAAACACAATTTCAAATTTTACTACATAAGACCGAATCGAGCGGGTCAGTCACAAGTGTTTCAAGGCTTATAAATCCTTCTTTAACTCGTCTCCTCCTCTTCATTTACAATGATTGAAGTGGATTTAACAAGTGACATCAATAAGGGATCATAGCTTTCATCTGGATTCACTTGGTCAATCTATGTAATGGAAAGAGAAGGTGTTCCTACTGTTTTTTACACTCAGTGTATGCTACTTTTAAGGTTTTAGTGTGCTTGTAAAAGAAATACATACAGCTGAAGTCAGAAGTTTACATACACCTTAGCCAAATACATTTAAACTCAGTTTTTCACAATTCCTGACATTTAAACCTAATAAAATTTCCCTGCCTTAGGTCAGTTAGGATCACCACAATCCCAATCCCACGATCCCACAATAAGTTTTAGGCTTCTACAAGCTTCCCACAATATTCCTCCTGACAGAGCTGGTGTAACTGAGTCAGGTTTGTAGGCCTCCTTGCTCGCACACGCTTTTTCAGTTCTAACAACAAATTTTCTTTAGGATTGAGGTCAGGGCTTTGTGATGGCCTCTCCAATACTTGGACTTTGTTGTCCTTAAGCCATTTTCCCACAACTTTGGAAGTATGCTTGGGTTCATTGTCCATTTGGAAGACCCATTTGCGACCAAGCTTTAACTTCCTGACTGATGTCTTGAGATGTTGCTTCAATATATCCACATGATTTTCCATCCTCATGATGCTACAGTGGGGCAAAAAAGTATTTAGTCAGCCACCAATTGTGCAAGTTCTTCCACTTAAAAAGATGAGAGAGGCCTGTAATTTTCATCATAGGTACACTTCAACTATGACAGACAAAATGAGAAAAAAAAATCCAGAAAATCCCATTGTAGGATTTTTATGAAATTATTTGCAAATTATGGTGGAAAATAAGTATTTGGTCAATAACAAAAGTTTATCTCAATACTTTGTTATATACCCTTTGTTGGCAATGACAGAGGTCAAACGTTTTCTGTAAGACTTCACAAGGTTTTCACACACTGTTGCTGGTATTTTGGCCCATTCCTCCATGCAGATCTCCTCTAGAGCAGTGATGTTTTGGGGCTGTTGCTGGGCAACATGGACTTTCAACTCCCTCCAAAGATTTTCTATGGGGTTGAGATCTGGAGACTGGCTAGGCCACTCCAGGACCTTGAAATGCTTCTTACGAAGCCACTTCTTCGTTGCCCGGGCGGTGTGTTTGGGATCATTGTCATGCTGAAAGACCCAGCCACGTTTCATCTTCAATAACCTTGCTGATGGAAGGAGGTTTTCACTCAAAATCTCATGATACATGGCCCCATTCATTCTTTCCTTTACACGGATTAGTCGTCCTGGTCCCTTTTCTGAAAAACAGCCCCAAAGCATGATGTTTCCACCCCCATGCTTCACAGTAAGTATGGTGTTCTTTGGATGCAACTCAGCATTCTTTCTCCTCCAAACATGACGAGTTGAGTTTTTACCAAAAAGTTATATTTTGGTTTCATCTGACCATATGACATTCTCCCAATCTTCTCCTGGATCATCCAAATGCTCTCTAGCAAACTTCAGATGGGCCTGGACATGTACTGGCTTAAGCAGGGGGACACGTCTGGCACTGCAGGATTTGAGTCTCTGGCGGCGTAGTGTGTTACTGATGGTAGGCTTTGTAACTTTGGTCCCAGCTCTCTGCAGGTCATTCACTAGGTCCCCCCGTGTGGTTCTTGTCACATTCTGACCATAGTTCTTTTGTGTTTTCCTTGTTTTAGTGTTGGTCAGGACGTGAGCTGGGTGGGCATTCTATGTTGTGTGTCTACCTTGTCCTGTTCTATGTATGGCCTGATATGGTTCTCAATCAGAGGCAGGTGTTAGTCAATGTCTCTGATCGGGAACCATATTTAGGTAGCTTGTTTTGTGTTGGGGTTTGTGGTGGGTGTTTCCTGTCTTTGTGTTCTCTGCACCAGATAGGACTGTTTTGGGTTTTGCCACGTTTGTTGTTTTGTAATTGTGTTCATGTTTAGTTTCTCATATTAAAACCATGAACTCTAACCACGCTGCATTTTGGTCCTCCTCTCCTTCGATGGAAGAAAACCGGTACAGTTCTGGGATTTTTGCTCACCATTCTTGTGATCATTTTGACCCCGCGGGGTGAGATCTTGCGTGGTGCCCCAGATCGAGGGAGATTATCAGTGGTCTTGTATGTCTTCCATTTCCTAATAATTGCTCCACAGTTGATTTCTTCAAACCATTGGTGGCTGACAATACTTTTTTGCCCCACTGTATCTATTTTGTGAAGTGCACCAGTCCCTCCTGCAGCAAAGCACCCCCAAAACATTATGCTGAGAGCGAGTGTGGAGACAGAGAGCGCAACGAGAGAGAACATCCCCACTATAGCCAAGCAGAACGCCACACTCTCTTCCGTTAGCTAACAGTGGCTAACTACTTAAACAGCTTGTTAGCCACCTACTCGTGGTAAATCTATAATCGATTCAACAATTCAGCATGAATTCTTAAATGCATCCCAGAAAAATGTACCCAAAATTCTGATTTGTGCAGTGATATGTTTTTTGCGTTTCGACAAATGCACAGTATCTGGTCAAACAGTGTAGATGAAGACTTGCTGTCACACCCTGGCCTTAGTTGTCTTTGTTTTCTTTATTATTTTGGTTAGGCCAGGGTGTGACATGGGTGATTTATTGTGTTTCGGCTTGTCTAGGGGTTTATTAGATTAATGGGGTTGTGTTCAGTTTAGTTGTCTAGGTAAGTCTATGGTTGCCTGGATTGGTTCTCAATCAGAGGCAGGTGTTTATCGTTGCCTCTGATTGGGAACCATATTTAGGCAGCCATATTCTTTGGGTATTTTGTGGGTGATTGTTTCCTGTGTCAGCGTTTGTGCCACACGGGACTGTTTCGGGTTTTCACGGTTCATGTTTTGTAGTTGTTTTCATGTTGAGATTTTCTTATTAAAAGAACCATGGACACTTACCACGCCGCATATTGCTCCTCCGATCCTTCTCGCCTCTCCTCTTCAGATGAAGAGGAGGAAAACCGTGACACTTGCTTACCTTCTCACACATGCAATGTTTTTGCTTTCTCCACAAAACTCCTTCCAGTCAGTCAACTTATGTACTTCAACTTGGTAATCAACTTTTTCTATAATTGGATGAGATAACACCTCCCGAAATGGATGCATGTGAAAGCAGAATAATCATGAGAGTGCGAAAAGTGGTTGTCAGAAGCGTCAAACCGATCTGGCCCCACTGATTGAGGGAGGGACATGCACACGAATGGTTTATCAGACAATATTGACATTTACACACGTTTTTTTCAACATCTAAAGATATGTTTTAGTTAAAAAATATTTTACTTTAATTCACAGTTGATCAGAATATCATGATTTATGAAATGAGCAGCAGAGTCAAACAGTAGATTTCTTGCTCAGCGTCCAGATTTTGTCACTTGACCTAACACCTTGCCTTTAACATTGTGTTGTGTCTGTATTATTTTTGATAAGGCATTTTTATAAGCGCTTCATGAATGGGAAAATAAAAATGACAGTATATACAGTGCACTCAGAAAGCATTCAGACCATATTGACTTTTTCCACATTTTGTTATGTTACAGCCTTATTCTAAAATTGAACAAATGTTTTTTTCCCCCTCATCAATCTACACACAATAGGCCATAATGACAAAAACAGATTTTATACATTTTTGCAAAGTTATAAAAATTGAAATATCACATTACATAAGTATTCAGACCCTTTACTCGGTACATTGTTGAAACACCTTTTGGCAGCGATTACAACATCGAATCTTCTTGGGTATGGCGTTACAAGCTTGCCACACCTGTATTTGGGGAATTTCTCTCATTCTACTCTGCAGATCTTCTCAAGCTCTGTCAGCTTGGATGGGGAGCGTTACTGAATAGGTATTTTCAGATCTCTCTACATATGTTCGATCGGGTTCAAGTTTGGGCTCTGGCTGGGCCACTCAAGGACATTCAGAGACTTGTCCCGAAGCCACTCCTGCTTTGTCTTGGCTGTGTGCTTAGGGCTGTTGTCCTGTTGGAAGTTCAACCTTCGCCCCAGTCTGAGGTCCTGAGAACTCTGGAGCAGGTTTTCATCAAGGATCTCTCTGTTCTTTGCTCCGTTCATCTATCTCTTGTTCCCTTGATCCTGACTAGATTCCCAGGCCCTGCCGCTGAAAAACATCCCCACAGCATGATGCTGCCACCATGCTTCACCGTAGGGATGGTGCCAGGATTCCTCCAGACGTGATGCTTGGCATTCAGGCCAAAGAGTTCGATCTTGGTTTCATCAGACTAAAGAATCTTTTTTCTCATGGTCTGAGAGTACTTTAGGTGATTTGACAAAATCCAAGCGGCTGTCATGCTTCTTTTACTGAGGAATGGCTTCCGTCTGTCACGACTTCTGCCGAAGTCAAAGCCTCTTCTTGTTCGGGCGGTGCTCGGCAGTCGATGTCACCGGTCTTCTAGCCATCATTGATCCATTTTTCATTTTCCATTGGTTTTGTCTTGTCTTCCTACACACCTGGTTTCAATCCATTCATTACCTGTTGTGTATTTAACCCTCTGTTTCCCCTCATGTCTTTGTCAGAGATGGTTTGTTATTCAGTGTTGTGTTGTTTTTTGTATTGGTACGCAACGGGTCCTCGTACCCACTTTGTTTATTGTTTACATTTAGTGTTTGGAGTATGTTTAGTTTATCGTTGTTAAATAACTCCATTACACTCAGTTTGATTCTCCTGCGCCTGACTTCCCTGCCACCTATACACACGACTCTGACACCGTCTGTCCACCATAAAGGCCTGATTGGTGGAGTGCTGCAGAGATGGTTGTCCTTCTGGAAGGTTCTCCCATCTCCACAGAGGAACTCTGTCAAAGTAACCATTGAGTTCTTGGTCACCCTCCCTTCCCCCTGATTGCTCAGTTTGTCTGGGTGCTCTAGGAAGAGTTTTGGTGGTTTCAAATTTCTTCCACTTAAGAATTATGGAGGCCACTGTGTTCTTGCCCTTCAATGCTGCACACATTTTTTGGTACCCTTCCCCAGATCTGTGCCTTGACACAAATCTGTCTCTGAGCTCTAAGGACAATTTCTTTGACCTCATGGCTTGGTTTTTGATCTGACGTGCACTGTCAGCTGTGGGAACTGTTTTCGCTTTGTCATTATGGGGTAATTTTATTTTTTATTTAACCCATTTTAGAATAAGGTCGGTAATTTTATTTTTTATTTAACCCATTTTAGAATAAGGTCGTAGCGTAACAAAATGTGGAAAAAGTCAAGGGGTCTGAATACTTTCCGAATGCACTTTATACTGCATAGAATTAATACATAGCCCTTTAATGTTGATGTTATACATCAGAGTGGCAAACTATGCAGTTATTTACCAGGAAGTGCTTAGCTATAAATACTTTATGAATGGGAAAATAGATTTGATTTTACTTTGACTGTATAGAATTCATAGATAGACCTTTCATGTGTGGGTTATAGACCATTATGACCAACGTAGGCCTAATTGTGATGTGGAGGGGGGCTGTTAAAGACCCATGAAAGAGATGATATGACACTCAATTACACAATTTGATCTGTAAAATTGACCCTGAAGATTCAACCCTGTGGGGATCTTCAGGCACCATTGATCTCTGTGAGAAGAAGATTAAGGTAAGTCACAGGCCTCTACCGGCCGTTGGGGGAAATAGGGCTCGTACAGGCTATCAGCATAATTTTCAAACGTGGTTTAGCCTTTTGGCATATTCACTAACAATGGTCTGGCAGAAGAACATTTTTGAGAACCGCCAAAATGACACTATGCTATCATTGTAACGATGCCAAAACAATGCCAATTCTTATAACGATCAATTAAGGCACCTAAATGTGAGCTCTTACATAGCATGACATGAATGCGCTATAGATATGCTACGGATATATTTCATGAACCTATAATAATGTGGTTGGGACTTGTTAGAACACGTTCATAAAATTCTTATAGATGTGTAAAAAAAGTGTTATGTAGTCAAAGTAAATCGTTACCTTTATCATATAAAAATCACGTTTTGTAATCAAAACGACATTAGTAATTAAACAAAATAGCATATAAATCAAATAAAAATAGATCCTCCAACTTGATAAGTGTCATTTGGAATGTTGAGAAGAAATCATTTGACCGGGCGAAAGGCAGTCAGAAGCAAGGCGATGATGAAGTTGCTCTGGTCATGACATTGTATTGGTGGGAACCTATCACAGTGGACCATCAACATCCCAGGCAACTGCATCCAAATAAAAAAAGTTGAACTTTAGAATGAAACTCGTGGGAAAGAGAGTTACCTCGCCTACTGGTTTTAATAGGAAGGCACAGACTGTTGTGTGGGTTTTAGGGTGTGGGTATCAAGACTAAGCACCTAACATAGACAGAGCCAGATGAGCCAGATCACAGAAAAACATTCACAGAAGCAAATTGTTGTACAACCTGGGTATATACCAATTTGAAGCTCTCAATCTGTACTTTTATAAACAGTAAAAAAAATATGAAAATAAACTAAACTGACTAGTGCCTAGTAAGAGGTAATCAGTTACATATGCATGAGGTAATGGATTAGGGTTAAATGTAGATGGAGCAAGGGGAAACTCATGCCAAACTCACCTGCATTTCTTTCAGTGATCCTGGGCCTGATTACGCAGCAACTCGCAAAGCTCTCATTGCAGATCCAATAAGCATTTTTGTAAAGTTAACCTAGGCAAGTCAGTTAAGAAAAAAATATCTTATTTACAATGACGGCCTACCAGGGAACAGTGGGTTAACTGCCTTGTTCAGGGGCAGAACGACAGATCTTTACCTTGTCAGCTCGGGGATTCAATCCAGCAACCTTCCGGTTACTGTCCCAACGCTCTAACCACTAGCCTTCCTGCCGCCCCTGCGTCACAGGAGTCCTCACAGGTCCCTCCTGAACAGAGCCCGCAGAACGGGTCACAGCAGGTTACGCAGCATGTGTTACAGCAGCGGTCGATATAGTTCTCGCCTCACTGGCACACATAGGAACAACCTTCCTCCACACAAGTCTCAGTGCAGCAGCTGCAACCTCCTCCCTCTGTTTTATTGGATGATGAGCCCATGGTCAGGGTCCGCTAGCAGTCAGAGATGGGTACCTGTGGTGGGGCAATTACTAGCCAACACAGGCAAATAAAGACATATTTTTGACTGAGCTGTAATCTGGTCCGGTCAGACTATCCTGTTTCATACCTGAGAGCATGTGATCTCACTGACTTACCTGGTTAACAAAGGCAAGAAAAAATCAAATAAAAAACAGCTAACCTAATTTTTCATAACAACTTGTGTGTCAGAGTTCAAATAGAAGTCAGGAAGGGGAAAAAAAGAGTTGAATTATGAAATAAATAAAAGTCAGGTCACAGTAATGTCACAAGCCTTTGACAAACACAAATGAGTCCGCATCGAGAAAGCAGCATTCTGTTTGTTTTTCCCTGGGTGAGATCAAAAGGCTCAAAAAAAGCTTTGAGTTGAGTCTTTCATGTATACACACACACATCAAGTGCCTCATGGGCGAAGGTCGGTCTGTTTTATGAGTTTATCAAAGGACAAAAATAAAGGGATCCAATACTACATGTGACTTCTAACACCTCAAAACAAAACATGGTATCAAGAATGAGACTAAACTAGCTGAAACGAGTCACTTGCGATACCCCACATGAGAGTTTCTTGTCATTTTTGGTAGCTATCTAGCCATTCAGAATCACAACAACTCACAGACTTCTGCCACATTGAAGCTTGTGCATCATTTATGTGACATTGCCAGCTAACCCATCTATGTTTCATGAGAAGAAGATTTTTCAAGCGGGTTTAGCCTATTTTAGCATATTAGCATAATGTGCTGGTATAGGGTGGCCATCTTTGAAAGCATCAAGGTTATTTTCTCAAACTCTTTAGGGACAAATTTGGAGTGAATCTGACTTTTAGTCCATGAGAATAATATTTTGTAATGATTATTTTATGCGTTAGCGTTAAATAGTCCAAAAAGTTAAATGTTAATAGTTTTCTTCTTTTTTTAATATCAATGCAGCATTTAGGCATAGATTCAATCAGATCAAGTGTTAACCAGCGATAACAGACACCCGCATAACGGATGTTTAGGTGGTGTGTTACGTACGCCACTTGGATGAGGGAACGCAACAACCTGCTACATCTCAACTCCCTGTAGAGTGAAAAAGTATGTCATCGTAGGTGCGGGGAAGGACAACAGAGGCAGAGAAAAATACAGTTTACAGGGAATTTATTATTCCTTAACACGGTAATGTGGGGAAAAGGGGCTGGATGGAACCAAAGCAAAGAAAGTAAAAACGAAAGAGTCCACTCTCCTACCTTACCTGCCTTCCCACTTCTTACCTAACCTTTAGCACCACCTGGCACGCTAACCAAAATACAGGGACTGTCCGCCAGGTTTTACCTAGTGTGCATAGACAGATTAAATACTACGGGTTATGTATGCCCGCAGGCCTCTTGCCTAAACACTCTCTAGGTTAGTTCCCCTCCCCCCTGGGAACAAATTAAACAGAATAATTGACCAATAATTTAAGTGAACAATTTCAATCGAATCAGACAGCTGTTTCCCCTGATGAGAGGGAGGGGTCAGAGCTCCAATCAGCGATGGGGCCAACCAATCAGCTGCTTTAGGATTTCAGGAAGCCGTTTCCTGAAATACACACACACATACAAACCCACAACAACACAGAAACTGGGGAACGTAACACGGTGTCTGAGGTGGAACTGTGTTGAAGCCGTCAAATCGGTGAGCAGCTGCTCTTGTCATGAAGCCACACCTGCCCCACTTGCATTAGAAGTTCAGAAGGAGAGAGTGTAGGCTATATACACATAATTACTCTCAACTTGAAAAATCATTCAACTAAATAATGAGGATTTCTATCATCATAATGAAGGTGTAGATTACATCTCACATTCTACTGTTCAAACGTGTAAACAAGGCTGCATGAGATTTCTGTTAATGTGACTCCGTGCAGCCAATGGCAAAGGTATAATGCCTTGTGGATTTGACAGCACTAACGCAGTTCCACCTCCAACAAAACAACTGTTATTTGGATGTTGGCTATAGTGGATCTGATTGAATTAAGCCCTTTACATGGTTCATCATGGTAATGTCTTTGATGACCCTAAAAAGTTTCAAATTGACAGGCCTTCGTGGAGTGGGTTTACAAAGGATTTAAAAGGACATGTAAAATCTGATTTCCTGATTTATCAATAACTCGGCCACCTCTTAACCGATCCTTTAGCTTTTCTCAAACTGAGATAAGAGATGTACTTTGGGCCTACATACTATTATGGTTCAGGAGAAGTTTTCAAAGATTTTCCAAAATGTTCAACCTCTTAAGGAAGTTCAGATGAATGACATGCCTAAAGTAAACTGCCTGTTACTCAGGCCCAGAAGTTAGGATATGTATTGGATAGAAAACACTCTGAAGTTTCTAAGGCGAAAACCCGAGGATAATTCATCCGGAAAATTAGTTTTTGAGGTCACAGGCCATTTCAATGCTAGCCAGTCTAAACAGTCTTTAGAAAGGGTTTCAGGCTTGTTTTTTGAAAAACTAACAAGTAGTTGTAGTTTATCCAAGGTGTCTCTCATTAGAAAAGTACTCTTGTTGCGTGCATAAATGAGGTGCACGCTCTTGTTATTTATCTTCCCTATTGAATATACTATTCTCCGTCTTAAACTGTATTGTTTATTTAGATATTAGAATACCTGAGGAATAATTAGAAACATCGTTTGACTAGTTTGGACGAACTTTACCGGTAGCGTTTTGGATTCGTTTGTGTGCATGTTGAATGAGTGGATTACTGAAATCAATGGAGCCAACTAAACAGACTTTTTTGGAAATAAAGAGGGACTTTATCGAACAAAACAACCATTCATTGTGTAGCTGGGACCCTTGGGATTGCAAACAGAGGAAGATCTTCAAAGGTAAGTGATGTATTTTATTGTTATTTGAGATTTTGTGATGCCTGTGCTGGTTTGAAAAAGTATTTTGATGTGGGGCTCTGTCCTCAGATAATTGCATGGTATGCTTTCGCCGTAAAGCCTTTTTGAAATCTGACAACACAGTTGTATTAACAAGAAGTTAAGCTTTTAAACGATGTAAGATACTTGTATTTTCATGAATGTTTATTATTAAGATTTTTGTATTTCGAATTTCGTGCTCTGCAATTTCACCGGATGTTGTCGTAGTGGCACGCTAGCGGGACACCGATCCCAAAGTTAAGAGATGTACTATGGGCCTACATACTATTATGGTTCATGAGAAGTTTTCAAAGTTGTTCAAGATGGAGGAAAATCGATCCTGACGGTCCTTGAGGAAAATGTGTTAAACAGGAGGGAAAAGCCTACATAAAAAACTGTCAAGTCTAGGTCAAACGGGGTGACAGATGTGAGGGTTTAAGTACGACTGCGTATAACACTGCCACCTATAGGCCAATCAATGCAATTATTTTTGACCAAGTTACTCATGGCCTCTAGTTTCTGTGCCAAATTAGAAAACAGTTACCAATCTATGAGTTATTTGACGATAATAATGAAAAATAATTCTGAGAATAACAATCGGTTTCACAGGTTTGCTGTGACTGCGAACCCCTATTGAAGACATTGCTAAAAAACAACAAGCGACTTTGAGCGTGGTATGATCATCGTTGCCAGGCGTGCCAGTTCCAGTGTCTCAGAAACGGCCGGCCACCTGGGCTTTTCACGCAGGAGCGTGTCTAGGGTTTACCGAGAATGGTGCGACAAACAAAAAATAGTCCTGTTGGCGAAAACAGTTAGTTGATGAGAGGTTGAAGGAGAATGAATCGTGCAAGCTAACAGATGGGTACAAACAGGCAAATTACGGAGCAGTACCACAGGTGTGCAGAATGGCATCTCGGAACGCACAACTCGTCGGTCCTCGTCACGGATGGGCTATTGCAGCAGACGATCACACTGGGTTCCACTCCTATAAGCTAAAAACAAGAAGAAGTGGCTCCAGTGGGCACGCAATCACCAACACTGGACAATTGAGGAGTGGAAAAACGTTGCTTGGTTCAACGAATCCCAGTTCCTGTTGCGTCATGCTGATGGCAGAGTCAGGATTTGGTGTAAGCAGCATGAGTCCATGGCCCCATCCTGCCTGGTGTCAACGGTACAGGCTGGTGGTGTTATAATGGTGTGGGGAATGTTTTCCTGGCACGCATTAGGTGCCTTGATACCAACTGAGCAACATTTCCATGCCCTGAAGAGTTCAGGCTGTTCTGGAGGCAATGGGTGGTCCGACCCAGTACTAGATAGCTATACCTAATCAACTGGCCACTGAGTGTCTATTCCAATCAGAACTCACCAGTGATTGTTTGTCAGTGATTGGCCAATGTGGTGTCTTCTTCTGGGTGTCAGTGATTAATGCTTGCCTCTGATAGGTTAGATGCCCTCAGTGGGGGCGTGGGCTAGTACCCTGCTGACAAGGGTGCCATCCGTCCCCTCCATGCCCACCTCCACCCCCTATCTGTGGGGAAGGTGACCCAGAGTATCATCTGTTCTGTGGGTTGGCAGTGATGCATGTTCCCTGTGTTCCCCTACCACTCTGCCTACCTCCTTCAGTCACTCTGGGTGATCAAGAACAATTGAAGAGGCTGTGGAAGAGCCAGAGGCAGATGCAAAGGCTGTGGCAGAAACAGAAGCAGAGACAGTGGCAGAGGCAAAGGCAGAGGCAGGGGAAGCAGTAGAGGAAGAGGTAGAGGCAGAGGCAGGGGAAGCAGTAGAGGAAGAGGCAGAGGCAGAGGCAGGGGAAGCAGTAGAGGTGTGGGCCAGACTCACTTGTCATTGTGCTCTATTTGTGGTTTGACTTGAGGGATAATAAATAACTAAAAGTGATTCCTCCCCCTTGTCTTTTTCTCCTATAGAAAAGTTGTTCATAGATCAGATTTAAGGTGTGTTCTCACATTTAACGTTAATGTGTGTCAGGGCTGCAAATTGCATCCTAAAACTCGGTGTTGGGCATGGGTGGGTTTATGGTATACCACGTTAACATTTGTTAATCAGGGATTGATTTACTGGCTATGGCTTGATGCAGTTTTCTTCAGGCCATCTGATAACTTTTGATTATCCTTTAACTGCAAAATGAACACATTTAAGACACAATGTTTTGACTCTCACAAAGAAAGGAAAAACAACTGAAATGAATGACTACTCCTCTGTAAACTGGTCATCTCTGTATACCCATCGCAAGACCCACTGGTTGATGCTTATTTATTAAACCCTCTTAGGCCTCACTCCCTCCTATCTGAGATATCTACTGCAGCCCTCATCCTCCACATACAACACCCGTTCAGTCACATTCTGTTAAAGGTCCCCAAAGCACACACATCCCTGGGTCGCTCCGCTTTTCAGTTCACTGCAGCTAGCGACTGGAAAGAGCTGCAACAAACACTCAGACTGGACAGTTTTATCTCAATCTCTTCATTCACAGACTCAGTCATGGACACTCTTACTGACAGTTGTGGCTGCTTTGTGTGATGTATTGTTGTGTCTACCTTCTTGCCCTTTGTGCTGTTGTCTGTGCCCAATAATGTTTGTACCATGTCTTGTGCTGCTACCATGTTGTGTTGCTACCACGTTGTTGTCATGTTGTGTTGCTACCATGCTGTGTTGTCATGTGTTGTTGCCTTGCTATGCTGTTGTCTTAAATCTCTCTTTATCTAGTGTTGTCTCTTGTCGTGATGTGTGTTTTGTCCTATATTTATATATTTTTTTATTTTAAATTTTTAATCTCAGCCTCCGTCCCCTGCCATTTGGTAGGCCGTCATTGTAAATAAGAATTTGTTCTTAACTGACTTGCCTAGTTAAATAAAGGTTAAATAAAAATAAAGATCCACCATGAAAATGAAATAAATGTAGTCCTCGACAGCAGAAGAAAATCCAGTGACATTCACTGACACCTATAATTTGACGTTTTACAATGTCTGTACACATGCTTTGCAAAGCAATTAAATATCATTTTCTGTAGCTGGAATAAGTCTCAAGTGTCAATTCATTGTCATGCTACCGAAAGAAACCATTCTACTGGAAGGCTCAGTCCTGGTGATACTTCAAAACTCAACCTAATTGAAAATGTGATTTTGCCAGGTTATTGGGTTTCCGGAAAAAAAATGTTTTCCATTTTAATCTACTGCCATTCCTCTGCATTTGAACAGAAAATCGTCATGAAATGAAATAGGGAAAAAATGTCTTAGCTATTAGCCACTCATTTATTTAAAAGTGAACTTGAGTTTTTCTTTCAGTTGTACCAGGCATCTTTCACTCATTATTTCCCTTTCCTCTTTAACCCTATCCCCTCCCTCACAGAAACAGAAACACACAGTGACCCGACATACAGTACATCCCTCCTTCCATACAGGAATCTGTCTGTGACCGTTGAATACCTGTGAAGTATGCAGAACTGACCTTGATCACTCCTGTGGGGGGTTGGTAAAGTGAGCTATAACAACACAAGGTGCCATTAGTTCACACATAACACCATCTGCCCTAAAATACAAAATGCAGTAACTACGAACTTGGTAAAAAATCGTTGATCTGTTGTAATTGCCAGGTATATTATCTGATTAATGTGGAACTTAGTTTCCTGACACTATACAAAGTCAGTTGATCAGAATATATCATAGAGTATCAAAAATGGCTATCTGTCTCAACGTATTACCTTTGTAGGTCAAGACACAACCTGAAGGTTTGTTTGTGAAGGCATTTCTACCCTGGCCAGCTCAAATCAACCTTACATCTTGAGGTCAGTGATGTGTCCATATGATGTGATGTGCACATAAGGTACGCACCATTAAACTGCTGTTCACCATTTCTCCCTGCTACTCACCATGGATATAATTGGATATAAAACATTACTGAAGACCTATAGCTCTTCTACCCCCTCCCCTTCTTTGCATGGCCTTCCTAGACCAATATAAACAATGAAGTACCATTAAAGTAACAGTCCAGTGTTTCCAGATTTCGATTAACAGAATATGGACAGTTACTAAAAACCTTATGAGGAGCTGTTGATTAAATGTAGACAAGGGGAGGAGTTCAATAGTCCCTTATTGATGATTATGGGTAACACTTGATATGAAGGGGTATGTTAAATGTGTTATGAGGTTTGTTAGGAATGATATTGCAACACTCATACAGTAAAGGCGTTTCTGTATGACTGGTTTCATGAAGGTGTTACTCCCTTCATATAAACTGTTAACCCATTATGTAATGTTTGGATCACAGGAGGACTAAGGGTGCACTCCAAATAGCACCCTCTTCCCTATATAGTGCACTACCTCTGACCAAAAGTACTGCATTATGTAGGAAATACTAGGGTCCCATTTGGGATGAAGCCTTAAAATAAAGAGTGAAGACTGACCTTAACCCTTCGCTGGCCACCCCCTCCTCCACCATTCCCCATCCTGTGTCACTACCCTCAACACCTGAACTTCTCCATCCTCCCTGTTGTTTTCATGTATTGATGTATTGTTGGAAGATCATTAAATGAGTGAGATTGGAATAGTGGTGTTGGGCTATTTCAAACAGACATCTCCAATAACATGATAAAAACCAAATGTTTTTCTTCTTCTGTGTGTCACTACATGAAGAGGAGACCCAGCGAAGTGCAATTACACTGACTGCCACTCCTTCCCCTTCTCCCCCTCCCCTCCTCACTTTCAGCCCCAAACATGCCCCCTGGTCTAGTGGTGAAATACATACCTTTTATTTATGTTGTGTAATCATAGACTACACCAATGCACAACTGTCCTTTGCATATGTTTGATAGCGTTTCATTGATTTTATTCCAGTCTTTACAATGAGCCTGTCCTCCTTATGTCCACCTCCACCAACCTCCACTGTCATACAACCAGTGGTGTTTATAATAGGGACCCAGTCCCAGTTTTTAGGTCTGGGGTGACTGAGGCGTCTGCATCCACAGACAGACAGAGGCCTTTAGCTGCCTTTCCCATCGCACCACTGCCTTCTCGTCCTGCTCATCCCATGAATAACAGTTTATGTCTGTGGAAACACACAAGATTTACAGACACTGTCAGAGAGGGGGGTTATGGGGTGTGAGGGAGTGGGCATGACAACCCTCAGTGGTGGTGGTGAATGGGGTGGAGGGGGTTGAGATATGGCAGCGATGAAAGGCGTGGCACAAACACCCGAGCCATTTGAACGTTTTGGGGGGGAATGGCAAGCCAGCTGACAGGGCGCCCATATTTTATCCCCCTCATTTTCTGAGGGCCCTGCTCTGGAGCTGAGTGGCTCTCAATCCCTTTTGACAGCAGGGGTTTTATTGGACAACACTGAGCGAGGATGAACCGCTGTAACCCTCGCTGGCCGTGCTGGTGGCCGGGGTGGCTACTGTGTGTGAGGGTTAATCTGTCCAGCAGCTGATTATTTGTAGGGTCACCACGCACTTCTTTTAAGTAGTCAGGGGAATTAACCATAACTCAAATACAACTATCAATAACTATATGATCCTCGCAGAGAGATGATTCTTATTATGTGGCAGCTTTGTCTGAAGGAGGCATCGAGAGAACATGCTCACAAAACCAGAAGAGTTTTTGGATGATACGTCAACATTCGTGTTGTAGCTTTCCAGGCCATAATTAGAGTCTACTAGGTTTTGTTAACTGTTTGTTTAGTCCACCATTTTACCAGGAAATCTGTAAATGAGTTGCATATTCAATGTTGTACTTGTTGACTCATAAGTCTGGACTTGCTCATTATATGTCTGTCAATACTGTATACTGCTTGAAAAATTTGACCAATTACTGGACAAACATAAGGAAAATGCTGCATCCCCAAGGGCATATCCTTCACAATAAAAACCTATTCCATTCCCTTCAATAACGTCCTATCCCACTGAGAGAGAACATTAAGTATAGTACAGCACAACATAGAAAAATAGCCATGACTCACACGGCTCACAGGTGTTGTGGTGCCAAAAAGCAGGTTTTAATCGCAACTAGGTGGTTCTGAGAATCAATATTTCTCTGAATACCTAGAATGCGTCCCAAATGGCACCCCATTCCCCATACAGTGCACTACTTTTGACCAAAAGTAGTGCACTAAATAGGGAAAATGGTGCCATTTGGGACACGAACCCTAGAATACCGGAGAATAAAATGTCCTCCTCCGCTGCTGCTGCTGGATTGTCACCTCATTCAACTCCAACTCCCTTATTTGCAGCTAGGAGCTGTCCAAGTACTTCCAACTATCGAGGGTTTGTGTGTGAGTGTATGTGTGTTTGTGTGTGTGCGTTTATGCTTGCGAGTGTGTTTGCGCGTGTGCGGTACTGCATGCGTGTGTGAGAAATACAGTCCTTATGACAAGCATCCAAAGACTCAGGAACCCTGTTTTTTTTTCAGCCCACATAAACATCGGGCTCTTTCCCCCCACCGACCCCCACACCTCCCTTCCCGTATCCCATTGGCAGGAACCATCTTGGGGCCGTCTTGACAGAATGAAAGGCCTGATTTACACCCTGTCCACTGCAGAAATTCAATTAAAAGAGAGGACATGAATAAGGGCCTCACCTCTCTGCTGTAATCCTTTTACATTGCAGGCATTAGTCCACATGGGAAATGCTGTGTTAAGATAATTGTAAATCAAAGAAGAAAAAAGAAAAAGAAGAAATGCCAGATGGAGAGAAATACATTGCCTTCAGAAAGTTTTCACACCCCTTGTCTTTTTACAAAGTTTGTTGTGTTACAAAGTGGGATTAAAGTGGGTATATTTGTCTTTTTTTTTGTCAACGATCTGTAATAATGGATAATAAAACTCTATGAGTCAATACATTAGAACAGTGGTCACCAAACTTTTCTGAGTCAAGATTACTTTCTGAGTCAAAACGCATGCTGAGATCCACCGCTCTGATTTTTTATTAACATGACGTAAATGTAAGCCTATGCAACATTAACCAATTAAAAACAGTACTGTAGCAATGAGGTTTGTGCAGTAAGCTATAGGCCCAATACATTATCACCGTTTACTGGCTTTGCTTGAATTTACCTGCCAATGCATTGTTGTGCGGTATGACGCATGCGCGGTCCCATGGTGTTTATACTTGCATACTATTGTTTTACAGATGAACGTGGTACCTTCAGCCATTTGAAAATTGCTCCCAAGGATGAACTAGACTTGTGGAAGTCTACAATTTCTTTCTGAGGTCTTGGCTGATTTCTTTTGATTTTTCATGATGTCAAGCAAGAGGCACTGAGTTTGAAGGTAGGCAGGAAATACATCCACAGGTACATCTTCAATAAAAAAAATAAAAAATCACCTTTATTTAACCAGGTAAGCTAGTTGAGAACAAGTTATCATTTACAACTGCGACCTGGACAAGATAAAGCAAAGCAGTATGACACAAACAACAACACAGAGATATACATGGAATAAACAAGGGTACAGTCAATAACACAACAGAAAAAATAAAGTCTATATACAGTGTGTGCAAATGGCGTGAGGAAGTAAGGCAATAAATAGGCCGTAATAGCGAAGTAATTACAATTTAGAAAATGAACACTGGAGTGATAGATGAGCAGATGGTGATGTGCAAGTAGAAATACTTGTGTGCCAAAGAGCAGAAAAGTACATAAAAACAATATGGGGATGAGGTAGGTAGATTAGGTGGGCTATTTACAGATGGGCTATGTATAGCTGCTGCGATCGGTTAGCTGCTCAGATAGCTGATGCTTAAAGTTAGTGAGGGAAATATAAGTCTCCAGCTTCAGCAATTTTTGCAATTTGTTCCAGTCATTGGCAGCAGAGAACTGGAAGGAAAGGCGGCCAAAGAAGGTGTTGGCTTTGGGTATGACCAGTGAGATATTCCTGCTGGAGCGTGCGCTACCGGTGGGTGTTGTTATCATGACCAGTGAGCTGAGATAAGGTGGAGCTTTATCTAGCATAGACTTATAGATGACCTGGAGCCAGTGGGTCTGGCAACGAATATGTAGCAAGGGCCAGCCGATGAGAGCATACAGGTTGCAGTGGTGGGTGGTATAAGGGGCTTTGGTGACAAAACAAATGGCACTGTGATAGACTGCTTCCAGTTTGCTGAGTAGAGTGTTGGAAGCTACTTGGTAAATGACATCGCCGAAGTTGAGGATTGGTAGGATAGTCAGTTTTACGAGGGTATGTTTGGCGGGATGAGTGAAGAAGGCTTTGTGCGAAATAGGAAGCCAATTCTAGATTTAAATTTTGGATTGAGATGTTAAATATGAGTCAAGAAGGAGAGTTTACAATCTAGTCAGACACCTAGGTATTTGTAGTTGTCCACATATTCTTCAAGTCAGAACTGTCCAGAGTAGTGATGCTAGTTGGGCGGGCGAGTGCGGGCAGCGAACGTATGAAAAGCATGCATTTGGTTTTATTAGCATTTAATAAGAGCAGTGGGAGGCCACGGAAGGAGTTTTGCATGGCATTGAAGCTCGTTTTGGAGGTTAGTTAACACAGTGTCCAAAGAAGGGCCAGATGTATACAGAATGGTGTCGTCTAAGTAGAGGTGGATCATTGAATCACCCGCAGCAAGAGCGACATCATTGATATATACAGAGAAAAGAGTTGGCCCAAGAATTGAACCCTGTGGTACCCCCGTAGAGAATGCCAGAGGTCCGGACAACAGGCCCTCCGATTTGACACACTGACCTCTGTCTGAGAAGTAGTTGGTGAACCAGGCGAGGCAGTCATTTGAGAAACCAAGGCTGTAGAGTCTGCCGATAAGAATACGGTGATTGACAGAGTCGGAAGCCTTGGCCAGGTCGATGAAGATGGCACAGTACTGTCTTTTATCAATGGCGGTTATGATATCGTTTAGTACCTTGAGCGTGGCTGAGGTTCCCCCGTGACCAGCTCGAAAACTGGATTTCACAGCGGAGAAGGTACGGTGGGATTCGAAATGGTCAGTGATCTGTTTATTAACTTGGCTTTCGAAGACTTTAGAAAGGCTGGGCAGGATGGATATAGGTCTATAACAGTTTGGGTCTAGTATCACCCCGTTTGAAGAGGGGGATGACCGTGGCAGCTTTCCAATCTTTAGGGATCTCAGACGTTATGAAAGAGAGGTTGAACAGACTGGTAATATGGGTTGCAACAATGGTGGCAGATAATTTTATAAAGAGAGGGTCCAGATTGTCTAGCCCAGATGATTTGTAATTGACTCAAATTATGTCAATTAGCCATTCAGAAGCTTCTAAAGCCATGACATAATTTTCTGGAATTTTCCAATCTGTTTAAAGGCACAGTCAACTTAGTGTATGTAAACATCTGACCCACTGGAACTGTGATATAGTGAATTATACTTGATATAATCTGTCTGTAAACAATTGTTGGAAAAAAATACTTGTGTCATGAACATAGTAGAATTAACTTGCCAAAACAATAGTTTGTTAAGAAGAAATTTGTGGAGTGATTGAAAAATGAGTTTTTATGAACCTACGTGCATGTAAACTTTGACTTCAACTGCATATGCAGCAGTTTAGGCCGCCTGGCTCGTTGCGAACTGTGTGAAGACCATTTCTGTCCAACAAAGACCGTAATTAATTTGCCAGAATTTTAGATAATTATAACATAACTCTGAAGGTTGTGCAATGTAACAGCAGTATTTAGAACGGTTCCGTATTTCACTGAAAGAATAAACGTTTTGTTTTCGAAATTATAGTTTCCGGATTTTACCATATTAATGACCTAAGGCTCGTAATTCTGTGTGTATATTATATTATAATTAGGTCTATGATTTGATATTTAATAGAGGAGTCTGACTGAGCAGTGGTAGGCAGCAGCAGGCTTGTAAGCTTTCATTCAAACAGCACTTTCCTGCGTTTGCCAGCAGCTCTTCGCAATGCTTGAAGCACAGCGCTGTTTATGACTTCAAACCTATTAACTCCTGAGATTAGGCTGGCAATACTATAGTGCCTATAAGAACATCCAATAGTCAAAGGTTAATGAAATACAAATGGCATAGAGCGAAATAATCCTACATTTCCTGTAATAATAACTACAACCTAAAACTTCTTAACTGGGAATATTGAAGACTCATGTTAAAATGAACCACCAGCTTTCATATGTTCTCATGTACTGTGCAAGGAACTTAAACGTTAGCTTTTTTACATGGCACATATTGCACTTTAACTTTCTTCTCCAACACCGTTTTTGCATTATTTACACCAAAATTGAACATGTTTCATTATTTATTTGAGACTAAATTGATTTAATTTATGTATTATATTAAGTTAAAATAAAAGTGTTCATTCAGTATTGTTGTAATTGTCATTATTACAAATATATATATATATATATATATATATATATATATATATATATATATATATATATATAAACCATTGTCCAATTAATCGGTATATCGGTATATTTTTTTGGTTCTCCAATAATCGGTATCCGTGTTGAAAAATCATAATCGGTTGACCTCTAGCTAATGGTGCCTGCGTCTGATGGTCAGTCTCAGCAGAGGGAGAGAGCAGCAGACTGACAGTCTGTCTCTCAACATCCCTCGGCTCTACCTTTCCTCCACTGACACTGACCAAAAAAGGGACACTGTCTTCCAGCTGATGGCGAAACTCGAGTCGCACCGCATTATTTCTGCATCATGCACAAATTTATGTTGTTACTCCTATGAACAGAGAAAGTGAAATACTCCTTGATATTAAAAAAGACCCAAGCCACGATTAATAACAACAACGCAAGCCTATAGATACACTTTCCTACTCATTCATTACTGCTGCACTGCTTGTTGTAGCGCTGAGTGGAAATAGGAAGAACCGCATTTTATGGCTTATAAAAGTGTTGACAGTGCTGAGTAAGAACTTAAACATGAACTCACTCATAAGAACAGCAGCTCTTTGCTGTATTCATTGGCAGTCTCTCTTAAGTCATGGTTTGAAACGTTTTGAAATCTCACAGTATCAATTTTGCCGGTAGCTTTCTTTTATGCCTGCTACATTACTGCAGACTCGGTCATCTGAGCAATCCGATTGGCCAGCGGTAGCATAGTGCACTTGATTTCCTCTCCAGAAGCACCGGAAAGTCAGAGCTTGTACCTTCAGACACATGAAATGGCAACAGTTTGCCTACCCGCTGCGCAGGGCAGCTGAATTGGCTGCATCTACCCCCA
The DNA here is from genome assembly GCF_018296145.1 of Oncorhynchus tshawytscha. Taxonomy (NCBI): domain Eukaryota; kingdom Metazoa; phylum Chordata; class Actinopteri; order Salmoniformes; family Salmonidae; genus Oncorhynchus; species Oncorhynchus tshawytscha. The sequence goes on from NC_056453.1 coordinate 24,299,102, forward strand.
ACAGCCCGAGACTAATAAAAAAGAATAGGAACACAAGGCTTTATCATTGGGAGTTTTACAGAAATTTTTGCCGATCAACTAGAAATGCCTTGGAGATCAACAAGTCGATCGCGATCGACCGGTTGGTGATCACAGTGTTAGAATTACCTTTATTAGCGATTACAGCTATGAGTCTTTCTGGGTAAACGAGATTTGCAAACCTGGGTTGTACAATATTTGCCAATTATTCTTAAAAGAAATGTTCAAGCTCTGTCAAATTGGTTGTTCATCATTGCAAGACAGCCATTTTCAAGCCATATATTTTCAAGCCAATTTAAGTCAAAACTGTAACTACGCGTCTCAGGGATATTCAATGTAGTCTTAGTAAGTAATTCCAGTGTATATTTGGCCTTGTGCTTTAGGTTATTGTCCTGATGAAAGGTGGATTTGCCTCCCAGTGTCTGCTGGAAAGCAGACAGAAGCAAATTTTCCTCTAGACTTTGCCTGAGCACTATTTATTTTCTTTTATCCCCCAAAAACTCCCTAGTCCTTGCCGATGACAAGCAAAACCATAACATGATGCAGCCACCACCATGATTGAAAATATGAAGAGTGGTGATGTGTTGTGCTGGATTTTCCCCAAACATAATTCTTTATATTCTGTACAGGCTTCCTTTTTTCATTCTGTCATTTAGGTTAGTATTGTAGATTAACTACAATGTTGTTGATCCATCCTCAGTTTTCTCCTATCACAGCCATTTAACTCTCTAGCTGGTTTTATGGTGAATTTGCTGAGCAGTTTCCTTCCTCGCCTTCAATTAAGTTAGGAAGGACACCTCTATCTTTGGACACCTCTATCTTTATAGTAACTGGGTTTATTATAATGGCGCCGGAGGGGATGGCTGCCGTCTTCTGGTTCCTAACCAACTGTGCTATTTTGTTCATTTTTTTCGCATTGTTTGTAACTAATTTTGTACATAATGTTGCTGCTACTGTCTCTTATGACCGAAAAGAGCTTCTGAACTGGGCGAAGAGGGATCCTTTTTTAATGAGTCCGACTCAAAGGATATACTGCTTTGTCAAGACAAGGCCCAAATCCCCGTCATCAGAGTGAAGAAAATACAGAAGAAAAGGGGAGGGAGGGTGGGGTGCCTTGTCAGAAATTCGCAAACGAGTAGGTACACCACCGTTTCCCTCCGTATTATTGACCAACATGCAATCATTGGAAAACAAACTGGACAATCTACGATTAAGACTATCCTACCAACTGGCCATTCTAAACTGTAATATCTTATGCTTCACCGAGACATGGCTGAACGACGACACAGAGAGCTGGCTGGCTGGCAGGACAGAGCAGCTACGTCTGGTAAGATGAAGGGCAGGGAAGTGTGTCTATTTGTCAATAACTCCTGGTGCGTGATGTCTGATATTAAAGAAGTCTTGAGGTATTGCTCGCCTGAAATAGAATACCTCATTATAAGCTGTAGACCACACTATCTACCAAGAGAGTTCTCATCTATATTATTCTTAGCCGTCTATTTATCACCACAAACCGATGCGGGCACTAAGACCGCACTCAATGATTTGTATAAGGCCATAAGCAAACAAGAAAATGCTCATCCAGAAGCCGCGCTCCTAGTGGCCGGGGACTTTATTGCAGGAAAACTTAAATCCGTTTTACCTCATTTCTACCAGCATGTCACATGTGCAACAGAAACACATACAAAGCCCTCCTTGCCCTCCATTTGGCAAATCTGACTGTTACGGATACAAGTATCCTGTGTGTGTATCCTGTGTGTGTTTCTTTTCTCTCCTTCTCCCCTCACAGGTGAACATCATCACTCCCCAATCAGTCAACAATCAATCATCAATCAGAAGACACACCTCCTCCTGTTTCCTACCCTATCACAGTTCCTTTCCCTTGGTTTAAAAACCCCATCAGTTGTTTGCTCTAGAGCTCAATCTCTCTGTAAATGCCATGTATGTAGATCTCTGTGTTTCACTCTCTCGTTGTGTCTTAACCTCTCTTTTGTTTGAGCACCTCCAAATCACTTTGTCATCTCCTGTGAGTATTGTTTTTGGTTATGGTGTTTGTGTTTGATTGCTGCTGGGAAAAGGGGAAACCAAGACAAGTCGCCCATGGGCATACACTACCTGTAGGTAGACTTTGTTAAAAACACTAGTTAGACCTGGGTGGACCACCCACTGTATTTTTGGTTAGTTACTTAGCTGTTGTTAAAATAGGCTAGTCTAGCTTAGGGGTGTTTTTGGATGCTTATTGTTTCTTTCCTTGGGTCCAGCTCAGCCCCTTTTCCTGCTCCCCCCATTACCGTGTGTTTTACAATAAACCCTGAGTTTGACGGTATAATTTCAGTTATCGTGGTTATTTCGTTCACACTTTTACTTTGTCACAATTATAATTTGCATGAGTTATGTTACGGGTCTCATTACCATCCCCCCTAGACTGTCGGGCCAAAAGGGATTCGTAACACTGACCATAATGATATCCTCCTGATTCCCGCTTACAAGAAAAAACTGAAGCAGGAAGTACCAGTGACTCGCTCAATATGGAAGCCTGGATTATGTTCCAGATTCCTCCAATGGCATTGAGGAGTATACCACCTCAGTCACCGGCTTCATCAATAAGTGCATCAACGACGTCATCCCCACAGTGACTGCATATACATTTCTCAACCAGAAGCCATGGAATACAGGCAACATCTGCACTGAGCTACAGGCTAGAGCTGCCTCTTTCAAGGAGAACGACACTAATCTGAATGGTTATAATAAATCTCGCTATGCCCTCAGACGAACCATTAAACAGGCAAAGCGTCAATGCAGGACTAAGATTGAATCCTACTACATCGGCTCTGACGCTCGTCAGATGTGGCAGGGCTTGAAAAAGATTGTGGACTACAAAGGGAAACCCAGCCACGAGCTTTCCAGTGATGCAAGCCTACCAGACAAGCTAAATGCATTTTAGCCTCACTTCGAGGCAAGCAACACTGAAGCATGCATGAGAGCACCAACTGTTCTGGACGACTGTGTGATCACGCTCCCCGTAGCCGGTGTGAGCAAGACCTTTAAACAGGTCAACATTCACAAAGCCGCAGTACCAGATGGATTACCAGGACGTGTACTCAAAGAATGTGAGGACTAACTGGCAAGTGTCTTCACTAACATTTTCAACCTCTACTTGACCGAGTCTGTAATACCTACATGTTTCCATAGTCCCTGTGCCAAAGAAAGCGAAGGCAACCTTAAATGATTACCGTCCCGTAGCACTCATGTCGGTAGCCATGAAGTATTTAAAATGGTCATGGTTCAGATCAATACTATCATGCCGGAAACCCTAGACCCACTCCAATTCGCATACCACCCCAACAGATCCACTCAATCGCACTCCACACTGTCCTTTCACACCCGGACAAAAGGAACACCTATGTGAGAATGCTGTTCAGCTCAGCATTCAAACCATATTATTCCCACAAAGTTCACCACTAAGCTAAGGACCCTGGGACACCTCCCTCTGCAACTGGATCCTAAACTTCCAGACGGGCTGCCCCGAGGTTGTAAAGGTAGGCAACACCACGTCTGCCACGCTGATCCTCAACACTGTGGCCCCACAGAGGTGTGTGCTTATTCACATCCTGTACTCCCTGTTCACCCACTACTGCGTTGCCAAGCACGACTCCAACACCATTAAGTTTGCCGACAACACAACAGCAGGAGGCCTTATCACTGACAACGATGAGACAGCCTATAGCTAAGAGGTCAGAGACCTGGTAATGTGTGATGCCAGAACAACAACCTCTCCCTCAATGTGAACAAGACAAAGGAACTGATCGTGGACTATAGGAAAAGGAGGGCCGAACAGGCCCCCATTAACATCGACGGGGCTGAAGTCGAAAGTTAAGTTCCTTGGTGTCCACATCACTCGCAAACTATCATGGTCCAAACACACCAAGACAGTAATGAGGAGTGCACGACAACACCTTTTCCCCCTCAGGAGACTGAAAAGATTTGGCATGGGTCCCCAGATACTGAAAGAATTCTACAGCTGCACCATCGAGTGCATCCTGACCAGTTGCGTCACCGCCTGGTATGGCAACTGCTCGGCATCTGACCGTAAGGCGCTACAGAGGGTAGTGCGTATGGCCTAGTACATCACTGGGCCAAGCTTCCTGACATCCGGGACCTATATATTAGGCAGTGTCAGAGGAAGGCCCAAAAATTGTCAAAGACTCCAGTCACCCAAGTTGTAGACTGTTCTCTCTGCGTCTGCATGGAAAGCGGTACCGGAGCGGCAAGTCTAGGACCAAAAGGCTCCTTAACAGCTTCTACTCCCAAGCCATAAGACTGCTTAACAATTAATCAAATGGCCACCTGGACTTTCTACATTTTTTTTTACATTGCTGCTACTCGATGTTTATTATCTATGCATAGTCACTTTACAAATTACCTCGACTAACCTGTACTCCCACACATTGACTCGGTACCGGTACCCCCTGTATATAGCCTCGTTACTGTTGTGTAATTTTCTTGTTACTTTTTTTATTATATTTTTTACTTTAGTATATTTAGTAAATATTTTCTTTACTATTTCTTGAACTGCATTGTTGGTTAAGGACTTGTAAGTAAGCCTTTCACGGTAAGGTCTACACCTGTTATATTCAACGCATGTGCCAATTCAAATTTGATTTGAAAACCTCCCTGCTCTTTGTTGTTGAATCCGTTCTTGAAATTCACTGCTCGACTGACTTGTTAAGCACATTTCTACTCTTAAAGTTATTTTGGCTTGTCATAACAAAGTGTTTGAATAATTGACTCAACATTTCAGCTTTTAATTTTTTATTAATTTGTAAACATTTATAAAAACATAAATCCACTTTGACGTTATGTGTTATTCTGTGTAGCTCAGTGACAAAAAATCTAAATGTTATCCATTTTTGATTCAGGCTGCAAAACAACAAAGTGTGGAAAAGGTTAAGGGGTGTGAATGCTTTCTGAAGGTACTGCAGATGTACTGTAGAGAGAGAAAGAGAGAGACCGAGACAGATACAATTGTTTGTTGATTACATTTTTTTTAAGGCAACTAGCTGCAATCGTGTTAGTTTCCTCAACTTTTGGGAATATAACTGAACCGACATAGATTCTCAAGTTGAATTTTACTGTATGTTCACTCAACTTTGAACACTGAGCACTGAATATTAGGTTGAGTGAACATACAATTCAAGTTGAGAATGTATTCTACATGATTTGCATATTACCCAGTGTAAAATTAAAGTATTTATGACAATATATTACATAATGTATATCATAAGGCCTTTCTTTGAGTTACACCCTAACGCAGAAGTCTAAAACTCCTGGTCTACAGGCTACATCAAGCCTCCTAGTCACATTATGCTGGTTTGCAAAGCAATGTGTAATTCCTATTGGAATCCAGCCAGAGTGAGGATATCCAACAATTGGAACTTTAAATCACCCACAACCTGCATTGAGAATGTCTGCCAGGGTAGGATAGATTGATTATTGTGACTACCTAAATCATATATGTTGGAACTGTCATCTCAGTAACAGGTGCAGAAAAGTCAAACTACTTACAGATTGGATTAGTAATTCATTTTTATTTTATTTATGTTTGTGTAGCATAATAATCGAAGAATAAACATACGTGCAAAAACACATGTCTCTTTCTCTCTCGTCACCCTCTCTCTCTCTCTCTCATCACTATCGAGATATGATACTCCAACCCTTCTCAGATTTGTCCTCATCCCTCTCCCAATTTAGATGTGACCTTTATATCCGCCTGCCACCTCAACGGTAAACTAGCTTGAGACATGAAAATAGGATAAACTCATGAAGGACATTTAAGCCTGTATGGAGTTGATGTACAGTGTTTTCTGTTGGGGGCAGGGGGCGGGACTACAATTAGAGATGGGGCTGGGTGGTGACTCACTGCAGATCCAGAACACTTGATTTGACGTGCATCTGATGTATTTATAGTGCTCTCTCTTTCTCTCTCTCTCTCATTGCAAATGCACCACTTGTAAAATAAGCCCCCATAAATAATACATTGCCTGAAGTTGCCTTTCCCTCAAAATAGGATGTAAGTACAGCATGCTAGTTTCCTGCATTCATAATTGTCCCCTGTTTTATTTTATATATTTTTATTTCTCTGTCCTGTGGTGATGAAGCAGTTTCCGCCATAAAATATCACCCTGTTCCCTATTTGGTGCACTACTTTTGACAAGAACACTATTGGCATAAGTCAAAAGTAGTGGACTTTATAGGGAATAGGGTGCCATTTGGGATGCACTCATCTCCCTTCATTAATAACTTACTCCCTGGTTGGGATGCCCTTGTCTCGACAAGGAGCTCTAAATGTGTACAAGTGGTTAGGAGGGCAGGCAGGCACTCATCTCTGCTGCTCAATGAGCCCAGGCCCGTTCTGTCCTGTCCTCCTTAAGGAGGTACTTATTTATGCAGGGTGATAAAAAGTACATAAAATAAAAGCAAGACAGGGGAGTAGGGAGGGACTAGTGTAGCCTGGGCCAGGGTGTTGTCATTGTGGGTAAAATGACCTAAATCCCATTAGAAACTGGGTAGTTTGGGTCCTACACACAACAAAAGTATATAGTCACATTCAGATTCCCTCTGATGTTTTCAACAGCCTGACTCCCACTATTGCAACCCACCAGGACTAAGGGTCACACTCTCTAAAGCTCTCTCTCAACACTCCCTAGCTGGCACTGCCACCAACCTGGTGTCAGAGCCTTTTGTATTCTTATGTACGTATGTAAATCCGTGACACTCCATTTAGTATGATATGTTGCGTTTGGTATGGTTACATAAGACAGATGGTTACCTAACTTCTTAAGGCTAGGGGGCACTATTTTCACATCCGGATGAAAAGTGTGCTCAAAGTGAACTGCCTGCTATTCAGGCACAGAAGCTAGGATATGCATATTATTAGTGGATTTGGATAGAAAACACTCTGAACATAACTTATTTGGTAGGCAAAACCCAGAGGACAAACCATCCAGGAAAAACATTTTTGAGGTCACTCTTTTCAATGAGGTTCCAATGGAAATCCAGAATTCTAAGGCAGTTGCTTGCAGTTTCTATCGATTCCACTAAATGTCAACAGTCTTTAGAAATTGGTTGATGTTTTTCCTTTGAGAAATTAAGAAGTAGAGCTGTCCAGAACGAGGATCGAGTGAAGTGTACTGTTGTGGTTGAGGCGTGCGACCTGAAAGCACGCTCCACTCTGTATTCCTCCGGTATTGAACACAGTTCATTCCGTTATTCCGTCTTAAATTTGATCGATTATTTACGTTAAATACCTAAAGTTGGATTAGGAAAGGTGTTTGAAATGTTTGGATCAAGTTTACAGGTAACTAATTAGATCATGTGTAGTCATGTTGCGGGAGTTGGAACCGGTGTATTTTCTGAATCGTACGCGCCAAATAAATTGACATTTTGGATATATAACAATTTTTCGAACAAAAGGACCATTTGTGATGTTTAATGGATGTATTGGAGTGCCAACAGAAGATGTTCAAAGGTAAGGCATGTATTATATGTTATTTCTGACTTTTGTCATTGGAAGTAGACAAGTGCAGCGTGGTAAGCGTACATTTTCTTTTTAAAATGTCGCCAACAAATGAAAGAATCAACCGTGAAGCTTACAGGGATAACTTTGTTTGTGGCACTTAACTACCCACACTGAAAGGAGGGAAAAAGGGCTACCTAAATATGATTCCCAATCAGAGACAAGGATAGACAGCTGTCCCTGATTGAGAACCATACCCGGCCAACACAAATCATAGAAATAAAGGACATAGAATGCCCACCCAAATCACACCCTGACCAAACCAAAAACAGACGTAAAAAAGTTTCTCTAAGGTCAGGGCGTGACACATGGTATGCTTTACGACAAAAGCATACGATGCGATTATCTGAGGACAGCACCCTACATCAAAATACTTTTCCAACCAGCACAGGCTTCACAAAAATCCCTAATAGCAATAAAATAAATCACTTACCTTTTGAAGATCTTCCTCTGTTTGCAATCCCAAGGGTCCCAGCAACACAATGATTGTTTGTTTTGTTCAATAAAGTCCTTCTTTATATCCAAAAAGTTTGTTTAGTTGGTGCCATTGATTTCAGTAATCCACTCCTTCAACATGCATACAAAAGAATCCAAAAAGCTACCGGTGAACTTCATCCAAACAAGTCAAACAATGTTTCTAATCAATCCTCTGGAGAAAAGGAGAATAACGAAGAGCGCACCCTCGTTCACACGAGTCAAAAATCTCCCTGTCCTGATGAGAACACCTTGGATAAACTACAACTACTTGTTCTTCCTTGAAACAAGCCTGAAACCCTTTCTAAAGACTGTTGACATCTAGTGGAAGCCATTGGAACTGCAATCTGGGTCCTATTTTTTTTTTTTTTTTTTGTTGCATATCCCATAGGCTGGCATTGAAAAGGCATGTGACCTCAAAAGGAAATCATTTCTGGCTGGATTTTCCTCGGGTTTTCGCCTGCCATATCAGTTCTATTATACTCACAGACATTATTTTAACAGTTTTAGAAACTTCAGAGTGTTTTCTATCCAATTCTACCAATTATATGCATATCCTAGCTGTCACGACTTCTGCCGAAGTCAGTCCCTCTCCTTGTTCGGGCGGCGTTCAGCGGTCGACGTCACCGGCCTTCTAGCCATCGCCGATCCACTTTTCATTTTCCATTTGTTTTGTCTTTGTTTTACACACCTGGTTTCTATTCCCCAAATACATGTTCATTATTTAACCCTCTGTTTTCCCCATGGTTTTTGTGCGTGATTGTTACATGCATGTTTGGTCCATTATTGTGGGCTCATTTTTATGACATGTTTGTTATGGCGTGTACTGGAGGCGAAGTCAGGTGCAGGAGAGCAGAGTATAGTTACCTTCTTATGGCTGGGGGCAGTATTGAGTAGCTTGGATGAATAAGGTGCCCAGAGTAAACTGCCTGCTCCTCAGTCCCGGTTGCTAATATATGCATAGTATTATATTTGGATATAAAACACACTGAAGTTTCTAAAACTGTTTGAAATGTCTGTGAGTATAACAAAACTCATATGGCAGGCAAAAACCTGAGAAAAAATCCACCAGGAAGTGGGAAATCTGAGGTTGGATGATTTTCAACTCAGCCCCTATTAAAGATACAGTGGAATATTGGTCATGTTGCACTTCATAAGGCTTCCACTAGATGCCAACCGTCTTTAGAAACTTGTTTGAGGCTTCTACTGTAAACGAGGGGCTCATACGGGCTCTTTGAGTCAGTGGTCTGGCAGATTGCCATGAGCTGGTCACGCACATTCACATGAGAGGTAGCTCGCACACAATATATGTATTGTGTAACATGAAGTCCTATGAGTGTCATCTGATGAAGATCATCAATGGTTAGTGATTAATTTTATCTCTATTTCTGAGTTTTGTGACTCCTCTCTTTGGCTGGAAAAATGTCTGTTTTTCTGTGACTTGGCTCTGACCTAACATAATCGTTTGTGGTGCTTTCGCCGTAAAGCTTATTTGAAATCGGACACTGTGGTGGGATTAACAAGAAGTGTATCTTTAAAATGGTTTAAAATAGTACTTCTATGTTTGAGGAATTTTAATTATAAGATTTCTGTTTTGAATTTGGCGCCCTGCACTTTCACTGGCTGTTGTCATATCGATCCCGGGATTTCAGCCCTAAGAAGTTAACAGGTGCACATTTATTTTCCGTTCCAAAACGAGAGCACTACAATAATCAAACGCGCTCAAAACACAGAACATAAATAAAAGTAAAGCGCAGAAATCAAACACCACATAACCATGAAACAATTACACACAAATACATGATGGGAAACAGAAGGTTAAATACAAGTAGATTAATTGGGGAAATGAAAACCAGGTGTGTATGGAACAAGACAAGACAAATGCTGGTCTCAGAGCATTTCGTATTACTCTGTACGTAAATCCGAGACACTCTGTTTAGTATAATATGTTACTTTTTGTATGGTATGTATTAATTTGTGGATGTCCTTCACTCATTTCGTGTGATATGTTACGAATTACAATTCATATTATATGTTACGAATTCACAGTGTACAATATGTTACACATTTGCAAAATGTACAATATGTTACAAATTAGCAAAACATGATATATTATGAATTTTAGCTAGGTGGCTAATATTATCTAGGCTAGTGGATAGGGTTAAGAGGAGGAGTTCGGTTAAAGGGTTAAGATTAGGTTAAAGGTTAGGGGAAGGGTTACCTATAAAGGTTAGGGTTAGGTGACAGATTAGCTAAAAGGGATAAGGTTTAGAGGGAAGGATCAGCTAACATGCTGGTTTCTGCCACCAACCCACTACTTTTCCGACTCTGCTGCTCCTCAATCACACGCACATGCACACGGTGAAGGGCAACATGCACACACGCGCACACACACACACACACACACACAAACAATGGAGGGTGAAGGAGTGAGGGCCGGGCAGCTCCATGTGGGGTGGTGGTGAGGGGCCATTTCCTGATTTTAATCGCTCCATAACGATAACATCTGGTCCTGAGCTACTAATCAAGGAGAGAGGTGGGTAGGGGTCTGGCACTTGAAAATAAAGATCTAGCTAGCTCTCTCTTTCACTCACACGCGCACACACACACACACACAGGAAAAATGTTTAAGAAGTATCGTTAGTATCGTCCTAGCCGGCATTTGGCAAAAGTGTCTCTCTATTTGCATCTATCTGCCATCACCATCATTCCTCTGAGGCCAAAGCTTGTTTTTCTCATTCACAGTGTCTGTGTGACACAACATGGGTCCCATACCATCTGTTGCTGTGTGTCAGCTTGCTCAGTGACCTATTGAGAAACATGGAAACTGTTAACCCCCCCATGGACCCATATGTAGTGTTCAACTTCTAGTTCAAGTTTATTTTCCATCTAATAAATACTGTACATTGCAGGATAGGGGTCAATTCCATTTTAATTCCATCTAAATTCCAGTCAATTTAGGAACTACAGTGAAATTCCAATTCCAATTCTCTTCAATGCTATTTGATGAGCAAAATTTGAATTTGGTTTACTTTTTGAATTTACTGGAATTTAAATGGAATTGACCCCAACCCTGGTACATAGGACATCCTTCTCACCAGACATTAGTTTAACACTTGTTTGATATGACAAAAAACTGTCTCTCACCCTCAGGTAACCCTGGTGGTCTTTGACCTTGTAAAAGGAAAACTGATGTTCAGTTTTAGTTGTATGGACTCAAAGTCTTATACTTCATACAGCTTCATGGGACTTTCTATCTGTAAAGCCAGAACTGATTTTATTTTTAAATCAATATTTCACTTCCATTGATCGCCCCATCTTCTCTGACTGCATCTTAACCCTGAGATCGTATGTTGTTGGTTCCAGGAAACGAGAGGCATATTGTACTAATGTTGATTGAGTAAACATATGCCACTAAAAAGACAAAGACGGGGGCCTTTAGATGGGCAACACCATTAGTGGGGGGTCTCTGTCTGTCAGAACTCCCATACTGTGGGATATAAAAGAGGCCCTGTGTGTCCCCAGGCACTCTCATTTGTTGACTTCTGTAACCGTAAAAGCCTTGGTTTCGTGCATGTTAACATCAGAAGCCTTTTCCCACTTAGTTTGTTTTACTCACTGCTTTAGCACACTCCACCTACACTGATGACCTTGCCGTGTCTGAATCCTGGCTTGGGAAGGCGACCAAAAAAATTGGAGATTTCCATCCCCAACTACAATATTTTCCGTCAAGATAGAACTGCCAAAGTGTCACGGTTGTTGATGTAAAGATGGTCGGACCAAAGTGCAGCGTGGTGTGGTTCCATCATCTTTTATTAGAAATGAAACACACAGAAAACAATAAAGCGCAAAACGAAACGTGAAGCTAATCTAGTGCTCACAGGCAACTATACATAGACAAGATCCCACAAACAACAGGTGTAAAAGGCTGCCTAAATATGATCCCCAATCAGAGACAATGATAGACAGCTGCCTCTGATTGGGAACCATACCAGGCCAACATAGAAAATAAAAAATGTCACTACCCACCCTATTCACACCCTGACCTTACCAAAATAGAGAAATAAAAGGTTCTCTAAGGTCAGGGCGTGACAGTACCCCCCTCACCCCCCAAAGGTGCGGACTCCGGCCGCAAAACCTGACTCTATGGGGGAGAGTCCGGGTGGGCATGTAGCCTCGGATCCGCCAGCTTCGGTGGAGCCTCTGATGCGGGAATCGGCGCCGGACCGTTGATCATCGGAGGAGGCTCTGGGCCATGGATCATCACTTTAGGCTCCGGGCCATGGATCATCACTGGAGGCTTCAGGCCATAGATCATCACTGGAGGTCTGGAGTGTAGAGCTGGCACAACGCGTCCTGGACAAAGCCTCTCGGGCTTCCGTCGTGGCCGCGAACCCTGTTGTCGTCTTTGTTGCTGCCTCTGTCTGCTCCCATGGAAGGCGATCCTTTCTGGCCAGGATTTCCTCCCACGTCCAGGTTCCCTTCCCGCCCAATATATCCTACCACGTCCAGGAGGTTCTCTAAGGTCAGGGCGTGACACAAAAGGGGAGGAGTGGCAATCTACTGCAGAGATAGCTTGCAAAGTTCTGTCATGCTTTCCAGGTCTATGCCCAAACAGTTATCCAGAAATAAGTCTCTCACTGTTGCCACCTGTTATTGACCCCTCAGCTCCGAGCTGTGCCCTGGACACCAAATGTGAAGTTATTGCCCCCCAATCTATCTTCAGTTTGTGCCTTTATGTGACCTAAACTGGGATATGCTTAACACCCCGGCTGTCCTACAATCTAGGCTAGATGCCCTCAATCTCACACAAATCATCAAGGTATCCACCAGGTACAACCCTAAATCTGTAAACATGGGCACCCTCATAGATATTATCCTGACCAACCTGCCCTCCAAATACACCTCTGCTGTTTTCAATCAGGATCTCAGCGATCTGCCTCATTGCCTCATTGCCTGCATACGTTATGGGTCCGCGGTCAAACGACCACACTTCACCACTGTCAAACACTCCCTAAAACACTTTCTAATCGACCTGGCCCGGGTATGGAAGGAAATTGACCTCATTCTGTCAGTAGAGGATGCCTGGTCGCTCTTCTTCAAAGGGGGTGATACTCTAGCCACAAACTGTTGCAGACCTATATCCATCCTGCCCTGCCTTTCTAAAGTCTTCGAAAGCCAAGTTAATAAACAGATCACTGACCATTTCGAATCCCACCGTATCTTCTCCGCTGTGCAATACTGTTTCCGAGCTGGTCACGGGTGCACCTCAGCCACGCTCAAGGTACTAAACAATATCATAACTGCCATTGATAAAAGACAGTACTGTGCAGCCGTCTTCATCGAGATGGCCAAGACTTTTGACTCTGTCAATCACCGTATTCTTATCGGCAGACTCAACCGCCTTGGTTTCTCAAGTGACTGCCTTGCCTGGTTCACCAACGACTTCAGACAGAGTTCAGTGTGTCAAATCGGAGGGCCTGTTGTCCGGACCTCTGGAAGTCTCTATGGGGGTACCACAGGGTTCAATTCTCGGGCGGACAATTTTCTCAATGATATCAATGATGTCGCTCTTGCTGCGGGTAATTCCCTGATCCACTTCTATGCAGACGACACCATTCTGTATACATCTGGCCCGTCGTTGGACAATGCCATACAACACTCCTTCCGTGACCTCCAATTACTCTTATACTCTAGTAAAACTAAATTCATGTTCTCCAACCGATCGTTGCCAGCACCCGCCCGTCCGACTAGCATTACTACTCTGGACGGTTTTGACTTAGAATATGTGGACAACTACAAATACCTAGGTGTCTGGCTAGACTGTAAACTCTCCTTCCAGACTCACATTAAGCATCTCCAATCCAAAATTACATTTTGAATCGGCTTCCTATTTCGCAACAAGCCCCCTTCACTCATGCTGCCAAACAGCCTCGTAAAACTGACTATCCTACTGATCCTCGACTTCGGCGGTCATTTACAAAATAGCCTCCAACACTCTACTCAGCAAACTGGATGCAGTCTATCACAGTGATATCCATTTTGTCATCAAAGCCCCATATACCACCCACCACTGCGACCTGTATGCTCTCGTTGGCTGGCCCTCGTTACATATTCGTCGCCAGACCCACTGGCTCCAGGTCATCTAAGTCTTTGCTAGGTAAAGCTCCACCTTATCTCAGCTCACTGGTCACCATAGCAACACCCACCCGTAGCACACTGGTCATCCCCGAAGCCAACATCTCCTTTGGCCGCCGTTCCTTCCAGTTCTCTGCTGCCAATGACTGGAACGAATTGCAAAATCGCTGAAGTTGGAGACTTACATCTCCCTCACTAACTTTAAGCATCAGCTATCTGAGCAGCTTTCCGATCGCTGCAGCTGTTCATTGCCAATCTGTAAATAGCCCATCCAACTACCTACCTTTTCCCCATATTGTTTTAATTTATATTTTTTGCTCTTTTGTACACCAGTATTTCTACTTGCACATCATTATCTGAACATTTATCACTACAGTTTTCATTTGGTAAATCGAAATGAATTCGCATCTATGCCTATTTATTGCCTTACCTCCTTACTCCATTTGCACACACTGTATATAGATTTTTCTATTGTGTTATTGACTCTTCTTTTGTTTATCCCATGTGTAACTCTGTGTTGTTGTTTTTTGTTGCACTGCTTTGCTTTTTCTTGGCCAGGTCGCAGTTGTAAATGACAACTTGTTCTCAACTGGCCTACCTGGTTAAATAAAGGGGAAATAAAAAATCAGAGATGGAACATCAGTTCGTCTGCTTAGAGCTAGTTCAACTGGCTGGCTCCATCACAAACATCAGTTAGTCTGCTTATAGTTAGTTCAACTGGTGGTGATGCTTGATGAGCTATTCAACTGTACAATTACAGCGTTTACATTTTTTTATTTTTTTTTATTTCACAACAGTGGCTTTAATGGATGGCTCCATCACAAAAATCAGAAACACAAAATCCGTTATCCATCCGTCTCGAAGGGTGGCCATACAATTACATACCCCATCCCTTCTAACAATCCAACTTGATTTATTGCTGTCCAACACAGCTCTCAAGCTATTAATTTAATAGTGTGGCTACTGAACAATCCAATAATACCATGACCCCTACAATATTCCTCCATAACATTGCAACGTCCTCTCATTCTGCGTCCCAAATGGCACAATACCTTTCTCACACCCTGATCTGTTTCACCTGTGTTGTGCTTGTTTCCACCCCCCTCCAGGTGTTGTCCATTTTCTTCATTATCCCCTATGCATTTATACCTGTGTTTACTGTTTGTCTGTTGCCAGTTCATCTTGTCAAGCATACCGGCAGTTTTCCCATACACCTGTTTTTCCTCTCTAGTCCCTGTTTTCTAGTTTTCCCGGTTTTGACCATTCTGTCTGCTGTTCTGTACCTTGTGACACTGCCCTGGATTGCTGGCGTCTGCCTGCCCTGAGCCTGCCTGCCGTTCTGTACCTTTCGGACTCCGCTCTTTATTACTGACCTCTACTTGACCTGTCGTTTGCCTGGCCCGTGTTTTTGTAATACATTTTTGTTACTTCGAACAGTCTGCGCCTGGGTCTTATCCTGAGGTCGGATAAAAAGTAGTGCACTATGTAGGGCAGTGGTCACCAAGCTCTTCGTAGTCAAGATCCCTTTCTGAATCAAAATGCAAACCAAGATCTACCACTCAGATTTTATTTTAGCATGATTTTAAAAAAATGAACCTATGCAACACTAACCTATTAAAAACAGTACTGTAGCAATGAGGTTTGTGCAGTAGGCTATAGTGCTGGTTGTATTGCTAGTGGAAGTGGGGAGAATGTGTATTTTATGGCTTAAGAACTTAAACATGAACTCACTCATAAAAACAGCAACGTTTTGCTTTATTCGTTGACAGTCTCTCTCTAGTCATGGTTTTAAAAACTCACAGTATAAACTTTGCTGTAGCTTTCTTTTACGTCTGCTACGTTACTGTACGTTACTGTAGCAGACGTAATCAGAGACATCCGATTGGCCAGAGGTAGGCCTATAGTGCACTTGATTTGCTCTCTGAGCCCACCGGGAAAGCAGAGTTTGTACTTTGACACCTGAAGTGGTTACAAATGGGAACACTTCGCCTACCCGGCGTGCAGGGCAGCTGAATCGGGTGTACCTACCACCAGCAGCATGAGACAAATGTAAAAATATATTTTTTTAAAGAAGTACGCAACGCTTTCTCGTTGGGTTTTTTACAGGATTGTTTGGTGATCAACTAGGAATGTCTTGGAGATCGACCGGTTGGTGACCACTGATGCAAGGAATATGGGGCCAGTTGGGGACTCAGACTCAGACCTTAGCAAGGGACCTAAAGGATTGTCATCTTGCATTTCAATTTATTTAACTAAACTAGGCAAGTCAGTTTAGAACAAATTCTTATTTACAATGACAGCCCACACTGGCCAAACCCAGACGATGCTGGGCCAATTGTGCACTGCCCTATGGGACTCCCAATCACGGCCGGTTATGATACAGCCTGGATTCGAACCAGGGTGTCTGTGGGGGCACCTCTAGCACTGAGATGCAGTGCCTTAGACTGCTGCACCACTCGGGAGCCCATGTTGTCTGGGATGGAAGTAGTTTGTACTGCAGAGAAGGGGACAGAGGGAGAGATGGAGGAAGATAGGGAGGGATGATGAGAGAGAGGGAAAGGAGAGAGTGAGAGAGAGAGAGAGCGAGAGATGGACATATTCATGGTGACATTTCACTGAAGCCTTCCATCATTCAGCTCTCGGGCTGTCACCAAGCATGACAGAACACATCACAGATACATTTGTAACCTTCCATGACAGCCTTATGACAAATGGCTGTCAGTAAGAAGCAGCAAGTGATTAGCACTAGCAGCATAAGAGGACAGTGGACCCTATATAGTCAAAACTAATGCAGTATAAAGGGAACAGGGAGTCTGCCGGGAACAAGAAGAAGAAGAGAGGAGCAGTTCCTGACCTTTGGTGGGAGAGGAGAGGGATAAGTGATGTCAAATGATTGACATGAGAGTGACATGTCAAAGAGTGCGACGTTAGATTCGATGTGTTGGGAGCGAGAAGGGTGAAAATGTCACAGGAAAAAAAAAAAAAACTGTTGGAATTGCATTCTGTACCTTTGAGCATTTTTCTCTACAACAAGACCAATGGGAGAGAAACTGTATACTCGGGTGGTCAGGATGAAATTATTATGCCTCAAGAAGATGTGTAGCTTATGATGAGGTTCTGTCACATGAAGATATGTAGGTTATGATGAGGTTTTGCCTCACATTTCAATACCTCAAATAGAGCCCATACAATACAGTAATCTACTACTTCTTTGAATTCATACCCCACTCTTTTGTTTTTGATACAACTTTTTGGGCCAATGCACTAGGGATAATTTGTTTAGCTCTCTCTCTTCTGTATGCACAGACATTCTGCTTCTCCCTTAAGACCCAAAACATTCACGTCGTCCATATTGATTAGCCTGCACCAGATGCCTTTTGGGGATGCAAGCAATTGTTGAAAACTCAACCACGGCTGCTTTCTAATGGAAAAGGAGGGCAAAGCATGTTTAATCCATACACATGCTTTGAATGATTTATTAACACTTATTTGGGTATGGAACCAATTTGTTTCATTACATGGTTTTGTTTATTTATTGAGCAGTGTGAACTATGTTAAAAATTAATTGGCAAATAATTGCTAACATAGCAAGACTTCATGCAGCAATGCTTGGTGAAATATTGCTTTACAAAGTGATCCAGATTGACCCCCTGTGTGAGGAGAAATGCTCCCAGCAGAATCAGCCTTTATTAAAAAGCTCTTACATAGCTAATGGAAGATATTATGCATACCACCGATTGATGTTTAATTAAACTGATTTGATGTTTTATATTCACTGTGAAGAGGGAGAATTTAATTACAAATGGCAAGATGATTTTGGTTTGGATGGATGCTTGGTTAATTGCATTTTAGCTGTTTTGTTGTCATCTGTCTTCCTTATTCCTCAATTTCACTCCTCCTGAGGTTCATTCTGTAGTTTTCAGCCATAGCTCTCTCAATTCAATTCAAATGGGCTTCATAGGCATGGGAAACATATGTTAACATTGCCAAGGCAAGTGAAATAAGCAATCACAAATTAACAGTTAAAGGTCTAATGCAGCCGTTTTTATCTCAATCTAACATTTCTGGGTAACAATTAAGTACCTTAATGTGACAGTTCAATTGAAGTGGTCGAAATGCCCCCAAAAAATAGCTTACTAGCAAAGAGCAATTTCTCCATCAAGAATTTTGCTAGGACTTTCTGGGAGTTGTCTGAGTGGGGAGGGAAAAACGGAAAACTAGCTGGTTTTGGCACAAAGGTTTGTAACTCTTTCTTATTGGTCTATAAACTAATTTACCTGGTGATGTCACCAGGTAGTCCAAACTCCATCCCAAAATAAAAAACAGAGAAGCAGCTGCAAATGATGAGTGTAAAAGTGTGTGAGTGACTGTATGTAAACTCAGCAAAAAAAGAAACGTCCCTTTTTCAGGACCCTGCCTTTCAAAGATAATTCATAAAAATAAAAATCTTCATTGTAAAGGCTTTAAATACTGTTTCCAATGCTTGTTCAATGAACCATAAACAATTAATGAACATGCCCCTGTGGAATGGTCGTTAAGACACTAACAGCTTACACATGGTAGGCAATTAAGTTCACAGTTGTGAAAACTTAGGACACTAAAGAGGCCTTTCTACTGACTCTGAAAAACACCAAAAGAAAGATGCCCAGGGTCCCTGATAATCTGCTTGAACTCTCCTTAGGCATGCTGCAAGGAGGCATGAGGACCGGGATCAATTTGGAGGTGCAGGGTCCGTCATGGTCTTGGGCGGTGTGTCACAGCATCATCTGCCTGCAATGACAACAAGCTCAGTCCATCTCAACGCTGTGCATTACAGGGAAGACATCCCCCTCGTGGTACCCTTCCTGCAGGCTCATCCTGAATTGACCCTCTAGCATGACAATGTCATCAGCCATACTGCTTGTTCTGTGCGTGATTTCCTGCAAGACAGGAATGTCAGTGTTCTGCCATTGCCAGTGAAGAGTCCGGATCTCAATCCCATTGAGAACATCAGGGACCTGTTGGATCGGAGGGTGAGGGCTAACTCCTTTCCCTCCAGAAATGTCCAGGAACTTTCAGGTGTCTTGGTGGAAGAGTGGGGTAACATCTCACCTCAAGAACTAGCAAATCTGGTGCAGTCCATGAGGAGGAGATGCACTGCAGTACTTAACGCAGCTGGTGGCCATACCAGATTCTGACGGTTACTTTTGATTTTGACCCCCCCCCCTGCCTTTGTTCAGGGACACATTATTCAATTTCTGTTAGTCACATGTTTGTGGAATGAACTTGTTCAGTTCATGTCTCAGTTCTTGAATCTTGTTATGTTCATACAAATATTTACACATGTTAATAATTTTGCTGCAAAAAAACTCAGTTGACAGTGAGATACGTTTATTTTTTTGCTGAGTTTATGTACGTTTGCATTGTGTCAGTATGCGTGTGTGGGTGTGTGTGTGTGTGCGCATGTTGTGTTTGACTGTGTGAGGGATTTGTGTGGGAGTGACAGTGTAGTGTGTGCGTGAGTGTGTATTTGGTGTGTATTTAAAGTCTAGGTTGTGAACGTAAGGTCAGTGCAAGATGGAGTCAGCACAGATAGTTAGGGCACCATTGATTTGACTATTTAGCAGTCTGGCTATTTAGCAGTCTTATGGTTTGGGGGTTGAAGCTGTCTCGGTGCCTGAGCGTGCCCCCTTCAAGACTGTGCGGGTGTGTGTGGACCATGTTAAGTACTTAGTGATGTGGACGCCAAGGAACTTAAAGCTCTCGACCCGCTCCACAACAGCCCCGTCAATATGGATGGGGATTGTGCTCTCCCCTCTTTCTCCTATAGTCCACAATCAGTTCCTTTGCCTTGACAACATTGAGGGAGAAGTTGTTGTCCTGGCACCACGTTGCTAAGTCTCTGACCTCCACCCTGTAGGCTAACTCATCGCAGTCGGTGATCAGACCTACCACGGTAGTGTCGTCAGCAAACTTGATGATGGTGTTGGAGTCTTGAGCGGTCATGCAGTTGTGGTGGAACAGGGAGAATAGGAGGGGGCTTAGCAAACAATCTGAGGGACCCCCGTTTTGAAGGTCAGCTTGGAGGAGGAGTTGTTGACTACCCTCATCACCTGGGGCCGAGCCGTCAGGCAGTCCAGGATCCACTTGCAGAGGTAGGGGTTCAGTCCTAGGGACCTTAGCTTGGTGATGAGCTTGGAGGGGACTATGGTGTTGAATGCTGAGCTGTATTCTATCAACAGCATTCTCACATAGTTATTTCCCCTCTTGTCCAGGTGGGCGAGGGCAGTGTGAAGTGTAATCGAGATTGCGTCATCTGTGAATCTCTTGGGACTGTACAGTATATGAATTGGAGTGAGACTAGGGTGTCTGGGATGTTGATGTGTGTCAAGACCAGCCTTTCAAAGAACTTCATAATTACAGATGTGAGTGCTACTGGGCAATAATAGTCCATTGGGAAGGTTACCTCGGAGCTCTTGGGAGCAGGGACAATGGTGGTCAGCTTGAAACATGTTGGAATTACAGACTGGGACAAGGAGAGATTGAAAATATCTATGAAGACACCTGCCAGCTGGTCTGCTCATGCTTTGAGAATGTGCCCTGGTGTTGACCTGTTTAATTGTTTTGCTCACATCTGCAACAGAGAGCGAGATCACACAGTCATCCGGAAAAGCAGGGACATTCCTTGAAGCAAGTATAAAAGGCATTTAGCTCGTTTGGGAGTTTTGCGTCACTGGGCAGATAATTTCTGGGTCTCCCTTTTGTAATCCGTTATCATCTGCAATCTCTACCACATACGACGAGCATCATAGCTGATGTAATAGGATTCCACCTTTCTCCTATACTGTCTTTTTGCATGTTTGATGTCTCGTCGGAGGTCATAGCGGGATTTCTTGTATGTGTCCATGTTCGTGTCCCATTCATTGTAAGCGGTAGCTTTAGCCTTTAACCCAACGCGGATGTTGCCTGTAATCCATGGGATACTTCCTTATAGTCACTGTGGGGAAGACCTTGTCTATGCACTTATTGATGAAGCCCGTAGCTGTTGTGGTAAACTTCTCAATGTTATCAGATGAATCCCGGAACATATCCCAGTCTGTACTAGCAAAACAGTCTTGTAGCCTCGCGTCTGCTTCATCCAACCACTTCCATATTGAGCGCATCACTGTTACTTCCTATATGGAAGAGAATGGTCAGATTTGCCAAAGGGAGGATGAAGGAAGGCCTTGTATGCGTATCTGAGGGTAGAATAAAAGAGGTCTAGAGTTTTAGCGCCCCTAGTGGCATGTTGGTAGAAGTGAGGTAGGACGGTTTTAAGTCTTCCCATGCTAAAGTCTACGCCCACTAGAAGCAATACCTCTGGCTGAGTGGTTCCTTGTTTGTTTGCCATGGCCCCATACAGTTCATTGAATGCCAGAGTTGGGTTGGCCTGTGAAGGAATATAGACAGCCGTGATAATTACGGATGAGAACTATAGGTATTCCATATCAGGTGAGCAAAAGCATGAGATTTCGATCACACTTGAAGCAGCACACCAGTTGTTATTTATGAAAAAACAAACAATGCCTCGTTTTCGTTTTCTCTGAAGCCGCTGTCCGATCTTGCCACTGCATGGATAGTCCACCGAGTAGGACGTGCATAGCATCATCATCCAGCCATGTTTCAGTAAGACATAACTTGCTGCAGCTTTCCAAGTCTGTATGATAGGAGACTCTAGAGCGAAGCTCATCCATCTTATTCTCGAGTGACTGAACATTAGCCAATAGAACGGAGGGGAATGCCGTTTGGTTTTCACTTTCTCTCAATTTCACCAGGACTCCACCTCGTCTCCCGTGTTTACGCCTGGGGCATTTTGGTAGCACATGGAACAAAGGAATAGGGTCCGGTATAAACAGTGGAACAGCTGAGTCGGAGTTGAAGCCAAAATCAAGGTTAGTAACTGTCAATCTGATGTTCAGAAGTGCTTTGCGGTCATATGTGATAATCGTATGAACTTTCTGTACAAAAAAAGTAAAGATAAACACGATAAAAGTCACTAAATATCATAGATGGGTTGGAACTAAGATGTCACCCTTTTCCATCAGCCCCATCTTTCATTTCATGGTTGAGAGGTTGAGAGGGAGGGATGGTCCCAGTAGCATTTGAATTTATGAACTCAATTTATGGACTCAATTAGGCACATTTTCCTTTTGGGTATGTTCATTCTTTTTTATTCTGATGGTGTTCTTATTATGCTTAAATGTCTCGCAATATTCAAAGTATAAGACTTTGTTGTCTGGATTTCTGTGTTTTTTATTTGGTAATTGCCTTAATTCTTTCTGCAATCCTTGCCAAACCAGTAATCCTTTATCATTTTCCTTTATTTGTTTTTTGGTGACTCCAATTTATATTTTTTTGCTGTTCTTCTCAATATATAATTTACTCCTTCAATATTGTATGGGTATGATTTCCCACGCCCCCCACAAAAATCTATCTCTCGTAACAACACATACAATGACCTGTCTCTCCCCTTGGTGGCGCAAACTGTCCTTAAACCATTGGTGGTGCATGACTTCACTGTTCCCCCCTCCCCTCCCCTCCCCTCCTCTCCTATATCTCTCCCTCTCCCATCTCCTGGAAGGTGCCCATTAGTGGAGGGACCCAGTGAAGGGATGAAAGGAGAGATTATACCACTGTCCTCCATCTGCCATGGTACAAGCCCTTATCCCTCCCTCCATCCTTCCCTCTAAACCTCTCAACCATATTCAAATAAATTATTTTAAAGTGTGAATGACCTTTAAGGATTTATGAAAGAGCTGGCCGGCTGGCCTTTGAAGGGAGGGGAGTTTGGGAACAGCTGTATATTTGACCTTCATTCCAAATGGCACACTATACCAGATTTAGTGCACTACTTTTGACCAGGGCTCATAGGGGTCTTGTCAACAGTAGTGCACTATGTAGGAAATAGGGTGCCATTTGGGCCTTGATGATACCCTTGGCTGTAAGCCCAGTTATGGGCTTTTAAAATATGGTTTTGCTCTTTGCTCTTTTTAAGAAGAAAAAGTGGTGAGGCGGATAATGTATTGGCATCAAGATATTGTGTAATGGCTTTCTCTTTTTTTCTGTGTTCATTCTTCCTGACACTGGAAGATAAGGAACGATACTTGCAGAGAAAATGTATGCAACTTTTTTGTGCGACAAAGTCAGAAATCTTACCTTCAATACTGTCCTCTCGTGCAATGACAAACACGTCCACTACAGAATGCATGTGAAAGCATGATGCTGCTTTGAACTTTTTCTTCAATGTAAAGTTTGTCATAATAGACAATGCTTGATGCTACAGCCCAGTCACATCTTCAGGTTCCTAGCACCAATTGGACACACGGCTGCACTTTGGGTTCCTAACAATTTTGCAGTCAATTGTTGCACTCATGGCCACTGCTTGCTGTCACCCCCAAATCACAACCCCATATTTTAACATTGACAGGACTGTTATTTGTTTTGGACTTGGCTGCCTTGTTCCAGTTTAATTGTGTTATTTTTCCCTGACTCAAATTTCTTTCAGACAGCAAATAAATAAACAAACAAATCAAATAATAGCATGTTGAATTAGAGTGGATGTGGCATTTGAGTCATCTCTACAGAAATGCGTATTGGGTAGACAGACATTTTTCTATTGCAAATGTAATGCATGTTGACAAGGAAACCCCATTTAAACTCACTTCAATACCTGATGTGAATTTGACCTCGTAAAAGTGTAGCATATTGTTATATCAAGGAATATAACCTATTCATAGTTCTGTCTATGTATTGGTACATTATGTAAATGCATAATTAAAAAAAAAAGGTAATTGTTCAAAGCTAATATTATGTGACACTAAGGGTCACTGCAGTGCAACGCAGTGGGGAAATATACAGTATGTAGGCCTATTTCAAGAGCGGTTTCTTTACATAGTGGGTTCTACACTGAGTTTTGATTTTGATTTGATTTGACCAGTGAACAGGATCATCTTTGTTCCCTGACTTTCACAGTGAGTGACATTGAATTAGATTGAAGTTATGTTCAGCTCTCTCTCACTCACTCACTCTCACACTCACTCACTCACACACTCTCTCTCTCACACTCACTCACTCACACTCTCTCTCTCTCTCACTCACTCACCACCACCACCACTCACCACTCACTCACTCACTCACTCACTCACCACCACACTCTCTCTCACACTCACTCACTCACTCTCTCTCACTCACTCACTCACTCACTCACACTCACTCACTCACTCACTCACTCACTCACACTCACTCACTCACTCACTCACTCACTCACTCACTCACTCTGTTCTGGCCTGGGAACTCAAGACAAAGTCAGGACCTGAATGCTAACAGACTCATGTGTCCTGGATTCACATAGGTTTTCCTCTCCTGTATCTACCTGACCACTGTCTCCAAATTCTAGCTTGTTAGCTCAGTTATCTCAACTGTGAGGCTATTTGGTAATCCTTCAAATTGTGATTGACAGACATCAGCTATCATTGTTGTAAGTGCTATGCAACAGTGCGTACTTGTACGGTACCTGTATATAACTTACATGTAAATGCATTATTATTAGGGACACTTAAAATGGGACAATACATTCACAATTACTTAATATTGAGAGGCCCTAGATAAGGCCTGATGAGACCTCTCCTCTCTGAGTTTGACACAAGGAGATGTAGCCTACTCAACATGTACTCCAGTACAATTTGTGGTCCACACCTGGTCACATGTCATTTGTATTTACTCTCCTCAAGTGGAGGAAGCAGCATGGCTCCTTTATGCCTGCAAGCACCAGGCTTCAGCCCCAGCATTACTTCTAGGTGGATGATGTCATCGATGTATTGTTCTCACACAGCACCAACAGTACTATGCTAGCAGCCCCATTAATGCTCTCTCTGTTTTTAGAGCCAGGTTTTGAGAGAGCGTTATCAGTTAGCATTTTACAGAGGATTCAGTTATGGATTGATTGGAGCAGCAGGGTGGCTACTATGCACTTTTGAATGAAGAAAAGAGACTTGTCTTGTCCATAAACTTATTTAGTGGAACTGGGCCCTCCTGTCAGATCCAGACATGATTCTTATTCAAATGACTCTCTCAATGTACTATAATACTATATTTTATTTTTAACACGCTTTCCAAAAAGTCTAAGTGCTACAATAAAGCCTCAAAGCAACACTTAAAGCACATAGTAATGCCAGTGGATTTACTCCACTTGGCCTGGTCAAAGATGATTTATTTCTGAGTTTGTGGTGGTCGGGGGTGGGGGTCATTACCGAAACACTTTCTTTATATTAGTGTCAGATGTTGGTTGAAAATTGTACTTTTCACTGAATCTATTCGTGCGGTTGTGTGTGGTTGGGAGAGGGAGAGCTTGGCGTAGTAATGCTGGGAGACTAGGGGTATACGGCAGCTGCCATCCTCTCTCAGTCTGAGTGAGAGAAAAAGAACAGCAAGCTGACAGCAATGCAGCGTGTGGAAGGGGTGCCAAAAGAATCCTTCACTTCTTTCGTCACACTGTTGTCTGGTCTTGCTCATTCCTTTTCTTTTATTCTTTCTTCTATCAGAGAAATGGAGAGCTGCTTCTCTGAGAGACAGAAATAAGAAATAAGAAGTCGGTCTCACTCCAGTGGACAAGGTAATAGAGAAATGACTTGAGCAAAAGGCCACGCTTATTTACAGGCCCTTATTCATTTATTTGTACATTTAGACATGAAATGAAACTGAACGCAAGGAAGAGGAAAAAGTCATATTCATTTTTAGAATGGGATTTCCTCTCCATAGATAATGTACTAGCGTTATTTCCTTTCCATGGATTTCATGTGAAACAGAGCATCACCCAGCGAATACAAAGCTTTACATTTTTGTTGTACTATTTATCTCTTCAATCTCAAGCTTTTGACAGGAAGAGAATGTATAAAAGGTTTTATGCATTTCCTGGTTTCACAAACTGGTATAATATGTTTCGGCCAACAGTATCCTGATGACTTAGAAAATGTAAGGGAATAAATCCTCTCCCACCTTAAACCCTTTAAATGCATAACATTATCCATCAATCAACACTGCATGCAATATTTTAGTCTGGCTTGAAGAGAAAAATGAATTTCTTATGATCACTTTTCACCCCTTATTATAAGAATTTTTGTGGCTGCTATAATCAGTGTGTATTATGATGTGGTCTGAATCTCTGTCTGCAACCTCAACCTTACACGCCAAATAACAAACACTTAAATATTCTGCAGTGGCTGCTCTCATTAAGACAAAGTGCGGCACTTTGTAATTAATGAATAATTATATGCTAAATAATGGGCCTTTGGAAATGACGGTGCTGGCTTTTTAATGAGGCGCTTGGTCTGGGATTGTATCCCAAATGATACCCTATGCTCTATTTAGTTCACTACTTTTGACCAGGTTTGGTCAAAAGTAGTGTACTACATAGGGAATAGGGTGCCATTTGTGACTCAGATTTGGTCTGGCTTTGTGAGGAGTTGAGCCTGTGGTGTAGAGCAGACAACATGCCTTCAAAGCGTGCTGGCTCTGCCCAGAGAGAAGATAGACTGACCAACTCAGGGGTGGTGCTGAGTGGTGGTGAAAGCAGCCAGATGAACAGGAACCTAGCCAACCAACCCCTACACCACCCTCTCTCTTTTTCTGTCTGTCTTTCTGTCGATGTCTTTGGCTACCTCTCGGTGTGTCTGTCCGTGTCTCTCTGTGGTTCTCTGTGTGTCTCTTGCTCTATCGTTACACCTCTCTTCCAGGCCACCACTCCATCCTCACCTGTTGCCACCCTCTATCCCTCCATTCCTCCTACCATCCTTCCATCCCTCCACTCAGACAGTGAGAAGGCGGGGAAGAGAGACAGGATGACAGAACCTTTGGCAATGGAAATAGGTAAACAGGACATTCTCATAATGCCAAGAGTGAGGATAGGCTACTTGATGTGCACAGATCCTCAATACTAATACCTATGATCACCCTACACAGGGGCGGCAGGGTAGCCTAGTGGTTAGAGCATCGGACTAGTAACTGGAAGGTTGCGAGTTCAAACCCCCGAGCTGACAAGGTACAAATCTGTCGTTTTGCCCCTGAACAGGCAGTTAACCCACTGTTCCCTGGCCGTCATTGAAAATAAGAATGTGTTCTTAACTGACTTGCCTGGTTAAATAAAGGTTAAAAAAAACAACATAAGAAATAAGTGACCTTGCACTTGTGACATTTTCTTTCTGGTAAGAATATCCTCAACGTTAAAGAGAGTTTCAAGTGGAATAGTTAACCCAAAAGTGCTGAGGAAAGGTCAAAGTAGAAAACAATGACATTACAATCAAAATAGGGGAGCAATGTACGCTCCGGATATCACCTATACATCCGGTGGCAGTATGATAAATGGTAACCTATCCAGTTCCAATCTACATATAAATACAAAACTGCTGTTAGCTACAGTACCACCGTTTCTAATTCTCTCTCTAAAATGTAAAATATCCTATCTTCAGAGAGAGAGAGAGAGAGAGAACAAATATGTGCCCATCAATCATGGTTGTTTTTACGGCAAGAGGTTTAGGAGCTCTGTCATCCTGTCTGCCGTCTGATTGGTCAGGGTCTCCTGGCAGGACGCTTAGACATGGTTGGCTCTCTCTCTCTGCTTGACATGGGATAGTCAGTAGTTGGTATGACAATATACAGTATGTGTCAGGTGAATTAGAGATTCTGTTGTTGTTTTAAAATGACTACTCTGCATTTAGAGATCATGGCTAATGTATTTTGTCAATAAGTCCTACTCAGAGAGAAGGAAAAAGAAAGAGAGAGAGTTAGGGATCCCATAGGATCGTTGTCCCTATACCGGTATGGTTGTTGCTAACGTGACTAGAATGACGTTGTAAGTAACAGCAAACATTCCAGGACATGCATTGTCTTATATAGGCAGAAAGCTTACACTTTTGTTAATGTAACTGCACTGTCCAATTTACAGTAGCTATTACAGTGAAGAAATACCATGCTATTGTTTGAGGATAGTGCACAAAAAAAACATTTATATCACCGAATCTGGTTTGATACATTCACCTCTGAAGTTAAATAATGTACTTACATTCAGTAATCTTGCTCTGATTTGTCATACTGAGCATCCCAGAGATAAAATATAGCATAGTTTTCAAAAAGGATGACCAAGGCAATCTTCATATAATTAATTAAAATGCCTTTATTTGTATGGCGTGTTCAATAGAAACAAAGTTTAAAAAATCTGACGCATTTCGGCTGCATGGCCTTCGTCAGGGAGTACTTTAATTAATTATATGAAGAGTGCCTTGGTCCTCCTATCTTTTTGATGACCAATTCACCCCTTTTACCAAAGAGCACCTTCTGTCTACCAAAATGTACTATTGTGTACCTTAGTAGCTCTTCCCTTCCTCCTCTTTCTAATAGCATAGTTTTGTTTGATAAAATCCATTTTTATATTCAAACGTACGAACTGGGTTCTACAGTTTGAACCCCTGCTGTCTCTGGCTCCACACCCACCCCGCCTGGCCATCTAGATGTGTGTAACGGTTTTCTTCTGGTGAAAGAGAGGCGGACCAAAATGCAGCGTGGTTAGTTTTGTGCATCTTTAATAAAGATGAAAATACAACAATCTACAAAACAAGAAACGTGAAAAAACCGAAACAGTCCTATCTGGTGCCACAAACACAAAGACAGGAACAATCACCCACAAAACCCAACACCAAACAGGCTAACTAAATATGGTTCCCAATCAGAGACAATGACTAACTCCTGCCTCTGATTGAGAACCATATCAGGCCCAAACACAGAAACAGACAAACAAGACATCCAACATAGAATGCCCACTCAGATCACACCCTGACCAAACAAAACATAGAACATACAAAGCAAACTATGGTCAGGATGTGACAGTACCACCCCCCAAGGTGCAGACTCCGGCCGCAAAACCTGAACCTATTGGGGAGGGTCTGGGTGGGCATTTGTCAGCAGTGGCGGCTCTGGTGCTGGACGTGGCCCCCACTTCACCATAGTCTTAGTCCTCCCCATTTTCCGCTTCCGTGGCCTCCTAACCACGGCGACCCTTTTAAATGAACGCTCGGGACCGAGGGGAAGCTCGGGACCGAGGGGAAGCTCGGGACCGAGGGGAAGCTCGGGACCGAGGGGAAGCTCGGGACCGAGGGGAAGCTCGGGACCGAGGGGAAGCTCGGGACCGAGGGGAAGCTCGGGACCGAGGGGAAGCTCGGGACCGAGGGGAAGCTCGGGGCAGGTTGATGGCTCTGGCAGATCCTGGCTGGCTGGCAGTTCTGGCAGATCCTGGCTGACTGGTGGTTCCGGCAGATCCTGGCTGACTGGCAGATCCTGGCTGACTGGCGGATCCTGGCTGACTGGCGGATCTGGAAGATCCTGGCTGACTGGCGGATCCTGGCAGACTGGCGGATCCTGGCAGACTGGCGGATCCTGGCAGACTGGCGGATCCTGGCTGACTGGCGGATCCTGTCTGACTGGCGGCACTGGCGGCTCCTGGCTGACTGGCGGCACTGGCGGCTCCTGGCTGACTGGCGGCACTGGCGGCTCCTGGCTGACTGGCGGCACTGGCGGCTCCTGGCTGACTGGCGGCACTGGCGGCTCCTTGCAGACTGGCGGCACTGGCGGCGCTGGGCAGACTGGCGGCACTGGCGGCGCTGGGCAGATGGGAAGCTCCTGCAATGCTGGAGAGGAAAGCTCTGACAGCGCTGGACTGAGGAGCTCTGGCGCCTCTGGAATGAGGGGCTCTGGCGCCTCTGGACTGAGGGGCTCTGGCGCCTCAGACTCCGGCAGCGGCGGACAGGCGGGAGGCTGCGGCGGACAGGCGGGAGGCTCCGGCGGCGGCGGACAGGCGGGAGGCTCCGGCGGCGCCGGACAGGCGGGAGGCTCCGGCGGCGCCGGGCAGACGGCTAGTTCAGGCGGCGCCGGGCAGACGGCCAGCTTAGGCTGCGCTGGACAGAGGGGCTCTGGCGCCTCTGGACTGAGGGGCTCTGGCGCCTCTGGACTGAGGGGCTCTGGCGCCTCTGGACTGAGGGGCTCTGGCGCCTCTGGACTGAGGGGCTCTGGCGCCTCTGGACTGAGGGGCGGAAACTCTGGTAGCGCAGGACAGGCGGGAGCACCTGTGTTGATGGGACGGAGGGACAGCCTGGTGCAGGGAGCCGGCACTGGTGGTACCGGGCCGGGGACACGCACCTCCGGGTGAGTGCAAGGAACAGGACACACCGGGTTGTGAAGGTGTACTGGAGACCCGGTGTGTACAGCCGGCATTAAATCCCCCGGAAGATGATTGTGGAATACAGGAAAAGGAGGACCAAGCACGCCCCCCATTCTCATCGACAGGGTTGTAGTGGAGCAGGTTGAGAGCTTCGAGTTCCTTGGCGTCCACATCACCAACAAACTAACATGGCCCAAGCACACCAAGACAGTTGTGAAGAGGGCACGACAAAAGCTATGCTGCTACCTTCTGTAATTATCTATGCATAGACACTCTACCTACATGTACATATTATCTAAATTACCTCGACTAACCGGTGCCCCCGCACATTGACGCTGTACCGGTACCCCCTGTATATAGCCTCGCTATTGTTATTTACTGCTGCTCTTTAATTATTTGTTACTTTTATTTGTTACTTTTTTTAGGTATTTTTCATAACTGCATTGTTGGTTAAGGGCTTGTAAGTAAGCATTTCACTGTAATGTCCACACCTGTTGTATTCGGCGCATGTGACAAATACTATTTGATTTGATTTGATTTTAAGAAAATGCATATCCTTGCTTCAGGTCCTGAGCTACAGGCAGTTAGATTTGGGTATGTCATTTTAGGTGAAATCTGAAAAAAAGGGTCCGATGCTTAAGAGTTTCTGAGAACCCAGAACCAAAACAACAAGAACCAACCAGGTGGGATCTCCTTGAAACACACTCAGACGCTGTGAGACTGGTTCACAACACTCTGCAGAGTATTTTAATGCCCAGAATTCAGAAAGGTATGAACTAGCTGTGCCCTTCTCTGCCATTAATGTATCCAGGGTGCGTGATTGATTTCTGGTGCAGCAGCACAGGGTGTCTTAATGTCCTAATGCATTGCTCTGTCACACCGGGCTGCCTTGGCAACCTGCCCTTTCCACTGAAGCATCTGCTGCTCGATTGGATGAGACCTGGGTAAATAAATAAAAACGGGAGGTCGGGGGAGAAGGAGAGGAGAGGGTAGGGTAGGTAGGTGATTACACACACACACATATATACACACTACACAGAGAAGCGCACTCACGGTAGTGGTGGGGGGGGAGGTCAACACAGGTTGTTTTAAAAGTGTTTGCTGTTTTTAACCGGATATCGATTCATCAATGTGGGACCTGCCTGTGTGTTGCCTGGTCCTTTTCGGGCCATGACTTCTTGTACTCCTTCCATATCTGTAGCAGGGTAACACTGAAATCAATAAATAGTTCTACAGCTTTTTCATTTTCCCTTTATTTTTGTGAAAAGAGCCCTAAAGTACATCCCCCTTAATCCCATGGACCGTTGGTTACCAGGACGACACCGGTGAGACGTTAGGCTGCCGTTCAGCACTCATTACCGGAGCACATCGTTGTACCATTAAACCGCTGAACCAGACGGTCCGCCATTCAAACAAACGCTATCATAACCATTATTGTCATTAGCACCTCCTTGTGAGGGATTAGAGAAAAGAGTCAGTCTCTTCTCCTCCAGGGCTGCCTGAGAGCTTAACATGCTCAGAAGAGGGCAAATTACTCATCATTGTCAACATCAGTTAGATACAGTATGCGGTGGATAGAACAACAGCGAGGAGGGAATTTTTGTATAAAATACATCATTATAGAACATGTCAGCATTGTCGACAGAGAAAGTGTCTGTCTAGACATTTATTTAGCCTTTTCTTAGTCAGGTTATCACAATTGTTGTGTCTCAAAGGGCGCACTGTTGCCTATATAGTCCATTACTTTGGAAGTAGTACACTACTATATATAGGCAACGGGGTTCCATTTGAGATGCAACACACAGTATGTCAGTGTCGTTGACGCAGATAAAGTATGTGTCCAGACATAGCTCTATAAAGGAGAAGGTCGAGATGCAACAATAATATAATTAATTGAATCCATGATCAAAAGACGACACAAAGTGAAAGTGCAAGCTGCTGATATAAAGAAAAAAAGAAACAGAGTATACTCTTCTGCCTTATGCCTTTTCCGAACTCAATAGACAGTTCCTCTCTCACTCACTGGCCGCCTTTCATTCTAGCCTGAGCGCTAACCCTCACACTGGCTTTCTATTGACAGATCTACACATATATTCTAGCTAATTCAGGGTCACCCAAACTCAAACATACTAAACATTTTCCAACAACATTCTTGGCTGTCTGCCACAATCATTAATTCTAAATGAGTGCTTGTTTTGTACTTCCATTGAATCATGTCAATAGGGAAGAGTTGTCGTGACTTGAAATGAACATTTATCTGAAAACTGTTATTTATCTAATTTATTTATCTAAATACCTAACTACGTTACCTAACTATGTTTAACTGTTACCTGATTAAATGAATCATGTAACATTTAACTCATTAGGATCTAGTGCACCACGAGAGCGGTTCTTTAATTCGGGAGATGGTAACTCTTTAAACTCTAAAAGGTCTTTACCTAGCACATCTGTAAACATATCATCATTCTGAAGTCATGACCTCCTTGCATCTGTAAAAACTTGAGCCTTAGGCCTCCCAGGTGGCGCAGTGGTCTAGGGCACTGCATCGCAGCACTAGCTGTGCCACCAGAGACTCTGGGTTTGCGCCCAGGCTCTGTCGCAGCCGGCTGCGACTGGGAGGTCCGTGGGGCGACGCACAATTGGCCTAGCGTCATCCGGGTTAGGCAGGGTTTGGCCGGTAGGGATATCCTTGTCTCATTGTGCACCAGCAACTCCTGTGGCGGGCCGAGCGCACCAAACGGTGTTTCCTCCGACACATTGGTGCAGCTGGCTTGCAGGTTGGATGCGCACTGTGTTAAGAAGCAGTGCGTCTTGGTTGGGTTGTGTTTCGGAGGACGCATGACTTTCGACCTTCGTCTCTCCCGAGCCCGTATGGGAGTTGTAGCGATGAGACAAGATATTAACTACTAATAATTGGATACTACAAAATTGGGGAGAAAAATGGGGTAAAATTCAAAAAAAAAGAAGGGGACAAAAGTTTTAAAAACTGGAGCCTTACTTATTACTACACAAACGGGTTTAATTATTTATTATTTATTTACTAGCTAATTCAATGGGAACACAGGATAAACATGCACACTTTGCAACAAGGATGGAACTCTAGAGCTGAGAGTAGAATGACGCCGGATATGATGGCTGCTGTTTTATTGTCTCTTAACTTAACCAACCGTGCTATTTTGTTAAATTTTGATTTGTTTATTTTGTACATAATGTTGCAGTTTGAAGTTCCTTGGTGTCCACATCACCAACAAACTAACATGGTCCAAGCACACTAAGACAGTTGTGAAGATGGCACGACAAAACCGATTCCCCCTCAGGAGACTAAAAGATTTGGCATGGGTCCTCAGATCCTCAAAAGGTTCTACAGCTGCATCATCGATAGCATCCTGACGGGCTGCATCACTGCCTGGTATGGCAACTGCTCGGCCTCCGCCTGAAAGGCACTACAGAGGGTAATGCATACGGCTCAGTACATCACCGGGGCCAAGCTTCCTGCCATCTGAGCCTCCTGAACATCTAATCAAATGGCTACCCAGACTATTTGCATTGCCCCCTTCTCTTCTACGTTGCTGATACTCTCTGTTATTATCTTTGCATAGTCACTTTAATAACTCTACCTACATGTACATATTACCTCGACTAACCGATGCCCCCACACATTGACTCTGTACCGGTAACCCCATATATAGCCTCGCTTTTGTTATCTTACTGCTGCCCTGTACTTATTCGTTACTTTTATTTCATACAATGTTTTAGGTATTTTCTTAAACCTGCATTGTTCATTAAGTGCTTGTAAGTAAGCATTTCACTGTAAGGCCTGTTGTATTCAGTGCATCTGACAAATACAATTTGATTTGATTTACTGGAGAATTCATACATTAAAACAGGTCCCTAGCGAAATGACAACAACATGGCTGCTTGTTATATAAGAGATGGAGAGGGACAGAGAAAGAGGGACAGAAACACTTAACATTGGTACATTTAGAATCTACTCTCACCTACAGTAACCGTATACTTTGCACATGAACCGTCACCCGCTTTAAGTAAGAAATCATGAATGTATTCACGTGAAATGCCATGGGTTCGCCATGGATCTCCTCGATGGACAGGGCAGCCTTGGAAAAGGAGTCGGGCCTTTTCGTGGCATGCTGTAGGCTCCGATTGTCCAAAATGGTTCCAACAAGTCTTCTACTGTTGTCCTTCTCTGTAGTTGTCTGGTATCCAGTGACTTGTCTTGTAGTCCTGAACAGAAATACAGAGTTTATTTTCCTTCCATTCGCTCTTGATGATGCTTCTTTGAAGATAGGCTAGCCAGCCATATCAATGGTTCCCAGTGGGGTAATGAGAGTAGTGTAATACAGTGGTTT
Organism: Oncorhynchus tshawytscha; assembly: GCF_018296145.1. Lineage (NCBI taxonomy): Eukaryota > Metazoa > Chordata > Actinopteri > Salmoniformes > Salmonidae > Oncorhynchus > Oncorhynchus tshawytscha. The sequence goes on from NC_056453.1 coordinate 24,333,897, forward strand.
GAGCAGAGTAGCAGAATGGTCCTACTTAAATTCACTTTCGAAGATACTTTACTTAGAACAGCTCATCAGTCGTACCAGTGATTGTACAGGGAGGTGAGTTCATCGTCTCTACCTAGTGTTGAGATTCAGAGTTCAAACCACTTTAAAAATGCAGCTGCAGCTTCACGCTTTTCTGGTCTGGTATGTTAATTTCTTAACCCATCATTTATACAGTTTGTTTGAAAGGGGCGGTTCCGTCAGGCTTTAAAACAATTATCTCTTATAGCTTCTCAAATCACATCCCTCTCTTAACAAAAATACTTTCATGATTTTAATATTACGTGCACAACGCTTAGTATGAACACTTCACATATACTTTCCAAGTTACAGTATTTCCTTTATAATCACAAAATAACAAACAAAATGACATTAGTGTTCTATAGATTGCCTCTGACCATTCCCCACGTTCTATGTTAAAAATATTGTTCCAGTATTTGCTTTTGAACGTGTTAGAGTTTCAGCGGGAAAAGTCTATTGAAATAAAGGACATTCCTTTGGTGAATCTGGGAGAGAGAGACCTGAATCTAATCCCCTTGATTTACAACAGGATGTGAGTTGTTAACCCCGACTAGTTATTTCCTCCTCACCTCTGCGGGTGAGAGGGGGTCTAATTGAAGTTATTCATTGCAAACCTGATCTGACCTATTTGGATTCTCGTGGACAATCATGTCAGAGCAATGAGACTTAGTTGATAAAATTAACGGAAACTGTTGATAGCTATAGTCTTTAGCATAAACTATAATGGGAAATGTTGCGATTTGGCTTCTCACTGTTGCTGCCTGATCCTGCCAATTATTATCTCCAGAGAAATAACTCGAAGAAGAAATTTTTGTTGCCAAAAAAATAGTAATTTGCAGCTTCATTGGAGTGTTTCAATGTAATGACCTAGGGTGAGGATCGCAAACTAGAAAAGGAGAGTCAGGAATTAGCCTGTATCAGAAGACTCCACAAGCACGAATGTGCACACACACACACATACACACACAGTCTTGTACAGCTAATCTTATGGGGACACACAATTCAGTTCCACTCAAAATCCAATTTTCCCTAACCCAAAACCTAACCTTAACCCTAAACCTAACCCTAGCTCCTTAACCTAAAACTAACTCTAGCTCCTAACCCTAAACCTAAATCTAACCCTGACACTAATTCTAACCTTAACCCTAAACCCCCTAGAAATAGCATTTGAACTTGCGGGGACCAACATAATGTCCCCAGTTGATAAAATGTTTGTTATTAAATTACTATTCTTGTGGGAACTTCACGCACAAGCACAGTCAAACACACAAGCGCACACACACAAATCCTACAGGAGGGCAATTACATGGTATTGATCTGAGTCTCAGGGGGAAGCTGTTCTCCTGCTACCTTCCTGTCAGGGTGTCTACTGCACAACTCTCACCTTACACACACACACACACACACTGGAAGCTCCTGTTGAGCTCTATCCCCTTGAGGAAAATCGAAAAGCTGTTACGTTTCTTAATTATTTCTTCATTTATTTTTGGGATATGTGTTTTTTTTGTATTGTTAGGTATGCTGCACTGTTGGAGCTAAAAACATAAGCATTTTGGTGCACCTGCGATAACATCAGCAAATGATGTGTATGCAACCAATAACATTTGAGTGGACACAGGGTCAATTTACCCCCTCCATACTCTTTCCTGTGCACTCCCTTCTGCTCCTGCTGTTAAATTCTGTGGTGACGGTAAGAGGAATTGTCAGACTGCTTTTTACAGCACAAAACAACATTCTCCTGCAGCTAGTCTGTCCTCTCCTCCCAAGTACCAAAGGCACCAAAGGCAATCCAATAGAAATATGAGCCTTAAATGGCAAAACGCTCTCTCCTCAGGAAATACAATCGGTGGGGTGTTTCTGTTCTTTTCTACTGTGTTTTTTAAGTGAGTCTTGAACACTCTGGTTCCTCTCTAGGAGAACACAAGAACGCCTCAACAGCGGGGGAAATACAGTGGGATCAGAGGAAACAGGGAAACAGGGTTTGCTTGTACATGCCTCTTGTGAAAATCTCTAGAGGGCTGCTACTGCTGCTCACCACAACTTTGTTTGTGGACTATCTCCTTAGTGTACCAACTACTGCTGAGGAAGTGTCGTTGTGTGTGTGTCGGTGCTTCGTTCAAGCAGTGTTTATCCGTCTTGTGATGGATGGTGGCGTGTGGTTGGAAGTGTCGTGAGGCTCAGATATCACCTGTGAATCTAGCCAGTCAGCCATGCAGGTTTGGTCTGGTCTGTCTGGCACCTGGTGTAAACAGCAGTCATTTCTGATTATTGTATTCTTGTCAAGAGGAGCGGGTCACCCTGTTAGGGGGGCTTGACCCCCCACTGCGTAGGAGACAGATATTTACTCCTGCCATGCCTCAAACACATTGTAAACTCTGTCTATTCCCTATATAGGGCACTACTTTTGACCAGGGCCTATAGGGCTCTGGTCAAAAGTAATACACTGTGCAGGGAATAGGGTGCCATTTTGGAGGCAGGCTCTGCCTTTTTCCCCCAGGAGCTGTCAATAAACAGGCCTGATTTAACATCCTCCTTGGAGGGAGGGGAGTGTCCCTGCGTGCATCAACAGGGGTAGGGGCTCTGATCCTGGGCTTACAGTTCAGACAGAGGTCTCTGGTTCACTCCATGGTCTGCTGGAGGTTATAAATTGCATACCAAATGGCACCATTTTCCATTTACCGCACTAATTTTGACCAGGACCAATAGGGCTCAGATCAAACGTAGTGCACTATATAGGGAACAGGAACGCAACCATAGCATCAGCAATGTCTTCCGCCACTAAGGACTGGCCTGGTGACTAGTGGTACTGTCACTGGCCCCTCATCCCACCAGGGATCATACTGAAACCCCCAATCCAACGCTGAGCAATACAAGTTTGAAATGAGAAAGGTGTTTGGGTGAGATTGTGAGACGTGAACTGAAGTGGATTACCGAAGCAGTCCCCCCCTTCACCCATCTCTTACTGTCATAGAAACGAATACTGTTTACTCTACTTATTTTATGACCTGTCAGACTTTGGGTTCTCTTTATCTTTTCATAACATTCTCTTCTCTTCCAAACCATATAGGGCCTTCAAACTCACCTCTGGACCTTGAAGGCTGTTCCACTGCGTTTTTCCATTGTTGCTCTCTAATCAGGGACTGATTTAGACCTGGGACACCAGGTGGGGCAAGAACAGAAAACAGAAAACCAGCAGACTCCGGACCTCATAGGGTAAGAGTTGAATACCCCTGATAAAGGGCTTCATTGACTGTAATTGATGGTGGGGGTGGTAGCTCGCTAAGCATCTACATAATGGTGAAGCCACTGGTTTTGACACCATTTGAGACGTAATGATGGAGTCATGGAGATCAGTTACCACCAGGGGTCATTGGAAGAGATGGGGTGTTAGGTAGCTGGATTCTTGGCTCCGCAGCTGTTCCTGAGGACCAGGCCAGTACGCAACCAATTAGAGATGTCACCACTCTGGGTGTAAATGAGCCATCCAGATGACATCAGGCCCTGTGATTTTGGCCCTAATGTGTGTGAGGGTGCGTGTGTGTGGGTGGGTGTGCGTGCGTGCATGTGCATGTGTGTGCTCACAGACCTAGTGCTCCTCCTAGTGCGCTGATGATGGAAGGACAGCAAAGTTTGGTTGTACCCCATACCACCTGTACATTTTTTGTGTATGTTGGCGGGTTTTAACTCAGACATCTTTTACACTACATGCAAAGTAAACTCCTAGAGACCACAGGAGGCTGCTGAGGGGAGGGCGGCTCATAATAATGGCTGGAATGGAGTAAATGGAATGGAAACCATGTGTTTGATGTGTTCCATACCATTCCATTTATTCAGTTCCCGGCTTTACTATGAGCCCGTTCTCCCCAATTGAGGTGCCACCGTCCACCTGTGCTAGAGTCATCTCGGCCACAACACTTTTTAGTCCAAAAGACACACCAATCTGGTTCACATCTGACTTTGTGAGGGAGTAAAGAGAAGACTCCAGCAGGGTGCTGCTGTCCTCCTTCTTACGACTTCATCAGGCGATCGGCTAATTAGGTCTCATTAGCAGGGATGCGGAGAGCGGAGCGCGCTGGAAAACTTCATTAATGAACAAATGCATTCAGCTTGGGCATCGTAATGGCGTCCCCAGCCCACTCTTAGCATGAGACGCCACATTAACCTACACAGAGACCCATCCGGACCTCACAGCCCCATCGGACCTAGAGACAGCTTTACAACCAGATACACCAAACCACAGGAGGTTGGTGTCACCTTAATTGGGGAGGACAGGCTCGTGGTAATGACTGGAGCGGTATCAAATACATCAAACACATGGTTTCCATGTGTTTAATGCCATTCCATGTGCGCCGTTCAAGACATTATTAAGAGCCGCAACTAACTCTGGCCTATATAGTACAACTGGCTCTAACCCATACAGTCAGACAGAGACCACAGGGTATCATGGACACAATCTATCTTTACATCATTTATCACTTTATATCATTCCAGAACCTTTATTTGACATTAATTACAAGACAATTTTAATGTTGTACAATGTTTTTTGTCTTTGTTAGTTGCATGTATTGGCTCATTGATTGCATCACCTTGACAAATGCTAAGTCTGCCTCTGGAGGTGTCAGGTGTGTCTAGAGAGAAACGAATGAGTTTGGCTGATGGGTGTGTGTAAATGCCTGCGTGCGTGGGTTCGTGTGTGTGTGTGTGTGTGTGTGCATGTTTGTGCATGTGTGTGTATGTGTCTCTGTGTCTGTGTGAATTACATCAATACACTGACTGTAGAAGATTAAACACTTTCCTCCCTCTTGCTCTGATCAGATGATGGCCTCACGGGCGGAGATGGAGGAGAAAATATGTGGGATAGGATAGAGAAGAGTAGAGAGCCACTTGAGAATGTGAGTGATGGGACTGACATTGTGTCCCAAATGGCACCCTATTCCCAATTTACAGCCCTGGTCTCCCTATAGGGCTTTGGTCAAAAGTAGAGCACAATGTAGGGAATAGGGCGCCATTTTGAATGCAGACTCTGAGTGCTAAGGTCAGGGTGGATGAGTAGAATGGACAGCATTGATGTTACTCACACTGTGTTATCTGGAGCAGCCAGACTGCAGAGTCCTAGGGAGGTAGACTTCCTCTAAGCTCATTTAGGAGATAGTACACACAGCCTGGTCACGCAGCCAGTGCACCTGCCGAGTGAAGATCACACTGACACGGAGAGAGAGAGAGAGAGAGAGAGGTTTGCAAAGTGCCCAAAACAAGAGTCCAAAACAAAAAGAGATACAAGACAAATTACAAATCCTTGAATCATTGGTCAGAGACTATCAGAATCATGTGGATACTCCAATTACAGAACAATAATTAATGGAAAACTATGCACTCTACAACCCCAAAAGGCTTGTGGTGCTGATGATATTTTAAATGAAATTATCAAATATACATACCAAAAATTCAAATTGGCTATACTCAAACTCTTCAAATTATCCTCACTGCAGGTATTTGAAAGCAAGGATTGATCACACCAACCTATAAAATGTAGACACATTTGTGTTAACAGCAACTTGGGAAAAAGTCTCTGCCGTATCATAAATAGCAGACTACTTCATTTCCTTGATGAACACAATGCCTTGAGCAGATTTCATTTTTACCAGATTATCACACAACAGGCCATATTTGTACCCTCCACACTGTAATAGACAAGTTAACCGAAACAAAAAGCTAAATCTTGTAGACTTCAAGAAAGCATTTGATTCAATTTGGCGCGAAGGTCTTATTTATAAACTAATAGAAAGTGTCATTGGAGGGAAAACATAGGATGTTATTAAATCAATGTACACTAAAAACAAATACAGCCCCACATTGGAGGTACCATAATACCCATAAAACCTAGCGGTCAAACAGGGAAATGGTTCCCATAGGAGATTTTAGAAACATATAATGGCTGTGTTTCGTGCAGGCTTAACGTTTTGATAACCATGTAAATCTCTCTCGGACAAGGTGACTTTTATCAGTATATTCGGCTCGGTTTACTCTCAGATCCGAAAATGCTAATTAACATCATAGTTGACGTCATGCAAAACTACAAATCCCTGCAAGCTCCTGCACCTTATCTCTAGCTGACACTTTTGTGTAAATTGAAACTTGCACATTCATTACCACATTTAGCTAACATTAGATAGCTAATCCAGAGATTCTTACCTTTCCCTCAATTTGGCAGTCTCATCCAGAGAATCATGGCATATGTAGTTCTTTATGATATCCACAGTAGCAGCTAATTAGCACTTCATTTTTGAGGGGTAAATATACAGGCAAATAGATTTTAAAAAGTTGTATTGTCCGTGAGAGATTTACATGGTTATCAAAATGTCACAGCAGGGTAAGCCTACATGTAGCACAGCCCCTATTAGTGTTTCTAAAATCCCATATGGGAAAAATGCATGTTGGAAAAACTATTAGAACCATTTCCCTGCTTGATAGCTAGGTTTTCTGGGTATTATGATTCATACTGTCATATCCTATGTGCGGTTCAAATTGACAAAAAGCAAACAACCTTTTTCTCTCAGGGACATAGAGTGATACAGGGCTACTCAATTAGTCGAACACTATTTAACATCTACATTAATGAATTGACAAAAACATTATAAGAATCTGCAGCACCTGGTCCCACCCTACACAACACTGAAATCAAGTGTCTGCTGTATGCAGATGACCTGGTGCTCCCACTAAGGAGGGGTTACAGCAGCACCCAGATCATCTGCACAGGTTCTGTCAGACTTGGGCTCTAACAGTTAACCTAAAAAAAACTGAATATAATGATATTCCAAAAGAGGTACGGATATCAGGATCGCAAATATAAATGTTATTTGGACACAGTTCTATTAGAACACACCAAAAACTACATATATGTAGGACTAAATATCAGCAACACAGGTAGCTTTCGCATTGGCTGTGAACGAGCTGAGAGACAAAGCAAGATGAGCATTCTATGCCATTAAAAGGAACATTAAAATCGAAAAATTCCAATAAGATATTTGTTCGAAATGAACAAATCAGTCCAATTGCTATACAGTATATGGCAGTGAAGTATGGGGTCCACTCTCTAATAATGAATTTAACAATTGGAACAAACATCCAATCGAAATACTGCATACAGAGTTTTGCAAGAGTGCATTGCAAGTGCAAAGAAAAACGCATTTAGAGCAGAATTAAGCCAATACTCCCTCCTCTTTGGAAAAAAAGAGCTATCATATTTTACACCCATCTAAAATCATGCGGCCCTGAAACATTTAATCATACAGCCCTTCAATGTCAAGAGATGAAACAAGAGAACAGTCCCACCAGCCTGCTGGTTCTGGGGCTCAGTTCACTAACTCAAACCAACACAGTAGAGCCTCAGTACCGCACTCAGAAAACCTGGCGACACTAGATTATCACAAAGCAAAAATCTGAATGGAATGACACCACAAAAAACATTTACTATTACACTGTGACAAATACTTAGACCTAAGATAATCTTTCATTCCCAAAATGATCATTCAGTACAAAGAAAATGTGTCATTTTGTCATCAAAATATGCAGCCTTCTGCCACAATCTGAGGGACGCCCAGTAAAAAGTGCAACTTAATGTCAATAATATTGAGCCATTTTGTTCTGTTTTGGCTTTCATACCATGCCATGTGGTTTTCAGTCATGTTGAGACTGGCCTACTACTATTTTTTATTTATTAATTAATATTGTTGGTGTAGTTTCTGTTCATTGTAACACCATTTTCATTACTACTACTATTAATATTGATGGTTTATTACTGTTGGTCCTACCATTGTTGTTATATGTGTATGTTGACAATGTAAGTAATTGAACTTGCCATGTCAATAAAGTGTTGAATTGAATTGACTTGAAAAAGAGAGAGAGGGAGCGAGATAGGTGGCTGCGGACTGAGGTGAGAGCACTTAAAGAGGCACACATGGCACTGAAGGAGGAGGTGAGAAAGGTGAGGTGTGACAGACAGCAGGACACTCCCCCAGAGAAACCAGCAGAACAGCCCACCTCAGACAAAGAACCACAACCTCAACACCACAATGGGACACACAACACAGGACCCACCAACCCAACAGACCCCACCCCCTCCTAACATCCCCCCTGCAGCTCCCCTGATAGCCCTCCTGACAACCCCCACACATTTTTTTATTTTTTTATTTAACCATTATTTAACTAGGCAAGTCAGTTAAGAACAAATTCTTATTTACAATGACTGCCTACCAGAAGGCAAAAAGTCTCCTGCGGGACGGGGGCCTGGGATTAAAATAAATAAATCCAATATAAATACAGGACAAAACACACATCACGACATGAGAGACAACACAACACTACATAAAGAGAGACCTAAGACAACAACATAGCAAGGCAGCAACACATGACAACACAGCATGGTAGCAACACAAGATAACAACAATATGGTAGCAACACAAAAAGGTAGCAGCACAAATGGTACAAATGGTACAACATGGTACAAACATTACTGGACACAGTCAACAGCACAAAGGTCAAGAAGGTAGAGGCAACAATACATCACACAAAGCAGCCACAACTGTCAGTAAGAGTGTCCATGATTGAGTCTTTGAATGAAGATATTGAGAGAAAACTGTCTGGTTTGAGTGTTTGTTGCAGCTCGTTCCAGTCGCTAGCTGCAGCGAACTAAAAAGAGGAGCGACCCAGGGATGTGTGTGCGTTGGGAAACTTTAACAGAATGTGACTGGCAGAACGGGTGTTGTATGTGGAGGATGAGGGCTGCAGTAGATATCTCAGATAGGAGGGAGTGAGGCCTAAGAGGGTTTTTATAAATTAACATCAACCAGTGGGTCTTGAGATGGGTATGCAGAGATGACCAGTTTACAGAGGAGGGGGGCAGTATTGAGTAGCTTGGATGAATAAGTTGACAGCCTGCTCCTCAGTCTCAGTTGCTAATTTATGCATATTATTAGTGTTGGATAGAAAACACTCTAAAGTTTATAAAACTGTTTGAATGATGTCTGTGAGTATAACAGAACTCATATAGCAGGCAAAATCCTGAGGAGAAATCAAAACAGGTAGTGAGAAATCTGAGCTTTGTATGTATTCACCAGAGTCCCCAATGAAATCCCCTTGAGATATTAATGATGTTGCACTGCCTAGGGGTTCCACTAGATGTCAACCATCTAGAAATTTAGATGAGACTTCTCCTGTGTTGTGGGAGTGAATGAGAGCAGAATCGATCAGGTGTCTGGCAGTCAGCCAATTTCTGATCACGCTTATTCCTCATGGTAGTCACTTGCGTTCCATTGCTCATCAAGACACAAAGGAATACTCCGGTTGGAACTTTATTGAAGCTATATGTTAAAAACATCCTAATGATTGATTCTGTACTTAGTTTGAAATGTTTCTTCGACCTGTAATATAACTTTTTAAAGTTTTTGTCCGATGTAACGTTGACCAGAATGAGCGTTTGGAAATGTAACAAAAGAAGGTATTTGGACATAAATAACGGACATTATCGAACAAAACCAAATTTATTGTGGAGCTGGGATTCCTGGAGGGTTTTCTGATGTAGATTATCAAAGGTAAGGGAATATTTATCATGTAATTTCTTGTTTATGTTGACGCCATCATTGCGGCTATTGTCACTTTTACTTCTGAGCATCGTCTCAGATTATTGCATGGGTTTCTTTTTCCGTAAAGTTTTTTTGAAATGTGACACAGCGGTTGCATTAAGGAGAGGTATATCTATAATTCCATGTGTATAACTTGTATTATCATCTACATTTATGATGAGTATTTCTGTTGAATGATGTGGCTATGCAAAATCACTGGATGTTTTTGGAACTAGTGAATGTAACGTGCCAATGTAAACTCATATTTTGATAAATATGAACTTTATCAAACAAAACATACATGTATTGTGTAACATGAAGTCCTATGAGTGTCATCTGATGAAGATGATCAAAGGTTAGTGATTAATTCTATCTCTATTTGTGGTTTTTGTGAAAATCTTTGGCTGGAAAAATGCCTGTGTTTTTCTGTGGCTATGTGGTGACCTAACATAATCATTTGTGGTGCTTTTGCTGTAAAGCATATTTGAAATTGGACACCGTGGTGGGATTAACAACAAGATTAGCTTTAAAATGGTATGAGAAACATGTATGTTTGAGGAATTTTAATTATGAGATTTTTGATGTTTTGAAATTGGCGCCATGCACTTTCACTGGCTGTTGTCATATCGCTCCCGTTATTGGGATTGCAGCCATAAAAAGTTAACGAGCTTTGACGGCAAATCTGATGGCCGAATGGCAAAGAACATCTAGCCGCTCGAGAGCACCCTTACCTGCCGATCTATAAATTATGTCTCCGTTATCTAGCATGGGTAGGATGGTCATCTGAATCAGGGTTAGTTTGGCAGCTGGGGTGAAAGAGGAGCGATTACGATAGAGGAAACCAAGTCTGGATTTAACTTTAGCCTGCAGCTTTTATATTTGCTGAGAGGACAGTGCACCGTCTAGCCATACTCCCAAGTACTTGTATGAGGTGACTATCTCAAGCTCTAAACCCTCTGAGGTAGTAATAACACCTGTGGGAAGAGGGGCATTCTTCTTACCAAACCACATGACCTTTGTTTTGGAGGTGTTCAGAACAAGGTTAAGGGTAGTGTCACTCCCTGGCCATAGAAATAAACAAAGAAATAAAAAAACATAGAAATAAAGAAACTAGAATGCCCACCCTAGTCACACCCTGGCCTAACCAAAATAGAGCTACATCAGATAACAGAAATACTCATCATAAACTTTGACGAAAGATACATGTTTTACATATAATTAAAGATACACTGGTTCTTAATGCAACCGCTGTGTCAGATTTTTTTTAAACGTTACGAAAAAAGTATACCATGCAATAATCTGAGACAGCGCTCAGACGTAAATATATTTCTCTGCCATGTTGGAGTCAACAGAAATACGAAATTACGTCATAAATATTCCCTTACCTTTGATGATCTTTCATCAGATTGCAGTGCAAGGAATCCTAGTTCCACAATAAATCGTTGTTTTGTTCCATAAATGTCCATTACTAGTGTCCAATTAGCTACTTTTTCTAGCACGTTTAGTTCACATGTCCAAAAGCTGGCGCTGGTCCAGGTGAACTCGGACGAAAACTTCAAAAAGTTATATTCCAGGTCGAATAAACTGGTCAAACTAAGTAGATAATCAATCTTCAGGATGTTATTATCATATACAGTACTTGTCCTCTTGCTCAGTTGTGCACCAGGGCCTCCCACTCCTCTTTCTATTCTGGTTGCGCTGTTCTGTGAAGGGAGTAGTACACAGCGTTAAATGAGATCTTCAGTTTCTTGGCAATTTCTTGCATGGAATAGCCTTCATTTCTCAGAACAAGAATAGACTGACGAGTTTCAGAAGAAAGTTCTTTGTTTCTGGCCATTTTGAGCCTGTGCTAATGCTCCAGATACTCAACTAGTCCAAAGAAGGACAGTTTTATTGCTATTGAAATGGATACTAGACTATCTTAAATGAATGCTAGACTATCATATACATGGAATGGACGCTTCTCTCTGTCACGGATCCCATGGTTGCCCTTAGTTTGAAGAAGTAATCCAGAGACAGGTGTTTTCTCTATCCCCTTCGCTATCATACTCAAATTCCACTGTTTTCAAAACTCGGTCTTCCAGAAAGTGGAGAGCAACACTTATGCAGATCTACAACGCAATATATATATATATATTTTTTAAAGCCGTGTTAGACAGGATTACCAATACATACTGACCAGCACAAATAGACAGAAGCGTGCTATATGGCAGACCAATCCGAACTCATCTCTCGGCATGTCCTGCCCACTCATTATATCAGCCAATCATGACTAGCGGGAGGGTTGCTGGCTTTTTCTGTGGCTAAAGCAATTATGCTCGTAATTTAACAGTTTTATTCATATTTACAGATATCATACAAGTTTGTTATTAAGGCACATGAAAGTTCACATGTTCCAGAAGGTATTTCTGCTAAAAAACGCATTTTGATGATTTTTTAATAATTACGTTCAAATTGCTCTCCAGTGAAGTAGTGTCCCGCGACATATACCTAGTATCCTGAAACGAGTCACATATTTTCCTCAGATTACACAGACCCACAAAGAATAATAAAAAATAAAAAACTATTTTGATAAACTCACATATGTATTGGTGAAATACCGCAGTGTGCAATCACAGCAGCAAAATGTGTGACCTGTTTGCCGCAAGAAAAAGGCAACCAGGGAAGAACAAACACCATTGTAAATATAACCTATATTTCTGTTTATTTATTTTCCCTTTTGAACTTGAACTATTTAGCATCATTACAACACTGTGTAGACATAATATGACATTTGAAATGTCTTTATTCTTTTGGAACATTTGTGAGTGTAATGTTTAATGTTAATTTTTTATTGTTTATTTCAGTTTTGTTTATTATACATTTCACATGCTTTGGAAATGTAACCATATGTTTCCCATGCCAATAAAGCCTCCTTAAATTGAAAGAGAGAGAGAGAGGGAGAGAAGCGGTTCACAAATAAGACCACTACAGGAGAATAAGGCAGGATACTGTAAGAGTGCATGTTAACGGTGACTGATTTATTACTAATGTGTGGTGAGTATGTCCAACAGCTCACATGGACTGCTTGTGATGGTGGTGGTTGAGCTCTGTATAACTTCAGTGTCCATCCTTTAGTCCTAATTGGTCAATAGTTGACAGTCCATTCCCTCAAGCCATCGTTACAAAATAGTCAGTTTCAAAAGCATCAGTCTTCTGCACTGTAAATTTGTGCCTCGCTTGGCTTGCTGATTGGTGAGGAATGCTGAGTGGTTTTACGTGGCAGATATAATGTGTGATAGAGGCCGTACATCTGTAATGATCATGTATTGTGGATCACCATACGGAGAGACAGAGATAGGAAAACGGATGTGGTCTATAGTAAGTCATACATATTCTGTCCTTCCCACTGGGCTGTGTTTCTGTCAGGCACTGTGAGGCATCCTCATGACAGCCTGGGAGTGTCTTTCTATGTGTGTTGGTGGGCTGGAGTGTGCCTGACTGTCTGGCTAGCAGTAGAGTATGATGGGAGGCTGCTGACCTCTGTGAGGTGTGCATGTGACAGGTTAAAGGAAATATTCATAGCCTGTTATACATTAAAAAGTATTAGTAAGTTCATAGTATGTGAGGATCTTAAAACATCTAAGGTTAAAAAGATCATGCATTCAGTATTAGTTGATAGAGATTGATATAATTGTGTTAAAGTTCAAATCCGTCAAGCGTACAAAGGGTACGAATTGTGAGAGGAATGTGTAAATGTTATATTCATTACTTTATTTTGTGGTGCCTAAAAGTGTTAATCTGTGATCTACTAAATGCTCTTAATCTATGAGCCTGAGATCGATTGCTCTGGTCTCCACCCATATTCCCAGGGAAATCCTATTATTGAGGAAACAAGACCGTATCACTCTCGTGATTATTTCTCCCTTTTTCAGGTACGTTATTGATGATAAAAGAGTAATTTAAATGTAATCACTCGCTAACATGTCAAGAGTGTTTAAGGTGTGTCTTAGTAACATCTTGAGGAAGTTAGAGTTAAGTTTGCAGAGAGTAATATGAGCCCTGCTCGGTTGCAGCAAAGAATAGCATCGTACTGAGAGTAGCTGCCATTTTATGTCAATTGTGAATGAACATGTGCGTTGCTAATAAGATATTTTGCGGTGTTATTTGTATAATGGTTTTTCAAACACTTTATTGCCTGTTGATAAATTGAGTTATGGTTTACTGAGTTAAAGCTTTGTGCTTGACAGTTATATTGAAATTAGTATCTGTTTCAGTGAATTACAGTGTATACTGTTGTGACTTGAATAAGCCTTGTACCCTAAAGACTATCTATTTCCTGTATATCTGTTGTTTTGTAAAATGTGTTACTTTTGTAAAATGATTGCACTAAAAGTTATTGAGGAAACAAGACCGTATCACTCTCGTGATTATTTCTCCCCTTTTTCAGGGACATAACATTTTTGGAGGCTCCGCTGAGATTGCTGCTCAGATGTCCAGTTTCCACACCCTGGTCGCTGAATTCCGAGCCAGCTAAATCCCCACACAACTCAGGCAGGCTGCAGTGAGGAAAGTGTTGCTATTCGAGGGGAGCTGGAAGTTAGTGGTTAAGTACGTGTCAACTGAGGCCATTGATCGACCATCAGAGACAGTAAGGACCATCTAATTCAGAGTCAACTCCTGCACAGTAAAAGTTCCTCCTGTTCTGTCAACATGACAACCGCCTTGGAAGAACTACAGGAAGAGGTAGTAGGAGAATTGCACACCCTGACTAAAGACAAGTTACTAGAGATATGTGATTTCCTTGACATATCAGGTGAACAGAGAAGAGATGTTCAAGACAAATCCTGCATATCATTGATGACTCACATTATGATGTTCCTTGAAAGAGAGGAAGTTGCAGAGTTAGAAGATGGCGGCATGTCGGAATTGTTGTTACTAAAGACGAAATGACAGAGATGATCAGTGGCATAGATAACAAAACAGGACAAACTGACCATGATATTGAACCAGCCAAAACACATCACAGAATAGAGGAACTGAGAACTATAACCCCACAACAAGGGGTGGGAACTGAGCAGGTTACTGCAGCCAAAGCCAATGATTCTCTGCGTCAGCCCCAACCCCATGCAAATCTTCAGGGGAGCGTGCCGCTGTCACCCAATGCACAGCCCAGCTCATACTGGCGCAAAGAGTTAAAAATTCTGGTCAGACCGGTGAACCGGGCCTGAAAGAAAAACAGATTATTTTCCAGCCTTGCCCATCAGATCGAGAATGGACTTAACAGAGGCTACCCTGAGGTAGAAATAGTAGACGCAGTAGTCAGGGCTATTTCTCCAGGCTCACAGCTACGCAGCTACTTGGAAGGTAAACCCCAGCTAACTCTTCCCACACGTAGATGTATCCTGCGTTCCCACTTCCAAGAGAAGAGTGCAACAGAGCTTTACAAACAGCTAGCTTCAGAAGCACAGCATAGCAAGGAGACCCCTCAAAGCTTCCTGATGCGCGTCTTAGATTTGAGGCAGAAAGTACTGTTTGCATCCCAGGAGTCAGAATCAGGGCTTAAGTATGACCCTGCTCTAGTCCAGAGCATGTGTTTACACACAGTCCTTGCAGGTCTCCAGAGTGACAGTATCAGGATAGACATGCAGCCTCTCCTGCTAGATAGCGAAACATCAGATGAGGTTTTGCAAGAGAAGCTTAACATTGCTTGTGCTAATGAGATAGCAAGACGAAACCAAAAGCGGCTTAATGCCCCACAGCCTGCTACAACTGTAAGTGTAGTCCAGTTAGAAGATACGCCATCCGCAAAGTGTCCTGTGAAGGAAGCCAAAGCTAAGATACCCGCAGAACTGTTAACAGAGTTAGCTGAACTTAAGACAGGTGTAGCTTCTCTAAAAGGTTTCAGTGCAGATATGTCTCCTTAATCTGAGCAATTATAGCTGCCTATGTTTCAGTCACCGCCTTGTGCCTATGCCCCACCCCCAGTTAGGAGGCCAGATAGGGACCCCCGGCCACCTGTTTCCCAGCAGCAGTATTACAGCAACTACAGTCAGTCCCAAGCACCTGACCCTGCGCAGCATCGATATGCACCTAACCTGTATACCAACCGCTCTGCTCAAGCTCCAAGGAGGTGTTTCGTCTGCCAGCAGGCCAGAACAGATGCACGCTGCACACACTGCTTCCGGTGTGGGAGTGGAGAACATTTTCAAGCTGGATGTAAAATCCGGGGAGTCAGACCATCAAGGGAGGCCCCTTTAAATGGAAACGGGTTACCGCTGAGGGACGAGTGTTAACCATAGCTACCAAAAAGTCCCAGAAATGTGCAAATTGTGCCAGAGAAGATTCATTTGAGAACCTGAAACAATGTTCACCATGTAAAGAGACACTGTACTGTTCCAAAGTATGTCAAAACCAACATTGGACTAAACATAAGGAAAAATGCACTCACCTGAACATTGACTCTACCAGTGAAAGGTTTTCCTGCTCAAAGGAATATGCCAACTCCTTACCATCCCTAGCTCAAGGTTGCCACCCCCGTAAGGTCACCTTGCCAGTCGGCAGACAGTGCCTTATTGAGTGTCACCTGAATCGCCACCACCTCCAAGCTCTAAGGGAACACAGGCTCTCACGTATCGGTCATTGATGAACGATGAAAAGAGGAATCTCTCCCAAACACAAGGCTGAGAGATGTTTCAGAAATCCTGGACTCACCTGATGATCTAAGGTTGACTGCAGCAAATGGGACTGAAATGCCGTACCTGGGATGGATTGAAACAACTTTTCGGCTAACTTCTGAAACAGACCAAACAAAGGAACTGATCAGCCAAGTGCTGGTAATGAAAGGCTGACACCTATCGCATACCATCATAGGTTTCAATGTTATCGAGCACATCCTGACAATGACCGAAAAGACTAAACGATACAGTACAGTAAAAACAGCTTTCCCAAGCCTCAAAAGGAACAGGGTGGGGGCTTTTATACAGGCTGTTATACAGCGCAGAAAGGACAGATGAAAACCAAGAAAGAGAAGTCTGCTGTACCAATACACAGTAGCATTCCGATTGAGTGCTGTGTAGCTTCCCAGCCTTTCAAAGAGGACATGACAATGCTTTTTCCAGCCAGACCTGAACCCGCAGTGGCCAGACGACCTTGAGTTCTTTGACACACTAGTCAGAGTCAGGAAAGGTGTTTTTCCAGTTATCATGCTTGATGTCTCTAACCCCACTGACCACAACATTGACCTGCTAGGGACGCACAATAAATCTGTACAGTACAAACCATTATGACTGTGTTACCTGCCCAAGTCTTTGAAAAAACTGTCACCCCAGCCACAGTAAATCACACCAGCGTTCGAACCCTATGTACTGCTACTGAACAGTGCGATCCACCAGTAGGTTTATCTCACCTAACCGAAGAGCAGAGAGAGGTTGTTAGGCAAATGCTTAGAGAAGAGTGTTACTCCTTCTCCAGATCAGACAATGACATTGGCTGCATTGAACGATTGAAAATGACTATTTCTCTAAAGGACTCTGAACCAGTAAAGCGCACATACATGTCAGTGCCCAGGCCACTGTATCAGGAGATGAAGGGTTACCTTTATGACCTCATAGTCCAGGGCTGGGTTAGGAAGTCAAACTCTTCATATTCTTCACCTGTCGTGTGCGTTCGTAAGAACGACGGGACCCTCCGGTTGTGTATAGATTACAGAGACCTGATCAGAAAGACACATCCCGACCGCCAGCCCATCCCTCGGGTCCAAGACATCATGGACAGTTTAGGTAGTAATTCCTGGTTCTCCCTCTTTGATCAAGGAAAAGAGTATCACCAGGGGTTCATCTCTGAAGAAAGCAGACCACTGACAGCATTTGTGGCCCTTTGGGGACTCTATGAGTGGATACGTATGCCATTCGGCCTCATGAACGCTCCTGCAGCTTTTCAGCGGTGTATGGAGGAGTGTTTGGAAGGGCTCCGGGATAACATCTGCATTCCTTATCTGGACGACACGCTAGTTTTCAGTAAAACTTTCGACAGCCATGTGAATGATGGGCGAAAAGTTTTGCAGCGTCTCAGAGAGTATGGCATTAAACTCAAACCAAGTAAGTGTGATCTCTTTAAACCCCAGGTCCGTTATTTGGGCAGAATAGTGTCTGCAGAGGGCAGCCAAGTTGACCCAGCCGATTTTGAAGCAGTAAGAGCATTGAAAGAAATCAGACCAGAGACTGTGGGCCAGCTCAGAAAAATGCTTGGTTTACCCACTTACTGCAGACAGTACATCAAAGACTTTTCTAGGAGGGCCAGCTGCCTGTATGACCTCCTGAAAGCAGATTCAGAGAAATTACCTGGCCACCCACGGAAAACAAAAACAAAGAAAGTAAGTCATGTGGTACCCTCAGGCACTTGAACAGCTGATTGAGTGTTTGCTTCACCCACCAGTTTTAGGTTTCCCTGATTTCACTCAGCCATTTGTTGTACACACTGATGAGTCACACCAAGGCTTGGGAGCAGTTATTTATCAAAAGCAAGATGGGAAGCTTAGGGTCATTGCTTATGGCTCTCGAACCTTAACAGCAGCTGAGAAGGACTATCACTACCACTCGAACAAGCTAGAATGTCTAGGTCTAAAATGGGCATTCACTGATAAGTTCCATGATTATTTGTATTATGCTCCGACCTTCACTGTATACAGCGATAACAACCCGCTCTGCTACATTCTGTCTACTGCAAAACTGAACGCAACCACTTCCAGGTGGGTTGCAGACTTAGCTGATTTCCACTTTACTATAAAGTACAGGCCAGGCAGAGAGAATGGTGATGCAGCTGCTTTGTCAAGGATGCCACTGGATGTAGAGTCACTGATGAGAGAATGTTCTGAGAAACTTCTACCAGACACCATTGCCGCCACGATACAAGCAGTTGAGGTACAGGAAGAGGCTGTTGTACCTTGGTCACTGTCAGCTGCATCTATGTCAGTATCAGCTGAAGGTGAGACAACCACTGCAACAACCAGCTCGATTCCAAAAGATGGGATAAGAGAAGCACAAGAATCTGATCCGGTCATCCGTCCTGTGCTCAATTTCAAACTGTCTGGTTCCAAACCTCCAGTTAATGAGCAAAATAAATCCAGTCCAATGACAAAATGCCTATTCAGAGAATGGGACAAATTAACAATAGACAGTGATGGCATTCTGTACAGAATCACTACAGCCCGCAAGCAGTTAGTTCTACCAGAGCAGTACAAGGGTAAAGTGATGGAAGAGTTGCACAATAACATGGGGCACCAAGGTACTGACCGCACTGTATCACTAGTACGTGACCGCTTCTTCTGGCCATATATGCAATCTAACATTGATCACTATGTGACTAAAACTTGTATCTGTGTCAAGCAGAAAAAGCCAGCCCATGAAACAAGAGCTCCTCTGACAAACATTGTGACAACACACATTTGTTGACTTCCTTCATCTCGACAGATGCAAAGGGGGATATGAGTACATCCTCGTGATTGTTGATCATTTTACACGTTTCACTCAAGCCTACGCCACCACATCAAAGTCAGGTAAAACTGCTGCAAATATCATCTTCAATGACTTTCCCTGAAGTTTGGGTACCCGTCCCGCATCCACCATGACCAAGGGGGAGAATTTGAAAATCAGTTGTTCCATCAATTAAAGAAACTCAGTGGCATGGCGGGGACCAGAACAACACCCTATCACCCGATGGGAAACGGTCAAGTGGAACGCATGAACAGAACATTGTTGCAAATGTTAAAGACACTAACTGAGACACAAAAGTCAAATTGGAAGGAGTCTCTGAACAAACTGGTTTATGCCTATAACTGCACCCGTTGCGAAGTGACTGGCTATTCACCATTTTATCTTCTATTTGGGAGATCACCCAGGCTTCCAGTTGATATGCTCTTTGGATTGTGCACAGAGGCAGGTTCCAGTAACCAGCGAGAATACGTGGAGAACTGGAAACGAGGGATGGAAGAAGCATACGCCATTGCAAATGAAAATGCTCAGAAAGCCGCTAAAAGAAGTAAGAAGTGATATGACACTAAAGTTAGGAGTTCAGTGCTACAGCCTGGCGAGCGAGTTCTGATTTAAAAACCTGACACCAAGAAGAGGAACAGGCAAACTCCTTAACTATTGGGAAGATACAATTCACACAGTGGTGAGACAAATGGGTTCAGACCTGCCGATTTATGAATTGAGACCAGAAAATGGTAGGGGACGCTCCAGGGTCCTGCACAGAAACCTGCTGATGTCCTGTGACCACTTACCTTTTGAGACACCAGAAACCAGAAATGACCGAAGTGGACAAAAGTCAGAAAACAAGGAGACATGAGCCTGCATCACAGCCTCTAGATTCTGATGAAGACAGCGGGGATGAATATGACCTTCATCATGAGCCGCTACAGGTTCCCACATCTCCTACAGTACCTGAGGAGAGGAATGCTGAACCAGTGATAGTGGGAACACAGGCCCCCACCACTGAAACAGACAGTTGCGGTGCCAGTCCCTGATACTCTACCAGCACAGCCTCTTGTTGAAAAGCTGCTGGAGGAGACAACAACAGTTAAAGACCTGCCTGCTGAGGAGATGAACTTGCCTGCTGAATGCTGAACTTGCCTGATGATCGTCCACCAAGTGCCTTTCCTTCATTAACTGATGCTGCTGAACCAGCCTACCAGCTGCCACAAAGAGAGAGACACCCTCCAAGACGTATCACCTATGATCAGCTTGGCATCCCTTCCTGCTACAGTATCCAGCCACAGCCGCAGTTGTTCCCTGTCTACTCTGCACCAGGACTGGTTCCATGGTTGCCATCACTACAGCAATGTTACTTTCAGCCACCTTACATGTATGGGCTTCAGCAAACATGAGGCTACAGAGTTGACATGTTTGACCATGGACTACTGACTGATTTCACAGACTGTCACAAGAGACAATTTGCAGACTATGCGTAATAGATCATTAAAATTGATGGACTGTTGATCTAAGACTGCTTATGTTATACAGCTGGTCAACAGATATGGACTGTGAATATAACTTGTTAGTTATATTTGAACTGTGACCCTTGACCT
This sequence comes from Oncorhynchus tshawytscha, assembly GCF_018296145.1. Lineage (NCBI taxonomy): Eukaryota > Metazoa > Chordata > Actinopteri > Salmoniformes > Salmonidae > Oncorhynchus > Oncorhynchus tshawytscha. The sequence goes on from NC_056453.1 coordinate 24,354,639, forward strand.
CTGCTCAAGTACTACCTTACAGAAGAGGATTTTCTAGGTCCAGTGCATACGGACTGTTGAAGAAGACAATGTTGGTAATGTTGGGACAACATTTATTTTGTCGGGGAGAGTGTGAGTTAGTTGAGATCCAACAGCTCAAGCTGCTTGTTCAACACAGCAGAGAGCAGAGGGGAACATTGTGTGTGTGTGTGTGTCTGGTGCGCATGTCTGCCTCTGTGTGTGTGTGCTTGCGTGCGTGTACTGTTGAACACATCACAGTGCAACAGAGACAATAGAGGCCCAACCGATGACCATAGAGGTACCTGGAACCTGTGACAGAGCCCTGCAGCACCGCAGACCTCAGCTCTCTCATAGTCAGCTATGGGGCTACACTGCAGTCACAGGGACAGTCTGGGGGAAAAGGTTAAAAAAAAGACAATTACTCAATGGTACAATGATAAAATAGCAGTGTTTGTCTCTCTGTCTGTTGTTAACATGGTTTGTAATTATTGCCCTGAGTATCACAGAATACATCCCAATTGGCATATGTAGTGCACTATAACGGGTCGTAAGAAGTGCACTATAAAGGGAATAGGGTGCCGTTTGGGGTGCATCCATGGTGATTAGTAGGATACATAGTGGCATGTTTCATATCTCATGCTCCTGTAGTTCTCAGAGATAAGATGATCATGACGGTAGGAGATTAGTGACACATACAGACATAGATCCTCTCCTTGGCTCTGCTCCACATGTCAGTGATGTCATTACAGTGTGTGTGTGTGTGTGTGTGTGCCTGTGACTCGACCATGATCTCCCAAACATACATTTCTGCTCATTTTGCAAATTGCTGTGATTTCTTGGCTGCCGCAGGCCCTCTCTCACTCACCAAAACCTTGGGGAGGTGGGGGGAGTGCAAGTGGCAGGGTGGCAGGTGACACATTTAAATAGGATTTGCATCTTAAATCAGAAGTGAGAAATGTGAGCATGATTCTCCAAGGAAGATGGCAGGAAGATTGCATTAGAGCTCTGAGAGGGAGAGAGAGAGAGAGAGAGAGAGAGAACAATGACATTGAGAGCAGAACTGAGGAGGGGGAGGGAGGGGGAGGGAGGTATAGAGATTGAAAGGATAAAGAGATTGAGGGAGTAAGACAATAGGATTGTTTTGTATGTAGGTAATGACACAGCGTGACATCTGGTGTAATGAAAACTATTAAGGGTTATTTTAGATGTGTTAAAATATAACATTTTACAAGGCACCTGGGTTGCTGAGACTATGAAGCCCAGTATAATCAAGTTTATGGGTGACCAAGACAAGAAGGATAATTCATTCATAGATTCCTTTTCCAGACCATTCATTGTGATGTTTCACAAAAGAACAAGTAGGCGATGCTAGCTAACACACATAGAAACAAATGTGCAAAAACATATCCGGTGTCCTGTGGTTTTTGACGGAAATGTACTGTATGTTTGTGGGTTACTTCATTCGTTGAGATACGCAAATGCAAAAAAAAATGTATGACTTGCATAATTTAGTGGGATAGGACATTTGTAGACGTGTAGTAATGGAGTTTGTACCAAAAAAATATGTTTTGTTTCCCCAGAGGCTTTCTCTTCAGTCAGTCAGTCAGCCACATGCATTGAACACAGTCACAGGTGTTGGTTAGTTGGTTACTCCCTCCCCTCACCTTCTCCCAACCCTCCCCTCCTTCCCTCCTTCCTTCCCTCAGCATCTCTCTCTGGGTGACATATATAGGCATTAGTAGTGGAGTTGTGGAGAAGTGGCAGGGAGAGGGCATCCATCCCTGACAGTCTGGCTGTTGAGCTGCGGGCAGTGGCCGGCAGTGTTGTAGTCGAGTCATTGAACCTCAAGTCAGAGTCGAGTCCCAAGTCCCCTGTGCTCAAGTTGAGTCACAAGTCCCTATGGCTAAGGCCGAGGCAAGTCCAAGTCTGAGTTGTCGAGTCACAATTTGAGCCACGAGTCCTTATGCCTGAAGTCCAAGGCCCAGTGCTCGAGTTCTGGTCCACATCTGAGTCACTGCGTCTGAGTTTTGATATTGGAAATGGTTCCTGTGTCACGAATCTATCCTGTTCCTGTGTCACGCAAACCTGTGCTGTGTGTTTTGGCTTTCGTGCCATTGTGGATTGCGAAGATGATTACGGGTCTCGTCCTGTGGGTTAATCATTGTATGCGTGTGTATTTATTTGAGGTACTCCTCGCTCTTTTGATTGGTTTTCAACCCTGTGTTTTGTTACATGTTTGTTTCATCTTTGTCCCCTTGCCCTTACACAGCACACCGTAATTTGGGCTAAATAAAAACGTATATGACGCATTCCTGCGCATGTCTTCCGAATTATTGTTGCCAACGTGGCAGAATAGTCGACCATTAAGAAGACAGCGGGAATGGCCCGTCCGACAACACTTTGACTGGTCCGTCCGGCGCAGCCACAATTTCGGCAGATGCAACTGGGAAATTTCACACACACCTGTCCCCTATTCCCACTGATTAGTATTGGTATATACAGTTGAAGTCAGAAGCTTACATACATGCCATAGCCAAATACATTTAAACTCAGTTTTTCACAATTCCTGACATTTAAACCTAGTAAAAATTCCCTGTCTTAGGTCAGTTAGGATCACCACTTAATTTTAAGAATGTGAAATGTCAGAATAAGAGTAGAGAGAATTATTTATATTAGATTTCATTTCTTTCATTACATTCCCAGTAGGTCAGACGTTTACATACACTCAATTAGTATTTGGTAGCATTGCCTTGAAATTGTTTAACTTGGGTCAAATGTTTTGGGTAGCCTTCCACAAGCTTGCCACAATAAGTTGGGGGACTTTTGGCCCATTCCTCCTGACAGAGCTGGTGTAACTGACTCAGGTTTGTAGGCCTCCTTGCTCGCACACGCATTTTCAGTTCTGCCCACAAATCCACATAATTTTCCAGCCTCATGATGCCATCTATTTTGTGACGTGCACGAGTCTCTCCTGCAGCAAAGCATCCCCACAACAATATGCTGCCACCCCCGTGCTTCACAGTTGGGATGGTATTCTTCGGCTTGCGAGCCTCCCCCTTTTTCCTCCAAACGTAATGATGGTCATTATGGCCAAACAGTTCTATTTTTGTTTCACCAGACCAGAGGACATTTCTCCAAAAAGTACAATCTTTGTCCACATGTGCAGTTGCAAACCGTAGTTTGGCTTTTTTATGGTGGTTTTGGAGCAGTGGCTTCTCCCTTGCTGAGCGGCGGTTCAGGTTATGTCGATATAAGACTCATTTTATTAATGTGGATTTCGATACCTTTATACAGTACCTGTTTCCTCCAGGATCTTCACAAGGTCCTTTGATGTTGTTCTGGGATTGATTTGCACTTTTCGCACCAAACTACGTTCATTTCTAGGAGACAGAACGCGTCTCCTTCCTGAGTGTTATGACCGCTGCGTGGTCCCATGGTGTTTATACTTGCGTACTATTGTTTGTACAGATGAACCTGGTACCTTCAGGCATTTGGAAATTGCTGAACCAGATTTGTGGAGGTCTACAATTGTTTTTCTGATGTCTTGGCTGATTTTGTTTGATTTTCCCATGATGTCAAGCAAAGAGGCACTGAGTTTGAAGGTAGGCCTTGAAATACATCCACAGGTACACCTCCAATTGACTCAAATTATGTAAATTAGCCTATCAGAAGCTTCTAAAGCCATGACATTTTCTGGAATTTTCCAAGCTGTTTAAAGGCACAGTCAACTTAGTGTATGTAAACTTCTGACCCACTGGAATTGTAATACAGTGAATTATAAGATAATTAATCTCTCTGTAAACAATTGTTGGAAAAATGACTTGTCATGAACGAAGTAGATGTCCTACACGACTTGCCAAAACTATAGTTTTAATTGTGGAGTTAAAAACGAGTTTTAATGACTCCAACCTAAGTGTATGTAAACTTCCGACTTCAACTGTGTGTGCCCTTTGATTTCTATGGTCGGTCTTGTCGATTATTGCTACAATGTCCGTTGGTGCGTGTGAGTACCTGTGCTGTGTGTTTTGGCTTTCGTGCCATTGTGGACTGCGAAGATGATTACGGGTCTCGTCCTGTGGGTTAATCTTAGTGTGCGTGTGTATTTATTCGAGGTGCTCCTGGCTCCTGGCTCAACCCTGTGTTTTGTTACATGTTTGTTTTGTCTTCTTCCCCGTGCCCTTACAAGGCACACCGTAATGTGGGCTAAATAAATACCCCTATTACGCATTCCTGTGCCTGTCTCCCGAATTATTGCTAACATAACATCATGTCTTGTCTTTAATGTTTCTGTTCCATATTTGACATTGCACCACACACTTTGCACCATCCACTGAAAGACGTTTGAAAGCAAAACAAATGATTCAGAGTTTTTTTTTGTTGATATTTGGTATTTTGCTCTCTCCTACTGCCGGCTCGATGCTCGTCTGTTCGTAGATTTGCGCCTCTATTGTTTTGTCCCAGCAAGTGGGGGGCTGGCGGGATAATGTTCATGTGAGCATTGAAGTAATGCAAAGATTTTCCTCCTTGCTCAATGGTCATAATTGCCTGCAATATGAAATGGTTTATAACACATTTTATTTTAATATAATGTTCAATAGTCACATCAGTAATGATGTTTTGAAGGGATGAATGGTCTCTAGACGGAACTGATCTTTGTGTAGGTTTTTTATTGCGGAGTGGAAACTATAGGGAGACTTGTCAGAACCTGGCTATGGGATGCAGGGGTAAATTGTGAGGCTAGAACGAGAAGACAAATTTAAAGAGAGCCTACATTTTATACTCAAAGGGAGAGAGTGACCAATAGCTAGACTGTTGTTTTACTATTAAACTCAATACTATTGTTTTCAATTTCGTAAAGCAGTTTGTGTTTCTTAACCAGGCACATTGAAATAGAAGGTTGTTGACTGGTGGTTACGGGGAAGTAAGAGAGTTGCTTGCGCGATATGTATCTTATGATCAGAGGCAGAGGCAGGGCTGGAGGCGGAGCCTGCCTGTCTGCCCACACTCAGCACTTGCTTCACCATAGCTCACCAGCTGATGTAGGCTGTGTGCACCGGGTGTGGCGCATCCTTCCCACTGCTAGACAACAGAACCCTAGCTGCTCTGCGCACCAGTGCTAATATTCTGCTTTTCATAGTTGCCTATCCAGTCCAAGTGCAAATACAAGTCACAAGAAGGCAAGTCCGAGTCACCAAAGGTCTAGAAGGCGAGTCCGAGTCACCAAAGGTCTAGAAGGCGAGTCCGAATCCAAGTCCGAGTCACCAGTGGTCGAGTCCAAGATGCGTCACAAGTCATGAAAATCGAGGACTCCTGGACTCAAGTACTACAACACGTGTGTGTGTGTGTGTGTGTGTGTGTGTGTGTGTGTGTGTGTGTGTGGTGGAGGAGGGCGGCGGCGGCGCTGCTATTTGCTCCTGTCAACGGCAACACAGCAGAGGGCACACCTCTGCACCGACCATGTCTGCATGGTGTCACCATCTATTTTTAGCACTGCAGGCTGAAGGCTGGCTGTGACCGATGTAGAGGTGAATACACAGCGCAAACACACACACATGTACACACACATGCCTGTGAAACCAGCATAGCAACTGTCGTAGTAATAACACTCCTCCACATTGAACCAGGCTGCCTAAAACTGTACCAATAGGACTTTACAATTCCCCATTTACCCTCCTTCAACTCTCAAGTAGCCATTCTGTTCTCTGACCTCAGAGAATAGACAGTATTTTGCAGACAGGCTGAAAGGTAAAGCTATTTATTGTTTCATTCTACACCACAGGATGGTGTTTCAGGGTTTGGTTATTTCACCACTGGCTAGGCCCTACAAGATTGATCATGGCGGCTCTCTCGAAGGTCTTGCTTTCCTGCCGGCTAAATACTGTATCATGTTTATCCATTGTCTGCCTGCAGCCCTGCTAGGTGAATCACTATATCTTACAGTGACTGCTCATGACACTCTCATCACTAAGATCTCCTCCTCTGTCCTTGAACATTGATTGCCCCCCCCCCGGCTTAATCTATTACCCTTTATAGGTTGTTACTTCCACAAGACCATTCCAGCAATATGGCTCAAGAGTCAGGTTTTTGTTCTCCTTTTTCTTTCCTTTTATCAACCCTGTGTACCAGGGGTGTCAAACTCACTCCATGGAGCGCCTAGTGTCTGCAGGTTTTTGTTTTTTTCCTTTCAATTAAGCCCTAGACAACCAGGTGTGGGGAGTGCCTTACTAATTAGTGAGGTTAATTCATCAACCAAGTACAAGGGAGGAGCGGAAACCCACAGACACTCAGCCTTCCGTGGAATGAGTTTGACACCGGTGTGTTGTACACTCTTAGAATTTGCCGTGACTCAACGAACTCTGGAGATTGTCAAGGAACCCTAGAGTTCCTCATGGAACCATTGCACTCAATGGGTTCATATTTGCACTTTTGGTTATTTGAGGGGTTCTTGGAGGAAGCTTTAACACAAGAAAGGAGCAAGGCTGCCCACATGACTGCATATTCATTTAAAATTGAAATATCTCTGCTATTTTTTTAAGTAATGCCCCCCTCTGTCCTTGATGTTTCCCAAATAAGTATATTTAACACAAGTAAGTTGTTAAAATGTCGATATCACAAACAGGATTTGTGTTATAAGCAATTCTAAGAGGACATATATATAAAACAATTATTTTCTTCTCTGGAGCTCCAAAAAGTGACTTTTTCAAATCCTCTTAGCATAAGACACTTAGATTTCAGACATTTAGATTAGTTAGAGTAAATGCCATTCCTGTTCATCTGTTGTGATGTACTGTCATCACCTGTTAAGGTTGATCACCAACAGTTTTATAGCTTCAATGAGACTTACAGAGGTGTACAAGTTCCTCAACAGCCTATGCAAATCCCAAAGTTGGAATAGTTAGAAGTTTATTACTACATGTAATCAGCGATGTTAATATTACATTAAGATATGTAATATGCATACATATTCAAGGGAAATGTATGGATAAGATTTAAATATATTTTACAAATTACTATCTGAAAGCCACACCTCCAATAAGCCACGCCTTCAGTCTTCTGATAGGCTTTCGCCCTTACAATATGTTATTAAAAAATGTTCACCCCTCTCATCACAAAAAGGTTCCTGTTTTACACTGGGCTTCCATGACTAACCTTTTCAAGGCTGTTCCTCAAGGAACCAATTTGACCTGAAAAAGTTCCTCCAGTGTGGTAATCTTCTAAACCCCAATAGGTTCTTCGAGGCTCCTTTACTTGTTAGAGTGTAGGATGCCATGTAGAATGTCATGTAGAAGGATGTTGTGATGTCCTTTGTGAACGTGACAAGAAATAGGTGGTTTTACAAGATGCAAATCTCAATGACTGGAAGTCTTTACTAGCATGCTAGCAAGTACCATAGACTTCCAGTCATTGAGCTAACGCTAATTAGCAACTTCCTTCAAACGGCACGCAGAGACATTTTTTATCCGTGAGTTCGTCTGACTCTGGGGAAATAGATACACGACTTCATTGACAAAATCCTGAAGTATCCTTGAATACAGTTGAATACAGTTTGTGAACATAATGCAGTGATAGACTCCCATACAGAAAGAATTCAAACAGTGGTGCAATGAGCCCACATAACCGGTGCTAAGTTAAACCTTTTGAAATTGAATTCTAATTGTCCAGGGCCATGCCTCCTTTTTAAAGACGCCAATAAGTAAGGAGTGAATGCTTGCAGAAAGCAGACTCTGAGAGAAGCAGCCTAAGTGAATCAGTCAATTAAAAAAACAACATGAAACAAGTGTCAGCACCCTGAGCCATCATGAAGATGTTTTATATACTGTACCCGTATAGCTTTCACCCTCTTCCATAAATAAAATATACTGGGTCTGCATTAAATCTGAGAGGTATGAGCTGAGGTGATAAAATTGAGTTATGAATCAAAATGCACAGAGCATTTATATGAAGGGAGAAATGAGAGAGACTCAACGTGGACAGATTGAAAATGCACTGCCGCTGTATAATGATCGAAAGGCTACACTACAGTAGAGACAAGATTTGCATCCCAAATGGCACCCTACGAATCCTGGTCAAAAGTAGTGCACTATAGAGAATAGGGTGCCATTCTGTATGTTCATATCAACCATTTGTCAGACCCCTGTTTGTGGGCCTTTGAACTGAAACTTATTCACTGTTATTTGTTCTTGCTCAGCAGCCAGCCACCCTGGTCCCTAGCTCTTTTCAATTGTAAAATTATGCTAGGCCCAGCAGGAAAGAAATGAAGGCACAGTGAACCAATAAGGATTCAGAAATGAGGGTGCTCACAAAATAACTATTCTAAGTCAAGGACCAGAGACTGGATGTGCAAGGTTATTTTGAACAGGCAAGGCATGAGAGAGCGAGTGAATGAGATAGAAAGAGAGGCTGCGGGAGAGGGCGAAAAGACAAATAGAATTTGAGGGAATGGGAAATGAGAGAGAGCTAGGGAGAGAGAAAGAGTGAGAGAGAGGGGAGAATGAGAGTGAGATATGGGAGAGATGGAAAAAAAGAGAGTGAGGGAGATATGGGAAAGAGAGATCATTACCCGGACAAAAGCACCATAGTCCCAGTCGGTATTCACGTAATAATAAGGAATTCCCCTCGACCACGCCCACAAATTGGGGGAAAATCAACATTCTTTCCTATTGACCCCCATCGTAAAGGAGAAAACTCTGTAGTAATTTTTTTTTTATATACAGAAGTAACAAAACATGCAGAAAAGCTGCTGTGTTGTTCAATGTACATGTAGCCAGGTCAGAAATCTTGACCTGTGGTTCACAATGCTCCCACGTAGGGAAATAGAGCCTGCGAGAAGACCCCTGTGGCTTCAGGCTATTTGGTGTGGGAGAGTGGGAAATGTGGGGACGCGGTGTCCAACTAGGCTACATGTAGCTACGTGTGTGGAAAACATTTCATCACAGGTAAGACATTTCACTTGTTTGGTATAGTTTGTTTGTAACTCCACTCACTACTTGTAGCTGTATAGTCTGTTTGTGTTGTTGGTCTTGGCTAGCTTCGGTCGGTAGCTAGCTAGCACTCACTCACTCAAGTGGTTGCTAGCATTGTCATGAAAAGGGGCATGAGGAAAGCCCTAAAATATTATGTTTTCTAAGTAGTGAGAATGCTAAGGACCAGGCAATGTTGAAAAGTAATCTATGGACATGTACTTTTCTTAAATGTAGTTTTGTAATTGACTAAAACAAGAAGACAACAAGAAAATGGCATTTGAAAAAGGTAAAGTTTTTGCTGTGAGCAAATGAGTTAACCACAGGTTGTTTTCCCCACAGGTGTGCAGGGTCACAACATTCTGTCTAATACTGACTGGGTTTATACAGTCGGTGGGTTAGTTAGTGGATTTCTAACACCACAAATCTCCACTTCTCTGATTTATTTATAAATATGGTTATTTCTCAATTTCTTAGTCTCATCCTCTCTCCCCCTCCACCCCTATCCCTTTAGGGTAGACGGAGCTGGGTAGAGCCAGGAGGAGCTGAACGGAGGCCTTGATTGGTTTGGGGTAGAGGATTAAAGTCTCTCTGGGAGTTTAAGCATAGAGGTTTTAAACACCTCCACCACCATCTACAGCAAGCCCCTGATCCTACCCTGCCTGCCTGCCTGACTGCCTGCCTGCCTGCTCTCACACATGGCCAGGGGACTCTACACACACACACAAACAGACTGCCAGGGGCTGGTTAGGCCAGCGGTGCACTAGGGTGCCATACTGCTTTAGCAGGCTAAGAGGCTTTGTCCTCACCCACACAACTAATTAAAAGTCTCCGCAGGTGTTGCTTCTACCTATTTTCTAGAGCGTCGCCGGGGCTTAATCCAGCTTGGCTTTGGACAATCAGAGCCAGCTTCGCTGCACACCACAACTGTGGGTGTGAAATAGGCCCAGGATGCGTGAGGGATGAGGAAGGATAGATGGTGATAGCAGCATTATCATACCCTCTATGGTAGAATGATGACTTATTCATACCATTCATGTCAGTATGTGAACACCTTAGTGCCTGGTTCTACCATGACATTCAATAATTTGTTATAACTAAATGGTTTCTACCTAGTGATGGTACAGAACCAACTGAGATGTGAAGGAGATGCATGTGTCATAATCCGCTTTGAGAGAAAATGTAACTGCACGCGGTCCTGAATCAAAGAATATACAGACTAATTTTGCACAGTTGATAAACACAAAATCTCAAAATCACTCCAAGCAGGGCTTAGTTTGTGTGTATTGATGTTTTTGGTTTGTGCTAGCATGTGTGTCTATGTTGCGTCAGTTGGGATTAAATAGTATTAAAGAAAATACAGTTTCTGAACACAAAATCACTCCAAGCAGGGCTTTGTTTGGGTGTGTTGATGTGTTTGGTTCGAAGTAATACGTGTGTCTATATTGTTTATGTTTAAGTGGTATAGTAGTAAGTACTATATGTGGGGGTTTGGGTGATTGTTGGCCCCGTTGGGCTTGAGTAGGTCATTATTGTATTCTGTGGAGATTCACGCTTTCGGTTTCTTCTATGCCCCTGCCAGCCTAAAACGTGTTCATCCCTTTTCCTGTTAACATACTCTATGTGTCCCAAATGGCACCATATTCCCTATATACTGTAGTGCACTACTTGTGACCAGAGCCCTATGTGCACTATAAAGGGAATAGAGTGCCCTTTGGGACGTTACCTCTTTAATGGCTTTGATTTCCTCCTCTTCTTCATCTGGACATCTGTTTGAACCCACAGGCTGGCTCATCAACCACTTCCCATACACGGCTCTGCTCCCAGTCCAATATTTCCGAACCCCCAACCACTGTCTAAATGGCATTAATCTACCCTCTTTTGTAGGAGCATGGCCAGGCGCTAGAATAGGTTCTTCCAAACCTGGGTTCAAACAGTATTCATATTCGTTCAAATAAGAGAGTAAGTCTGGCCTGGAGTGCCAGATGGGCAGGGTTTGCACATTTCATGACGGTCCAATTGTGCCAGGCAATATTAATCATGCCCAGCTAGATTATTTGAAAGGTTTATAATACTATGTGAACCCAGGTCTACTAATATAGACTCCTATCACAGGCCCGTAAAAGCTGATGAAGGGCCATAACTCATTGCTTGCTCAGGGACCAGACTGGGACCTTGTTCAACAGGGAAACTGTTCCCCAATTCAGACTGTTTGTGTGTTTGTTGGATGTTTTTACAGGGCAAGGAGTCAGTAAAACTGTTCCTAGGGACACACTCAAAGACATAAACGCGAGTGTACAAGCACGTACACACAAAGACATTCATTTTGATTTTATTTAACTAGGCAAGTCAGTTAAGAACAAATTGTTATTTAAAATGACGGCCTACCCCAGCCAAACCCGGACGACGCTGGGCCAATTGTGCGCCGCTCTATGAGACTCCCAATCATGGCTGGATTAATACACACACACCACAGGAGGTTGGTGGCACCTTAATTGGGGAGGATAGGCTCGTGGTAATGGCAGGAGTGGAGTCAGTGGAATGGTATCAAATACATTAAACACATGATTTCCATGTGTTTGATGCCATTCCATTTGCTCTGTTTCAGCCATTATTATGAGCTGTCACATAATTCTCATAGACAATTACATAAAACACACATGTAATGAATAAATATGAGACAGCCTGGACAAATCACCAGCATAGGGTTTGATTTGATCAAGAGTATCACTTAACAGGAAAACAACTCAGTAACTATACTATTAAGTACATTTTATATCAGGGTTGGGTAGGTTACTTTCTTAATCAAATCTAATTTTATTTGTCACATACACATGGTTAGCAGATGTTAATGCGAGTGTAGCGAAATGCTTGTGCTTCTAGTTCCGACAATGCAGTAATAACCAACGAGTAATCTAACCTAACAATTCCACAACTACTACCTTATAGACACAAGTGTAAGGGGATAAAGAATATGTACATAAAGATATATGAATGAGTGATGGTACAGAGCGGCATAGGCAAGATACAGTAGATGGTATTGAGTGCAGTATATACATATGAGATGAGTATGTAAACAAAGTGGCATAGTTAAAGTGGCTAGTGATACATGTATTACATAAAGATGCAGTAGATGATATAGAGTACAGTATATACATATACATATGAGATGAATAATGTAGGGTATTTAAACATTATATTAGGTAGCATTGTTTAAAGTGGCTAGTGATATATTTTACATTTTACATCAATTCCCATTATTAAAGTGGCTGGAGTTGAGTCGGTGTGTTGGCAGCAGCCACTCAATGTTAGTGGTGGCTGTTTAACAGTCTGATGGCCTTGAGATAGAAGCTGTTTTTCAGTCTCTCGGTCCCAGCTTTGATGCACCTGTACTGATGCTCTCGATTGTGCATCTGTAGAAGTTTGTGAGTGCTTTTGGTGACAAGCCGAATTTCTTCAGCCTCCTGAGGTTGAAGAGGCACTGCTGCGCATTCTTCACGATGCTGTCTGTGTAGGTGGACCAATTCAGTTTGTCTGTGATGTGTACGCCGAGGAACTTAAATCTTACTACCCTCTCCACTACTGTTCCATCAATGTGGATAGGGGGTTGTTCCCTCTGCTGTTTCCTGAAGTCCACAATCATCTCCTTAGTTTTGTTGACATTGAGTGTGAGGTTATTTTCCTGACACCACACTCCGAGGGCCCTCACCTCCTCCCTGTAGGTCGTCTCGTCGTTGTTGGTAATCAAGCCTACCACTGTTGTGTCGTCCGCAAACTTGATGATTGAGTTGGAGGCGTGCGTGGCCACGCAGTCGTGGGTCGTGGGCCGCAGTGTTGAGGATCAGCGGGGTGGAAATGTTGTTGCCTACCCTCACCACCTGGGGGAGGCCCGTCAGGAAGTCCAGTACCCAGTTGCACAGGGCGGGGTCGAGACCCAGGGTCTCGAGCTTGATGACGAGCTTGGAGGGTACTATGGTGTTGAATGCAGAGCAGGAACAATGGTGGCCCTCTTGAAGCATGTGGGAACAACAGACTGGGATAGGGATTGATTGAATATGTCCGTAAACACACCAGCCAGCTGGTCTGCGCATGCTCTGAGGGCGCGGCTGGGGATGCCGTCTGGGCCTGCAGCCTTGCGAGGGTAGACACATGTAAATGTTTTCCTCACGTCGGCTGCAGTGAAGGAGAGTCCGCATGTTTTAGTTGCGGGCCGTATCAGTGGCACTGTATTGTCCTCAAAGCGGGCAAAAAAGTTATTTTAGTCTGCCTGGGAGCAAGACATCCTGGTCCGTGATGGGGCTGGTTTTCTTTTTGTAATCCGTGATTGACTATAGACCCTGCCAAATACCTCTTGTGTCTGAGCCGTTGAATTGAGATTCTACTTTGTCTCCATACTGACGCTTAGCTTGTTTGATTGCCTTGCGGAGGGAATAGTTACACTGTTTGTATTCGGTCATGTTTCCAGTCACCTTGCCCTGATTAAAAGCAGTGGTTCGGGCTTTCAGTTTCACGCGAATGCTGACATCAATCCACGGTTTCTGGTTTGGGAATGTTTTAATCGTTGCTATGGGAACGACATCTTCAACGCACGTTCTAATGAACTTGCTCACCGAATCAGCGTATTCGTCAATGTTGTTGTCTGACGCAATACGAAACATATCCCAGTCCAAGTGATGGAAGCAGTCTTGGAGTGTGGAATCAGATTGGTCAGACCAGCGTTGAACAGACCTCAGCGCGGGAGCTTCTTGTTTTAGTTTCTGTCTGTAGGCAGGGATCAACAAAATGGAGTCGTGGTCAGCTTTTTCGAAAGGAGGGCGGGGCGCTGCTCTTATGTTCAATAGTTCTTCTCGACTGTATGTAATGAAACCTAAGATGACCTGGGGTACCAATGTAAGAAATAACACGTAAAAAAACAAAAAAACTGCATAGTTTCCTAGGAACGCGAAGCGAGGCGGCCATCTCTGTCGGCGCCGGAAGTTTTTGTAATCCATTACTAGTTACCTTTCGCAAATTGTAATCAGTAACATAACTTTTGGATTACCCAAACTCAGTAATGTAATCTGATTACATTCAGTTACTTTTAGATTTCATTCCCCTTAAGAGGCATTATAAGAAGACAAAAAATGTATGTTACCAATTGAACCACATCTATTGCAGGATAAATCAATGTTCAAGTTTACATAACTGGCCATATATGGATTTTAAATTTTAGTTTATAGGTTGGTTATATGTAGGCTTCTTCTAACCCATCGCTTTCTACTACATATAATAATACGATTAAATTATATGTTTACATTAAAAACCAAAGTCTATCAGAATTCCAGTCATTCCAATAAATGTTATACCCCTTGATCTTCAAGAATAGGACTTGGAAATATGTATAAGTGTAGACTAGCCAAATTGTTTTACCTGAGCATAACCCCAAAACTAAGGACTTATTAGCCAGCCCTACTCTGTTGTTTATGATTTTGTTGTCATGGACTGATTGGGCTCATTGATATGAGTTGAAAAGAAATGCAGTGCTCATGGAGTGGCGTGCTTTGAGCACTACTGAAAAGTGCTATTTATGTGTAAGTGATGAATGTCGTATGTTGCATTTGCTATAGGCCTATTGTTAAAACATTTTGGTGACACTTTGATATCTTGATAATATGAAGCTGTTTAAAGTGCAAATCCACAGATGAAACAATAACAAACTGCCGCCCCACCTCTGTTTTTGTGAAAAGGAGAAATGTAACCACTCTCAGATTAATAGACAGAGCTAAGGATGCAAGGACTGACCATCCATGATATCAACATTATTGGTTTAACCAGGTTATGAGGCTATACAGTGTTGTTTACATTTACAATATTTAAAAAGTTTGGAGAAAAACAAGCTTATATTTTGGGTTCTCATTACAGTTGAACTAAGCTCATGAGGCATTTTATAAGTTATCTATAAGTAATATTCTTCAAGAATATATATATACAGAGATACTTACAAGACAGGGACAGATTGTGTTGTTCTATCAGAGAAAGATTGCCTCTTTAAGTCTTTCAGATGTGTGTCAGCTTGTCCATTAGGCCTATGGGTGATATTTTTTTTATCAGTATGAATTAGATTGAGCAGTAAAAGACCCACTTTTATTCCATAGGCTGGGATCCGCACTATGCAGCTGTTTCAAGAGTGCATTTTTCACTGCCTGTCCACTGGTTTCAAAAACAATGATTGATAGGCAGTGTAAACTTCTTGAATTCAACCATTATTGGGTTCCAATTCACATTTAGAACAGTCATCCACAATCCGTAAGATGCAAATAGTTAAATGAGAGAGCAGCAGTGTTATTTACATCAATGCGTCATGTAGATAACAATAATAAGTGATATCCGTATTGCTGTAGACTACACCACTGCTGTCATCCTCACCTCCAAGCGTTTATTCAAGTTGGATCGTCTTTGGATGCCGACAACAGTTGTGCTGTTGGAAGACATAGCTTGGACTGTATCCTACAAAAGACTACTTTTGCTCTTCCCACGATCCATCAAACCCATTTGTTTTGTCATCGTAGTGGTCTCTAACTTCTTTCTGGTCAGACTTGCTCAGGTGGAACAAACTTAAACATGCGCCTTTTTTCAATGCTGATTTGAATGTCATTGAGAAAACAGAAGTGTCAAAGATTTTTTTTGTTGCAAGCCTTCTTTCTGAATTTAAAAGTAATCCATGAAATAATCATCTACTTTTTCGGAAATCGGAAATGACCTTCGCATTTAAAGGTTGATTTGGCATATGTACACTTGGTCAAAAACAATACATAGATTCTATCCAGACAACAAATGTTTTTGGTTGCTTGTACATTTTTGTGTAGACCTTTTTTGGAAGTACATAACGATTGTGACAGCAGTAAATGGCAATAGTTGCTCGGCGAAATGTCTTATTTGGTGAGCAATGAACATATATTTTGACATTGTCAGACTTATAGAGCTGTCTAATGGGAAAAGGAATGGTAGCGAACTGGGCTAGAGAGCAGACTTGTCGTATTCATCGTCGTCTCCTCTGCCCAGATACTGGTTCAACTGTAGACTAAATCTTATGTGAGGAAGATTGAAATCCTTTATTTTATGGAGTAACTATGACATTTCAGATTCTTTACGAGTTTTAAAAATCTTTCACTGACAGATCAACACAATCTGTCGCTGTCTTGCAAGTATCTCTGGCTAATCATAAAGATTCAAGTCAGGTCCTAGATTCTTGAACGACGGATTGATTCCTTGCTCCACTTCCTGCACATAAGCTGTTCCTGAGCAACATTCTGGACCGATGGTTCCAATATGCTCCAGCTCCGTACACTACAGTACACTAGACTATCTCTTTAATTAACACCACACTGTTTCTCTGTCACAATTAACTTTCTTCATGCCTGAGCAATGCTTTCTTTGACGGGAGATTTGACTGACTGCGTCCTCTTTGATTGTGTTCAGTATGGACTAAATGCATGTCTGAGTCCCAAATGGGACCCTATTCCTTATATAGTGCAGTACTTTTATGATAGTGCAGTACTTTTGACCAGGGCCTTTGACTAGGGTGTCATTTGGGACACACTCTTAGTCACTTAGCGTCACATACCTTTAGAGGCAAGGTTATAGGTCCAAGATCTGCATTTAAAAAGCCAGATGTGTTCACCAGCTATACACAGAGTCCCAATGGCAGCATATTCCCTTTATAGTGCACTTCATATGGAAAAGGTGTATACTATATAGGTATTAGGGTGCCATATATAGGGGAAAATTGTGTAATATATAAGGAATATGGTGCCATTTGGGACGCATCCATGCAGCAGGCCTCTACTGTAGCTACAAGAAGCTATCGGAATTAGAGTGGAAATTATTAATTCACACACAGCGGGAATTGAATAAACTCGGCAAACGGAGGGCATTAATGTGATTGTTATTTCATTCAAATTAAGCGTTTCATTCACTGACCTCTGAGGCTAGACTGATTATCAGACCATTCTTTCATTTGAACACACATTCCTTGTGTCTGCTAATGGGTTCCTGCCAGTAGGCTATTGTCTAGTCCTAATGGATATATCCAAGGTACTTTATATAGCAGTATCCCAGGGAAATACAATGGGCTGTTTTCTAATGTTTAGTTTCAACCAAATGAGAGACAATAACCCTTCCAGCCTAATTTCTGACATAAAAACACATTGAGACACTTGGGGGAATTGCAGTGATTTCAGAAAATCTAGAATTTGGGGGCATAGGTTGCGTAAACACAGGCAGCCCAATTCTGATAGTTTTTTTTACACTAGTTGGTCATTTGACCAATTACATCAGATCTGATTAGGTCAAAACACTAATAAGTGAAAGAAATTATCAGAATTGAGCTGCCTGTCTAAACGCAGCCCATCAGACACAGATGATAATGAGGGAGACAGTTGCATAATGCAACTTCTGTCATCTGAGTGTCTTCTGTCTCCCACCCTCTCTCTCCATCCATCTCTCCCACACTATTCCTTCCTCGTTCCCCTCTCTCTCTCTCTCTCTCTCTCCCTTCCTTCCTCCACTCCTATTTGTCTCTCTCTTCCTCCCTCTCTCTCTCTCCCCCCTGAGTCTCTCTCTTCCCCCCTCTCTCCTCAGTCTCTGTCTTCCTCCCTCTCTCTCTGATCTATTTAATTCTCCACCTGCTCTCTCCATCTCTCTCTGTGTAATTCTATTAAGGCTCCTGTGTTTCCGCTTGGCGCTCATTACTCCTCCCTCCACCACACCACCATCCCTGACTGCTGTGTCTGGCTAAGACCGGTCCCCAACATGCTCACCTGCAGCCCAATACCTTGATATGATCTCACAGGAGGGTGTCACTCACTGGGCCTTTGAGTCGTTGGTCACTGCTTTGCAAAGTGTGTTGCATTATGGGGTTGCTGTTGCCAACTTCATCCTGCAGCCATCACCTGCAATGTGGGAGGCTCTATTGTCAACCAATTAGGGTGTTGTTGTTTGACCCACGCAAACATGAACAAAATCATGACTGAGACAGGAACAGACATGGACACGATTTGTGTATACAGTTGATATATACAAATGAATACTATTTGCTGCACTCTCACTGATTGATTGTAAGTGTGATATGGGGGATATATAAAACTTTTACAAACAATGGTAACAGTATCATGTTGATCTGAGCCTTGCTGTTGGAAAACCACATTAGTGTCTGACTTTTGACTGTCGCAGATGCACTGCCCCCAACTTCACTCCTCGACTTCCGTCTACAGTCGGTTGCTTTAGCCTTACCACTCAAATGCACCCTCTCTCTCTGACTCCCTCCGATCCCCAAAACTATTCTAGCATGGAATCCAAATGGAATATTGTTCTGTTTCACTATTGTGTTACTGAGCGATATTCAGTTCAGATTCCAGGCCAATGCATCATCCATCCCTACAGCCCAATGCCTTGACATTGTCCTTCATTGTACAGCATCAAGTGTTTCAAATAGCCAGATGTTTTAAACATCTTCTTGATATGGAGCCTGGTAAGCAACAGTTAGCCCAATCATAATGGACTGTGAGATAGAGCTGACGAGATGTACAGTTGAAGTCGGAAGTTTACATACACTTAGGTTGTAGTCATTAAAACTCGTTTTTCAACCACTCCACAAATTTCTTATTAACAAACTATAGTTTTGGCAAGTCGGTTAAGACTTTATACTTTTCCAACAATTGTTTACAGACAGATTATTTCACTTATAATTCACTGTATCACAATTCCAGTAGGTCAGAAGATTACATATACTAAGTTAACTGTGCCTTTAAACAGCATGGACCACGCAGCCGTCATACCACTCAGGAAGGAGATGCGTTTTGTCTCCTAGAGATGAACGTAGTTTGGTGCAAAAAGTGCAAATCAATCCCAGAACAACAGCAAAGGACCTTGTGAAGATCCTGGAGGAAACAGGTATAAAGGTATCCATATCCACAATAATAATAATAATAATAAAACAAGTCCTATATCGACATAATCTGAACCGCCGCTCAGCAAGGAAGAAGCCACTGCTCCAAAACCGCCATAAAAAAGCCAGACTACTGTTTGCAACTGCACAGGTGGACAAAGATTGTACTTTTTGGAGAAATGTCCTCTGGTCTGATGAAACAAAAATAGAACTGTTTGGCCATAATGACCATCATTATGTTTGGAGGAAAAAGGGGGGGCTTGCAAGTCGAAGAACATCATCCCAACCATGAAGCACGGGGGTGGCAACATCATGTTGTGGGGGTGCTTTGCTGCAGGAGGGACTGGTGCACTTCACAAAATAGATGGCATCATGAGGTAGGAAATTTACGTGGACATATAGAAGAAACATCTCAAGACATCAGTCAGGAAGTCAAAGCTTGGTCACAAATGGGTCTTCCAAATGGACAACGACCATAAGCATACTTCCAAAGTTGTGCACAATGGCTTAAGGACAACAAAGTCAAGGTATTGTAGTGGCCATCACAAAGCCCTGACCTCATTCCTATACGAAATTTGTGGGCAGAACTGAAAAAGCATGTGCGAGCAAGGAGGCCTACAAACCTGACTCAGTTACACCAGCTCTGTCAGGAGGAATGGGCCGAAATTCACCCAACTTATTGTGGGAAGCTTGTGGATGGAGGCTACCCGAAACGTTTGACCCAAGTTAAACCATTTAAAGACAATGCTACCAAATTCTAATTGAGTGTATGTAAACTTCTGACCCACTGGGAATGTGGTGAATGAAATAAAAGCTGAAATAAATCATTCTCTCTACTATTATTCTGACATTTCACATTCTTAAAATAAGTGGTGATCCTAACTAACCTAAGACAGGGAATTGTACAAGGATTAAATGTCAGGAATTGTGAAAAATGGAGTTTAAATGTATCTGGCTATGGTGTGTGTAAACTTCCGACTTCAACTGTATTTGTTCAACACTGCAGTGTCCTCAACATGCTGGATGAGAACCAAAATGGCAGAATATAAAGTGAAAATGTAACTCTGTGTCATGACGTTGATTAAATGTTGTGTGCGCGTCCATTTTGACCACTGTTTCAAAGTACATATTTGACCTTCCATAGAACAAAAATACAAACAGTACACAGCACACAACAAACAGTACACAATAAACTTCCTGCTTTGTTGAAGTGATGTTGGAAAGATTGAGGTCTTGGAGGTGCCACTGGCCTTCTTTTCTTTTCTTTTCAGACCAGGCTAGAACCCCTCTGAATTCCCTTTATCTGTATCTTGCCTGTCCATTGCTGTATTTACTACAAGGGTTTAAAAATACTTTCATCAGTCATCTGAGCCAAGCAAAGTGATAAATTGCACTGATAGTAATCTGGAGGGGGTAGCAGACAGTGGTGATGCTGACCATGGAGGAAAGAAAGAGGGGGATGTGTCCCAAATGACACTATTTCCTTAATAGTGCAGGGCCCTAGTCGTGCACTATATAGGAACAGTGCCATTTGAGACACATCCGAAGTCTGCAAACATTAGAAAAGGTTTTCTCATATGTAAGCTAAAAGATATGGAGACGGAGGAGGAAGAAAGAACTTTAATAAACTCCTTCCATTGTGTAATACAATAAGCAGTTATCAGCTTGTGTTTCTCACCCACTCTCTCTAATGGCTACCTGTCAGGAACCACTATCTTTCCCATAGATCTGTTTATCGGTCAACCCTGGTGGGTTTTTTCATGGCCTGAGTAACAGTTTAGTGTGGACGACACTTATGGGTGATGGTGACTTATCAGGGGTGGTAGTGTGATGGTGTTGTTGTTTCAATTTAGGGCTCTATTCAATCTGTAACACTGAGAGCATTACAGATTCCGCTATAGAAATGTAAAGGTAATTTCCAATTGAGCCAACACATGCAGCGTTTAGCGTGAATGCAATCTCTGCTAAAGTGGGAACATTGCCTTTACATTTTAATCACTCTGTATTGCTGAATGCGGATTAAATAGAGCCCTTAAACGTTTGCTTGGTGTGGTCACCACATCTTCCATGTTTAGTTATTTACTCCCAACACATCTTCCATGTTTAGTCATATACTCACATAATACTACACACTAAAAACAAATGTTTCTATATAGTCCCAAATAAGGGGTATTTCTTGTAATGATAGCGGATCGTAAAGAACCATGACAATAAAAGGTTCTATATAATGTAGCACCAAAAAGGGTCCTTTGTCATTACAATCCTTTTTGTGCTACATAGTAGTGATGTGCAGTTTGCGAATGATTCGTCATTTTTGAACAACTCTTTTTTACTGACTTGAGAGTCGTGATTCGTAATATTCGTAATATTGCCTTTGTATCTCAAAAATCATTGTAACGTTGTTAAACTTTGAAAATCAAAGGCTGCACTTTACCTTTGCACTTGAATCACTCCCACGGTGAATAGCTACGCCCGCTATGAAACCACACACTATTGCAGCGACTTTGATATTACCAGCCGCAATTGATATGGTGAAAACAATGTGTGGGGAGACAGAGGCACAGAAACTCACATCAATACCTTTGTCACATAACACTGTAAAACCAAGAATTTATACTATTGCTAGCGATCAAGAGGAAACTCTGACTGAACGACTCAAAAAACAAACAGCTTAAGCTCTCCAAATAGACGTTAGCTGTGAGGGCCGAGATGCCCGTGTATTGACTTTTGTTCGCTATACATGTCGGGGGATGCAATTCACGAAGACATATTGTTCTGTCTTACGATTCCCGAGCATGGAACGGCACAAGGGATGTTTAGTGTGCTGCGTGGCTATATTGACGACAAACAGATTCCAAAGGATCAAATGGTGGGGTTTTGTTCAGATTGGGCTCCATCTATGGCAGGACATTGGGCAGGCCTCTGCACTCTAGTTATGAATGTGTCTAGTTATGAATGGTTGTCCCTCTGCCATATGGACGCATTGTATGATGCACTGAGAGCAACTGGAGGCAAAAGAGCTGAGCACACAACTCGGAGATATACTGCAGCAGGTCACTTCGACTGTAAATTACATCAAACCACATCCACTGTGCGCACGCCTGTTCGCAAAACTATGTGGAGGTATGGAATCAGAGCATGACAATGTTCTGTTTCACACCAAGGCTTGGTGTTATCGAGGGGGAGGGCTGGAAAGACTTTTTTGCATTGAGAGAGGAACTGTTGTCATTCACAATGGATGTAAAAAAAACAGACTTGCTTGACTTTCTCTGTAATAAAAAAGTTTCTCATTGCCTATGTAACAGACATATTTTGGAAACTGAATGAACTGAATGCCAGCATATAAGGGAAATACAAAAACATTCTACAGATGAGTAACCAAATCAGTGGATTCAGAGGAAATCATCCTTATTGGAGAGAGAGTCTTTCAAATGTGAACCATGCCCTCTTCCCTCGGCTGTGCATGTTTCTAACAGAAAACAGCATCAGTAAGTGACCCACATGAGTGATGACTGCTCACCTCAAACACTTGGAAGAGCACTTTGGAACCTACTTCCCAATCCGTTTGACTGTGATCCTGCCTCAGTTGAAATGCCAATAAGTGAAATCTAACAGCTGATCGAGCTGTCATGTGACTAAATGCATTCACGGGTCATTACAGAGGAGTTTTGGAAACTGACTCAAAGGGAATAATACCCTGCAGTCTGCTTCTGAGCATTAACGCTGCATTCAAAACAACCGGGAACTCGAAAATCGCAGACTTCCAACTTCAGTGCGTTCAAGACAACTGGGAACTCTGAAGAAAACAAGCTCTGACTGGGAAAATCATTTTGAATCGTTATCCAACTCGGAATACCAACTCGGGAACTCCAACCTATTTCTAGAGCTCCGACTTTCAGACCTGAAGATCACTGATGTCAAGATTTTTAGAACTTGTATTTTTCAGAGTTCCTAGTCTTGAAAGCACCATAAAATATCGGTACCCTTCGCCAGCTCATATCTGTGTGAAGCTGTGCTTCAGTGCCCTCATTGTCACGTTTTGACCTTTATTTCCTTTGTTTTGTCTTTATTTCGTATGGTCAGGGCCTGAGTTGGGGTGGGCAGTCTGTTTGTTTTTCTATGTTGGTTTTTGTGTTCAGCTTAGTATGGTTCTCAATCAGAGGCAGGTGTCGTTAGTTGTCTCTGAATGAGAATCATACTTAGGTAGCCTGGTTTTCACTGTTGGTTTCCGTGTGAGTGTTTGTCGCCACACGGTACTGTTTCGGTTTTCGTTTTCATCACATTGTTTATTGTTTTGTATTTCAGTGTTCAGTTATTTTTTAATAAATCGTCATGAACACTTACCACGCTGCATCTTGGTCCGATCCTTACTCCTCTTCAGACAAAGAGGAAATCTGCCGTTACACTCATCTACAATAAAACCAAATATCGATATCCAGGTTGGATTTGACAGCAGAGATGGGGTGTGCACTGTCGACCACATCACCTGGCTTTGAGCAGCTCCGATGCAACATACATCAAGTACACCCATCACATTAGTGGTGGTGAGATAAGATATATTATGTCAGACTAATTTGCAATTGACTGTCATAGCCCCACATTAAAAGTACGTGATAGTGAGTTGAGAAGACAATCAGAAATACTGTTAGAATGTTTTTCAATTGATTGCCATAGCTCCAAATAAAAAAGAAAACATTGACTGTCAATTACATCATTTTTTTCACATGGTTGGGGTCCCCAGAATTTTCAGATATCAAAATGGGGTCATGGGCCAAAATAGTTCAGGAACCCCTGGACTAATTCGTTCAAAAGACACCATTACTGCCTAAAGTCCAATTTTATACATTTTTAATTTTTATTTGACATGACACAACAGATTAGATAAACTGCAATGACACTCCCACTCAAATCAAATCAAATGTTATTTGTCAAATGCTCCGAACACAACAGGTGTTAGGTCTTTGACAATTTTTAAGGCCTTCCTCTAAACCAGCCTGATATAGAGGTCCTGGATGGCAGGAAGCTTGGCCCCAGTGATGTACTTGGCCGTACCCACTACCCTCTGTAGTGCCTTTGCTGTCTGACGTGGAGCAGTTGCCATACCAGGCAGTGATGCAACCAGTCAGGATGCTCTCGATGGTGCAGCTGTAGAACGTTTTGAGGATCTGAGGACCCATGCCAATGTCCCGTTGGTAGGATATACATGCTGGTAGTTTGTCTATTTTATTATTGATTGATTTTAAATTGGTTAATAGGACCGATGGTGAAGGTAGATTACCCATTCAGCGACAAATCCTTACAAGGCACCTGGACCATCGTCCACGATACCTCCGTCCTTTCCTCCTGCGAATGATGGGGATGCAGGCCTTGTCGGGTGTCTGGGGTAAATCCTTCCTGTCCGATTCGTTGAATAAGAACAATTCCTCCAGTACAGGGTGAGTAATCACTGCCCTGATATCAATAATGTATTTTTAGTCATAAGAGATGGTGGCAGAAACATTATGTACAAAATAGGTTACAAATAACATGAAAAAACATCCACAGTAGCACAATTGGTTACAGGATCGTAAAACGGTGGCCATCTCCTTCGGTGCTTTTTTTCTACACTCATGGTTGCATAAAAAGAGCTGGGCGCAAACCATGCCCCAAAATATTCAAATATTATATTCACACTCATCTACATTTGAGTTATTACTAAAAGAGGAAATAACCATTTTCCCAAACTGCAAAGAACCTTTGAAGGTCTCCGAGGATTTTTTGAGCCATTATGGTCCCACATAGAACCATCGCCCTAACCAGGTTCCTATATTGAGAAAGTATTGAATGCTTTTTATAGCATGCAGTGGTTTGTGCACTACATTTTTAGCTAGTTCTGTTGAGTCAAACTCCCTTGAGGCCCATGGGCAGGGCAGTTTGTCTGAGAGTCAGTTACAGCAGCTACAGCTCATAGTAAACAGTTAAATGCAACGATCAAAGTACAGTGGTAGTGTGAAGTATTCTGGGAGAATAGAGTTCTGCCTTCAGGGAACTGCTACAGATCAATGTGATTTATGTGGAGGGGGAGGTGGTGGTAGTGGGCAGTACTGTTTGACTCAATACAATGCGGTATAGTACACTAAACCACAAGGAATTTTTATTTCAAATACTTATAGTAAGTTGAACTCAAAGTAATTATTACTTCAAATGTTTGTGGTACTAGCACAAAATTGAATGAGAAGTCACTTCAATTATTTAAAGTTATGATAACAAATTCATGTTTACCCAGGATGCTCTACTACAGGAATATTTTTTGGAATTGTTTATATAAACAATATATATATATATATAAACAATATATACATACCAGGCAAACATTTGGAGACACCTACTCATTCCAGGGTTTTTCTTTATTTTTACTATCTTCTACATTGTAGAATAATACTGAAGACATCAAAACTATGAAATAAAACATATGGAATCGTGTAGTAAGCATCATGTAGTAAGCAAACTTTTGACTGGTAATGTATATTTTTATTTTTTTGCATGTACGTTGAGTGATTGATCTTATGCTACACAAAGATACATTTGATTTAGAATTGTAGTACCCCTGTAGGTATAAAAATACATGAACATTTTTTATCAAATGATTTGATAAAATATTGAATTTGGCTTTTACTAAAGCCTGTGGAATCACATTGAATAACACATTCATAATTTGCAAAACAGACAGAAAAATAAGTCATAAGGAATAAACTTTTGAAGTGTCTGTCCTATATCTAGGAGATATAAGGAAGTTCAGGAAATATATATTTTTTTGGGGGGGTGACGACTATTATTTAACAACTTTTTTTTTGATGGCACATAACTTCTTCCATATTTCCATTCATTTTTTAAAAGGGGTACTGTGTTACCGTCAGACGAGTGCCTTGACTCAACAAAATGGAGTGGAAGCAATGCATGGTTATAACATCTACCAAAAAGACGGAAATGAGTGGTGTTGAGGTCTATATTCAGAACCACATTCCTGTAAAGCTTAGAAACGGTCTATTGTTAAATACTGATGAAGTAAATAGGCTACAAGGCTAGTATGCCTCACCTAAAGCACATTCTTGTGGGAAGCTGCTATAGACCACCAAGTCAGTCAGTATCTGGATAATATGTGTGAAATGCTTGATAATGTATGTGCTATTTTTGTGTTCGATGTTCGATCGGGTTCTGGCTGGGCCAATCAAGGACAGTCAGAGACTTGTCCCGAAGCCACTTCTGCGTTGTCTTGGCTCTGTTCTTAGGGTCGTTGTCCTGTTGGAAGGTGAACCTTCACTCCCAGTCTGAGGTCCTGAATGCTCTGGAGCAGGTTCTCATCAAGGATCTCTCTGTACTTTATTCCGTTCTTTCCATCTTTCTCTCGATCCTAATTAGTCTCCCAGTCCCTGCTGCTGAAAAACATACCCACAGCATGATGCTGCCACCACCATGCTTCACCGTAGGGATGGTGCCAGGTTTCCTCCCGACGTGATGCTTGGCATTCCGGCCAAAGAGTTCAATCGTGGTTTCATCAGACCAGAGAATCTTGTGTCTCATAGTCCTTTAGGTGCCTTTTGGCAAACTCCAAGTGGACTGTCATGTGCCTTTTACTGAGGAGTGGCTTCTGTCTGGCCACTCTACCATAAAAGCCTGATTGGTGGAGTGCTGCAGAGATGTTTGCCCTTCTGGAAGGTTCTCCAATCTCCACAGAGGTACTCTGGAGCTGTCAGAGTGACCATTGGGTTCGTGGTCATCTCCCTTTTTCCACGATTGCTATGTTTGGCCAGGCTGGCCAGCTCTAGGGAGAGTCTTGGTGGTTCCAAACTTCTTCCGTTTAAGAATAATGAAGGCCACTCTGTTCTTGGGGACATTTTTTGGTATCCTTCTCCAGATCTGTGCCTCGACACAATCTTGTCTCGGAGCTCTACAGACATTTTCTTTGACCTCATGGCTTGGTTTTTGCTCTGACATGCACTGTCAACTTTGGGACCTTATATATACAGGTGTGTGCCTTTCCAAATCATGGCCAATTACATTAATTTTCATGTAATTGGACCCAAATCAAGTTGTAGAATCAGCCCAATTATGATAAAGGGAAACAGGAAGCAAATTAGCTCAATTTTGAGTCTCATAGCAAAGGGTCTGAATATTTATGTAAATGTGATATTTCAGTTCATTTATTTATTGATGTGCAAAAATTTCCAAAAAACTGTTTTTGCTTTGGCATTATGGGGTATTGTGTGTAGATTGATGAGGGAAATTTTTAAAACATTATACATTTTTTGAATATGGCTTTAACGTAACAAAATGTGGATAGACGCAACGGATCAGATTTTTTTCCAATGCACTGTATAAGAGGTCGTACAATAAGTTTTGTAGTGATTCTTATGTTGATGATGTAAAGAATATTTGCTGGCTGTAATGAGGAGCAACCAGATGCTGCACTTGACATGCTTATGAAATTGTTTATTCCAGTTACTAATAAGCATACGCACATTAAGAAAAGGACTGTAAAAACTGTTAAATCTACTTGGATTGATGAGGAATTGAAAAATGTATGAGGCAAAAGGAATGGCAAATAGGTCTGGCAGCCCAACTAATTGGCAAATCATGTGACTGAACTGAATCAAAAGAAAAAGAAACTACACTATGAAACAAAGATAAATAACAAATACTTATTGTAAAAAGTGTTGGAGCACCTTAAATTAGTTTTTGGGGAAAAAGGCAAACTCGGCTCCATCATTAATTGAATCAGATGGCTCATTCATCACAAAAAACACTGATTTAGCGAACTATGTTAATTATCTTTTCATTGGCAAGATGAGCAAACTTAGGCATGATATCCCAGCAACAAACACTCTCACTATACATCCAAGTGTTTCAGACCAAATGATAAAAGACAAGCATTGTGCGTTTGAATTCCGTAAAGTGAGCGTGGACAAGGATTTTTTTTAAATATGTCAATCAACAATGACAAGCCACCGGGGTCTGACAATCTGAATGCAAAATTGAGGATAATAGCGGACAATATTGCCACTTCTATTAGCCATATCTTCAATTTAAGCCTACTAGAAAGTTTGTGCCTCAGGCCTGGAGGGAAGCAAAAATAATTCCACTACCCAAGAATAGTAAAGCCCCCTTTACTGGCTCAAATAGCCAACCAGTCAGCCTGTTACCAACCTTTAGTAAACATCAAATCAAGTCAAATTGTATTTGTCACATGCGCCAAATACAACCTTACAGTGGAATGCTTACTTACAAGCCCTTAACCAACAATGCAGTTTTAACAAAATCCCCCAAAAAGTAAGAGATAAGAATAACAAATAATAAAGAGCAGCACTAAATAACAATAGCGGGGCTATATACAGTTGGTACCGGTACAGAGTCAATGTGTCAATGTGTGGGGGGCACCGATGTCGAGGTAATTGAGGTAATTATGTTAATGTAGGTAGAGTTATTAAAGTGGCAGTGCATAGATAGTAACAGAGAGTAGCAGCAGAGAAAATGTTGTTTGACCAGATACAATGCTATTTTACAGTAAACAAATTGACAACAGACTGTTAGCACGCTTGTAAGGAAGGACATTCAACAAGCACATTACTTACACAAATAACTGATGAGAGAAATTGATGATAAAAAGAATGTGGGGGCTGTTTTGCTGGACTTCAGTGCGGCTTTAGAAGTTGTCAATCGTAGTCTGTTGCTGGAAATTGTGAATAAAGAGTTACTTGTCTAACAGAACACAGAGAATGTTCTTTAATGGAAGCCTCTCCAACATAATCCAGGTGCAATCAGGAATTCCTCAGGGTAGCTGTTTAGGCACCTTACTTTTTTCAATCTTTACTAACAACATGCCACTGGTTTTGAGTAAAGCTAGTTTGTCTATCTATGCGGACGACTCAAAACTATACACATCAGCTACTACAGCAACTGAAATGACTGCAACACTTAACAATGAGCTGCAGTTAGGTTCAGAATGGGTGGTATAAGGAATAAGTTAGTCCTAAGCATTTCCAAAACTAAAAGCATTGTATGTGCTCTGCCTTCTTAACAACACTATCAACAAGGCAGGTCCTACAGGCCCTAGTTTTGTCACACCTAGACTACTGTTCAGTAGTGTGGTCAGGTGCCACAAAGAAGGACTTAGGAAAATTACAATTGGCTCAGAACAGGTCAGCACGGCTGGCCCTTAAAAGTACACAAAGATATTTTTGTAAGAAGTGTTGTCAAGCTGAATGTACCGAGCTGTCTGTTTAAACTACTAGCACACAGCTCGCGCACCCATGCATACCCCACAAGACATGCCACCAGAGGTCTCTTCACATTCCCCAAGTCCAGAAAATACTATGGGAGGCGCACAGTACCACATAGAGCCATGACTACATGGAACTCTATTCCACATCAGGTAACTGATGCAAGCAGTAGAATCAGATAAACAAAACCAGGTAAAAATACACCTTATGGACCAGCAGGGACTATGAAAAGACACACACAAAGGTACAGACACACGCATACATTGTAATATTGTTGTATGGTGGTATTATGCATTTAGAATTGTACATTTTGTATTATAGGTATGAGTGGTGTAATAATGATATATGATGTACTGTTTTCTCTTTTGTTTTCTATGTAATGTAAGTGCTTTAATGTATTTGGACCACAGGAAGAGTAGCATCTGCCTTGGCTAATGGGGATCCCTAGTAAATACAAATACAAATGTCCACATTACATGCACTGCTACAAGACCACTCGCGGTCTGTAAAGTTCTCTGCTTTTGATAGATTTAAACATTGGAATAACCATGGTCACAACCATAAACTGTCAACTCTATCTGGCTAATAGATATGGTTCAAATATTACATTTAACGAGGTTTCAGAGGCATAAAGCAACTGAAAAAAAATCTAAATTGCTACTGTGTATACCACTTGAATGAAGAGGAAAAGTGACATTTTTGTCAACTCCATAAAACATCAACTGCATCAGATTTTTGTCTAACTTCAACTCAATCAGAGTGCTGAAAGATCTGATAGAATGGTTATGTTCTTACTGTGGATTTTCAGATTAATACTTTTTTCTTAATTTTACAAACATTTGTATTGAACTTCCTTTTTAGAAGCAAAAATATGTCTGTTTTGAGTATCTGTTTTCAACTCCGTCATTAGCTTGCTACTTGCTGTGCTAGACCTAAGGGACAATGTTTGCTTTACAAGAGTTGTTTTATGTTCTAAATCTAGCTCTGGAGCATTTAATAATGCTATCAAATAAAAAAGACCTATTACATATTTGAATCATCTAAGGTTGGAAATAAACAATAAAGGCCTTAAATACTTGTTGGACAATAATTGTTACAACGAAATGGCTTCTATGGTATCTGACAGAGTTGACATAAATCCAGTTAGTTGCACTTTATATGTAAAAAATTAAAGTGGTTAAGACAAATATTTGTAGAAAAAAAGATTAGTCCCGTCTTCCAAGAATCCCTGAGCTCTAAAAATCAAATCAAATCAAATTTATTTGTCGAAATTAAGTGTAGCGAAAAGCTTGTGCTTCTAGTTCCGACCATGCAGTAATATCTAACAAGTAATATCTAACAAGTAATATAACCTAACAATTTCACAACAACTACCTTATACACACATGTGTAAAGGAATGAATACGAATATGTACATACAAATATATAAATTAGTGATGGCCGAACGGCATAGACAAGATGCAGTAGATGGTATAGAGTACAGTATATAAATATGAGATGAGTAATGTAGGGTATGAAAACATTATATGAAGTGGCATTGTTTTAAAGTGGCTATTGATACATTACATCAAGATGGCAAGATGCAGTAGATGGTATAGTGCACAGTATATACATATGACATGAGTAATGTAGGGTATGGGAACATTATAGAAAGTGGCCTTGTTTAAAGTGTTAAAGTGGCTAGTGATACATTTAATTACATCAAGATGCAGTAGATGGTATAGCGTACAGTATATATATATATATATATGATGAGTAATGTAGGGTATGTAAACATTATATAAAGTGGCTAGTGATAAATTGATTACAAACATTTTTCCATTATTAAAGTGGCTGGAGTTGAGTCAGTATGTTGGCAGCAGCCACTCAATGTTAGTGATGGCTGTTTAACAGTCTGATGGCCTTGAGATAGAAGCTGTTTTTAAGTCTCTCGGTCCCCGCTTTGATACACCTGTACTGACCTCGCCTTCTGGATGATAGCGGGGTGAACAGGCAGTGGCTCCGGTGGTTGTTGTCCTTGATGGTCTTTATGGCCTTCCTGTGACATCGGGTGGTGTAGGTGTCCTGGAGGGCAGGTAGTTTGCACCCGGTGATGCGTTGTGCAGACCTCACTACCCTCTGGAGAGCCTTCCGGTTATGGGCGGAGCAACTGCCGTACCTGGCGGTGATACAGCCCAACAGGATGCTCTCGATTTGTCATCTGTAAAAGTTTGTGAGTGTTTTTGGTGACAAGACAAATTTCTTCAGCCTCCTGAGGTTGAAGAGGCGCTCTTGCGCCTTCTTCACCACGCTGTCTGTGTAGGTGGACCATTTCAGCTTGTCCGTGATGTGTACGCCGAGGAACTTAAAACTCTCCATCCTCTCCGCTACTGTCCCGTCAATATAGATAGGGGGCTGCTGTTTCTTGAAGTCCACGAACATCTCCTTTGTTTTGTTGACGTTGAGTGTGAGGTTATTTTCCTGACACCACACTCCGAGGGCCCTCACCTCCTCCCTGTAGGCCGTCTCGTCATTGTTGGTAATCAAGCCTACCACTGTAGTGTCGTCTGCAAACTTGATGATTGAGTTGGAGGCATGCATGGCCACGCAGTCATAGGTGAACAGGGAGTACAGGAGAGGGCTGAGAATGCACCTTTGTGGGGACCCAGTGTTGAGGATCAGCGGGGTGGCGATGTTGTTACCTACCCTCACCACCTGGGGGCGGCCCGTCAGGAAGTCCAGGACCCAGTTGCACAGGGCAGGGTCGAGACACAGGGTCTCGAGCTTAATGACGAGTTTGGAGGGTACTATGGTGTTAAATGATGTGCTGTAATCGATGAACAGCATTCTTACATAGGTATTCCTCTTGTCCAGATGGGTTAGGGCAGTGTGCAGTGTGATGGCGATTGAGTCGTCTGTGGGCCTATTGGGGCAGTAAGCAAATTGGAGTGGGTCTATGGTGTCAGGTAGGGTGGAGGTGATATGGTCCTTGACTAGTCTCTCAAAGCACTTCATGATGACGGAAGTGAGTGCTACAGGGCGGTCATCATTTAGCTCAGTTACCTTAGCTTTCTTGGTAACTGAGCTAATGGTGGCCCTCTTGAAGCATGTGGGGACAGCAGACTGGGATAAGGATTGATTGAATATGTCCGTAAACACACCAGCCAACTGGTCTGCGCATTTTCTGAGGACGCGGCCGGGGATGCCGTCTGGGCCTGTAGCCCTGCGAGGGTTAACACGTTTAAATGTTTTACTCACGTTGGCTACGGTGAAGGAGAGCTCTCAGGTTTTGGTAGCGGGCCGTGTCAGTGGCACTGTATTGTTCTCAAAGCGAGCAAAAAAAGTAGTTTAGTCTGTCTGGGAGCAAGGCATCGTGATCTGCGACGGGGCTGGTTTTTCTTTTGTTGTCTGTGATTGACTGTAGACCCTGCCCACATACCTCTCGTGTCTGAGCCGTTGAATTGCGACTCCACTTTGTCTCTATACTGACACTTAGCTTGTTTGATTGCCTAGAGGAGGGAATAGCTACACTGTTTGTATTCGGTCATGTTTCCGGTAACCTTGCCCTGATTAAAAGCAGTGGTTCGCTCGTTCAGTTTTGCGCAAATGCTGCCATCAATCCACGGTTTCTGTTTGGGGAATGTTTTAATAGACGCTGTGGGTACAACATCACCGATGAACTTGTTAATAAACTCGCACACAGAATCAGCGTATTCGTCAATGTTGTTGTTCGCCGCAATGCAGAACATATCCCAGTCCACGTGATCAAAGCAATCTTGAAGCATGGAATCCGATTGGTCGAACCAGCATTGAACAGACCTGAGCGCGGGAGCTTCCTGTTTTAGTTTCTGTCTATAGGCTGGGAGCAACAAAATGGAGTCATGGTCAGCTTTTCCGAAGGGAGGGCGGTGGGAAGTTAGAATAACAGTGGTCTAGGGTTTTGCCAGCCCTGGTAGCACAATCAATATGCTGATTGAATTTGGGCAGCCTTGTTTCAGATTAGCCTTGTTAAAATCCCCGGCTAAAATAAATGCAGCCTCAGGATATGTGGTTTCCAGTTTACATAGAGTCCAATGAAGTTCTTTCAGTGCCGTCGACATGTCTGCTTGTGGGGAATATACACGACTATGATTATGATCGAAGAGAATTCTCTTGGTAGATAATGCGGTCGGCATTTGATTGTGAGGAATTCTAAGTCAGGTGAACAAAAGGACTTGAGTTCCTTTATGTTGTTATCTTCTCTAGAGTAGGGGGCAGCATTTGGAATTTTGGATGAAAAGAATGCCCAAATTAAACTGCCATCTACTCAGGCCCAGAAGATAGGATATGCATATAATTAGTAGATTTGGATAGAAAACACTCTAAAGTTTCCAAAACTGTTAAAATAATGTCTGTGAGTATAACAGAATTGTTTTGGCAGTCGAAAACCTGAGAAAAATCCATTCAGGAAGTAGGATTTCTTTATTTTTGCAGTTTTCTATTCAATGCCATTACGGTATCCATTGACTTAGGACTCAAATGGCAGTTGCTATGCCTTCCACTAGATGTCAACAGTCCTTAGAAAGTTTTTCAGGCCTGTATTCTGAAAAATGAGGGAGTAAGAGCAGTCTGAATGTGTGGACCCTGCCATGTCACAGAGCTTTTTCATGCGCACGACCGAGAAAGTGCCTTTCTTGTTTACCTTTTA
Organism: Oncorhynchus tshawytscha; assembly: GCF_018296145.1. Taxonomy (NCBI): domain Eukaryota; kingdom Metazoa; phylum Chordata; class Actinopteri; order Salmoniformes; family Salmonidae; genus Oncorhynchus; species Oncorhynchus tshawytscha. The sequence goes on from NC_056453.1 coordinate 24,388,446, forward strand.
TATTGATGACGTTATTGTCCGGTTTAAATATTATTGATTATTTAGCCTAAAAACAACCTGAGGATTGAATATTAACATCTTTTGACATGTTTCTATGAACTTTACGGATACAATTTGGATTTTTTGTCTGCCTGTTGTGACTGCGTTTGAGCCTGTGGATTACTGAAGAAAACACTCTAACAAAACGGAGGTTTTCGGATATAAAGAGACTTTATCGAACAAAAGGAACATTTATTGAATAAAAGAATGTCTTCTGAGTGCAAACATATGAAGATCATCAAAGGTACGTGATTAATTTTATCTCCATTTCTGACTTGTGTAACTCTTCTACTTGGCTGGTTACTGTTTGTAATGATTTGTCTGCTGGGCTATGTTCTCAAATTATTGTAAGGTATGCTTCCGTCGTAAAGCATTTTTTTAATCTGACACCGTGGTTGGATTCACAAGAAGTTAATCTTTAAACCTATGTAAAATAGTTGTATCTTCTCAGAATTTTTACAATGAGTATTTCTGTATTTGAATTTGGCGCTCTGCAATCTCACTGGATGTTGGCGAGGTGGGACGCCACATACCCTGGAGAGGTTTTTAAGATCACACCACGTCTCGTTAATTATAAGGCATATAAGGCCCTTCATCTTACCAGAGAGATGCTTGTTTCTGTCGGCGCGATGCGTGAAGAAACCAGGTGGCTGTACCGACTCAGATAGCGTGTCTCGAGTGAGCCATGTTTCCGTGAAACAAAGAACGTTACAGCGACATTTTCTCTCAGCCTCATGGCAAAATGTGTAAAATTAGCTACAACACTGGACATTTTTCTTTATGTCTCATTTATTTCATTTTTTTAAACAAAAATTAAATATTCACCTTCCTTCCAGCATGGTAGTGATTCAGGAAAGCAGTATTTACTGGCTTCCAATGGGAGTCTCTCCATATAGTGCACTTTTTTTGACCAGAGCCCTATGGACCCTGGTCAAAAATAATGCACTAAATATGGAATGGGGTTCAATTTGGGACCTTCTCATGCAAGCCTCTGGAAGGGAACGGTCCCTAGCGGACCAGTGCTGAGAAGCAAGAAACTTCCCCGTCTTAATTCCAGCGCCAGAGCACTCGTTTTCCCAAGCATCATTAATCTTACTTTCCCCTCTCTTGTCCTCCTTTCTCCTCCTTCCCTCCTTCTCCCAAGTGGTCTCTCTCTCGAGCACTTGTTTACCTCTCTGCCTCCTTTACACTCTCCACCTCCTTCTCATCTCTCTCTCCCTCTCCCTTTCTCTCTCTCCTCTCTCCCCCTCTCCCCCCAGTCAGACAGTGAGAAACCCAGCTGTGGGCTAATGTGTAAATGAATGCCCAGAGACCAGAGTGGTGTACCTGTATAAACGCTTCCTCTCAGATGGACGTAGTGTGATGAGAGATGTAAGCATGGAGGCGGGGGCAGCAAGGAGGCAGGGTAGGGATTGAGAGAGGCATTGGGGCAGGGAGGGAAGCAAAGGGGAGGAAGGTAGAAAGACCGGAAGCAGGAAAGGAGATAGGGAAGCAGAGCGCAGAAGAGGGAGGCAGGGGCGACATGTCCTTATCTGCAACTTCATGACTCAGTAGCACAGAGACTCAAAGGGCCAGGAGTGAGAGTGAGAGTGCGAGTGAGTACTATAGTCAGAGTGAGAGTAAGATTGAGAGTGTGAGAGTGTGAGTCTGAGAGTGTCCGTGAGAGTATGTGTGAGGGTGAGTGTGAGGATGTGAGAGAGTGAGAGTCAGTGTGAGAGTGAGTGAGTGTGAGTGCATAGTGTGAGATAGTGAGAGTGAGTGTGAGAGTGTGAAAGAGTGTGAGATAGTGAGAGAGAGCATAGTATGAGTGTGTGAGTGAGAGTGTGAGAGTGTGAATGTAAGAGTTGTGAGTGAGTGTGAGTGCTTAGTATGAGTGTGAGAGTGTGAGTGAGAGTGTGAGGTAGTGAGAGTGAGTATGAGTGTGAGAGTGTGAAAGTGCAGGAGTGTGAGTGATAGATTCAGAGTGAGAGCGTGCAGAGTATCCATAAGCCCAATAAGAGTCAGGACAAGAGAAAGGGATAGGGGTGGCTTCAATTGGCCCTGAGTGAAAGCCTTATTAATGACATGCACTCACTACCCCCTTTCTCAGAACAGCATTACAATGCAATATGCACAGCTCATAAGGTGTTATACATGTGATCATAATAAAGTTTGTATTCATATAAAGTGTTACCAAAAAATTTAAAAAGAAGAAAACAGAAATAGAAAACCCAGACCCCTCGAGTTTTATTCCCTCACATTTAGAGAAAGATGTAAAGTTATTTCCAGAATAAATTAGTGAGTGCCCACTCTAACTAAATATACACTTCGTTATGGGAGTTCTGAGCTAGCTCTTCCTCAACCTTGCAGAAAGAATGTAATTATAGATTCATCTCAAATGTCATGAATTACATAACACCATTCTGCTCAAACAACTTGCATTGTGATTTTCATTAGCTCAGGTGTGTATTCATCAGTAGCAAAACGTTTTGCAATGGAAAGCTTTTACTCAAAACAAAACGTTTTGCAATGGAAAGCTTTTACTCAAAACAAAACGTTTTGCAATGACGAATTCATTGGACAAATTAATTTAGGTCCCTCCCCATTTCACATGCTTTTGTTTGGTTCCTAGTGAATACACCCTTGATGTGTGAGGATTTTACTCCTATGGTTCTGGTTGCCTTGAGCTTTTTCCCTCCCCAACTGCACTACATCATTAAAAATTAGTCATAAATGGTACCCCAGGGCTCGGGTCGCACAACATTTGATTACTGCATTGTTGGGTACAGAGCTTGCAAGAAAGACATTTCATTGTAGTTGTCCACGTGACTTTAAAAAACGTTCAACTTGAAACATAAAAAGTAGTGCACTATATACGGAATAGGTTGCCATTTGGGAAGCAAGCCTTACTCACAGAGCCACTGTGTGTGTAGCTTTCATTGGATTACGTTTGCCTAATATAAACCCGTCGTCTGGCTTAGTGGATGTGAGTTGTTTGCTTTGGACTTAGTGACGTGGTAGAGCTAGAAGGTGTGTGTCTATAGAACAATTCCTTTCAAGTTATTAACACTGTGTGATAGAAGCAGAGATTGTGTGTAGTACTAATGGTTCTTGTGTGAATAATAATGTTAAACAGCGATAATGTATAAGGGACAGAAAATATACAAGCCAAAGACGAGGGACAGGCGATATACAAATGTCAATTGCTTTTAGCATTTTTCTGTCAGATCTTTGTCTAACATACAGTGGATTAATGACAACCTGAGGTTAAAACCAATGTTATGAAGAGAGGGAGTTTTATAGAATTTATTTGAGGAAGGAGAGAGGGGAGAGAACGACCTGTTTATCTTGGTGTTGGGGGGAGGTGGGTGAGAGGGAGGGCTCTTGGTCATAAAAGGAGAGGGACCAGATACAGGGGCCATGCAGGCCTGATGAAAGGCTGTGGTAGATGTAAGCAACAGATGCTTCCTTAAAGGGCCTGCCTGCCTCTGAAATGTACTTTATTATACAAGACGACAAAATGGTGAGATGAGAGGAACCGGATCCAGCGGCCAAACAGGCCTGATGAAAGGCTGTGCTAAATGTAAGCAACAAAGCTTCATTAAGCGTCTTGCCTTCTTGCCTGCCTGGCCTGCCTAGCATGCCTGCCCTGCCTGTTCTGTCCTGTCTGCCCTGCCTGCCTGCCTTGCCTCTGAAATAGAAATCGATACAGTTACATATCATAAGATTATTTTGGGACGGTATTAAATCTACTTTTTTTGCTACTGCAGGTAGCGTTAGCTAGCGCTAGTCGGCTATACCTGCGCCAAAACTCTGGTATTTTTCATCCTATAGTTTGTTCTCCATCTTCTTTTTAAATAGTGAGCCAACATGTTTTCAGCACTTCTATTTCCCTGACGAATGAGGTGACATTTCACGGATTCTGTGAATGCATTGTTTTAGAGGGTTCATGATGATTGTAACTAAACCAAAGTAGTTACTTTTAAGATTGTTCTATACATCAGTTGGGGTCTTGATAAGCTTCAATATGATGTCCTAAACCTTGGCATGAAAGTGAACCCTTGTAGCTGTGGGCTAAAATAGTTGAAATGTTTACCTTGGGGTAAGTTGAGCCAATGGCCATGCGGTAAGTTGAGACAATGGTTGAGCCAATGGGAAGTTGAGCAAATGAAAGTGTTTTCTTCCCAGGTCTAATGCAAGGCATTATCACTGGGATTTGAGGTAACAACAGGGCCTGGCCTATGTTTAAAAAAATGCAAAGTGTTTGTTAGGTGTTAAGCCTGTGTTGAAAGATGCTTAAAATTATATAAATAAATAAAAGAGAGATTATGTTGATTTGTGTTTCGCAAATAAAGATAGATGTGGTTTTTAAAAGGTAGTAGGAATATTTTATTCTATACAGAAGTTTGTAGGTGGCTTAACTTACCCAGCTCAATTTACCCCAAAATTGGGTAAGAGACCAATTTCTTGGAACAAGCTTTTTCAAAACTGTAATGTTAATATGAACTGATTATATACAGGAATACACAACATCCTGAAATACAGTGCCTTCAGAAAGTGTTTACACCTTTTGATTTTTTTCCATATTTTGTTGTGTTACAGCGGGAATTTATAGTGCATTCGGAAAGTATTCAAACCCCTAGACTTTTTCCACATTTTGTTACGTTACACATGGATTAAATTGTTTTTTTTTTCTCCTAATCAATCTACACATTGTACACCATAATGACAAATCCAAAACAGAGTTTTAGACATTTTTGCAAAGTTATAAAAAAATACAAACATTTTAAAATCACATTTACATAAGTTTTAAGACCCTGTAATCAGTATTTTGTTGAAACATCTTTGGCAGTATCTTTTCCAGCCTCGAGTCTTCTTGGGAATGATGCTACAATCTTGGTACACATGTATTTGGGGAGTTTCTCCCATTCTTCTCTGCAGATCCTCTCAAGCTCTGTCCGGTTGGATGGGGAGCGTCGCTGCACAGCTACTTTCAGGTCTCTCCATAGATATTCGATCGGGTTCAAGTCCGGTCCCTGGCTGGGGCACTCAAGGACATTCAGAGACTTGTCCTGAAGCCACTTCTGCGTTGTCTTGGCTGTGTGCTTAGGGTCGTTGTCCTGTTGGATGGTAAACCTTCGAGCCCAGTCTGAGGTCCTGAACACTCTGAAGCAGGTTTTCATCAAGGATCTCTCTGTACTTTGCTCTGTTCATCTTTCTCTCGATCCTAACTAGTCTCCCAGTCCCTGCCACTGAAAAACATCCCCACAGCATGATGCTGGTGTGTGCCTTTCTAAATCATGTCCAATTAATTGAATTTACCACAAGTAGACTCCAATCAAGTTGTAAACATATATCATGGATGATCAATGGAAACAGGATGCCTTTGAGCTCAATTTCTAGACTCATCGCAAAAGGTCTGAAAACTTATGTAAATAAGATTTTTCTGTTTTTTTATTTTAATGCATTTGCAAAAGTTTCTAAAAACTTGTTTTTGCTTTGTCATTATGGGGTATTGTGAGTAGATTGATGAAGACATTTTTAAAAATCCATTTTAGAATAAGGCTGTAACATAACAAAATGTGTAAAAGGTCAAGGGGCCTGAAAACTTTCCAAAGACACTGTATATATTCCCAGTATTTCTATGCATTATGAAACAATTACTGTGATGTCGATTTGCTTGATCTATTTTAAATGTAAGAACAGGTTGCAGATTTATCTTAAATTGGTGACTATGGACACAAATAGAAATGTAATGAATAATGATTTCAATATCCAACTTTATCCTCTGCAATACTTTTTACAGTATGGTCTTAGAAAAAAAGGTGTAATCTGGAATCGCAAAGAGTTATTCAGCTGGCCCTGTAGGAGAACCCAATTGAAGAACTCCTTTGGTGTCTGGTAGAACTCATTTTGGTTCTATGTAGGATTCTTTCCACAGAGGGTTCTACATCTAACTAAAAGGGTTCTATGTGGAACCAAAAAGGCTTCTCCCTGGAACCAAAAATGGTTCTTATATGGGAAAAGCTGAATAACCTTTTTTTCTAAGAGTGTAGGTAATAAGCTGTAGTCAGGTGGTCTTTACCAGGTTATGATGAGGTCTTAACTATGACCTGCAGGCAACATAATATAGTGGTCAGACTTATAAACAGCTGGTATGGCAGACAGAAAAATGTAATTATTCAACCAGTTACGTCATACTGGCGTGTTTTGCCCTCTGGGAAATTGGTGAGGGAAAATGTTCTGAGACTGGGGCTTTAAGGTTCTGGTGGAAACATAAAAGTGAATCAAATCACAATTTATTTCAAGTGCATTTAACAAAAACCTCAATACACTTTACAAAAAGGAAGGTGGTCAAAAGAAATGAGACAATGCTCTGGTCTTTGATGTTCTAAAATGGAAGCCTCATGTTCTATCAATGCAGACGAGGGGGAGAGGAGTACTTTGCGTATTGTTTTTGTTGGCTTCGGCAGCAAGAGCCACTCCAATGAGCCTGGTATTATTTTGGTGGGATAGGCAGTGGGAGGTGTTTTTCACCATATGAGGTTAAAAGATGGCCACAGAGACGGAGTAGTTTGTCTTCTGTTGCATCAACTTTTTAACTGTCAAGAATTTGTATGTAATTTTTAAAATAAATGTATTATGCAATGTATTATATTTTTTTTAAATGTCACATTCATTAACTCCTTTGGATGTTCTCTCTCAATAACACCCATTATCATGATGATGAAGAAAGAAAGAAAGAAAACAAGAAAGAAAGAAAGAAAACAAGAAAGAAAGAAAGAAAGAAAGAAAGAAAGAAAGAAAGAAAGAAAGAAAGAAAGAGGACAAGAAAGAGAACAAGAAAGAAGAAAGAAAAAGAAAGAAAGAAAAAAAGAGGGAACAAGAGAGGGAACAAGAAAGAAAGAAAGGGAACAGGAAAGAGAACAAGAAAGAAAGAGAACAAGAAAGAAAGAAAGGGAACAGGAAAGAAAGAAAGAAAGAAAGAAAGAAAGAAAGAAAGAAAGAAAGAAAGAAAGAAAGAAAGAAAGAAAGAAAGAAAGAAAGAAAAAGAAAGAAAGAAAGAAAGAAAGAAAGAAAGAAAGAAAGGGAACAAGAAAGAAAGAAAGAAAGAAAGAAAGTGGGAACATGAAAGAAAGAAAGAAGAGGGAACAAGAAAGAAAGAAAGAGGACAAGAAAAAGGACAAGAAAGAAAGAAAGAGAACAAGAAAGAAAGAAAGGGAACAGGAAAGAAAGAAAGAAAGAAAGAAAGAAAGAAAGAAAGAAAGAAAGAAAGAAAGAAAGAAAGAAAGAAAGAAAGAAAGAAAGAAAGAAAGAAAGAAAGAAAGAAAGAAAGAAAGAAAGAAAGAAAGAAAGAAAGAAAGAAAGAAAGAAAGAGTGGGAACAAGAAAGAAAGAAAGAGAACAAGAAAGAAAGAAAGAAAGAAAGAACAGAAAGAAAGAAAGAAAGAAAGAAAGAAAGAAAGAAAGAAAGAAAGAAAGAAAGAAAGAAAGAAAGAAAGAAAGAAAGAAAGAAAGAAAGAAAGAAAGAGAACAGGAAAGAAAGAAAGAAAGAAAGAAAGAAAGAAAGAAAGAACGAGGGAATCAGAAAGAAAGAAAGAAAAGGAAACAAGATAGATAGAAAGAAAGAAAGAAAGAAAGAAAGAAAGAAAGAAAGAAAGAAAGAAAGAAAGAGAGGGAAGTGACAGTGACTTCTCATCTATAATGTACGCTCTTTCGAGGCTTCTGGGAATGAGTCTACTGTACCTTAGTATCAATCTGACAACTAGAAACCTTTAAGAGAAATAAAAAGAAAGAAAGAGCGAGAGAATGGGTGGAGGAATGGAGGAAAGAATGGCCACCTCCTGTGCCATACATATAGAACAATTATAGATAATTGCTACACATTTCCAGAGCGATAGAGATGGAAAGAGCAGAACTGGAGTAAAGAATTAAGTGAAACCACTGTCTGAGAAAGACAGCTAAAAATTAAGTCATATTAGATGTTGGCGAAAGTAGGTGGACTTATTGTTAGAGGACCAGATACAAAGATTTGAACTCTGATGGCGTAGGAGGGAAAGGGGAAAGAGTGATCAGAGTGAGAAAGATTGAAAGAGGGAGTGAGTGAGAGAGAGAGAGAGAGAGAGAGAGAGAGCAAAATTAGAAAGAGAGAAAGAAACGGGGTGAGGGAGACAGAGAAAGAGAGCGATGGAGAGAGGTACAACAAAAAGAGAATGAGGAGAGGGAGGGAGAAAGTGCAAAATTAGAAAGATAGAATGAGAGAGAGAGATTGAGGGAGATATGAAGAAATAGAGAGATTGAGAGTGAGAGTAGAGCTGTAGAGAGAGAGATAGAGATGGATGGAGAAAGAGAGTGTTGACAGCACACTCCGAGTGATCCAGGGTGATCTCCAGGACCATGTTTGTGTAAATAAGTCGTTAATTACAGCGTGACTATCAAGATTATGTAAATGAAAGAGAAGGCTCTTGTTGTGACCTTTGTGAAATGGTATGCAATCAGACTCTGGTAAATAGACTTTCTATTTCAAGAGCTTGCCCCAGACCCTCCCTTCTCTCTAGTCCTCCCCCACTCAATCCTCCTTCTTTCTTTCTCTCTCTCTCTCCTCTTCACTCGCCCCATTGCTTGCACTTGATTCTGTGTTTTTCTATCAACCTTTCGATGTTCAGACTCACTCCTCCCTCCTATATCCACATTACCATTCCTCATGTGCATTACCATGCAGTAAATCTGTTGCTCTTCCCGTAGCATAGTACAGTAGTATCGCACCATCACTTCCTGTCCTGTTTTTTTCCTCACTCAACTTTTTTTCATTCAAGTTTTTCACTCTGGACGCTTTATCTGGACGTGGTTCGTCAGGGCCTCCAACAGCCGAAGCTAAGTAGTAACATTAACATGATGCCTTCTAATTGCAGTCACTGTACTCATAATATACAGGAGAACGATCGCCTTACGACGAAGATAGCTGTGTTGCAAGTCCAGCTTCAGACACAATCGTTACGCAAGGGTAATTTCAGTGTAGGAAAGGATGAAACAGCGTCTGTGCCACCAGTAAGTACAGATAGTAACGTTAGTATAAATCCCCTCGCACGGTCCCCGCAGCCGAACAACTGTCTCATGGTTTCTGGAGGGAAATGCTGTAGGAATGCTCAACTGGTGTCGCTCATTCAGCCAACAGAAACTTTCAACCGGTTTTCCCCATTAAGCAGCGAGTCGGAGTCTGAGGCCGAGCCTTCTCTTGTCTCTACTCCTCCCGTTATGGGGTCTGAGACGCCGAAGCTTCCCACCATTAGCTCTGACAAATTGAAAACCCTTGTCATTGGCGACTCCATTACACGCAGTATTAGACTTAAAACGAATCATCCAGCGATCATACACTGCTAATTAACAGGGGGCAGGGCAACCGACGTTAAGGCTAATCTGAAGATGGTGCTGGCTAAAGCTAAAACTGGCGAGTGTAGAGAGTATAGAGATATTGTTATCCACGTCGGCACCAACGATGTTAGGATGAAACAGTCAGAGGTCACCAAGTGCAACATAGCTTCAGCGTGTAAATCAGCTAGAAAGATGTGTCGGCATCGAGTAATTGTATCTGGCCCCCTCCCAGTTAGGGGGAGTGATGAACTCTACAGCAGAGTCTCACAACTCAATCGCTGGTTGAAAACTGTTTTCTGCCCCTCCCAAAATATAGAATTTGTAGATAATTGGCCCTCTTTCTGGGACTCACCCACAAACAGGACCAAGCCTGGCCTGCTGAGGAGTGACTGACTCCATCCTAGCTGGAGGGGGGGCTCTCATCTTATCCACCAACATAGACAGGGCTCTAACTCCTCTAGCTCCACAATGAAATAGGGTGCAGGCCAGGCAGCAGGCTGTTAGCCAGCCTGCCAGCTTAGTGGAGTCTGCCACTAGCACAGTCAGTGTAGTCAGCTCAGCTATCCCCATTGAGACCGTGTCTGTGCCTCGACCTCGGTTGGGCAAAACTAAACATGGCGGTGTTCGCCTTAGCAATCTCACTAAGATAAAGACCTCCTCTATTCCTGTCATTATTGAAAGAGATCGTGATACCTCACATCTCAAAATAGGGCTACTTAATGTTAGATCCCTTACTTCAAAGGCAATTATAGTCAGTGAACTAATCACGGATCATAATCTTGATGTGATTGGCCTGACTGAAACATGGCTTAAGCCTGATAAATTTACTGTGTTAAATGAGGCCTCACCTCCTGGTTACACTAGTGACCATATCCCCCATGCATCCCGCAAAGGCGGAGGTGTTGCTAACATTTACGATTGCAAATTTCAATTTACAAAAAAAAAAAATATTTTTTTTGTTGTCTTTTGAGCTTCTAATCATGAAATCTATGCAGCCTACTCAATCACTTTTTATTTATTTTACTAGGCAAGTCAGTTAAGAACAAATTCTTATTTTCAATGACAGTGGGTTAACTGCCTGTTCAGGGGCAGAAAAACAGATTTGTACCTTGACAGCTCGGGGATTCGAACTTGCAACCTTTCGGTTACTAGTCCAACGCTCTAACCACTAGGCTACCCTGCTGCTACTGTTTACAGGCCTCCTGGGCCATATACAGCGTTCCTCATTGAGTTCCCTGAATTCCTATTGGACCTTGTAGTCATAGCAGATATTATTCTAATTTTTGGTGACTTTAATATTCACATGGAAAAGTCCACAGACCCACTCCAAAAGGCTTTCGCGGAGCCATCATCGACTCAGTGGGTTTTGTCCAACATGTCTCTGGACCTACTCACTGTCACAGTCATACTCTGCACATAGTTTTGTCCCATGGAATAAATGTTGTGGATCTTTTTTTCCTCATAATCCTGGACTATCGGACCACCATTTTATTATGTGTGCAGTTGCAACAAATAATCTGCTCAGACCCCAATCAAGGAGCATCAAAAGTTGTGCTATAAATTCACAGACAACACAAAGATTCCTTGATGCCCTTCCAGAATCCCTCTGCCTACCCAAGGACGTCAGAGGACAAAAATCAGTTAACCACCTAACTGAGGAACTCAATTTAAACTTGCGCAATACCCTAGATGCAGTTGCACCCCTAAAAACTAAAAACATTTCTCATAAGAAACTAGCTCCCTGGTAAACAGAAAATACCCGAGCTCTGAAGCAAGCTTCCAGAAAATTGGCGCCACACCAAACTGGAAGTCTTCCGACTAGCTTGGAAAGACAGTACCGTGCAGTATCGAAGAGCCCGTACTGCTGTTCGATCGTCCTATTTTTCCAACTTAATTGAGGAAAATAAGAACAATCCGAAATGTATTTTGATACTGTCGCAAAGCTAACTAAAAAGCAGCATTTCCCAAGTGAGGATGGCTTTCACTTCAGCAGTAATAAATTCATGAACTTCTTTGAGGAAAAGATCATGATTATTAGAAAGCAAATTACGGACTCCTCTTTAAATCTACGTATTCCTTCAAAGCTCAGTTGTCCTGAGTCTGCACAACTCTGCCAGGACCTAGGATCAAGAGAGACACTCAAGTGTTTTAGTACTATATCTCGACACAATGATGAAAATAATCATGGCCTCTAAACCTTCAAGCTGCATACTGGACCCTATTCCAACTAAACTACTGAAAGAGCTGCTTCCTGGGCTTAACCCTCCTATGTTGAACATAATAAACCGCTCTCTATCCACCGGATGTGTACCAAACTCACTAAAAGTGGCAGTAATAAAGCCTCTCTTGAAAAAGCCAAACCTTGACCCAGAAAATATTTTAAAAACTATCGGCCTATATCGACTCTTCCATTCCTGTCAAACTTTTTAGAAAAGGCTGTTGCGCAGCAACTCACTGCCTTCCTGAAGACAAACATTGTATACGAAATGCTTCAATCTGGTTTTAGACCCCATCATAGCACTGAGACTGCACTTGTGAAGGTGGTAAATTACCTTTTAATGGCATCAGACCGAGGCTCTGCATCTGTCCTTGTGCTCCTAGACCTTAGTGCTGCTTTTGATACCATCGATCACCACATTCTTTTGGAGAGATTGGAAACCCAAATTGGTCTACACTGACAAGTTCTGGCCTGGTTTAGATCTTATCTGTTGGAAATATATCAGTTTGTCTCTGTGAATGGCTTGTCCTCTGACAAATCAACTGTAAATTTTGGTGTTCCTCAAGGTTCTGTTTTAGGACCAATATTGTTTTCACTATATATTTGACCTCTTGGGGATGTCATTCGAAAACATAATGTTAACCTTCACTGCTATGTGGATGACACACAGCTGTACATTTCAATGAAACATGGTGAAGCCCCAAAATTGCCCTCGCTAGAAGCCTGTATTTCAGACATAAGGAAGTGGATGGCTGCAATCTTTCTACTTTTAAACTCTGACAAAACAGAGATGCTTGTTCTAGGTCCCAAGAAACAAAGAGATCTTCTGTTGAATCTGACAATTAATCTTAATGGTCGTCTTAAATAAACCTGTGAAGGACCTCAGGGTAACTCTGGACCTTGATCTCTCTTTTGATGAACACATCAAGACTGTTTCAAGGACAGCTTTTTTCCATCTACGTAACATTGCAAAAATCAGAAACTTTGTCCAAAAATGATGCAGAAAAATGTATCCATGCTTTTGTTACTTCTAGGTTAGACTACTGCAATGCTCTACTTTCCTGCTACCTGGATAAAGCAGTAAATAAACTTCAGTTAGTGCTATAGTTGATGCCATTTGGAATGGGCATCAACTATAACCAGAAACATGTGCTTTTCAAAGGGACCAGCGTAGTCCACATGAATTCTCTACCATGGTTCTGTGGGCCATTCCCATGTTTGGACTGGGACAGGACCAGGCATGTGAAGGGTTTCCAAACATCCGCAACAGTTCTTCAGCATATTTTCTATCTGTTGATCCAGACCTGGCCACCAGAAGTGGCTCCTTGCGAGCAGCTTCATTTTGACAATTCTAACATGACCTTCATGTAGTTGCTGCAAAACCTGATGTTGGCATTTCTGGGGTATCATGACTCTCATTCCCCACATCAAACATCCTTGGTACGTTGTAATTTCGTATCTCCGCTGGAAATACGGAGTCAGCTCCTTTCTGCCAGTAGCTGGCCATCCTGACATGGTGTAGGTGTACACTTTTAACAAGGTCACATCTTTTCTTGTCTCCTGTTTGATAACTGTGCTTGTGACCTTGTGGTCTTTGAAGAACTCACACTTCTGTAAGTTTGCCTGTAGACCATACTCTTTCAGTCTTTTCAGGACCTCTTCCAGGTTAGCCAGGTGCTCTTTGTCTGTGCGTCCTGTTATACTGGGTTCCTGGGATTCCTTGCAAAATCTGGTCATTAGTTTGTTGCCAAATGGCTGGGGCTGATGCAATGCCAAAAACCAGGCAGTTATACCTGTATAGACCTTTGTGTATGTTTATTGTCAGGTACTGTTTGGAGCTCTCTTCAACTGGTAGCTGCAGGTAAGCCTGTTTCAGATCGATTTTACTGAAGTGTTTCCCACCAGCTAGTGCAGCAAAGATGTCATCCAGACGTGGCAGGGGATATTGGTCCACATGCAACATTGAATTCACAGTTACCTTGAAGTCCCCACACATTCTAACATTACCCGTCTTTCTTAACAATAGGAACTATGGCTGTGGCCCATTCGCTTCTGTCCACTTTCGTCAGGATCCCTGTATCTTGCAAGCAATCGATTTCCGCTTCCACATTTGGTCTCAGGGAGTATGGAACAGATCTGGCTTTGCAGAATTTGGGGGTTGCGTCATCTCTTAGTACAAGTTTTGCTGTGAAGCCTTTTACTGTTCCCATCTGATCACTGAAAACTGTGTTGTATTTCTTCCGCAAGTGTTTCAGTGTTTGGTCTGTGCCTTTCTCTTTGGAATGGAACGCGTGGAGCATTTTCAAGTCACACCAGTTCAGCTTAATTTTTGAAAGCCATTCCCTGCCAAATAATGGGGGGCCAGTTCCAGGCACCACATACAGCTGTAACTGCTGTGTTTTCCCCCCATAACGCACTCTGACCTGCAACGCCCCCATTGGGCTCAATCTCTCTCCTGAGTAGGTGTTCAGCAACACATTTGTGTTCTTCAGCTTGATAGCCTTGAAGTGCTCATTGTAGACAGTAGTGGAAATTAGACACTGCAGATCCTGTGTCCAGCTCCATTTTGAGGGGTTTGACTTCGATATCTGGTGTCACCCATATTATGCTACTGCTGGGAGAAGTCACTGTGTTTAACTACATTGTACCAATTAATCGTTCATCTGAATCACTGCCACTGTTCTCTGCTAGTGCATTCACAGACCCTTTAATTTTTTTCAGTTTTCCTGTTGTGACTGAATTTTGCTCTGCATGTTCTTTGAATGTTCCCCCTTCTACTGCATTTGTGACAAATTCCGTCTTTGAAATGGCAGTCCTCTATGCTCTGTGACCATCTGTCACACCTGTGCATTTTTCGGCCACACAGGGGCGCTGTCGGCTACGTGAAAACTTGTGCAGGGAAGTTTGTGATTGGTCAGTATTTATTTTACTTTGAACCTCAAATGCATCTTTAGTCGTGATTTCCATAGCCACAGCAATTTCAACAGCCTTTGCAAAGGTGAGATCTGATTCTGTGAGCAAACATTTTTGAATGTGTTCATGTTTCAGTCCATAAACAAATCTATCCCTTAATGTGTCATTTAGGGTCTCTCCAAACTGGCAATATTCAGACAGTTTCTTCAACTCTGCTACATATGTACTAACACCCTCCCCCTCATTCTGATTTCTCTTGTGGAAACGAAAACGTTCTGCGATGAGTAGTGGTTTAGGTGATAGGTGATTTTGCAATATCTCCACAATCTCTGAAAATGTTTTATTTAAGGGATTCAGAGGGGCAGTTAGATCTCTTAGCAAACTGTGTGTTTTTGGGCCAATTGAACTCAACAACGCTGGTACTTTCTTGTTATCAGCAATGTGGTTTGCAATGAAGTATTGTTCCAGTTGTTAAATGTAAGTTGCCAAGTTTTCTTGCGTGTCATCAAACACATCTATTTTCCCCATGCTAGCCATTCTGCTAGCCATTCTCTTTACCTCCGGCTCCATGGGTCTTTGATCTGCCGCCTCGTTCTCATCAGCTCTCCCCTCGTTGTCACTGCTTGCTAGCTGTTGTGCTACAGGGTCAAAATCTTCCTCTCTTACAGGGTCAAAATCTTCCTCTCTTCCTACGAGCTCCATCTGCATTCGTGATGCACACTGCAGGTAATCATCCTCGTCGCCATTGTAGTGTCTTAGCTCTTATTACTTATTTATATAATAAGAAAGACTTTGAATACAATAAATTGAACTGGAGCTTCACATTTAAAATGAGTTAGTACCAGAATAACATAGAACAACACTGCGCATGACCAAGGGTGCTCCATTCTTAAAGGGGACATCAGTAATTAACAGAACATGGTTCATATAAGAAAATCATTGAATTGAAATAAATTCATTGGGCCCCCTAATCTATGGATTTCACATGCCTGAGAATACAGATATGCATCTGTTGGTCACAGAAAACCAGTCAGTATCTGGTGTGACCACCATTTGCCTCTAGCAGCGCGACACATCTCCTTCACCTAGAGTTGATCAGGCTGTTGATTGTGGCTTGTGGAATGTTGTCTCACTCCTCTTCAATGGCTGTTGCTGGATATTGGCTGGAAATGGAACGCTCTGTCGTAAACGTCGAGCCAAGACTTCCCAAACGTGCTCAATGGGTGACATGTCTGCTGAGTATGCAGTTCATGGAAGAACTGGGACATTTTCAGCTTCCAGGAATTGTGTACAGATCCTTGCGACATGGGGTCATGTATTATCATGCCGAAGCATGAGGTGATCACAGCGGATGAATGGCACAACAATGGGCCTCAGGATCTCTTTACCGTATCTCTGTGCATTCAAATTGCCATCGATAAAATGCAATTGTGTTCATTGTCTGTAGCTTATCCCTGCCCATACCATAACCCCACTGCCACCATGGGGCAATTTGTTCACAACATTGACATCTGCCCGGTACAGTTGAAACCGGGATTCATCCATGAAGCTCACACTTCTCCAATGTGCCAGTGGCCATCGAATGTGAGCATTTGCTCATTGTCGTCAGTTACGACGCCGAACTGCAGTCAGGTTAAGAGCCTGGTGAGGACGACAAACAAGCAGATGAGCTTCCCTGAGACAGTTTCTGACAGTTTGTACCAAAATTATACAGTTGTGCAAACCCAGTTTCATCAGCTGTCCCAGTGGCTTGTCTCAGACAATCCTGCAGGTGAAGAAGCCGGATGTGGAGGTCCTGGGCTGGCATGGTTACACTTGGTTGTGAGGTCATTCGGACATACTGCCAAATTCTCTAAAATGACGTTGGAGGCAGCTTATGGTAGACAAATTAAAATACAATTCTCTGGCAACAGCTCTGGTGGACATTCCTGTAGTCATCATGCCAATTGCACGCTCCGTCTAAACTTGAGACATCTGTGGTATTTTTTGAGTGACAAACTGCACATTTTAGAATGGCCTTTTATTGTCCCCAGCACAAGGTGCATATGTGTAATGATTATGCTGTTTAATCTGTTTCTTCCGTCAGGTGGATGGAATCTTGGAAAATGAGAAACGCTCATTAACAGTTTGTGTCGAAACACATTTGTGCCCAAAATTTGAGAGAAATAAGCTTTTGTGTATCGATCTTTTCTGGGATATTTTATTTCAGCTCATAAAACATGGAATCAATACTTTAAATATTGCGTACATAGTTTTGTTCAGTGGAGACCTATGGGACCTTTTCAAAAGTAGTGCACTTAATAGGGAATAGTGTGCCAGACTTCAGAGCCTCTAATGGCATTCTGCTGCTGCTCACCCAGTTGCCCATAAGCTGGTTATTCAGCAATGACCTCTGTCAAACTGGGACTGATCTAATCCATAAGTTATAGCCCTGTTGTTTAGCTTAGACAATAAATGTATTCACAGGCTTTGCCTCAATGCGAAAACACACCAAACCCTCCATGAAATTAGCAATAGATTTCAATTGAATCAAGTTGTCCTTCACAAAAGGTACATCATTGGTAAATGGTAGGTAGGCAATAGATGATGAATGGACCAAAGAACAAAAAGGATGTACCACAAAACATAACTTTTCAAGTACTCTGACACAGCCATCCTGTCCTATTCTGGGTCTTGTCCCAGGCTGATGTGGTCTTGAGTCCAAGGTTGTGTAGGTCGTTATCCAACTGGTCGGAAAATCTGTCTCTTGGTCTTCCTCTTGGGCATGGTCAGTTTGGGATGGCTCCTTGAGGATGAAGGCTCCAGAGGTGAGTTTGATCTGGCCAGGTGACCAAACAGTCAGAGATGGGAGATTCTGATCAGGGCGGTGACAGTTGGTCCATCTTTCACCATATTATGGAGTTTAACCCTTGTGTAGTCTTAAAATTCTGTATACTCCCTTTGTCCTCAGTGTAAAAAATGACTGCCTTCACTAAACCAAAAATAAAGCAGCTTAATAGAATTTTAAACCCCAAATCTATTTTTCATGAAGAAACAACATGTCATTCATCACAAACGTTGTGGGTTTTCCCTCTACACGATGCAGAAAGACATTTAATCAGTGGACACCACTCATTTTTATTACAACACACCTGTCATAATTGTTTTCTTTATTAAAGTAGAGGTTTATTATTATTATTGCTAAATGTACTGCATAGGTGTAAACATGCATTTTTTTTGCAAGATTTAGCAATTGTATAGCCTAAGAAAGTAGCAGAAATGTGCTGAAAGTAGTTTTGAATGCATTTTATTGAAGGAAAACAATAACAGTAGTGATATATTCTAATATTGTACAATGAAGAATTCTGCTACAAAATACGAGTCTTCTCCCATATTTTTAACCATTGCCACCCCCCACAAGGTGTATAAACAACAATAAATAAGAATACAATAAGATAATATACAAAACAAAAATGTGAAGACATGAATCAATCAACTCTAATAAGCACATGTAGGACAGTATGCAAGTGTGTGTGCATGGACTTTTCAAATGTATTTCTCACATGCGCAGCACATAGTTAGTATTGGTATAACAGTCCTTCTTTGGGGGCAGAATTGTCATCTCCTCTTGTCTGCTCCAGTTGCAGCCTCAGGTGGATCAGGACAAGATTCAGTCCCCTGAACAGCTTTCACAAGCGCTGCAGAGGCTGCTGTGCGGGGGAGGCGTTCCCTTCTTTGAATGTGTGGGGTTAAAAGTGACTTTCCCAGCTACTCCAGGAAGACCCTCCTCTTGTTCCGGTTATCAGGCATCCTGGTAGGTTTGATCTTGTTCCATATGCCGAAGGCATTGTATGAGGACATATCAATTATGTTATGGAAGATGACCAGGGGCCAGTAGGCAGTCATTCTACTGCAGCTGTAAGTTCCAATCATCTTGTCCAGGTGGTCCATGCCTCCTTTCTTGTGGTTGTAGTCCAGGATGATGGCTGGCTTCCTGTCCTCACGTTCACTGATCTCGGCCGTTTGTGCAGTGTTCTCAGGAGGACCACATCCTTGTTCCTCTTTGGGAGATAAGAAACTAGAGTGGTGGTGGGGGTGAAGGTAAACTTTGATGAGAAGGCCTCTCTGCCCCTTGTTGTGACGAGTGCAGTGAGTAGCTCAGGGTTGTTCTTTCTAACTCTGAATTGTATGTGTGTGTGTGTGTGTGTGTCCTTGTGTTTTTTGTGGAGAGTAAATTATTTTATAACTGCCGTTTCAAAAATGACCTTTTGTACCCTGGTGGTGTACAGTTTTTACGGAAATATGAACAAAGGCGATGTTTCACTTTTTCTAATGTTGGGGTCACTCTAGGAAAGGTAATCAAATTTCAAGTTGGAAAAATATAATTTTGTTGATTTTCTCTGCTGTTTAACATACTGTCAGGTCATTTTTTATCCTTAAGACGACACAAATGTTAAGATGTGGTTGCGCCATCCAATGCCCGCTATTCTACGGAGGCACTTGCAGTCAAAGGTGTCCTGAGAATGTGTGAGTTCCAGGGTGAAGGTTGAGGACTCTGAACCGAACATCAGGATGGAGATGACCAGGCTATTGTAGTTTTGTTTTCAGAGAGAGGGCACGTTGTTTCCAGATGTTGTCTAGGCTCGCATGGCTAAGGCTGCCCGGACAATGTGTGGGTGCATGACAGGGTTGATCCTACAGTCAAGTTCGGGTTCTTCCAAGGAAGCAGAACTTAGGAACAACGCAGACATGGTGGGTATCCACAACATGGCAGGTTGGAGGGATTTCAAAGTCACTGAAGGCCTGGATTTTTGTTTGTCCCAGCTGATCAAGAGGCTGAGTTGGTGGGTCGCCTCTTCCATGATTTCACGGGTAAGATGTAAATGTCCATGAGTTCAGCCAGGATCGCAACGCCATCTGCATAGTCCATGTCAGAGAAGCTGAGGTTCCCATAGTTACCACACAACTTATGGGCTGATTCCAGAGGCCGACCCAAAACATCGCCGGAGGAGAGGGAGACGGAGAAGTCTTCTAGTCAGACTTCAGAGGCGTGCACACCACCCACCGCTTCCGAGTATATTACTCACTAATGTCCAGTGCCTAGATGAAAGTTTACGAAATCAGGGCAAGGGTTGCTTTCCAGAGAGACATTAGGGATTGTTTATTTATTTTATTTATTTTACCTTTATTTAACCAGGTAGGCAAGTTGAGAACAAGTTCTAATTTACAATTGCGACCTGGCCAAGATAAAGCAAAGCAGTTCGACAGATACAACGACACAGAGTTACACATGGAGTAAAACAAACATACAGTCAATAATACAGTATAAACAAGTCTATATACAATGTGAGCAAATGAGGTGAGAAGGGAGGTAAAGGCAAAAAAGGCCATGGTGGCAAAGTAAATACAATATAGCAAGTAAAACACTGGAATGGTAGTTTTGCAATGGAAGAATGTGCAAAGTAGAAATAAAAATAATGGGGTGCAAAGGAGCAAAATAAATAAATTAATTAAAATTAAATACAGTTGGGAAAGAGGTAGTTGTTTGGGCTAAATTATAGGTGGGCTATGTACAGGTGCAGTAATCTGTGAGCTGCTCTGACAGTTGGTGCTTAAAGCTAGTGAGGGAGATAAGTGTTTCCAGTTTCAGAGATTTTTGTAGTTCGTTCCAGTCATTGGCAGCAGAGAACTGGAAGGAGAGGCGGCCAAAGAAAGAATTGGTTTTGGGGGTGACTAGAGAGATATACCTGCTGGAGCGTGTGCTACAGGTGGGAGATGCTATGGTGACCAGCGAGCTGAGATAAGGGGGACTTTACCTAGCAGGGTCTTGTAGATGACATGGAGCCAGTGGGTTTGGCGACGAGTATGAAGCGAGGGCCAGCCAACGAGAGCGTACAGGTCGCAATGGTGGGTAGTATATGGGGCTTTGGTGACAAAACGGATTGCACTGTGATAGACTGCATCCAATTTGTTGAGTAGGGTATTGGAGGCTATTTTGTAAATGACATCGCCAAAGTCGAGGATTGGTAGAATGGTCAGTTTTACAAGGGTATGTTTGGCAGCATGAGTGAAGGATACTTTGTTGCGAAATAGGAAGCCAATTCTAGATTTAACTTTGGATTGGAGATGTTGATATGGGTCTGGAAGGAGAGTTTACAGTCTAACCAGACACCTAAGTATTTGTAGTTGTCCACGTATTCTAAGTCAGAGCCGTCCAGAGTAGTGATGTTGGACAGGCGGTTAGGTGCAGGTAGCGATCGGTTGAAGAGCATGCATTTAGTTTTACTTGTATTTAAGAGCAATTGGAGGCCACGGAAGGAGAGTTGTATGGCATTGAAGCTTGCCTGGAGGGTTGTTAACACAGTGTCCAAAGAAGGGCCAGAAGTATACAGAATGGTGTCGTCTGCGTAGAGGTGGATCAGAGACTCACCAGCAGCAAGAGCGACCTCATTGATGTATACAGAGAAGAGAGTCGGTCCAAGAATTGAACCCTGTGGCACCCCCATAGAGACTGCCAGAGGTCCGGACAGCAGACCCTCCGATTTGACACACTGAACTCTATCAGAGAAGTAGTTGGTGAACCAGGCGAGGCAATCATTTGAGAAACCAAGGCTGTCGAGTCTGCCGATGAGGATGTGGTGATTGACAGAGTCGAAAGCCTTGGCCAGATCAATGAATACGGCTGCACAGTAATGTTTCTTATCGATGGCGGTTAAGATATCGTTTAGGACCTTGAGCGTGGCTGAGGTGCACCCATGACCAGCTCTGAAACCAGATTGCATAGCAGAGAAGGTATGGTGAGATTCGAAATGGTCGGTAATCTGTTTGTTGACTTGGCTTTCGAAGACCTTAGAAAGGCACGGTAGGATAGATATAGGTCTGTAGCAGTTTGGGTCAAGAGTGTCCCCCTTTGAAGAGGGGGATGACCGCAGCTGCTTTCCAATCTTTGGGAATCTCAGACGACACGAAAGAGAGGTTGAACAGGCTAGTAATAGGGGTGGCAACAATTTCGGCAGATAATTTTAGAAAGAAAGGGTCCAGATTGTCTAGCCCGGCTGATTTGTAGGGGTCCAGATTTTGCAGCTCTTTCAGAACATCAGCTGAATGGATTTGGGAGAAGGAGAAATGGGGAAGGCTTGGGCGAGTTGCTGTTGGGGGTGCAGTGCTGTTGACCGGGGTAGGAGTAGCCAGGTGGAAAGCATGGCCAGCCGTAGAAAAATGCTTATTGAAATTCTCAATTATGGTGGATTTATCAGTGGTGACAGTGTTTCCTATCTTCAGTGCAGTGGGCAGCTGGGAGGAGGTGTTCTTATTCTCCATGGACTTTACAGTGTCCCAGAACTTTTTGAGTTAGTGTTGCAGGAAGCAAATTTCTGCTTGAAAAAGCTAGCCTTGGCTTTTCTAACTGCCTGTGTATAATGGTTTCTAGCTTCCCTGAACAGCTGCATATCACGGGGCTGTTCGATGCTAATGCAGAACGCCATAGGATGTTTTTGTGTTGGTTAAGGGCAGTCAGGTCTGGGGAGAACCAAGGGCTATATCTGTTCCTGGTTCTAAATTTCTTGAATGGGGCATGTTTATTTAAGATGGTTAGGAAGGCATTTTTAAAAAATATCCAGGCATCCTCTACTGACGGGATGAGATCAATATCCTTCCAGGATACCCCGGCCAGGTCGATTAGAAAGGCCTGCTCGCAGAAGTGTTTCAGGGAGCGTTTTACAGTGATGAGTGGAGGTCGTTTGACCGCTGACCCATTACAGATGCAGGCAATGAGGCAGTGATCGCTGAGATCTTGGTTGAAGACAGCAGAGGTGTATTTAGAGGGGAAGTTGGTTAGGATGATATCTATGAGGGTGCCCGTGTTTAAGGCTTTGGGGAGGTACCTGGTAGGTTCATTGATAATTTGTGTGAGATTGAGGGCATCAAGTTTAGATTGTAGGATGGCTGGGGTGTTAAGCATGTTCCAGTTTAGGTCGCCTAGCAGCACGAACTCTGAAGATAGATGGGGGCAATCAGTTCACATATGGTGTCCAGAGCACAGCTGGGGGCAGAGGGTGGTCTATAGCAGGCGGCAACGGTGAGAGACTTGTTTTTAGAGAGGTGGATTTTTAAAAGTAGAAGTTCAAATTGTTTGGGTACAGACCTGGATAGTAGGACAGAACTCTGCAGGCTATCTTTGCAGTAGATTGCAACACCGCCCCCTTTGGCAGTTCTATCTTGTCTGAAAATGTTGTAGTTTGGAATTAAAATTTCTGAATTTTTGGTGGTCTTCCTAAGCCAGGATTCAGACACAGCTAGAACATCCGGGTTGGCAGAGTGTGCTAAAGCAGTGAATAAAACAAACTTAGGGAGGAGGCTTCTAATGTTAACATGCATGAAACCAAGGCTATTACGGTTACAGAAGTCGTCAAAAGAGAGCGCCTGGGGAATAGGAGTGGAGCTAGGCACTGCATTGTAACATACTCTGTTTCATGAAAACATGGCTCTCTCAGGATATGCTGTTACAGCCACCTGGATTCTCAGTACATAGCACTGACATGAAGAAACATCTCTCCGGGGAGGAGGAGGGCGGGGTGTATGTTTCATGATTAACGACTCATTTCATAATTGTAACAACATACAGGAACTCAAGTCCTTTTGTTCACCTTACCTAGAATTCCTCACAATGAAATAATGACCGCATTATCTCCTAAGAGAATTCTCTTCGGTTATTGTCACAGCCATGTATATTCCCTCTCCAGTCGATACCACGATGGCTCTAATAATATCAACGTATACGCTGATTCAGTGAGTGAATTTATAAGGAACTGTATATGAGATGTTGTACCCACTGTGACTATTAAAACCTACACTAACCAGAAACCGTGGATAGATGGCAACATACGCGCAAAACTGAAAGCTCGTACCCCCTCATTTAACCATGGCAAGGCAACTGGGAATATGGCAGAATACAAACATTAGTCATTCCCTCCGGAAGGCAATCAAATCAATCAAACAAACAAGCAACATGTCAGTATAGAGACAAAGCGGAGTCGCAATTCAACGGCTCAGACACAAGACGTACTTGGCAGGGTCTACAGACAATCACAGACTACAAGAGGAAAACCAGCCATGTCGTGGACACTGACGTCTTGCTTCCAGACAAATTAAACACCTTCTTTGCCCACTTCGAGGATAATACAGTGCCACCGACGTGGCCAGCTACCAAGGACTGCGTGCTCTCCTTCTCTATGGCCGACATAAGACATTTAAACTTGTTAACCCTCACAAGGCTGCCGGCCCAGATGGCATCCCTAACAGCGTCATCAGAGCATGCGCAAACCCGCTGGCTGGTGTGTTTACGGACAATCTCTCCCTATCCCAGTCTGCTGTCCCCACATGCTTCAAGATGGCCATCATTGTTCCTGTACCCAAGAATGCAAAGGTAACTGAACTAAATGCCTATCCTGTAGCACTCACTTCTGTCACCATGAAGTGCTTTGAGGGACTAGTCATGGATCATATCACCTCCACCTCTACCTTACCTGTCACCCTAGACCCACTTCAATCGCCATCACACTGTGCACTGCCCTATCCAATCTGGACAAGAGGAATACCTATGTAAGAATGCTGTTCATTGACTATAGCTCAGCATTCAACATCATTGCACCCTCCAAGCTCATCATTAAGCTTGAGGTCCTGGGTCTCAACACTGCCCTGTGCAATTGGGTCCTGGACTTCCTGACGGGCTGCCCCCAGGTGGTGAAGGTAGGAAACAACATCTACACTTCGCTGATCCTCTGGGGCCCCACAATGGTGCATGTGCTGCCCCCTCCTGTACTCCCTGTTCATGCACGCCTCCAACTCAATCATCAAGTTTGCAGGCGACACAACAGTAGTAGGCTTGATTACCAACAATGACGAGACAACCTACGAGGAGGAGGTGAGAGCTCTCAGAGTGTGGTGTAAGGAAAATAATCTCTCACTCAACATCAATAAAACAAAGGAGATGATCGTGGACGTCAGGAAACAGCACCCCCCTATCCACATCGACGGGACAGCAGTGAAGAAGGTAGAACGTTTTTAAGATCCTCAGTGTATACTGACAAACTGAAATGGTCCTCAATTTCAACCTCAGGAGGCTGAATAAATTCGGCTTGTCACCTAAAACCCTCACAAACCTCTACAGATGCACAATCGAGAGCATGCTGTCGGGCTGTTTTTATTTTTTATTTTTTTACTAGGCAAGTCAGTTAAGAACAAATTCTTATTTTCAATGACGGCCTAGGAACAGTGGGTTAACTGCCTGTTCAGGGGCAGAACGACAGATTTGTACCTTGTCAGCTCAGGGATTCAAACTTGCGTTTGACTACCTTTTGACTACCAAACTACCTTTCGTTTACTAGTCCAACGCTCTAACCACTAGGCTACCCTGACGTCTGCACAAAGCATCACCGGGGGCAAACTACCTGCCCTCAAGGACACCTACAGCACCCAATGTCACAGGAAGGCCAAAAAGATCATCAAGGACACCACCACCCAAGCCACTGCTTGTTCACCCCGCTACCATCCAGAAGGCGAGGTCAGTACCAGGTGCATCAGAGAGGCTGCTGCCTACATACAGACTTGAAATCATTGCCACTTTAAAAGATGGAACACTAGCCACTTTAATAATGTTTACCCATCTTGCATTACTCATCTCATATGTATACTGTATTTTATACAATATATTGCATTTTAGCCTATGCCACTGACATTTCTCATCCATTTATTTATATTAATATAAATTCCATTCCTTACTTAGATTTGCGTGCATTAGGAATTGTTGTGGAATTGTTAGATATTACTTGTTGGATATTGCTGCACTGTTGGAACTAGATGCACAAGCACTTCGCTACACTCGCAATAACATCTGCTAACCATGTATATGTGACGTATACGCTTGAGGAGTACATTAGTGAGTACTTTTCCTGGGATGCTGAGGAGTGTGATGACTCTACTTGCTGCACTCGTTCTTCAGTCCCTTCTTCCAAAAATGTAGAATGACTCCCAGGAGCCAGTCTTTGGGGATTGTCATGTTCTGCCTGATGGAATTGAAAAGGCGGTGCAGCCATGTTGTCTGCACCTGCTGCTTGGCCTAGCTACAGTATCCCTAGTGCCTCAGTGAATGGTGACTTAATAACTACCTGGATCTCAAAGTCTCAAATCTAATCAAATCAAGGTGTATTGGTTGCAGATGTTATTGCAGGTGCAGCAAAATGCTTGTGTGTCTAGCTCCAACAGTGCAGTAATACCTAGCAAAAAAAACCACACAAAAACAATACACATAATCCAGAACAAAATGTATTTAGAAATAGCAGAACGAGTCAGAGACCGTAATAAATATATATGCATATAATGTATATAAATATGTATACACATAATGGTGTATATGAAATAGAAAATGTGTATACAGCAGTAGTTATATAGGATGAGCCATTACTAGAATTCAGCATGTACAGTGTATTTGAAAAGTATTCAGACCCCTTGACTTTTTCCACATTTTGCTACGTTACTGCCTTATTGTAAAATGTATTGAATTGTTATTTTCTTGAATAAATCTACACATAATACCCCATAATGATGAAGAAAAAACACATTTTTAGACATTTTTGCTAATGTATTAAAACGCTGAAATATCACATTTACATAAGTATTCAGACCCTTTACTCAGTACTTTGTTGAAGCACCTTTGGCAGCGTTTACAGCCGAGTCTTCTTGGGTATGACGCTACAAGCTTGGCACACCTGTATTTGGGAAGTTTCTCCCATTCTTCTCTGCAGATCCTCTCAAGCCATGTCAAGTTGGATGGGGAACGTCGCTGTACAGCTATTATCCGGTATCTCCAGAGATGTTTGATCGGGTTCAAGTCCGGGCTCTGGCTGGACCACTCAAGGACCTTCAGAGAAGAATGTACTGAGTAAAGAGTCTGAATATGGACCAGGAGTCCAGGGCACACACTGAATATAGTAAATGCTATATTTCAGTTTATTTATGAAAATTTCTATAAACCTGTTTTTGCTTTGTCATTATGGGGTATTGTGTGGAGATTCATGAGGGAAAAAAACGATTTAATCCATTTTAGAATAAGGCTGTAACGTAACAAAATGTGGAAAAAGTCAAGGAGTCTGAATACTTTCCGAATGCACAGTCTCTAAAGTGCAGGCTAATGTAGAGTACCGGGTGGTAGCCGACTAGAACAGTGTCTAAGATTAGTGGTGACTGTTTAACAGTCTGATGGCCTGGACATAGAAGCTGTTTCTCAGTCTCTTGGTCCCAGCTTTGATGCACTGTCTCTGACTTCTAAGTGGTAGCGGGTGAACAGGCTGTGACTCAGGTGGCTGAGGTCCTTGATGATCTTCTTGGCCTTCCTGTGACACCGGGTGCTGCAGATGTCCTGGAGGGCAGGCAGTGTGCCCCCACTGATGCTTTGGGCTGACCATGGGAAACTGGGGAATTGATCTGTGGGCTTACAAAAGGGGCCGCCAGTTGTCCATTCCTGTTCTAGATAAAACATAGTTATTATTATTATTATACAAAATACATTTGCAAGTAGACACCTTACAACATTTTTAGTAATAGAAACAAAGAAACATTTTACTTGCTATGACTGATATGTTTTTTCAAATTGACATTAGATGAATACACTGTCTATAAGTAGCTCTGGATAAGAGCGACTGCTAAATGATTAAATATAAATGTGAATGTAAAAGTTAACAAAATGCAAAGCACACTGGGTACGATTATTCGCCTTCTTTGGGGGCGGAGCTCACTAGCATGCATTTGAAGTGTTAAATTCACATTTACATTTTGGTCATTCTGATGATGGTCTATCATCACACCGTTGTGCCATCAGACCTCTGATACCAATGCAGTGTGAAAGGGTCTAGAACCTTTTTTTTTTAAACAAATTACAGGTTTCGAAAGTGTCTTGCTGCAAAATATATTGTATTGTAGTTAAGGCCAGTGAAATACAAATCACAAAATACTAAAAGATCATTGAAATACCTATTTCAAATACATGTAACACAAATTCTGCTCATCTCTCCTTCTGCTACTCGACCGGAACATCATCAAATCACTACTCGTCTATAAAAGTATGTTACCACAACATGCTCACAGACTCACACCGCAATAGACTATTAATAAGGATCACGAACACAACATCTAAAATGATTGGACTCCCTACTCCAAAACGATCCCTGCTGATTGGACTCTGACATTTAAATTTCGCACTGGGCGCTTCATCCCAATAGCACTATTATGATCAATTTCATTTACAGGTAACTGCCAAAATAAAGGAAACCAACATAAAGTGTCTTAATAGGGTGTTGGGCCACCACGAGCTGCCAGAACAGCTTCAATGTGCCTTGGCATAGATTCTACAAGTGTCTGGAACTGTAATGGAGGGATGCGACATCATTCTTCCACGAGAAATTACATAATTTGATGTGTTGTTGATGGTGGTGTAAAATGCAGTCTCAGGCACCACTCCAGAATCTCCCATAAGAGTTCAATTGGGTTGAGATCTGGTGACTGACACACGCACACACACACACACACACAGACACTTTAAACCCCCTATTCTCCTTTTGAGACCCCTCTTTCATAGTCAGTGACTGGCTGGCCAATAGGCTGGCTAATAGGCTGACTGATTGGCTGACTGACTGGATAGCTAATTGGCTGACTGACTTGCTAATTAGCTGACTGACTGGCTAGCTAATTGGCTGACTGACTGGCTGGCTAATTAGCTGACTGACTGACTGGCAAATAGGCTGAGTGACTGTCTGACTGTCTAATTGTCTGAATGACTGGCTGGCCAATTGGCTGACTGAGAGGCTGGCTAATAGGCTGACTAAATGACTGGCTAATTAGCTGAATTACTGGCTGGCTAATAGGCTGACTGACTGGCTGGCTGGCTCACGCTGCCAGAAACAACAACAGCCTCCTTTCCACCACCAACATTCAAATTGTTAGGATTGTTTTATGCTTTTAATTCCATTTGTTAGGCTAATTCATGCATGCATCTGTGTACACTGTGTTTGGTCTGTGGGTCTGTGTGCGAGAGAGAGAGAGATGAAAACAAAAGTGTTTAATGGTCTGCTCTGGGACCAGGCTACAGCCACTAATAACACTGTAATGACTGTCATTACTGTGGTTAAAGAGAAGGTCATCTATAGGTCACTATTACTTGGATGTCACCCAGGTACAAAGCCTCTCTGCATCCAAAATGGCACCCTATTCCCTAGATAGTGCATTACCTTTGACCGGAGTCCTATGTGAACTGTATAGGGAATACTGTAGGGTGCCATTTCAGATGTACCGCCTGCTTATGTAACTAAATCAACCTAGCCTTAAATATGAACCGACATTCACACCTCGTCTGCCCAAGGAGTCTTTCTAAACGGAAATGGACCATGAATAAAATCACTGTAAAATTTAAATTGAACAAATTAAGAAACGTTTATCTGTGAGCATCGAAATTGAAGCAATTTTGAAGCAATGGTCATAACATCGAGCAACTTTTTATATTATGGTCTGAAAAAAAGTGCATGCATACCTTTATTGGAAATAGCCCCACAATAATGTATTTATAACTATAGGAGTTGTTTTGTTATTTGCTGCCTCTGACTCATTGGCAGAGAAGAGAGAGGAGAGAAAGAGATTTACAGAGAGACCAGCCAAAACAACAGTGATTGATGTCGCTCTAAATATCAGATGGGAAATATGTTTTTAAGTGGATATGGTCGTGTCGAATTCAGCAGCAAGGTATTCATGAAGAGGCAATTACTTCAAATAGAGCTTTGCGTTTCTCTCTGAATACTTGCGGTAGTGGGTTTTAACCGATTCCTTTTCAACTCCAATAGAACATAGCATCTTGCAGAACCCTCTGTGAGTCATTCTAATGATGTGGACATGTATTGTAAGAGTCCTTTATATATCGTTCTCCTTGCTGGAGATCACAGACACTCCCTGTTGGCTTCTGCTGGCTCGGTCTTTGAGAGGGAGAGTGGCACCGGGGCGGGAGGAGTGCCCTAAGCCAACCAGAGCTACAAGATTTTAATTGAACCTTTTCATGCCGACTGCGAATTGTAACATCTACTCTTTTTAATTGTCATTTTTCTCTTCTTTCTAAAGTAGCATTTATTGTTATTGTTGTTGTGATCAGCCTTTCCGTTTACAAGGCTAGATCGTACAAAATCCATTGGAGAGCAAAGCAGGAAGAACTTTAAAATCTCTAAGAGGCACTCATTCAGGCCTACCTCTCCCAGGATGAGCACAATTACCTTTCCCTCTGCCTCCTAATAATAAACTATGATGGAGTGTAGGTATGTTGAGTCAGGGAGAGACGGAACAAGAGGGAGAGATGGAGGGAGGGAGAGAGATACAAAGAAAGGGAAAAGGAGATGAGAAGGAGAGAGAGAGGGAGAGACGGTAGATAGAGGTAGGAATCTGTTGGGTTGAAGGACGGGAGCAGTGCTAGGGCTTTTCACAGAAAAACCTGGTAGAGCGAACGAGAGAGAAATTAGGGAATAGCTGTTCTTTAAATCAGCTCTAATGGACCCTCCTGTTATGACTGAACCACTGCTAGTTTATCTTCAATTGGATTCGTTCAGCAGTATAAAAAAACACCCATAGTTGGCCTTGATTGCTACAACAACCCAAAAGCACAGTGGACAACAACGCTCACTCACCCATTCAGCCTCCCCAAATACCATACAATCAAGGAAGCCATCACCCAGGCTATTTTCCTGAAAACAGGTCCCCCTGTTGTGGCTAACCATCGAGAGTAGCAGAGAAAGTGGAGCGGGAACGGGGCTTTTGAGTCGTTGGGAATTGACACAGGCAGCACCATAAGCTAGTGCATGGTATGACAGAGTGGAGGGGTTGGTATAAATGGACTGGAGCCAACACAGAAACACTTCTGGGCAGATCATATCAGAGACAGAGATGTTCTTTTATCCACATAAAAAGGGACCGGGATTCAGTGTAAAATCTAGCCGAGGTACAAACAGGCATGTAAACTACATAAATATTTATATATTTATGTAAATAAGGGACTGTAGGGAAACGGAGGAAGGAAGTGGAAATGGAGGGAGGGTTGGTAGTGGTTGTGTAGGTGGGCGGCGGGAGAGAGAAAATGAGGGGGTGGGGAGGTATCTCAGGAGTAAGGGACCGAAGTTAATCGGCTGAATTAACAAGGATGTTTTGCTGGGTTCAGTGCATGCAGAAGCAGGGAAATTGTTAAGAAAGCAAATAACAACCGCGGCTTAACCGTATGGAAGTAGCGAACGGCGGGCACAAACGACTGGAATAATTGGAAGATAGTGAGACATCCGCTTAAGCAGGCGTTTTAGTGCAGCTTGACAGCTGCGAATTACAAGGGTGGCTGATGTGATGTGGTGGAGCAACCAGAGCTACAACTTCGCTGTGTCCTAGTGTCACAGGAAATGGATAGCAAAATAATACTCACATCCTCTATAGGTTAAACCACATACCCAGTCTTCTTTAAAGGGAATTTTGACTAAGTAGTGGTACATCGACTGACTAGTAGTACATCGAATGCTGCTAGTCAGTTGAAACGTAGAATGTGTCATATTCCTCTCTCATCTTACCTTATGGAATATTTGTACTGGTACATTCTTATGAGGGGAAAAGCTTTTCTCCTTTCATGACCTTTGCAGTGTACACCACAGGTACAGTGCTTGTTTTGTTTGGTTTAATGGTTAATGAAAACGAAGGAAATTAAAAAATGAAAAGGTGCACTGCTCCTGTTCTCCTCTCCTCCACCTGAGGATTTTCTCATCTCACCTCTGCTCTGGCAGACAGACTCATCTTGATTGACAGGGAGAGAGGATGCACAGACCCGCTTTGAACATACTGTACCACCAATATACAGCTCTGGAGAGAGTGACAGAGAGAAAGTATCTCGACTTCTGCTGAAGTCAGCCCCTCTCCTTGTTCGGGCGGCGTTCGGTGATCGACGTCACCGGCTATCTAGCCATCGCCACTCCATTTTTCCTATATTCATTTGTCTTGTTTCTATACACACCTGGTTTACATTTCCCCAATTAAGCTACTTGTATTTAACCTTCTGTTTCCAATCATGTTTTGTGTGTAATTGTTTTCATGTTACTTTTATGTTCCGTTTTTGAGTTTGTTTGTTTCATGTAGTGCTCTCGTTTTTGGAACTGTAAAAAAGTGCTGTTCATTGTATCTGCTCTCCTGCACTTGACTTCGCCTCAAATACACCATCCTGACAGAATTACACACCTTCAATGGAGTCAGCAGGAGGAGGAACCCCGGTTAGAGGAGTCGAGGAGCGCGTCCAGGAACATTCGGCCATGTTACAACTTCTTGGTGCTATGATGGATCACGTTGTCCAGACCATGGACCGCTGGGAGAGACAGGAAGTCTCTCCAGTGCCTCGACCAGTAGAACCGGCGTTATCTCCATCCGTTCCATCCGGAGAGAGTTCCAGTGGGATGCGTCTCTCTCTTCCTAGGCAGTATGATGGAACAGCAACACATTGCCAGGGATTCTTGATACAACTGGACCTCTACCTGGCCACTGTGCACCCAGCTCCCTCAGGAGGGGAGAGAGTGGCCGCCCTCGTCTCCTGTCTCACAGGAAGAGCGCTGGAGTGGGAAAATGCCGTGTGGAGAGAAGGAGACACGGCGCCAGACCACTTCGAGGAGTTCACCCGTCGCTTCAGAGCCGTCTTCAACCATCCACCTGAGGGCAGAGCGGCAGGGGAGAGGCTCTTCCATCTGAGACAGGGGACGAGGAGCGCCCAGGACTTCGCGCTGGAATTCCGGACCTTGGCCGCCGGAGCAGGCTGGAACGACAGGACCCTCATCGACCATTATCGATGCAGCCTACGAGAGGACGTCCGACGTGAACTGGCCTGCAGGGATGCCACCATTTCCTTCGACCAACTGGTGGATTTGTCCATCCGGTTGGATAACCAGCTGGTTACCTGTAGACGTCCAGAGGGGGCTCTGTCAGTTCCATCATCCAGCACTCCTGCTCCGGTGCCCATGGAGGTAGGAGGGGCTGCTTATAGGGAGACTGGAGGAGGAGCCATCACGTGTTGCCATCTGTGGCCGCAGAGGACACACTGCCGGAAACAGGCAGGGCACTCTGGCGTCACCTCAGGTGAGTTTTCACCACACTCATCCAGAGTCCTCTGTTGATCAACTGCTTGTGCCTGATTGTTTCCCTGAGTTTTCACTAAATTCCCAGCATAAGGCGCTTGTCGATTCAGGCGCAGCTGGGAATTTTATCGACAGAGCATTAGCCAATAGGTTAGGGATCCCCATTTTTCCTATAGTTAGACCCTTACCGGTACACGCTCTAGATAGTCGACCATTAGGGTCCGGGCTAATCAAGGAGGCCACCGTCTCCTTGGCCATGGTTATGCAGGGGAATCATGAGGAGAGAATCAGTCTTGTTCTCATTGACTCTCCTGCGCTTCCTGTGGTACTAGGCCTTCCTTGGTTGGCTCTACATAACCCCACTATTTCCTGGCAACAGAGGGCTCTCACGGGGTGGTCGCGAGAGTGCTCAGGGAGGTGTGTATGGGTTTCCGT
The DNA here is from genome assembly GCF_018296145.1 of Oncorhynchus tshawytscha. Lineage (NCBI taxonomy): Eukaryota > Metazoa > Chordata > Actinopteri > Salmoniformes > Salmonidae > Oncorhynchus > Oncorhynchus tshawytscha. The sequence goes on from NC_056453.1 coordinate 24,421,556, forward strand.
TGGTGCTACTACGGTGGAAAGTCCAGACCAGGTCTCCACCATGCACATCCCCCCCAGAATATGCCGATTTGGCTCTTGCCTTCTGTAAGAAGGTGGGAATTAAATGAGCACCTCATCGACGGGGGATTGTGCGATAAATCTCCTGGCAGACGCTGCGCTTCCCAGGAGTCACGTGTATCCCCTGTCGCAAGCTGAGACAGTGGCTATAAATACATATGTCTCTGAATCCCTGCGTCAGGGGTACATTCGGCCCTCTACTTCACCCGCCTCCTCGAGATTCTTTTTTGTGAAGAAGAAGGATGGAGGTTTATGCCCGTGCATTGACTATAGAGGTCTCAATTCAATCACGGTGAAGTATAGTTACCTGCTACCTCTTATCGCCATGGCGATTGAGTCAATGCATGGGGTGCGCTTCTTCATGAAACTGGATCTCAGGAGTGCGTATAACTTGGTGCGTATCCGGGAGGGAGACAAGTGGAAGACAGCGTTCAGTACCACCACAGGGCATTATGAGTACCTAGTCATGCTGTATGGGTTGATGAATGCTCTGTCAGTTTTCCAATCCTTTGTAGATGAGATTTTCAGGGACCTGCATGGGCAGGGTGTAGTGGTGTACATTAATGACATTCTGATTTACTCGGCTACATGCGCCAAGCATGTGTCCTTGGTGGGCTAGGTGCATGGACGACTGTTGGAGCATGACCTGTATGTCAAGGCTGAGAAATGCCTGTTCTTTCAGCAGGTTGTCTCCTTCATAGGGTATCCAATTTCTACATCTGGGTTGGAGATGGAGAGTGACCGCATTGCAGCCGTGCGTAATTGGCCGACTCCCACCACGGGAAAGGAAGTGCAGCGATTTTTAGGGTTTGCCAATTACTACCTGAGATTTATCCGGGGTTTTGGCCAGGTTGCTGTGCCCATTACCTCATTGCTGAAGGGGGGTCCTGTAAGGTTGCGGTGGTCGGGTGAGGCGGACAAGGCTTTTGGGCAACTAAGAGCTCTGTTTACTTCGGCTCCAGTGCTGGCCCATCCGGATCCCTCTTTGGAATTCATAGTGGAGTTGAACGCGTCCGAGGCTGGGATAGGAGCCGTGCTCTCACAGCGCTCGAGCACGCCTCTGAAACTCCGCCCCTGTGCTTTCTTCTCGAAGAAGCTCAGCTCAGCGGAGCGTAACTATGATGTGGGGGACCGGGAGTTGTTGGCTGTGGTTAAAGCGTTGAAAGCGTGGAGACATTGGCTTGAGGGGCTAAACACCCTTTCCTCATCTGGACTGACCACTGTAACCTGGAGTACATCCGGGCAGCGAGGAGACTGAATCCTCGTCAGGCAAGGTGGGCCATGTTCTTTACCCGTTTTGTGTTTACCCTGTCTTACAGACCAGGTTCCCAGAATAAGAAGGCAGACGCACTGTCCCGGCTGTATGACACAGAGGAGCGGCCCATGGATCAAACTCCCATACTCCCGGCCTCCTGCTTGGTAGCACCGGTCGTGTGGGATCTGGATGCGGACATTGAGCAGGCTTTACTTACAGAGCTTCCCTCCAGTGTCCCGTTGGGCGTGTGTATGTTCCGTCTGCTGTCCGTGACCAGTTGAAAGTTAAAGTTTTAATTGATTGTTTATGCTAAAACTAGCAACAAAATTGCTAGGTGGGCATCACTGGTTGATGGCGCTCACTGGGCTATAAGAGAGGGAGGTCTGAATAGTTGAATCGTAAAAGTTTTCTAATAGTTCCCAGTTATTGATTTTGGTTTGATAGTTTAGGTAACACCAGTGAAATTTAACAGGAAAATAAGGTATACCAACATTATAATCTGTTTCCATTACGTGGACAGGTCCGTAAAGTGGATTGCAGGTTGAGTTTATTTTATTTTAAAGGAACAGTGCACGTTTATCACAGTTATGTGTGTCTAATGGCAGGGTATTCCTATTAAGCATTTTGGGGAGACTGTTTGAAGAGAGACTGAATGGGTTTTAGATATAACCATTGAGGAAATTTAAAACTAATGATTTGAGGGAGTACAATAGAATTATCATAATTATTAGGTTTTGTTTGTAGTAAACGTTTGGGTTTGAGGGGATTTCCATTTTTCCCAGAGACAAGATATCTTAAAGGGGTAAACTCACATATGGAATATTAGGAGTTTTATTTTCTGAGTTTTAATTAAACACGTGAATTCTTTAGATAAAGGGTTCTTTAATATGTCTAATATAGTATGGAACACGACTGTAAAAGGGTGGTATAAACTTTGACCTCTATCATGGCTTTCCCTTGTGGCCTGATCAGCCTCAGGGGAGGGCCATTTGGCCATAATGAATTTGTGATCATTTGTGATACTGATTTCAAGGTAAATTAATTATGGTGGAGTTTATAGCTCTTGGACATAATTGTAGTTTGAACCACAGAGGAGAAAGTGGAATTGAGACAGGACAAATTTTGGGGAGCGGGGAAATAGACTCTAGTGAGGAAGAGGTTCAGGATTCTGTTGTAAACACTGACTGTGAAGGTTTCGAATTGGCTACTATTGATTTGGTATTACAACAGGAACAGAAATCCTACTTATCATCGATAATAAATAGGGGAAGATATGGTACATTGAGGTTTGGACAGGACATATTTTAAGCAAATGGGGCAGGAAAATACATTGAGATAGAAAAATAGTGATTTTATAAGCATTAAAGATTATTTATGAAAAGAAATAAGTTGCAGTTCTTAAGGATGGTAAATTACTGTAGATAATGTATCCCACACTATGCAACATATATTAAATTATTGATGAGAATGACTTAAGGTTAACCCATGTTATTGTTACATAAAATTCAGTGGACTCCCGAAGGAGATATTTTATTAGTACAGAAAGCATATGATATGGTTAGCATTCGTTTTGGCTTCATTTGATCATTAGAATATTTTTTATTTAAATAGTATAAAGTGGACAGGGATATATGACATCTGTGGTGATTCAGGATTATTGATAGGTTAATTAAGGTTACTTTAGAAATTGCCACCATAGACATGTTTTTTCAAAAAATCCATGAGTCCAGATAAAGCCAAACAGTGAGACACTTAGTTAATATTTGGAAACACCTATTTGTTACTGACTGTTATGAGAAAGAGCTAGACAGATAGGAGAAAGGGCAGACAGAGGAGCCCTCCCCGCACTGCTGAGACCTTGAAGATTTGAGAGCAGAAGTTTTAGAAGGGGGGCCAGGAAATGAGCAAGATAGGAGTGACAACGAAATAGTAGCATTGACTTGTGTATGTGAAATAAGAATTAAAGGAATTAAATTCCTCTAACAGTTATAGATTACAGCTTCCCTCTGATTATCGTATTAACCCCTCGTTCCATGTTTCTCTTCTCAGGCCGGTGGTGGCTGGTCCGCTCCAGGAATCTGAGGTGCGGAAGGTCCCTCCGCCCCCTTTGGACATCAAAGGGGCCCCGGCGTACATCGTTCGTTCCATCCTGGATTCGAGGTGTCAGGTGGGGGGCCTTCAGTTAGTCGTGGAGTTGGAGGGGTATGGGCCGGAGGAGAGGTGCTAGGTTCCGGTTGCAGATGTTTTGGATCCTGAACTTCTGTGTGAGTTTCACCGTCGCTGGCCGGATCGCCCTGCACCTCGTCCTCTGGGTCGTCCTCGAGGCCGGTGTCGGCGCGCCACTGGAGCCGCACGTCTGTTTCCCATCATGTTTTGTGTGTAATTGTTTTCATGTTAGGTAGTGTTAGTTTACGCGCTCTACTTTTATGTTCTGTTTTTTGAGCTCGTTTGTTTCATGTAGTGCTCTCGTTTTTGGAACTATATTAAAAGTGTGCCTGTTCATTGTAACTGCTCTCCTGCACCTGACAGAAGGAGAGGGAAAGTGAGAAAGGAAGAGCTAGAGAAGGAGAGACTAATTGAGGAGTCCATAAACACATACAACTTCTTCTGGCAAATTTGGAAAAACCTAAAAAAAATCTAAACGAGGAATTAGCGATACAAATGGTGACATATGGACAACCCATTTTAAAACACTAAAACACCGTTCAAATTGATGCAAACACAGAACAATGCCAAATTCATGAGAAGTTGAATGGATTAGAAAAGGCTATAAAGGACAATCAATTACTGACAAGGAACTCTATAAAGAAACTTCAGGCCCTCAAATTTTAAATAGCATGTGGACCTGATGGCATACTAAATTAGATGCTCAAATTCACTAGTGCAAAATGTAAATTGGCTAAAATAAAACTGTTTTATTTGATCCTCAGAGTACACTATTTCCATGACATCTGGATTCAAGGACTCATAACCCCAAACTTTAAGAACAGAGACAAATTTGACTCTAACAATTACAGAGGCATTTGTGTGAACAGTAACCTGGGGAAGGTTTTCTGTAGTGTCATAAATGTAAGAGTACTAAACTTCCTTAATAAGCACAATGTCTTGAGTAAAAGCCCATTTGGATTTATACCAAAACATCGCACGACTGATCATATTTACACCCTACACACCCTGGTAAATAAACATGTCCACCAAAATAATACCAAAATGTATGCTTGCTTTATCAACTTCCAAAAAGCATTTGATTCTATTTGGCATACAGGACTGTTCTACAAAGTTATTGAAAGCGGTGAGGGGGTAAAAAATATGATATAATTCATTGAATGTATACTGGCAATACGTGCAGCATCAAAATTGGCAAGAAAATAACAGAATTTTTTAACCAGGGGTGGGGCCTTTGCCAGGGTTGCAATCTGAGCCCTGCACTATTCAATATATGAATTGGCCGCTATTCTATAAAAATCCTCAGCCCCTGGTGTTAGTCTCCACAATTCAGAGGTTAAATGCCTGCTCTTCACAGATGACCTATGCCTGCTGTCACCCATAGCAAATGGCCTACAGCAGAGCCTGGACCTGCTAGTGCAGTACTGCCAGACCTGGGCCCTGGCAGTAAACCCACAAAATACTAAAATAATGATTTTCCAGATCTCAGGGAATTAGACCAAAGTTCTCAATTGGTACAAAATATATAGAGTACTGCACACACTACAATTACTTAGTAGTTACTCCTTAATGATAGGGTGAATTGAGAAAGCACCCAGGGCATTCTACACAATTAAAAAACTTAATAAAATTGAAATATCTATTACAATTTGGCTAAAACTAACTGAATGTGTCATTGAACCAATTACACTTGATGGCAGCGAGGTGTGGGGTCCACTTGCAAAACAAGATTTCACCCAATGGGACAAACACCCCATTGAAACTACAAACAATGCATACAGGGCAGAATTAGGCCTATATCCACTAATAATAAAAACTCAAAAAAGAGCAATTAACTTTTAAAAACATAGTGAGCCCCTCTCATATCATTACCAAGCCCTGCAATAAGAGCTGAGCAAAGAAAAGAGACCCCTCATTGAGCTGGTCCTGGGGCTCACAAACCTGTTCTACTAACACACTGAAGCCTCAGGACCAGAACAATCAACAATCAGAATAAAATAAATTACAACACAGTCAAAACAAAACTACATTACTTATTGGGAAACACAAGCACAAAGAAAAATGCAGTGCTACAGTGGGGCAAAAAAGTATTTAGTCAGCCACCAATTGTGCAAGTTCTCCCACTTAAAAAGATGAGTGAGGCCTGTAATTTTCATCATAGGTACACTTCAACTATGACAGACAAAATTAGATTTTTTTTCTCCAGAAAATCACATTGTAGGATTTTTTTATTAATTTATTTGCAAAGTATGGTAGAAAATAAGTTTTTGGTCACCTACAAACAAGCAAGATTTCTGGCTCTCACAGACCTGTAACTTCTTTTTTAAGAGGCTCCTCTGTCCTCCACTTGTTACCTGTATTAATGGCACCTGTTTGAACTTGTTATCAGTATAAAAGACACCTGTACACAACCTCAAACAGTCACACTCCAAACTCCACTATGGCCAAGACCAAAGAGCTGTCAAAGGACACCAGAAACAAAATTGTAGACATGCACCAGGATGGGAAGACTGAATCTGCAATAGGTAAGCAGCTTGGTTTGAAGAAATCAACTGTGGGAGCAAATATTAGGAAATGGAAGACATACAAGACCACTGATAATCTCCCTCGATCTGGGGCTCCACGCAAGATCTCACCCCGTGGGGTCAAAATGATCACAAGAACGGTGAGCAAAAATCCCAGAACCACACGGGGGGACCTAGTGAATGACCTGCAGAGAGCTGGGACCAAAGTAACAAAGCCTACCATCAGTAACACACTACGCCACCAGGGACTCAAATCCTGCAGTGCCAGACGTGTCCCCCTGCTTAAACCAGTACATGTCCAGGCCCGTCTGAAGTTAGAGAGCATTTGGATCATCCAGAAGAAGATTGGGAGAATGTCATATGGTCAGAGGAAACCAAAATATAACTTTTTGGTAAAAACTCAACTCGTCGTGTTTGGAGGACAAAGAATGCTGAGTTGTATCCAAAGAACACCATACCTACTGTGAAGCATTGGGGTGGAAACATCATGCTTTGGTGCTGTTTTTCTGCAAAGGGACCAGGACGACTGATCCGTGTAAAGGAAAGAATGAATGGGGCCATGTATCGTGAGATTTTGAGTGAAAACCTCCTTCCATCAGCAAGGGCATTGAAGATGAAACGTGGCTGGGTCTTTCAGCATGACAATGATTCCAAACACACCGCCCGGGCAACGAAGGAGTGGCTTCGTAAGAAGCATTTCAAGGTCCTGGAGTGGCCTAGCCAGTCTCCAGATCTCAACCCCATAGAAAATCTTTGGAGGGAGTTGAAAGTCCGTGTTGCCCAGCAACAGCCCCAAAACATCACTGCTCTAGAGGAGATCTTCATGGAGGAATGGGCCAAAATACCAGCAACAGTGTGTGAAAACCTTGTGAAGTCTTACAGAAAACGTTTGACCTCTGTCATTGCCAACAAAGGGTATATAACAAAGTATTGAGATAAACTTTTGTTATTGACCAAATACTTCTTTCCACCATAATTTGCAAATAAATTCATTAAAAATCCTACAATGTGATTTTCTGGATTTTTTTTCTCATTTTGTCTGTCATAGTTGAAGTGTACCTATGATGAAAATTACAGGCCTCTCATCTTTTTAAGTGGGAGAACTTGCACAATTGGTGGCTGACTAAATACTTTTTTGCCCCACTGTATCTGGCCCTAAATCGACAGTACACAGTGGCAAACTATTTGACCATGGTTACTGATAAAAACCTTAGAAAAACCTTGACAAAGTACAGGCTCAGTAAGCAGAACCTTCCCATTGAGAAGGGTAGACACAGTGCAACCACTGCACCACAGCAGAACCCAAGACAAAGCTGCATTTCCTGACAAAATGTAAAAAATATAAAACAATTAGTGTCATTTCCCATAATTTGAAACCCTTACTCAAGGTTTCTAAGACCTCTCTGATGAGGCTAGGCTACCTGTCCTGTTGGGGCAGGATGCAGAGAGCTGTGGATTGGCAGCGCACTAGATTGCTGCCTGCCATAAGATGAGGGACAGTGTCTGACAGACCAACCAACCTGCACATGTCCTATATGCTTATTGTCATTGTTCAGTGTATGTTCAGTGTATGGTTATTTATTTAATATTTTATTTTTTCATTTTCCAATTAAGAACATTCAAAACAAAAGTGAAAAGATATTAGACGATAGGACAAAGTGACAGTAACAGACGAGCGTAACAAAAATAAATATATAAACAAACATACAATAAGAAAAATAATAATAACGAGACATTGGATCACCTGCCGTAGGCTACATATTATACATTACGTGTTAAACATTGTGAGGATTATATGTAGATTCAATCAATGAGATGTGGGGGGAGATTCTCCATATAGTCAAAAGGTTGCCAAATTCTGTAAAATGTCTTTAACTTATTGCTCAAGCAGTAAGTGATTTTCTCCAAAGTGATACAACTATTAACTTCCGATAGCCACATTGCAACTGGCAGGGAGGAATCCAATTTCCATTTCAAGGCAATACATTTCTTGGCAATCGCTAGCAATGTTTCTGTTAGCTTTATAGTATAGCTTTGCCTAAGATTGGTGTTAGTAAAGTTACCTAGCAGACAGACCTCCGGGTCTAAAGGAAATGCAACCCCGTGAATTGAGGATATGGTATCGCATACCCCCTGCCAGAAACCGTGTAGTTTTGAACACTGCCAAGTGGAATTGTTACTATTGTCCCATTGACAATATTGATTATTATTATTAATTATGTTAATATTGTAAATCTCCAAAGCAAGCTTTGGCAACATGTACATTGTTACGTCATGACAATAAAGCAAATTGAATTGAAAAATTGAGAAAAAGAGAAAGACAGATAATTAGAGAAAATAAGAGAGAGAGAGAGAGAGAGATTCACCCATATCTACTGGGTGAAATACCACAGTGTGCAATCACAGCAGCAAGATTTATGACCTGTTGCCACAAGAAAAGGGCAACCAGTGAAGAACAAACATGATTGTAAATACAACCCATATTTATGTTTAATTATTTTCCCTTTTGTACTTTTACTATTTGAACATCGTTATGAGACTGTATATATACAGTACATAATATGACATTTGAAATGTCTGTATTATTTTGGAACTTCTGTGAGTATAATGTAATGTTTTTCCTAGCCACCATGCTTCTACACCTGCATTGCTTGCTGTTTGGGGTTTTAGGCTGGGTTTCTGTACAGCACTTTGTGACATCAGCTGATGTAAGAAGAGCTTTATAAATACATTGATTTGAACATCAAATTACAAGCTATTTAAATCCCAACATCAAATTTCAACTTTAAACCAGCTGCCTCCATACAATAGTATTTTTAATAAGTTTAGTCTTTAGGGACTACCATCCATCCCTCTCTACCATTATTCTCTCTCCATTTCCCCTCTATCAGTGGCCCATCTCACAGTGGATTCCAGCTCGTTTCCCAGCTTCTAGCTGGATGTCCTCCCCTCCATTTCTCTCTGCCTCCCCCTCCCAGGCTCCTTGTCTCTCTTTCTGCCTGGTGAGACTGGAGGCCTCCTGCTGCTCCGTTGACAGAGAGCGAGAGAGAGCGAGAAAGCACGAGAGAGAGCAAGCAAGCGTGAGAGAGAGCGAGAGAGCGAGCAAGCAAGCACGAGAGAGAGAGAGCGAGCAAGCGCGAGAGAGAGTGAGCAAGCGAGAGAGAGCGAGAAAGAGAGAAAGCTTTTGCGTTTTAAATAATCTTTATTGGGTCTGGGAACCCGCAGCACAATAAAAACTCATACATAACCATAGTTACACATCAATTAAAAACACAACACCAAATCCTCCCATACACTAACTAAACACAACAGACTCTGAATACCCCATATACTCATAAACAGATCAATATTGTTAACCAGTTTGTAATAGGCTGTCCCGAGGCTGCCAGAGTTTCAGACTCAGCACAGAATAGACACCCTTCCCCAACTGTCGGATCCAGGTGTACCAGATGCATATTTGTGGCTATGGCTCCATGTATTATCCTCCATTGGAGGTCAGCTGTCCTCTTTTCAATAGGCAGTTTGTGAAAAAGAGGCTCTTCGAAAAGCCACACCCCTGGTGGTGTGACGGCCTTGCAGGACTTGACAAGAACTCTCCAAGCCTGCATAACAGACTCATAAAATGGAGTCAGGCCAGGCAAATCACCCCCCCTCCAGCTTTAAGATGAAAATGTGCTTGTCTAAGCCCAAACAGCCCGCTCTCCTCATCAATGTGTAGGCTGTGTCGACCCAGCTAGAACAGTCACTGTACATCAGTCTCTGGGCTGCTTGAAGCCAGAAAGCCATGATCCTGAAAGAATTGCCCACCCTCGTGCAGTGGCAGATACAGGGCTGCAGCTTTAATCCAGTGTTCTCCAGACCAGAAGAAATTGACAAAAGTCCTCTGAAGCTCTTGTATCAGACAGTGGCTGTAAAATCATTAGTCTGTGCCACAGGGTAGAGGCAGCAAGATTATTAGCTACCAGTACCCTTCCCCTATAAAACAGCTGGGGTAGCACCCATTTCCACCTTGACAGTCTGGCACACCCTTTCTCCACTACACCCTCCCAAAACATGACATCATGTAACAACTTAACATTAAAATACCAGTAAGGTGATGACCTTTGTGGACAGGACAAGTGAATATCAACAGTAACAATATGGTGATCAGAGAAACCCACAGGAGTAATATCACACCTTCCAACCCTACTACAGTAATGCTCAGATACATACACCCTGTCTAACCTTACTGCACTGACACGACCTTCATTAACTTTTAGCCATGTGTACTGCCTAACTTTTGCATTCCTTACTCTCCACACATCAGAAAGCACAAACTCAGTTAATAAACCAGACAGGCAAGTTGCTGACCGCAGATGAGGTTCTTCAGCAGAGTGGTCAACAGTCAAATCTACTGTTCAATTCCAGTCCCCCCCCTAAAACCATACACCCCTCTTGGTCACACTGTCTTAAGGTTTCCTTTATTTGATCAAATAAAGCAATACGCTCTGTACCCTCATTAGGAGTATAAACATTCAAAAAACAGAAAAAACCCATAACATCCACCTTGACCAATAAAACCCATCCCTTGACGATCTCTGTTGTAGATACCACAGTCACCCCTAAGCGTGAGGAAAACAAATTTGCCACCCCAGCACTGAAATTAGTACCATGACTGAGTTTATGCTGCCCCTCCCACCACATACCCCAGTCGACCTCATTAGCCTCATCACTATGTCTCCTGTAGGAAAACTACATTATGCCTTTTCTGTTTTATTACTTCTAATACCCAAGCCCTCTTATTCCTGTCCCTTCCCCCATTAATATTGAGAGAACCTACCCTTAGTACCTCCATGTAGAAAAGAGAAAGGAAAAGTAGAAGAAACCACAGAGAAACCAAAGAGAAAAAAAGACACTATATGAGACATGATCATCATCGTTATTTGAATTTTCTATTAACCTGACCACGTTTTCCATTACCTTTTGCTGGTGTGACAGCAGTAACAAATTTCCTCAAGCGAAAACACTTCTTCTCACTCAACTGGTCTAACCCCACCGTCTTCTGTAACATCACAGCTGACCTCACAAAGGTATCAACATAAAAATCTGTCAATTTGACAGATTTTCCAAAAGTCTGATCCAGGAACCCATTTACCTCCTCTAGACTGTAAATTGAGTCCTCACCAGCTGCTATCTTGTCAATAGAGATATCAATATCCTTCTCCTGATCCTCCTCAACTGAGGCCACAGACCCCTGACTCCCTTCTACCACATCCCTCTCAACACTCCCCACTTGCACCCCATCACTCATACCAGGCATCTCCTCCACTACCTGGGAGATTAGCTCCACATGAACCCCCTCCTGTATCCCAGCACTCATACTGGGCACCTCCTCACCAATCTAAGGAAATGGCCCTTCAGATCCATCCTTACCTTCTACAACAATATTTTCCTGCTGCATACAATTTCCCTCTAATACAAGTTTCAACTCCGTGCCCTCAACACAGACAACTTGTTCCTCAGCAACAGGTGCTTGTGGCTGCTCTACCGCTGTCGGCCCCCCACTCCCTACATCAGTGGGCCCAGGCGTTACGAGGACCACCTGCGCCCCCTCCCTCTGCCTTCTCCCTTTTTGGGCAAGCATGCCGCTTATGCCCAACATCACCACACTCAAAACACCGTTGACTACCCGTACTAGCATAAGCCATATACAGTCTGTTGTCACACATGACTTTAAACCATAACTCCAATGTCTACTCCGGTGAGTCCAAAAACAAACACCTGTCGCCGAAACGACAACCTGTTTGAACGCCGGGAGTTCGCAACCCAACGGGACAATCTTAATTGAACTTGCGAACTTCCCAAACCGCAAACTCGCGCTCCAATAGCTCATTGGGAATAAACATTCGAAATCGTTACCCTTGTTGACGAAGAAAAAAGTGGCGTAACTTGAATAAACATTCTTTAAGAAGTACGCCTTGCTCAAACATACGATCAACAAGGCGCATCTTCTTTAAGAAAAAAACTCTGCCGCTTTATTCATCCGTGACGCATAAGCAACATTCTCGTATCCTACCTTCTCTCCTACGGCGACCAGAAACTCCTCCATAGTGACAGTAGCTCCACCATTGTTTCCAAATCAAAGTACTTTCCTCTAGTCGGGGTTTCACCTCCTCTCTAGTTCCTTGGATCAATTATATTGGTGGTGCGCCTATACATTATTTCCAGAAAATAATAAATACAGATTATTATAGGCAATTATAAGATTTCTACATGCCATTATCGGACTATAATATTACTACGGGCCATTATAGGATTAAGTATAGATAACTATAACCATTATAGAATTATACCAATAGTTACACTTAATCCTAGGATTACACATAGTGCCTTTGCTTACTCCCTTTAGTGCTATAACAAAAAATACATTCTCTAAACAGAAAACACCCATAATATCAATCAACTAAAGATGTAAGAATATGTAGGCTATAAGAATAGGTTGAAGGATATCTGTATTGGTTGCAGATGACTGAACTGCTCACTTTTGTGTCTGTGTCTGCAGGTATACAGACAAGGAGGCATACAATTTGCAAGCTCTGCCACATTCGCCGAGTGTCAGAGCCGGTGTAGTAGGATTCGTCCTTAGCCCTTTATTGACGCTTTGCCTGTTTGTCAGAGGGCGTAGCAGGATTTCTATTTTAGAATCCATTTTAGTGTCCCGCTCCTTGAAAGCAGCAGCTCTAGCCTTTAGCTACATTTTTAATTTAACCTTTATTTAACTAGGCATTTCAGTTAAGAACAAATTCTTATTTACAATGACGGCCTACCCCGGACAACGCTGGGCCAATTGTGAGCCGCCCTATGGGACTCCCAATCACACCCTGATCGAGTTATGGTCGGATATGCTAAAGGGAGGGCGAGGGCGAGCTTTGTATTCCTCTCTGTGTGTGGTGTAAAGGTGATCTAGAGTTCTTTTTCCTCTAGTTGCACATGTGACATGCCGGTAGAAATGAGGTGAAACAGATTTCTCTTGCGTTAAAGTCACTGGTCATTAGGAGCACTGCCTCTGAATGAGCATTTACTTGAATGCTTATGGCTCTATACAGCTAGCTGCCAGCAACAGTTTCTGGTGGTAAATTGACAGCTCATAAAAATACAGATGAAAACTCTCTTGGTAAATAGTATGGTCTACAGCTTATCATGAGGTATTCTAACTCAAGCGAGCACAACCTTGATATGTTTTTAATATTATAGATTGAACACCAGCTGTTGTTAATAAATGGGGACACACCACCCCCCTTATATTAGCAGACTCTGAGGTTCTATCCTGCCGATGCATAGAAAAACCAGCTAGTTGTACATTATCCATGTCCATAGAAGAGTATACTACAGTTCTTAATATACCATTGATAGGATAGTCTCGAACGAAGCTCGTCCAGTTTATTCTCCAGCGATTTCACGTTCACCAATAGAACAGAGGGTAGAGGTGATTTATTTACATGCCGCTGGAGTCTCATCAGGTTGCCTGCACGTCGGCCTCTATAGCGCTGTCTCAACCTTCTTCAAGAGTCAGGGATTTGGGCCTGGTCCGGAAAAATGTATATTTCTTTCATCTCCGACTCAATAAAGTAGAGGTCCTCGTCCAAATCGAGGTTAGCGGTAGTTGTTCTGATGTCCAGAAGCTCTTTTAGATCATAGGAAACGATGATGGAAACATTATGTGCAAAAAAAATTAAGATCAGTGCAAAAAAATCCAAAAACTACAAAACAAATTTCTTGTCAGGTGAGGTGATTCTCCAAGTGGGAAAAGAGAGGATGATGTAGAAGTTAGACTGAGTGAGAAACAAGAGAGAAGAGAGAGACATTAAGGAGAAAGAACAAATTAAGAAGGAGAAAGAACAAATTAAGAAGGAGAGAGAGAGAGAGAGAGAAATAACAAGAGAAGGAGAGTCACATTGAGGGAGATGGGTAGGCGTTGGAAGTGAATAGCGTAATAAAGCATTTCCATAATTCAAGACATTGGGTTCCTTTTTACACCACACCAGCAGTGGCGAGGAGGCACCGGGGGAACAGGCCGTTTAATAAACACAGTCAAGGCTGCAGAGAGCAGAGCAATTTGACACAGTTTTAACCACCGCTGGGCTCAGGCTCCTACAGTGTGTGTGTGTGTGTGTGTGTGTGTGTGTGTGTGTGTGTGTGTGTGTGTGTGTGTGTGTGTGTGTGTGTGTGTGTGTGTGTGTGTGTGTGTGTGTGTGTGTGTGTGTGTGTGTGTGTTTTAACCAGCAGGCTGAGGCTTAGGGCCATAAAAGGCGGTAAAGGGGTCGTGTGGTTCTCCATTGCTGAACATGCTGATATAACAAAAATAGTACTAGGAATACTTAATAATGGACATGGTATAGGAATAAGTCACGTCAAATCAGAGATACAGAAAGTACCCTACAAAAGACAGCCTCGGTGTAAGAACCGACGCTGGAGTAGAGAAGCAGGTATAGAGAGTGAACATTTAATATAGCACAGACATGAAACAGGACTGGAACAGCGTCAGAACCAGGAAACAAAACGACAAACGACAATTAATGCAGAAGTGGGGAACAGACAGATATAGGGGATGTAATGAAAGCAGGTGATTGAGTCCAGGAGAGTCCAATGAATCGCTGATGCGCGGGACGAAGGAAACAGGTGTGCGTACTGATGGTGGCAGGTGTGTGTAGTGCTGGGCAGCCTGGCGCTCTCGAGCACCAGGGAGGGAGAGCGGGAGCAGGTGTGACATTACCTCCCCCCTCTAGGGGCACCACTCGGCGTCCCACCTGGGCGAGCCTGATGGGCCGACCGAGGCACGGACGCTGGACAAGCTGGCTGGGGGCGTAGAAGCCCAAAGTACTGGCAATGGCGTGGCAGCCTGGCGAACCGGCTGAGGCATGGGATCCTGACGATCTGGTTGAGGCGTGAAGCCTGATGATCCCGCTGGGACATGGGAGCCTGGCGAGCTGGCTGAGATGTGGGAGCCTGATGATCCGGCTGAGGCTTAAAACCCTAACGATCCGGCTGAGGCCTGACGTGGGATGGGCACCTGCCGAGCCAACCGGGGAAAGGAAACCTCTCAAGCCGGCTAAGGCACCCCCGGTTCCATCGGCAGCAGCCCTACCGAAAGGCCAGCACTCCCTGAGGCTTCATTTGATGGCTTCAGCATTCTGTAAAAACCGACGCTGGAGTAGAGAAACAGGTCCGGAGAGCGAACATTTAATATAGCACAGACATGGAACAGGACAGGAACAGCGTCAGAACCGGGTAACACAACGACATACAACAATTAATGCTAAAGCGGGGAACAGAGAGATAAAACAGACAGATAAAGGTGAGGAAATAACACAGGTGATTGAGTCCAGGTGAGTGGAATGAATCGCTGATGCGCATGACGAGGGGAGCAGGTGTGCGTAATGATGGGGGAAGGAGTGCATAGTGCTGGGCAGCCTGGCGCCCTCGAGTGCCAGGGGTGGAGAGCGGGAGCAGGTGTGACACTCAGCATTAAACTGAAAATGTGTCATAAACAATAGAAAGTATTTTGTAACTTAAATATACTTCAACACCCTGCTCCACTGTAAGGGGCTCTCTTGAGTGTTACAATAGGCCACAGTACAGTATTTCATCTCTTGAGTGAAGGGCAAACATTTAATTGAAGCGGATCATTATGTTTCAGGTCACGGTAAAATAAGTATAGTAGCTCTGATGTAGAAGCCCATAAAACAAAACTGGAATACAGCATGCTGGAGAGAAGGGCTGGAGAGAAAAAGAGAGCAGTGGTCACATAGAACTCCTCCATCCATCCTTTCACCCATCCATCTATTCACTTAGCATACAGTTCTTTAACATGGAGCTGTAAATTATCTCCAACACATGAATAGACATATAGGGGCGGTCCCCCAGACACAGATTAAGCCAAGTGATGGACTAAAAACCATGCTCACTGGAGATTCCATTTTTTTTAGTCCAGGACTAGGCTTAATCGATGTCAGGGAAGCCAGCCCACAGTGTTCCAGTGTAATGCATAGATCATCTGTATACAGCTCACATCACAGATGGCTGTATGGAGTGGGAGTCCATCAGCAGAGAGGCAGGAAGAAGTGGGGAGTGAAAGGCTTGGGAGCCTGGGGAGGAGGGGGCTTGAGATGTTGGGGGGAGGGATAGAGAGAGTACCTGTCATTCCTTCTGCTCACCTATCAGAGACAACAGTCGCAGTGATTACTACTCACATGAGAATGGCGCCGGAGCAGATGGCCGCGGATTTATGGGCTCCTGACCAATTGTGCTATTTTGTATTTATTTTTTATCTGTTTTTAAAAAAAAACTTTTTTGGTACATAATTTTTCCACAATCATTTGTTATGACCGAAAGGAGCTTCTGGACATCGGAACAGCGATTACCCACCTCAAACTGGACGAGGATTTTTACTTTAATGAGTCGGACGCGAAGGATATACTGCTCCTCCCGGGCCAGGCCCAAATCCCTGGTGAATTCTATGATTCACCAAGTCGTGGCTGAACAAGGACATAGTTAATATACAGTTATAGGGTTTTCCGTGCATAAGCAAGACGGAACAGCATACGATCAGGGGGGTGGTGTGTATCTCCTTGTCAACAACAACTGGTGCTAATATTAAAGATGTATCAAGGTTTTGCTCACCTGAGTTAGAGTACCTAATGATAAGCTGTAGACCACACTCTTTACCAAGAATGTTTTAATCTATATTCTTAGTAGCTGTCTATTTACCACAAACCGATGCTGGCACTTATGCAGCTCGTTGAGTGCGGTCTAAGACCATAAGCAAACAAGAAAACGCTCATCCAGAGGCGGCGCTCCTAGTGGCCGGACATTTTAACGCAGGAAAACTGAAATCCATTTTACATAATTTCTACTAGCATGTCATATGTGTAACTAGAGGGGGGAAAAACTCTAGATCACCTTTAATCCTCACACAGAGATGCGTACAAAGCTCTCCCTAGTCCTCCATTTGGCTAATCTGACCATAACTCTATCCGCCTGATTCCTGCTTACAAGCAAAAACTCAAACAGAAAGTACCAGTGATGCACTCAATACGGAAGTGGCCCGGTGAAGTGGATGCTAAGCTACAGGAATGTTTCACTAGCGCAAACTGGAAAATGTTGCAGGATGTAAGTTCCTTGGTGTCAATATTAGTGTAGAGCAATTTTTGTTTTTTAACTAAGCAAGTCAGTTAAGAACAAATTCTTATTTTCAACAACAGCCTAGGAACAGTGGGTTAACTGCCTTGACAGGGGCAGAAGAACAGATTTTTACCTTGTCAGCTCAGGGATTTGATCTTGCAACCTTTTGGTTGCTAGTCCAATGCTCTAACCACTAGGTTAAAGCATTGATTTGATGGTACGATATGACGGTATTTCATGTTTCATGTAAAAGTTCTAAGTTTACTCTATGAGTAGTGTGTGACCCTACAGTGGTAACACATACATTAAATGATTTAAATGGGTCTTTCTCCATTCTGGATTGTTTTATACTATTCAATTCGACTTCAACCTAAAATAGGTTCCTGCATTTCCATCAATTTCTGCATTTCTTGAACTCATTTGAAATAATTTCCCCACTGCAACGTAAGGTTGCACAATATGGGCCAAAAAACGAAGCCTTTTTTTTACAAATGTTGCAATTGCGATTTGACTTGCGATTTAGATCAAAACACTTTGGTGAACTGTTGGAATCATGTAAATACAATGTTTATTCCATAGTTAGAATATAAATAATAGTGGGCACTTTGAATACAGTGTTTGACATGACAACTAATGAAAATGCCAGGGAGGAGTTATTGTGACAGGGTAGGAACCAAAGTGACTGTTAGTGTTTCCTAGGGGACCCTATCATCTTGGCTACATTAAATGTTCTTCATGTAGCTTTGCCTATTCCTCTTTGATTCATAAGATACTGTTGCACAAACAACACGCTGATTTAGGCCTACACCAGCACTGGTATCAGGCTTTATTAGCTAGCTACATTTGCTCTGACTCAGTACATTTATTAGCTAGCTAGCAAGCCAGCTAACTAGCGATTAACATTAGCGGCTAGCTGTTTGCAGATGTATGAATCACAAACTTATAGGTTAATTATAAAACGCTTGTGGATTTATATTAAGACGCAAAGCCAAAACGTTATCAACATTGTTGCATGTGCTGCATTGACCATGCAGACTGAACGCAAGTGTCTCGTCATCAAGCAACAACAAATGCGCTCCTTGAGTTCCAGGTGGCGGGGTTAGGTCTGAGTGGAAAGCGGAATGGAGAGAGAGAGAGCAGAGAGTGATGACTCAAGTAGTCGAGTAAACTATACAAATTGTACGTTACACACGGAATGTCACATTTAACAAACCAGAATAAAAAACAAAAACATGAGCTGGCGCACACCCAGATAAATTATTTTCTTCTTTCAAGAAAACTAGCACTTTAAGTGAGCATCTTCGAAATTGAACAATTTCAGTAATCTGAGATTGCGTGAGTTCTTTGATAAGAGTGAAACTCAAACTACACTTTAAATGTCATCCTCAGTGAGATGTATACATAGGTCTATACCACGCTAATCAATAGACTTACAGCGAGGGAAAAAAACTATTTGATCCCCTGCTGATTTTGTACGTTTGCCCACTGACAAGGAATTGATCAGTCTATAATGTTAATGGTAGGTTTATTTGAACAGTGAGAGACAGAATAACAACAAAACAATCCAGAAAAACGCATGTCAATAATTTTATAAATTGATTTGCATTTTAATGAGGGAAATAAGTATTTATCCTTTCTTTGTCAGTGGGCAAACGTACAAAATCAGCAGGGGATCAAAAACGTTTTTCCCTCACTGTACCTGTCGTACCATGAGTCAAGAAGGAGATGGAGCCATTAACCCAGCTGAGGTACCTGAGAACTCTGAGAGAACCATATTTAGAGCAAAAAGTTCATTCGTACCTCCCCCCAAACACAATGCGTCCATAGAAACCTTCTGTAGGATTGTTGAAAATGATGTAGATGACCTACTGAAAGACAAACAGAAACACAAATCCTATGATAACTTGAGTAGAGATGAGATAATGGCTCTTAAAGACTTCATAAATTGTCATTAAAAAATGTTACAAAGGAGAAGGAATTTGTATACAAAACAAATGTGACTATGTGAATGAATATCGCCGACAACTGTCTAAAGGTGACTTCTATCGCAAACTGAATTGTGACCCTACCCTAGAATTCCAGCATAATATCTCATCCACAGTTGAAAGCTGTTTGGAATCACAGCATTTCTATGAAATTTCCTAAGATACCAACTTTCTATACAATCCAGCAATCGACTCTGACATCCAACACTTCTAAGTTTGTGGATTACCACATTAAACCGATAGTTGAGAATCTCCCATTTTATGTCAAAGACACTCGGCACATGATCTCATTGATAGAGGGCTTAGGAAGGATACCAGAGGGCACCCTGCTGGCCACTTTTAATGTGGCCAGCAGTACACCAACATCCCACACACTGGAGGCTTGCAGGCGCTGCAACACTTCCTTCAGCAGAGAGACACTACCCTTGCTCCATCCAACTTACTGAACTGGTATTATCCCATAACTGCTTTGTCTTTGAGTCAGACTCTTTCCATCAAATTCGGGGTGTAGCCATGGGCTACCCCTTTTCCCCCAACTATGCAAACCTGTATGTGAGACAATTTGAGGACACACTCCTTTACAAAACAGAGACACACCCCCTACTTTCTAAAATCCTCCTATGGAAGACATACACAGATGATGTCTTTGTGCTCTGGGAAGGAAGTCAGCAGGAACTAAATTAATTCCAAACTCTACTAAGAGCTCTGAATACCTCAAATTCACCATGCAGACTGATGAGAGAAAAATAAACTACCTGGACTTATGGATCATCAAATAGAATGATGCATTACACACAGACGTCTACACAAAGCCCACAGACAGCAATAACTTGCTATGTGCGGATAGTATGCATCCCCTTCCCCTCAAGAATGGGTTATCATATAGCCAGTTATGCTGGGTTAAACGAATCTGTGGCCACCAGACAGATTTTGACAGAAAAATGAGAGGCTACAAGGACAAAACTCTTGATGCTGCAATGATGACAATATCTCAAAAACTAAGAGAGGAATTATTAAAACTCAACTGTCTTTTGTACCAAGTACACCAAGTGTTTGGAGAAAATGAAAGCAATCCTGTAAAAACACTGGCATATTCTGTAGTCAGACAGCAACAAAAAAATCGCACATCTCTTCAAGGAACCCCCACTGCTGGTCTAAAAGCATTGTTGCAATATTGGAGATAGCTTGGTGAGATCTGACCTGCCCCCTGAGCCCACTCAGACACTCTTGACACCCATTCCAAATGGGAACTAAAAATATGGCTCATGCGCACAGTGTAATAGCACTATAAAAACATCCTTCTTCAGACACCCACATACAGGTCAAAAAATCCCTATTAGGGGTATCATCTCATGCAAGACCAAGGGAGTAATCCATCTCATCACCTGTTCATGTGGAAAAGCGAAAAGACAATTAAAACAACACACAGCTGAACACAACAGCAAAATCAGGTGTGAGAACATTGACTATCCAGTAGCATCTCACTTTGTTGAAGCTAACCATCCAATCTCCTCCCTCAAATACACAGGCTTTGAGCATGTTGCTCTACCAAGGAGAAGAGGTAACATCAAGATCCTACTACTACAAAGGTAGGCTTACTGGATATCCTCTCTAAAAACATTGACCCCTAGTGGTCTGAACAGACTTTGATCTCACTATGAACAATAATTCTCTCTTTTATGAACAAGTCTGATAAATGGATACATTCTTTCTACAGCTTATTAGCGTACACCTAATATGTTCCCCCTGTTGATGATACTAATTATGCATTAAGGTTGAACCAAAAGATTCCATGTCAGATTGCGTGTCTCCTGACCCCTCCTGTAGTTTATGTGTCGGGGGGCTAGGGTCAGTTTGTTATATCTGGAGTACTTCTCCTGTCCTATTCGGTGTCCTGTGTGAATCGAAGTGTGTTCTCTAATTCTCTCCTTCTCTCTTTCTTTCTCTCTCTCTGAGCCCTAGGACCTGAGCCCTAGGACCATGCCCCAGGACTACCTGACATGATGACTCCTTGCTGTCCCCAGTCCACCTGGCCGTGCTGCTGCTCCAGTTTCAACTGTTCTGCCTTCTTATTATTCGAACATGCTGGTCATTTATGAACATTTGAACATCTTGGCCATGTTCTGTTATAATCTCCACCCGGCACAGCCAGAAGAGGACTGGCCACCCCACATATGCTCTCTCTAATTCTCTCTTTCTTTCTCTCTCTCGGAGGACCTGAGCCCTAGGACCATGCCCCAGGACTACCTGACATGATGACTCCTTGCTGTCCCCAGTCCATCTGACCGTGCTGCTGCTTCAGTTTCAACTGTTCTGCCTTATTATTATACGACCATGCTGCTCATTTATGAACATTTGAACATCTTGGCCATGTTCTGTTATAATCTCCACCCAGCACAGCCAGAAGAGGACTGGCCACCCCACATAGCCTGGTTCCTCTCTAGGTTTCTTCCTAGGTTTTGGCCTTTCTAGGAGTTTTTCCTACCCACCGTGCTTCTACACCTGCATTGCTTGCTGTTTGGGGTTTTAGGCTGGGTTTCTGTACAGCACTTTGAGATATCAGCTGATGTACGAAGGGCTATATAAATACATTTGATTTGATTTGATTTGATATCACATATATGAAATAGGAAACAATTAAATGTGACATTTAATTTAACAATAATGTATGTTGATGCTAATATTTTGTACAAAATTCAATTATGTTTGCATATGATAACAATACCCTAATAAATGTAATATGCCATAAACTATTGCTTTTTATCACTCAATTCATTTTAATTAACTTAATCATTATGACACAACCCTCACTATTGTCATTGGTTGCACTAATTGCACTGTTTGTCTACATAACCTGGTTCAAGTATTCATGACATAACAGTGATGCCAAAACATTGGTGATTTACCCAATAAATTACTGGGAGTTTATATATGGAGTATGCCACTCTATTTTTATTGTTCACATTTAATAAACCAAACATTCTAATACTGTTATTAAAGGTAAAAAAAAATCCCAAACCGGTTCGTACATCAATATCGGTATATAGTAAAAAACGGTATACCGCCAAGCCCCAGTCCACATCACTAAGGACCTATCATTGATTAATCACACCAAGACAGGCGTGAAGAGGGCACGACAGTGCCTATTCCCTCTCATAAGGCTAAAAAGATTGCGCATGGGACCTCAGATCCTCAAAAAGTTCTACAGCTGCACCATCGAGAGGACTGGTTGCATCAGTCCTTGCTGTGGCAACAGCTCGGCATCTGACCGCAAGGCACTACAGAGAATAGTGCGTACGGCCCAGTATAACACTGGGGACTAGCTTTCCACCATCCAGGACGTCAATACTAGGCAGTCACAGGAAGACCCTAAATATTTAGAAAGACTCCAGCCACCAAAGTCATAGATTGTCATCTCTGCTACCGCACGGCAAGAGTTACCGGAGTGCCAATTCTGAGACCAAAAGGCTTCTACCCTCTAGCCATAAGACAGCTAAAAAGTTAATGAAATGGCTTCCTGGACTAGTTGCATTGACCCTCTTATTTTATTCATATTTATTCTTATTTTTTGCAATGACTATCTTGCACAGGCTCAACGTATTCTCACTGGACTCTAACCACACACTCACACATACAACACTGACACTCCAACAGACACACACACACACACACACACAAACAAACAAACAAACAGACACGCATAAAACACAAACACAAATGCATATTGACGCCACACACACATTCCTTCACACTCTTCACATAGATTGTGAGAGCTGTTTTGCAGACTTCAGTACAGCTTTTGACACTATCGATCATAGTCTGCTGATGGAAAAACATATGTGTTATGGCTTTACACCCAATACTATATTATGGATGAAGTGTTACCTGTCAAAGAGAACACAGAGAGTGTTATTTAATGGAAGCCTCTCCAAAATAATCCAGGTACAGTCAGGAATTCCCCAGGGCAGCTGTCTAGGCCCCTTACTTTTTTCAATCTTTATTAATGACATGCCACTGGCCTTGAGTAAAATCATGTGGATGTGTGTCTATGGGGATGACTCAACACTATACACGTCCGCTACTACAGCAAGTGAAATCACTGCAACACTTAACAAAGAGCTGCAGTTAGTTTCAGAATGGGTGGCAAGGAATAAGTTAGTCCTAAACATTTACAAAACTAAAAGCATTGTATTTGGAACAAAACATTCACTAAACTCTGAACCTCAACTAAATATTGTAATACGGAATGTGGAAATTTACCAAATTGGGGTGACTAAACTGCTTGGAGTAACCCTGGATTGTAAACTGTCATGGTCAAAACATGTAGAAACAACAGTAGGTAAGATTGTCACGTTCTGACCTTTATTTCCTTTGTTTTGTCATGATTTAGTATGGTCAGGGCGTGAGTTGGGGTGGGCAGTCTATGTTTGTTTTTCTATGATTTTGGGATTTCTATGTTTCGGCCTAGTATGGTTCTCAATCAGAGGCAGGTGTCATTAGTTGTCTCTGATTGAGAATCATACTTAGGTAGCCTGGGTTTCACTGTTTGTTTGTGGGTGATTGTCTATGTTAGTTGCTTGTGTCAGCACAGTTCTCATTATAGCTTCATGGTCGTTATTTGTTTATTGTTTTCTATAGTTTGTATTCAGTGTTCAGTGCTTTCTTTAATTAAAAAATCATCATGAACACATACCACGCTGCATTTTGGTCCGCTCCTTACGACGATCGTGACAAAGATGGGGAGAAGTCTGTCCATAATAAAGAGCTGCTCTGTTTTTTTAACAACACCATCAACCAGGCAGGTCCTAAAGGATCTAGTTTTGTTGCACCTGGACTACTGTTCAGTCGTGTGGTCAGGTGCCACAAAGAGGAATCACGGAAAAATACAATTGGCTCGACTGGCCCTTAAATGTACACAGAGAGCTAACATTAAAATGCATGAAATATCTCATTGCTCAAAGTGGAAAAGAGATTGACTTCATCACTACCTGTTTTTGTAAGAAGTGTTGACATGCTGAATGCACCAAGGTGTCTGTTTAAACTACTAGCACACAGATCAGACACCCATGCATACCCCTCAAATCAAATTAAATCAAATTTTATTGGTCACATACACATGGTTAGCAGATGTTATTGTGAGTGTAGCAAAATGCTTGTAACATCTGCTAACCATGTGTATGTGAGCAATACAATTTGATTTGATTTGTGGGTTATGCATGGGTGTCCGAGCTGTGTGCTAATATGACTGAGTGTGTGCTTAGTGGGGAGGGTTTAATCTATGAGCAGTCCAATGCGGGGATGAAACCTCAGTGGGAATGAGGTGAGTGAAGATGACTTCAGTCCTCAGTCAGTTAGTATGTGTCTCTGTGCTCATTCCTTCTGGCAGTGACTAAGAGGTCTGCGCTCTGTAGGTGTGGCCTATTGTTAGTCTCCTCCTTCATTTGTCTCCATCTGTCTGTCTCTTCTGTCTACTCCTTTCTTCCCCATCCCCTCATCTCTCACTTTCTCATCACACCCCCTCTCTTTCACGTCTTCTATCTCTTGCTCCTGCACTTTCTATCCATCTCCATCACCCTCTCTCTCCAACTTTCTCTCAGAGAGTATTCATTTACTGTAGAGAAGGAGTGTAACGGTGGACTAGCTTCTAAGCCGATGCAGCCTCTGGATGAGCCATGGTGCTGTGATGCTAATTCATGGTGGACCTGTCACATTCTAGCAGGCTCTGTAGAGCATGAGTGACAGCTGAGGAGCCTGTGGTTTCCATTTTGACGAGTCAGTACAGTCCACAGACCTCCTTTGCCCTGTTCTTACCCCCTCCTCACCCATCCTCACCCCCAGTGTCAGAGCCAAATGTACAGAGGAGGAAAAGGGGAATGTGCTCACTAAGGTTTGGGGAGTTGGGAAAGGATACACTTCCAACGTGTCTGTGCTGCTGAAACCTCATGCAGACCAGCGCTGTTCAAACATTTTTCTTCATGTTTGCCTTTCATAAATTCTAAGAGATGAGGGATGTAAATTCTCCTTCATTTGATTTTATTGTATTATAGATTCTCTCAGAGGCAAAAACATAAAGACATCTGCAGAGTAATTTATTTTCACGCCTTTTTTGTGATTAATATTATCTTTTTAATTTCAAGAGTTGCCTAACAATGCCGGTTAGTCATCTTCATGGACTTTTGCCAGGCCAGTGGGAGTAGTTCATTTTCTCCTGCAACAGATATCAGGTGGGTGTATTGATAGCTGGCACCACTGTTTGTCTCTGTCTCTGACCAGAAGGCCGGATAGAGAGAGAGGTATTGGATTTATGCCTTTTACCTGACGCTCTTATCCAAAGTGACTTACAGGAGCAGTTAAGTGCCTTGCTCAAGGGCACATAGACATATTTTTCACCTAGTTGGCTCTGGGATTCAAACCAGAAACCTTTCGGTTACGGGCCCAACGCTCTTAACGCTAGCCTACTTGCCAGCCTTGCCAGCCCATTAGTCTAAAGGTTAAGTACTGCTTGTTGCTTGATATTCCTGTGTTAGTTTTAGATCTAGTCCCTGAATTCAGCTCTGTGTGAGCTTTGCCTTTCTCTCCACTTTGGCTCGTGTGATATACTTTGCACTTACTTTATGTCACATGTGACGTCAACATGCTAACTCGAACACAAACACAACATCATTACAGATTCGGTAGGCAGCAAGGAATAAGAACGGGAAAAAGTCAGTTGAGAATACCATTTTTCCAAACCATACTGATGCATAAATTAGATGTCTCCACTCGTCTGTACCTCTTATCTAGCACCTGTTATCATCACTATGATGATAGTCATTACCCAGGAGTTTTATTCCATTCAACAGAGCCAATAATTACAACAACAAAAACCAAGTTGCTTTGTTACAAAATAAAAAGGTTCCACGCTCAGCTGTGTTGAGGAGAATATTCAGTGTCTGGATGTCTGGACAACATGGAAGTGCTGTGTCAGAGCAGGGTACAGTTATCAGGACACACTAAATCAATGCAATTAGAATTCAGCCAATCACCATCAAATCAAATGTATTTACATAGCCCTTCGTACATCAGCTGATATCTCAAAGTGATGTACAGAAACCCAGCCTAAAACCCCATACAGCAAGCAATGTAGGTGTAGAAGCACGGTGGCTAGGAAAAACTCCCTAGAAAGGCCAAAACCTAGGAAGAAACCTAGAGAGGAACCAGGCTATGTGGGGTGGCCAGTCCTCTTCTGGCTGTGCCGGGTGGAGATTATAACAGAACATGGCCAAGATGTTCAAATGTTCATAAATGACCAGCATGGTCGAATAATAATAAGGCAGAACAGTTGAAACTGGAGCAGCAGCACGGTCAGGTGGACTGGGGACAGCAAGGAGTCATCATGTCAGGTAGTCCTGGGGCATGGTCCTAGGGCTCAGGTCCTCTGAGAGAGAGAGAGAAAGAAAGAGAGAAGGAAAAAATTTGAGAACGCACACTTAGATTCACACAGGAAACCGAATAGGACAGGAGAAGTGCTCCAGATATAACAAACTGACCCTAGCCCCCCGACACATAAATTACTGCAGCATAAATACTGGAGGCTGAGACAGGAGGGGTCAGGAGACACTGTGGCCCCATCCGAGGACACCCCCGGACAGGGCCAAACAGGAAGGATATAACCCCACCCACTTTGCCAAAGCACAGCCCCCACACCACTAGAGGGATATCAGTGTCTCTGAGAGAGGGGAACCTGTCAAAGCAGCATAGAAGTGTGTGTGAGAGTGTATTAATACCCAATAACAATGGGATAAATTACAGGTAATGTGTCCAACACACACAGAAACAGACACACACACATTCACAGAATTTCAAACATAACCACACACACACACTTCTTCATGTCCCTTTGCATTACCCTGGATGTTAATCTGAACATGCCTATGCCATCCATGCCCTCCTTTCCATCCTGCCCCCTGGCGCACGCACGCACACACACAAACACACACACTCTAACATCTCATCAGTGGCTTTCTTCACTCTGCATGTTTTATAGGAATTAGCAAAGGGCTCCCCAGCCTCGTATTAAGACCTGTTCTGTGCTGTAATTCATACATAATTCATGTTCTGTGCTGTAATTCATACATAATTCATGTTCTGTGCTGTAATTCATACATAATTCATGTTCTGTGCTGTAATTCATACATAATTCATGCATCCTCCGCACTTATTCAACAGAGATGAAGAGCCTCTTGCTGAGTGGATTTCAAGTGTGACTATTTACCAGGGTCGCAAGGGTCAGCAGATAGGCTCCAGGGGGAGTGAGGGAAAGAGGGTGGAGGAAAATAGGGAGGAGAAGCAGGGAGAATAGAAGGAGGGAGGGAGGGAAGGCTAAGCAGGATGGAAAGTGGGGAGGGAAGGAAGAGTGAGTGGACTGAAGAGAGAAATTGAAAACCAAGACCTTGTGAATGAAAGACTGAAGAGGAAAGAGAAAATGGAGAAATGGAAAGTGAGGAAAAGTGGTGTTTCAATCGTGAAAATGTACATAAACACAATCAATATGATACGTTACTTTATCGCCCATTTATTTACATGGACATTCGTTTTGTGAAATCAGCATACAAATAAACAAGCACAACACAATACACTGGGTATAACAAGCATACCCCATTAAATACTTTGTCATGCACATTCAACCTTCAATGGCATACAAACACAAATGTCTCAATTGTCTCAAGGCTTAAAAATCCTTCTTTAACCTGTCTCCTCCCCTTCATTTACACTGATTGAAGTGGATTTAACAACTGACATCTGTAAGGGATGATAGCTTTCACCTGGATTCACCTGGATGCA
This sequence comes from Oncorhynchus tshawytscha, assembly GCF_018296145.1. NCBI lineage: Eukaryota > Metazoa > Chordata > Actinopteri > Salmoniformes > Salmonidae > Oncorhynchus > Oncorhynchus tshawytscha. Next base: position 24,449,527 of record NC_056453.1, read on the forward strand.
GTCTGTCATGGAAAGAGCAGGTGTTCTTAATATTTTGTACACTCAGTGAATACTACATGCAGTACAGAAAACTGCAAAGTTAGTATACACATTTACATTTTCACATATTCAAAGCCTCTGCGACCTACTGTCCAACCGTGTATTGGGCCTGCAGCTATCCTATGTTCCACTGTTCAGCAGCCTGATGGAATTAAATTAGCCCTGCTCTTATTCTTGTCAATCACTGCCAAACCCAACATATTGTTGACTCCTCCACACAAATACCAACTCACTGCACCAAATGACCTGCTCAAGTATTTAAAAAAGCAACAACTGACGAACAGGTAAACAAGCTGTTTAGTGATGGAACCATTTGACAACAGGAATAACATAGCAAGATCATTATGTCCACAACATTCTGCCTTGCCAGTCATAATTGCCCACAGTGGGCGTATTGATAATCCTTCCAATAGCCACAGTCTTAATTGCTCTGAATTGCATTCAAGTGAACTGAAAAGACATTAAGAGAAATGGAGAGAGAGAGAAAGAGACGAAAGGAAGCAGTTTCATCCAGATTGCCTGGTCGGCCTTTGGCATAAGTTCACTGTGAAGTACTTAACTTCCTCTTTCCTGTTTTACTTTCCCCCCAGCGCTTCAAATAACTATAATTTTATTGTGGCGAGCAGGCAGGACTGCCGGGCTGCAAAGAGCAGCTTAAATTGTATGGCTTGGGGGCTTGGAACAGTACATCACCCAGTCCTGATTACAGCCTTGTTGAGGGAAAGAGAGAAGTAGAAGAGAGGGAGGGAGAGAAGGATAGAGGAGATTGAGGGAGGGAGAGAAGGAGAGAGAAAAGGGACAGAGCAGCCGCATCAATTTCCCCAAACAAGTGCTCTATCTCAAGGTAAAAGGACAAGGCATTTTCTCTCTCTTTCCCTTCAGGCTTTTAGCACAACTCTACTGTTCCCTTCTCAGGTGCTCTATTGTCCTCAAATTCAAATCTGGACCTCAAAGCCAGTTCTAATGCTTTTTTTTCATTCTCTAATCAGTGACTGATTTAGACCCAGGACACCAGGTGGTGCAGGTAATTATCAGGTAGAAAAGAAAACCAGCAGTACTCTGGACCTCGTCGAGTAAGATTTGAATATCCCTGCTCTATTGTGATCTGTGAGTTCTCCATCCCCACACATTGCAGAGCATTGGATAATGTTGTGGGATCCTCCCTAGATAAACAATGAGGTAGATAGGGATTTAAAAACAGTGGCTAGCCTATAGAGTGCAACTGTGTAGAAGGTTGTGGACACGTAAGACATTCAACTCAATAGAGCTCTCAAAGGCATTGTTGATTTTGTACAGCACTCTGCTGCTAAGTTCACAGTTGTGCTTTTTCAGAGGGGAAAGTGAGGTGATACAATACCCATATAACACATAACAGGAGAAGAAAATGATAGTTCTGCTTAGTAGGTATATCTACTGTTCCTTGGCATGCATATCAATTCTCTTGAATATAAAAAACACAAAGAGGGGATAAAGCTCCTTTTAAAACCCTTCTGTGTCTCTCAGGCCGTATATTATCTATAAATGGTGATTATGAAGGGAATATTGTGGAAAACAAGGTCAAGCTTGGCCTCCATTTCATCCAAGAGAGCATCCCTCTCAATGAACTGTCATACAGACAAAACAAGGCACCTACATCAATGTCATGAGAAACATAGACTTACATAACATACTCAAAGATCACTGTTTGCATCTCAAATGGCACCCTATTGCCTCTTTAGTGCACTACATTTGACCAGGTCCCACAGAGAAAGGGGACGCAGAATGTGTGTTCAGTGGCAGTTTTTCATCTCTATCAGGATGTTTAAGAAAGGATTTATGCAGGGCCATTTCTTGATATGATATTATTTAATTAATTCAGAAATAATGAAATAATGACCTATTTTTACCCCTTTCTCCCTGTTGAGTGCGTATCATTATCTCGCTAAACAATTCTAGTGGGGATGAGTGAAAGAGTTATCAGTCTGCAATATGAAATACTTCTATCTCCGCACCTCAGCTTCAACCTAACTCACACAAGGGTGTGTGTGTGTGTGTGTGTGTGTGTGTGTTTTCTTGAAATTCTCGCAATGTGACATTGCCTCCTTCACTCTAAATGCTCAATGAATCCTCAACGACCTTGTCTATGACACAGGAGCCCACATACACCCTGACACAATACATGTTCACAATACACTGCTGTCTTCATTTTATATCAGATTGAAAGGAAAATTCCATCCAAAAACAATCGTTGGGTATTTGTTTCTTTAGTCCATTGTTGATATGGTCCCAAAATGTTTTTCATGTCAGCAATCAAGTTTAACCTCTATGACTTTCAAAATGCAGAAAAACAGCTGGTACAGTATGATGCATTTTGCATCATATGATGCTGCGTTTGGCATCATTCCTGTTGTATTTCTGCATTTTGAAAGTTATGTCTTGACAACTTGATTGCTGACATGCAAACAAAGCTACATTCAATTACAGAGAGAATATAGAAGGGTCAGAGGTAGTTGGCGAGGCGTCGCTGACCAACACCCACTCACACACACACTTGGATACAATAGATGTTCACAATACACTGCACTCCTCCCTGCAATCAGTCTATTCAGGCTGAACTACTGTGCTTTCTAAGGGTAAACAAAGCTACATTCAATTACGGTGAGAATATACAAGGGTTAAAGGTAAGTGGCAAGTCCTCACTGAGCAAGGACACAGCTCTGTGAGGGTATAACAGATGTGTCTGATAGTTCACAATGGTTTTAGTTCATAACATACATTCTTGACAACATATTGTCCATTGAATTATTTGTTAACACTTCGTTATTGTGTCAGTCTGTAAGTACATAGTTACATCAATATGTCATTTAGTTTAACATCCAACAATGTGTAACAAACAGACTTAATAGAAGAGAGGCTATCACATTTTCCACATATCTACACAAAAATATAATTTGTATCATATTGGAAGTCGTTGTAGGAGGACAAACCTTTTAAATTCCTATCCTAAAACAGTTAGGATATAACAAAGATTGAATAAAATAGAAGGACCAAACTAAATGGAAGAATATCATAGATGAATTCTCACAACACTAACATCCCCGTATTACAAAACAGGAATAGAATCAACAGAAGATGTTTACACATCGTGGCTACGAGAGTCACCGCGGTCATGCTAACATATGGAACATTATTTTCCATTTCTTTCTATGAAGGCCTCTCTCTAAAGACTGGGACTGCATCCCCAATAGCACCCTAGTCCCTTTAAAGTGAACTAGTTTTGACCAGGGCCCATTGGACTCTGGTCAAAAGTAGTGCACTATATAGGGAATAGGATTCCATTTGAGACAACGACTATGTGGGCCTACAGCCCACAGCAAATTACAAACAATAAAGAGAGAGTTTTACAGATTTTTTCCAAATTACATGAGAGGTAAACTGGGCAGTAGTTTTTTTGTTAAATAAAACTAATTAGAGTTCTGGTTAAAGTCTGCAATGACCTTCAGAAGTCAGTCTTAAGGGAACACACACACACGAACGAACCCACACACACACACACACACACACAATTCCCTGAAGGACATTATTTTCAGATTCAAAGAAAAGCTATTTCTGCATGGCTGGCAAAGCTATTTCTTGGCACATTCATACTAATTCCATGAAAATGTGCAGCTTAATCGATGTTGAAAAAACGTTATGTAAATCACATGGAAAATGGAGGGAGATGATGATGTTCATTATATAGGCTATTATTCCACTGACTATATATGTGCAGTATATGTAATTGTTTTTACCAACTCAAAGCCTCTGTTTAAAAAATAATTTGAAAAAAATAAAGAATGTGGATCCAGTAATACTTAATGATTCAATTTCCTTTCTACTTCCATGAAAGAGACGGGTTTACAACTGAAAAAAATATAAATAAGTTAGAGAAATATTTTAACTGAAATCTGGATGAAAATACCAGACTTAAAACACAAAGGCTTTACACAACACAACACAGCAGGAAATCAACCAACCCACACAACACACCTGCACTACCACAAACACAAAGACCCTAACACCAAACTGCACAAGCATTCATTATTAACACACTGTTGCCTATTTTTCTACCACACACACAAAACATATGCGCAACAGACTCTGAACAAAAGAATGCATGATTAAATCAAATGGAAAACCCAACTCATCAAAACACTTTTGATTCACTAATCACCCGAGCGCACTTAATGAGTGGGCACAGGGAGCAGCATGGGAGGAAACATGGGAGGCAACGTCACCTAGAGATGCAGCTGTATTCTCCAGAGGCTTTTCATCCACAGGGAAAAGGAAAGGGAATCATAGGGTGTGTCCTAAATGGCCCCCTATATAGTGCACTACTTTTGACCAGGGCCCATAGTGTACTACGGTGACATTTGGGACGTAACCATGGGTGAGCCAGCTGTAACTATAGCTCTACTAGCTACTAACTACATCCATCCCCCATCAATGCTGCCTACTGCCTACCACTGCCCACACTCAAGGCAAGCCTCTCAACATCACATAATGCTCTACTCTACATCTAACTACTTCTCCTTTTTTCTCTCTCTCTCGTCTATCCATCCCTTCGCTCCAAGCACATCTCTTTATCTTTTCATCTGTCCATTTCCATGCCTTTCTCGCTCTCTCTCGCGCTTTCATTCTCCCACCCCCCTCTCGCTCTCTCTGTCTGGCTGTGTCCTTGATGTCTGTGAAAATGCACACTCAGACCATGTGAAGCGTCTGTTTCAAGTTGAAATGGAGATGATGTACCATTGTAGACATTGTTCTAGGGCCACTTTACATATCAATGTGGATATACCATTCCTCAGCACCCCGTCCTTAATTGAAAAGCTCTTTCCCCGAAAAGATGTTCAGTCAAATTCATGAATTATTGAAATGAATGAAGAGATGGAGGAGATATAGCTACCCAATATGTGTGATCTTTGATACTAGTAACAAAAAAATCTATTCAGGAACTGCTTCGCTTTTACTTCTTTACTTTATTCTTACTGTCAAAAATTGGGAAAATATATTAAATTAATTAGGCTTTCACGCTCTGCTGCTTCTACATAATATGTTCCAACCAGTTCGACATATAATAAATTGTGGCCTGTGGAAAACCTTTTACGTGAAACCAATATGCCTTTGCGACTGATTGTGTTGTACCAGTTATATAGCCTTTGATGATAATGGTGTTTTGCGACTGATTTTGTTGTACCAGTTATATAGCCTTTGATGATAATGGTGTTTTGCGACTGATTTTGTTGTACCAGTTATATAGGCTTTGATGATAATGGTGATTTGGTATATCTGCTTTGAAGGCAACTTACTGAGAAATGAAAGCACAAACTGCCTATGCCTGAATGTTCTGAAGCCATATCCTCTCTCTGCACTAGGCCGAGGATAAAGTTCAACCTAGATCTCCTGATTTCTAAATAAGAGACTTTGGAAGTGAGGCAACAGGAGACTTGCCAAAAGTCCACCCTCAGTGGGGCGGTAAGTGAAGGGACGCATCTAATTTTCAGGGGAAATGGAAAGAGAGTCTGTGACGCGACTTCCGCTTTTGGACATTAACAAGGCGACACTCCATCTTAACTCCTCCTCTACATTTACTGGATTGGTTCAACAGTGCAGAAGAGAACCCCCCCCCGACAGTTTTATTTTTCTCATCAGGACCAGAAAGAAATGCCCCTCGGGATGCTAGGTTAGGTTACACAATGGGTTACCATACCATCACAGTAATCATACACTCCCAAAAGGGTTTTCAGCCACTCTTATCCCATTGTCTTAATCCCATTGTCTTAAGTCATATAGCACATTGATTCCGCCTGCACTAATCTGTATCGTACCTTGCAAAGGGTATTGGGATACAGTACCTTTACACACCCCTTGACTTTCTCCACATTTTGTTGTGTTACAGCCTGAATTTGAAATTGATTCAATTGAGATGTTTTGTCAATAGCCCATAATATCAAAGTTGAATTATGTTTTTCAAAATATTTACAAATTGAGTCAATAAGTATTCAACCCCTTTGTTATGGCAAGCCTAAATAAGTTCAGGTGTAAGCCTTTGCTTAACAAGTCACATCATAAGTTGCATGGACTCACTCTGTGTGCAATAATAGTGTTTAACATGATCTTTGAATGACTACCTCATCTCTGTACCCCACTCATACAATTATCTGACTAGCAGACTAGCAATGACTAGCAAGGATATAAAATGAATATAAAGACTAGCAATGAATTTCTCAGACTAGCAATGAATTTCAAACACATTGGTAGATATTGGTAGATGGGTTAAAAAAAAGCCATCTGACGTAAGATACCATCTGACGTAAGACAATGCACTTATCCCATATCCAGTTCTCAAATTGACTCGGTCGTGGATGTGCAGTATGAAAAGATTGGGTGAGAAACAGGGAGTGTGACGGCTAGAACAGAAGGAGCCATGGTGATGAGCTGTCAGAAGACCTAGCTTTCCTCAACTCTCCTCCACACAGAGAGAGCTAGAGGATGAGAAGAAAGGGGCGGAAAAGAGAGAGAGAGAGAGAGAGAGAGAGAGAGAACGAGGGAGAAAGAGAGAGAGAGAGAGAGAGAACGAGAGAGAGAATGAGAGAGAGAGAAGGAAAATAGAGCGAGAGCGAGATAGGAGAAATAGAGCAGAGTGTGAATATCCCTAGCATAAGAGCTAAAGGAACCTCAGCGAGGACTATTTTCTTCCTCCGGATGTCAATTAAGGTAAAGTGGAGCGCTGCTGCACCTGCCTGTGGAAGCCAGCCCAGCTCTACCCAGCACACTGCTCTACCCAACACTAACCACAGCCCAGCTCTACCCAGCACACTGCTCTACCCAACACTAACCACAGCCCAGCTCTACCCAGCACACTGCTCTACCCAACACTAACCACAGCCCAGCTCTACCCAGCACACTGCTCTACCCAACACTAACCACAGCCCAGCTCTACCCAGCACACTGCTCTACCCAACACTAACCACAGCCCAGCTCTACCCAGCACACTGCTCTACCCAACACTAACCACAGCCCAGCTCTACCCAGCACACTGCTCTACCCAACACTAACCACAGCCCAGCTCTACCCAGCACACTTCTCTACCCAACACTAACCACAGCCCAGCTCTACCCAGCACACTGCTCTACCCAACACTAACCACAGCCCAGCTCTACCCAGCACACTGCTCTACCCAACACTAACCACAGCCCAGCTCTTCTCAGGCAGCCCAGTCTCAGCCTGACCTGGCCAGCCCTTAATGAGAGGCTTTGTGGGGATGAAGGGGGCTGTTTTCCACACACACGCCTCTACTGCCCGAATTAGGCAAATAGGCTCTGCAGAGCCCAGGGGATCAAGGACTCTGGGCTCCCCCCTCTCTCTCACACACACACACACACACACACACACACACACACACACACACACACACACACACACACACACACACACACACACACACACACACACACACACACACACACACACACACACTCTCTCTTTTCTCTTCCCTCACTCTCTCTTTTTTCCCCTCGCCAACAATGTACTGGCTAGCCGAGACATGTACAGTGCATGTGGGTTTGTTCTTGGGTTTAGAGTTGGATATGTCAGATTTCTCTCAGGCTAGACAATGTTAGACACTTGGATGTCTAAATTACACTATACAACCGTATTACTAAACTACTACACGTTGATGTATTCACAAGTATTGCAAAGAAGAAGAAAAAATGAATGCTTGTCCAAGTTCATGTATCCACAAGTATTGTAAAGTAGTAAAAACTACTACTGGCATTGTTAGAGATTGTGAACTCTCCACTTATGGCTTGTGAAAAAAGATGTGCTAGTGCTGGAACCACACAACTGCAACCAATAAGCCACCCAGAGGTCATTAGAATGATGGACAGCAGATATCATGGAAGGTATCCAAGAGGAGTGATATATAGTGACACAGAAGAGTTAGCCAGGACAACTGATTTGTTGTTCCACAGGCCTGTTGGACAGGGCTCAGTAAAGAGCTTTGAAGTACAGCACGTGTAATTGAGAATGTAGTCAACAACTGTAATGGAGTGTGGAAGGGGACATAACTGCATTCACTGTGAGGGGAAGGGAAGACCCCCCCCCCAAAAAAATATATATATAAACATGACAAATGAATTCAAGAGAAATTATTGCTCATCACTTTTAACTCAGTTTGGACTGACATTCTGTCAGTCTATCTGTATCCCTTACACTATGACACTCCAGTGAAGGGACAGGGATTTCTCCTGACTCAGGCTTTACTCACTTGCCTGGCTCAGGTAATGACATGTCAACAGCTACCATCCACATCCACACACCTTTATCCCTCATCCCTTCTAACTCTGCTGAGACACACGGACACACACACAAATAAACACACGAGCTTGAGCGCACTCTCTCTCTCTTGCGCTCTCTGAAAGTCACGTCTTTTGTGATGGACATTTTTGATTTGGGGTTTGTTTGCTGAGGTAAATACTTTTTAATTAGTGCTTGAAAGATACACATACCTGCCTGTCTCCATCGCAGACCCAAGCCCCCTAACACACTGTTTTAATCTCTTTCATTTATTTATTATCTCTCCCCTTTTCAACTCATTTATTTCTTCCTGCCTCTCCCTGAATGGCTTTCCATAAAGACTCTAAGACACAAATTCTCTCTCTCAATCCTCACATATGACTGAACGATTTTACAGCGCATGGTGGACAAGTCTGTGTATACAGTACCAGTCAAAAGTTTGGACACACCTACTCATTCAAGGGTTTTTCTTAATATGTACTATTTTCTACATTGTAGAAAAATAGTGAAGACATAAAAACTATAAAATAACACATATGGAATCATGTAGTAACCAAAAAAGTGTTTCTGGATTTACTTTCCTTCTTAATGCGTTTGAGCCAATCAGTTGTGTTGAGACAAGGTAGGGGTGGTATAGAGAAGATAGCCCTACTTGGTAAAAGACCAAGTCCATATTATGACAAGAACAGCTCAAATAAGCAAAGAGAAACGACAGTCCATCATTACTTTAAGACATGAAGGTCAGTCAATTCGGTACATTTCAAGAACAAAAACCATCAAGCACTATGATGAAACTGGCTCTCATGAGGACCGCCACAGGAAAGGAAGACCCAGAGTTAACTCTGCTGCAGAGGATAAGTTCATTAGAGTTACCAGCCTCAGAAATTGCAGCACGAATGAATGTTTCACAGAGTTCAAGTAACAGACACATCTCAACAGTTCAGAGGAGACTGCATCAGCCCCCCCCCCAAATATTTTTTTTACCAGGCAACTCAGTTAAGATTCTTATTTGCAAGGACAGCCTAGGAACAGTGGGTTAACTGCGTTGTTCAGAAATACTTTTTATCTTGTCAGCTCAGGGATTCAATCTAACAACCTTTCGGTTACTGGCCCAATGCTCTAACCACTAGGCTACCTGCTGCCCGAATTCATGGTTGAATTGCTGCAAAGTAACCACTACTAAAGGACACCAATAAGAAGAGACTTTCTTGGGCCAAGAAACACAAGCAAGTAGACTGGTGTAAATCTGTCCTTTGGTCTGATAAGTCAAAATGTGTGATTTTTGGTTCCAACAGCCGTGTCTTTGTGAGACGCAGAGTAGGTGAACAGATGATCTCCACATGTGTGGTTCCCACCATGAAGCACGGATGAGGAGGTGTGATGGTTTGGGGGTGCTTTGCTGGTGACACTGTCGGTGATTTATTTAGAATTCAAAGCACACTTAATCAGCATGGCTACCCACTGCATTCTGCAGCGATGCGCCATCCCATCTGGTTTGCACTTGGGACTATCATTTGTTTTCAACAGGACAATGACCCAACACACCTCCAGGCTGTGTAAGGGCTATTTGACCAACAAGGAGAGGGATGGAGTGCTGCGTCAGATGACCTGGCGTCCACAATCACCCAACCTCAACTCAATTGAGATGGTTTGTGATGAGTTGGACCGCAGAGTGAAGGAAAAGCAGGCAACAAGTGCTCAGCATATGTGGGAACTCCTTCAAGACTCTTGGAAAAGCATTCCAGTTGAAGCTGGTTGAGAGAATGCCAAGAGTGTGCAAGCTGTCATTAAAAGTAACTTTAGCTACTTTAAAGAATCTAAAATATAAAATATGTTTTGATTTGTTTAACACCTTTTTGGTTACTACATGATTCAATATGTTTATTTCATAGTTTTGATGTCTTCACTATTATTCAACAATGTAGAAAATAGTCAAAATAAAGAAAAACCCTGGAATGAGTACAGTAGATGTGTAAACTTTTGACTGGTACTGTATATACACGCAAATGAATATACACTACACAACCAAACACACTGTGCAATGTGTATCAACCTGCATACAAGGCCAAAAAGGTTTAAGAAGAAGTACTCATACTTTGAGTCAATGTACACGGAGACAGAACAGCACAGTTGCCAGGACAATACACAAATGCTACAGACTAAACTAACCCACAGCAGAGCAGAGTAGCAGCAGTAGGGTAGACTGCTTAGTCATGCTAAATCTATCATGTGTCCGTGCCCCTCCACTTTCTGACAGAGTGCCATTATCTCCTCTGGAGTAGAAAAAAAATCTCTCTCCACAAGCCATTAAATATGACAGGGGCAGGACCGTAGATGAATCTGAAAAGGTAATAGATGTTGAGCTGTGAATCTGCCAGCAGCAGCGAGCACCAGCAGCACACAGCAGCACACCAACCAACGCAGACATGGGTCATACAGTATGCATTGATAGGCATGTCAAATATGACTACACATTGTTAATTGTAATTATTCAAGACTCAAAGCGTTCACACACAGACAATTCATGTCCACATTATAATGGATGTAAGATGTTCTATTTGTGCATGTTACAGTAAACACAGGGTGAGAATCCTCATTCCTCTCCAGCAGAGCAGCCTGAAACACAGGTTACCATCTCTATGTGGTCTGATAGCTTCTGCTCTATGATAGCTTCAGGTCCAGCCACTAACCAGCCTGCACCACTGAACATGATGTGTGGCTGTGGCCCATATGGCACCCTTTTCCCTTCCACTACTTTTTGACCAGAGACCACAGGGCGCTATATAGGGAATAGTGTGCCATTTGAGGGTGTAGGAGTCAAGACTAGAACATAAAGGTACAGTTTGCCATACTGGCAGGAATGGCAAGCAGTGTACACACACACACAAACACACGTACAATATCTGAGCTACAATCTTACTGACAAGTGCATTGATTCCCAGTGGTACCCAGGGACATCAGTGCTCTTTCTGATGTACGTGTTCAGGGTTCTCTATTCCAACCAATTACAGTTCAGCACCGACTGAAGTTCCACCTGAGGTGACTCAAGCCGTGAACCCCTCTGGTACACATACAGTGCTTAAGGAGTGTGTTTCTATAGGTGTGTGTGTGTATGTTTGTGTCTGCCTGCATGCCTGCCTGTCAGCGACATATCTGTCCAGTACAGTATGGCATTTTCAAGGCATGTTATGGTCCTGAGGGCAGCCAGGTCACCCGTGATACAAGTCAGTATTCAATGCCTATCCATGTCTGAGGATGTCGGGATACGTGGAAATCAGCCACTCCTGGGCAACCACCCTCCATTCCACTGCTGGCTTGCTTCTGATGCTAAGCAGTGTTGGTCCTGGTCAGTTCCTGGATGGGAGACCAGATGCTGCTGGAAGTGGTGTTGGAGGGCCAGTAGGAGGCACTTTTTCCTCTGGTCTAAAAAAATATCCCAATGCCCCAGGGCAGTGATTGGGGACATGTTTGCATGTTTGAATCCAGCAATAAACTATTTTGGTTTAGGCCTATCCCAAACCTTAATCCTTTCCTTAACCATTCAGAGTTAAATCCTTAACCATTCAGGGTTAATGCCTAACCTTAGAAATATGGAGTTAATGCCTAAACGTAACCTTAAACACTTCGAAATTTGACGTTTGGAACAATTTCGAAATTCAACATTTGAGAAACATAGATGAACGTCAAATTCTGACACGAGACTGTGAGCGCTTGTAGCCTGAGGGATAGGGGGATATAGAGAGACTGTCAAGTCAGACGGTGTTAGGATTAAGCATATTTCCTAACACAGCATAGGAATCAGGGAATACGTCTGCTCCACACAAAATGACAGTTCAAATCAGTCATACGGGCTTATTGCACAGAATTCAATCAGTTCTAAAATAAGATGCTCAGTTCCAGCTTTAGGCCAGATTTATTTTCATTTCTTCCAACCACTAATAAAACTGAAAGAAGCTATGGAATTTATAGGGAGCTATGCCACTGTGGCCCAGGTGCTTTGTCATTCCCCTTCGTTCCCAGCAGTGTGTGTGTTTGTGTGTATATGCGTGTGTGCGTGCGTGTGAACTACAGTATGGTAGCCACAGCTCTCTCACTGCAGGCAGTCCTTGGTGTGTGTTTGTGTAAGCGCGTGCGTGCGTCCGTGCGTTGGGCGCTCCAGCTCCAGAAGTATATGAACACACAGCCATATAAGGGCTCAGTGGAAAGTCTCTTACCGATTAGGGATTTTCTTTTGGCTGTGATGTTAATTCATCATCTTCTACCACAAGCCAGGGTTCCTAGCCCCAAAGCCAACTTGCTTCCCTTTAAGGTTTACAACAAACAAATACACCACAATACACCCATAATCACAGGTCAAATTCCTGATAACTGTAAATGCACTAGGCAAATAAAGGTGATTTGTGCTTTGCTACAGTACAACATAACGGGAGTGTCATTGGATAGTGCTGCTGATACGTATATTAAAGGTTAACCAGTAGCGATAGAGTAATCCTTTCTCTTGGCTTCTTTGCCCCCTAGCACAGAACCATGTGGTAGTGATCGGAGTGCATTCCTACAGACATTGCCACATTAAGAGTGAGTTGTAACTGAGAAACTTCTCTCAGGGAGAGAGGCAAAACTGGTAGTGAGACATTCTCTGAACAACAATACATTACACATTTCAATTGCTTCCCAAATGGCGCCCTATGCCCTAACTTGTGCACTACATTTGACAAGAGTAAGTGGTAGCGTGCAGTGCTGTCTGACTGTTTAAGTAGCCTGCCAGTAAACAAAAAAATGAAACTGCTACATATTTTATCTGACTCATGTAACGGTTTACCTGGATCATCATCTGGTCATTTGGGGTCAACGGAATGAAAAGTAGATTCTCCAGAGCTGGGTCCTTCTCCTCCACTCCGGTGTCACTACTGGGCTGGAACATATACGTGATTTCTGGCCTCTCTTCTACTGGGACCGTGCTGTGATGTCCCGAGGATCAGTTCGATACCAGGGGTGTCCTTCTGCCTATAGGCATGGATAGTACCAGAGAGCTGAAGATAGACAAAACACCTTACACCTTAATACTCTGTCCAGCAACACTGGGTCACCATTGTGACTCAGGTTGCCACAAGTGGGGGATTAATAAAGTTGATAACTAAGTGATGTCACAGAGGACACAGATCGTGCGTGGATGACAACGTGATGGAAGACAGATTTTGTCATATTTCACCAGCGGGCGGTTCCCCTAGTAATTTGTGAGGAAGATTTGTGGTCTCAACAGGACACGCAGTAATGTCTGTAACTACTAATGGAATTGGAAAGAATTGACAAAGTTACAGCAAAGTCTATGTCTGTGACAGCTAGCATGCCTTAAGTCTATGATGCCAAGCGTAACTTTAACTTAAAATAGTGATTTTTCTTTCAAAGCTCTTCTGATTTTTATTCCTACAGCCTCCCCTGTGTCGCTGGGTTCTGAGTGATGTGTATACTCAAGTAGGAGGGTGATGTCACTCCACTGCAATCCCACTTCTAGTGATACAGTGGACCGGGATGACAGACTCACTGAGGACTGAGGGAGAGAGAAAAGGGGGGAGAGAAAGGTTATTATTTATTTCTGTCATTATTGATTTAAAATGTTGATATTTGTTTGCTTTGTATGTGGTAATACTTTCCGTGCCAATTAGGCCTTCAATTGAGAGTGCGAGAGAGGGAAAGAGCGAGAATGACTTGATTGTCACAGCCTGTGATTTGCCAGAAGATACATAACGACCATACCGTTACGCTCGTGGTCGGCATCTTCTGGCAAAGCTTATGATGCATCAGCTCAGTTCCGTCCTCTAGTCTCTATATGTAGCACTTTCCTCCCTCTGTTCTCCTTCCTCTTCCTCCATAAAAAAAGACTCCACTCACCCCCATATGAAGATGTTCCTGTGAAACGGTTTTCTAAACATACACTGATATGCCCCTTATCTTTCATATCAGTTAGAAAGAATCTTTCAAATACAAAATACACACTTACAGTATCCAAATGCTGTGTGTGCCTCAGTTGACAAACTACACTTCTTCCCCACATACGCTTACACACAGGTGTTTGGAGAATGCTAGATAGCTAATCAGCACAGGTGGCCATATATGTCTTCAGTCCGTCTTCCATGAACAAGCGCTGTAACACGGAGAAATGACCATGTGGGAACACTAACCCTACACCTACTAAGGTGTGTAGTAATTTAACCCTTTTTTTTTTGCCATTGTTAAATGTTGTTAAACGTTATTTACCATTGTTAAACTGGCTGCAATTTTTCTACATTTTCCCCCACATGACTGGTCGAGGTAATTGTTTTCTAAATATTGCTTGCTACCTTGCTATTATCATATGAACACCAGAGTCAAGTAACCAGGTCACTTATTAAGAAATGTTTTGGCTAACTCTGTTCTTTGGTAAAAGCTGGACATTTTAGTCCATTTCAAATATGTGAATTCTGTCACGCACTGGCCATAGAGAGGCTTTTTATTCTATATTTTGGTTAGGCCAGGGTGTGACTAGGGTGGGTGTTCTATGTTATTTTTTCTATGTTTTTGAATTTCTTTGTTTTTGGCCGGGTGTGGTTCTCAATCAGGGACAGCTGTCTGTTGTTGTCTCTGATTGAGAACCATACTTAGGTAGCTCTTGCCCCCATGGGTTTTGTGGGTAGTTATTTTCTGTTTAGTGTGTTTTGCACCTGACGGAGCTGTTTCTTTTGTTCCTTGTTGTATTTAGTGTTCAGTTTATTAAAATAATGATGAACACTTACCACGCTGCATCTTGGTCCTCACCTTACAAATTCATTAATTGTTTGCCACAACATTGTTTTCTAATCACACTTATTTTTCAAGCGCTTTCAAAAACGTGCTTTGTAAAACAAATGCACCAACGCCCGAGTCTGGTAGGCTAATCATATGATTTGGATATGTTAGTGTTTTTCTTTGAAAGTCAACCTGTTATACTCACCACCACTGATAAATAGCATTAGCTCCTGGGTGTGTGCTCATGCCGGCAAGTTCTCGGCTTTTGGCAAGGGTTCGCACCTCTCCATATTTGGTTTATGCCAGGTTAGGGCACTTCCCTTTAGGCTGCCTGTTTTCTTCATTCTGTAAAAGCTATTGGTGAGGTAACATGGTACAACAGAGCTTTGCCTTATTGGCAACGCTCGTCATTGTAACGCATTATTTGACTCTTCATTTGTAGGATAGGAGTGAGGCTGGTTTGGGGAGGATGGGTGGGCGTATAATGCGAACATCTCGCAACCCATAGGTTACATGATTGAATCTCATCATGGACAACTTTAGCATTTTAGCTAATTGGCAACATTGTAACTACTTATTACTTTTTACTACTTGTTAGCTAACCCAAACCCTTTAACCTTAACCCATTAACCACTTAGCTAACATGTTACCTAACACTAACCCCTAACCCTAACCCCTAAACCTTTTATTTTCCCACTCTAATTTGCTACCAGACCTGCTAACACTGACAGTAAAGCTTGTAAAGCTGTCATGTTGTACTTACTACACTGTTTGTTCACTCCTAGCTTTTTCGACAGTTAACTGACGCTGGCTGGCTAGTGAGATAAGTGAATCTCAATCTAATTCACTAGTCTTAGATATGTCGCGTAACTACCAGTCTTTAAAAATATATATATATATATATATATATATATATATATATATATATATATATATATATGATATATGATTAAATATATTAATATAAAGCAATTATTAATATAATATATATATACTATCCAAAATATATATGTCGATTTTGACGTTGTATTAGTGTGATGACTGTTGCTCATCGAATGATTAAACGTTTCTAATTGCGTGATTAACTGAATAAAGCAATTATTAACTCATTAACCTGGGGCACCATGGGAAAATTAGTTTTATTGAGTTTCTATTTCCAAAATTAACTCAAAGAATATCAGAATATCGATTTTACAACAGTCGCTAATTAATCAGTTACCTCTACAGTCTAGTTCTGAACGTCACATAATCCTTTTGGGGAATCTGCACTGGAAGGGCCCTTCTGAGGACAGACAGCTCTGTTGCTCAGAACTCACAGCGTAGGAATGAAACAGTGTAGATACCACAATTCAATGGGGAGTGGAGGCTAGGTGGTTCGACTTGAATTCACCCGCTTAGACACAGCTACTCATCCGATGCTTGGGTAAAAAAAAAGATTTCTTCAAACTTGTGTTGCGTTTTTTGGGTTTGTTGACTTTTTAGACCTCGACTGCAGCTTGGGTCACTTAGTCTTATCTGTAAATTCTTTACTCACAGGTTTTATACCCTTGGGTCAGAAGTGGGCGTAACCACCTTTAGGGCAATTCTCTGGGTGTACCAAGTTAAGAGGCAAGGTCTAGATTTGACTCTTGGACATTTAACCAAAACATTCTCTTTGATTTGATTTTTACAACGTAATTTTTACATTACAATGTTTTAAGTGTGTATAAACATCAAACATATACTAGGTAAACTGTTGACATTACAATGTTTTCGTAATAACGTTATCTATTAACCTTTAATAACAAAATTAAATGATATATATTTTCATATTCCATCTATCGTCATGACCACCATTGTGGCTGACGGAAACCATTGTTCCAAAGTCCCTTTATTGCATGTTTAATGTTCTGAGGGTGGTTCGCCATATTGAGGGCACACAGGAATGTTGTGTGGCCTAAGATTTACCAGGGGCGTGAATCCCCATAAATCCCCCACATCTTCAGATCCCTAGATCTCTCCTCCTCTGTTGGGGTTGAGAGATAATCTGTAGGGTTATGGTCTCCTGTAACCTGACCTGATCAGGACAGTCATGACATATACATACACATACATATTTTTTTTTGTCATTTCCAATTGGCAGTTACAGTCTTGTCCCATCGCTGCAACTTCCGTATGGCCTCTGGAGATGTGAAGGTCGAGACCGTGCGTCCCCCGAAACACAACACCGCCAAACTACACTGCTTCTTGACACAATGCACACTTAAGCAGGATGCCAGCTGCACCAATGTGTCGGAGGAAACAACGTACACCTGGCGACCTTGTCAGCATGCATGCGCCCGGTCCACCACAGGATTCGCTACAGCGCAATTGGACAAGGACATCACGGCCGGCCAAAGCCTCCCCTAACCTGGACGATGCTGGGCCAATTGTGCGTCGCCTCATGGGTCTCCCGGTAGTGGCCAGCTGCAACACAGACAGGTATCGAACAAGCATCTGTAGCAACGCAGTTTGTGCTGTGATGCAGTGTCTTAGACCCCTGTGCTACTCGGGAGGCCCCAACTACCAGTCTTTGCCTGCCCTTGAATGGTCTAGGTATTTAGAAAAGTTGATTCTTGTTAGCTTGCCTATATGTCCTGGGAAGACAACCCTACTAAATGGCCCAAAGTAGCCTATGGCGATATCTACACCTGCTTAGTGGAATCTCCAGGTTTGCATAAATAGCCAAATGCAGAAGAATACAATAGCTGTTATTTGGAAAGATACAGCTCACTAGTCCTTACTACAAACTAACTGGCAAGATTTATGCAATACACATAGCTAGTTAGATATAAACGTGCTAGAGACTTACCAGTGATGAAGTGCTATAGTGTAACCAGACGGCTCCTTAATTAACAGCCTTCCATCATCATCACGGCGTAATAGCCTGAAACCAGGATATTCGTAAAACCTGGTCCTTGGTGGTATTTTCAAACAAAACAAAACGGTATGCAACAGCTTTTCGGCATCTATAAAGCAGGGTTAGTTAGCTAGTTGAAGAAAGTCCATTGGAATTGGCTCTTTGACTGATAATCGTGATGCACATTTCAGGCGACAGTCGATCTGTTCATGCCAACTGGCGCCCTGACCTTAGAGATCCGTATTATTGTCTATGTTTGCTTAGGTCAGGCTGTGACTCGGGTGGGAAAGTCTGTTTTTAATGTTCTTGTTTTTGGCCGAGTGTGGTTCCCAATCAGAGGCAGCTGTCTATCGTTGTCTCTGATTGGGGATCATATATAAGTTGTCATTTTCCTTTTGGGTTTTGTGGGATCTTGTTTTCTGTTTGGCTTCTTAGCCTTACAGAAGTGTGCGCTTTCGTTTTTTTGTCTTTGTTATTTCATTTTGGTGTCATCAATAAAAAGACGATGTATGCCTACCACTCTGCGCCTTGGTCCACTCTTCCCTATACAAATGAGAGCCGTTACACTAACATTTTTATGTTTAGAATGAAATTGTTTTTAGGTATGCTGTATTATAATAATTGTTTTTTTGGGGGGGGGGGTGTGATCAGCTTTAATATTGCAGATAGGTTGTGGCTTCTATTAATGTAATTGTCTGCATAATTTCCAATCCCTCATAAATATATGTATTTTTGTAAATACTGTATATATGTCATTATAAATATATACAGAACCAGTAAAAAATTTGGACACACCTACTTCCTATTTTCTACATTAGATCATAATAGTGAAGACATCAAAAGTAGGAAATAACACAACAACAATAACAATTCAAAATATATTGCATATTTGAGATTCTCAAAGTAGCCACCTTTTGCCTTGATGATAGCTTTGAACATTCTTGGCATTCTCTCAACTAGCTTCACAATGCTTTTCCAACAGCCTTGAAGGAGTTCCCACATATGCTGAGCAATTATTGTCTGCCTTTCCTTCACTCTGCGGTCAAAATCATCCCAAACCATCTCAATTGTGTTAATGTTGGGTGATTGTAGAGAACAGGTCATCTGATGCAGCACCATCACTCTCCTTCTTGGTCAAACAGCCCTTACACAGCCTGGAGGTGCTGGTGAAAGTACCCCCAAACCATCACACTTCCTCCTCCATGCTTCACGGTGGGAACCACACATGCAGAGATCATCTGTTCACCTAGTCTGCGTCTCACATAGACCAAGAATCAAAAATCTAAAATTTGGACTCATCACATCAAAGGATAGATTTCCACTGGTCTAATGCCTATTGCTCGTGTTTCTTGGCCCATGCAAGTCTGTTCTCATCATTGGTGTCATTTAGTAGTGGTTTCTTTGCAGCAATTTGACCATGAAGGCCTGATTCATGCAGTCTCGTCTGAACAGTTGATGTTGAGATGTGTCTGTTACTTGAACTCTGTGAAGCATTTATTTGGGCTGCAATCTGAGATGCAGTTATCTCAAATTAACTTCTCCTCTGCAGCAGAGGTAACACTTGATGGTTTTTGCAACTGCACTTGAAGAAACTTTCAAAGTTCTTGACATTTTCTGGATTGACTGACCTTCATGTCTTAAAGCAATGATGGACTGTCGTTTCTCTTTGCTTATTTGAGCTGTTCTTGCCATAATATGGACTTGATCTTTTACCAAATAGGGCTATCTTCTGTATGTCAAGAGCGTGTAAAGCTGTCATCAATGCAAAGAGTGGCTACTTTGAAGAATCTGAAACAGTTCATATCTTTTGATTTGTTTAACACTTTTTTGGTTACTACATGATTCCATATGTGTTATTTCATAGTTTTGATGTCTTCACTGTTATTCTACAATGTAGAAAATAGTAAAAATTTAAGAAAAACCCTTGAATGCGTAGGTGGGTCCAAACGTTTGACTGGTACTGTATGTAGTTTTATATATTTTCCTTCTTTATTATTTTCGTCTAACACTACCCTACATTAATTGGAGTAAACTAATGGACAACAATAATTAGGCTTCTAATTCCAGCTTATACATACTATTTACATTTTAACGGACACAGTATATTTTACATTAGTTATCTTTTGTTTGTTTTTAGTCCCAGCTACCCTCAACCCCTCCCATCTATCTCTGAAGACCATCCAGTTTTGATTTCTAGCTGCCATTTATTTTTCAACTGTGCTGTGATGTTTCACAAAAGTTCTGAATCTTTCTATTCTCTAAGTTTCAGACTGTAAATTAAAGATAAAAATTTTTGCTAAGAGTATTATTATATTATTGATCGATTGACTATGACTTTTCAAACCCCCCAGAAAGCTCCAAGGAAATGTTGAACATTTTCAGCCATTCCTAAACCTGTGACCAAAAACAAACTACATATGGGCAGTACCAAAACAAGTGATCTAATGATTCTGTCTCCCCACAGCAAAATCTGCAGACCTGGGATGGTTGCATACCCGATAAATATGACATTCTATTGGTTTCAAGAATTTTGTATAATAATTTAAATTGAAAAACTTTAAAGTTTTGAATCAGGCGTCATTTTGTGTATCAGTTCTGTGGCATGGAATCAGTACATGAAAAATCTCCTTCCAACTGTTTAGCAAAATGTATACTTTTTTATTTATCACAATTTTTCTTCGCCAATTTTGGTCTTAATGCAGGTCCGACAGATAAGATCCTTACCTTCTCCCCTTTCCACTTGCCTCCTCCATTTTGGTACTGCCCACATGTAGATTGTTTTTGGTCACAGGCTTTTGGTCACAGGTAATTTTTCCACAAATAGACAGATGTTGTCCTTTCCATGGTAGCAAGATTGGCTAACTTTCTTATTAAAATGTATTGTAGTGAGATCATTTCTTTATTTCGGGATATGAATACTGAGTATGTCCACTTCACTGTCGGTCCATTTTATTGGTAAACTACAGCAACTACACCAAGTGTGCGGTTTCCTTTTTCCTTCATATTGGTAAACAACACAGTAATGTACAGTGCATTCGGAACGTTTTCAGACTTCTTCCCTTTTTCCACATTTTTTTCCGTTCCAGCCTTATTCTAAAATGGATTAAATTCAGTTTTAATCCAGAGAGGCTACAAAAATTATCAAAAACCTATATGAGGCTGTGCAGGGATTTAAAAGAAAACATAAATTACCCGCTAGCAATGACACCTGTGTTTTTAATCCCTGGATGTCTAGCCCCTTGATATTACTGTTGGATCTGATTTTAAAAGCTAACATTTCGATGGCCATAATAAACAGATATGCCAATAGTGGACAGCCTTGTTTTAGTCCTCTTAACAATTCAATACTTTCTGAGAAGTAGCCATGATTTAGTATTTTACACCTAGGGTTACTATACATAACTTTAACCCATTGTATAATAGATTCTCCAAAATGTATATATAAATTCCAGTCATACTTTAACAAAAGGTTCCTCAAAGTCAGCTATGGATACCAGGCCAAGTTTCCCAGATTTTCCGTGTTCTATTGTTTCTATTGTTTCCAGTCTTATATTATCTCCAAAATATCGTCCATGTAAAAACCTGTGTGATTAGGATGAATAATATCCAACAATACCTTTTAACCACATGGGTCTTGTTTCACTAATAGGGAAATCAGACCTTCTTGCTGAGTATCTGATAGTCTACAATTTTTATAGGAGTGGTTAAAACATGGTAATAACTGACCTTACTGCAGTCAGTGTTGCCAGCACTGCCACTACCTGGGTGGGGGTACTCCACCAGAATTTCCAGCAGCTAGGACTTCAAAGTTCTCATTAGCAGCTTTGAGAAAATCATTGTAAAGTATGCCCACCCATCCAGGGGCTTTGGCTTTTGGACCTACCCTGCTAGGCAGACTCAGACTCTTGAGGGGGCGGTGCTGTTTTAGTAGGTCTCTGAACGCGTTCACTTTTCTGTCATGGCTGCGTAGGCTACTTGCAGTAGACCTATAAAACAGATAAGGACTTCTCCTTAGTGGGTGGGTTGCTCATGATAGGACAAAACATAAACAAACTATATATTTTAAATTAAATAAAAAATATATATCCCGTATCCGATTTGTCAAAACTCGTGCTCGCAGACACACATGGGGCCATTTTCCTTACTCACACAGATTTCTAACAACACAAAACACAGTATGATATAGTTTGATTATTAAGACGACATGGAAGTATGTTAAAAACAACCAATGTCGTGTCTTTGGCTATGCCGGATTAAGTGATATGACATGCTGTTGTATAAAAGCATTTCTCTGTAATTAATATTACCTTATTAAGCTAATCAGGTAAATGTAATTAACTAGAAAGTCAGGGCACCACAAAATAATGTTTGTAGAGCTGTTATCTTCCGAATAAACTCTTAAAGACCTAGTAATCTTTTACATCAGTAGCAGTCAATATTTAATCGTCACTTTATTCGGTCTCATCTGAAAGTTGTAAATTCTTGGTTATCTTCATGAACCCTGGGTAACAAGTTGAATCAGCAATACAACATTTGGTTTATTGATTTACTAAATACCTAAATAATCACACAGAATTACATCTACACAGAATGGATCATACATTGATTACAAATTATGTCATAAAGGAAAACGTCCCTAGCAGACGGAACCGATATGACGGCTGGTTACACAAAGAAAGGGGGTTGGGTTTTGAATGAAAGAGCGGGAAGACTGAGGAACAAGAAATATTTTGTGTCTCTATCGGGCCGTAGGCAGCTATGCTATCATGAATACAGTATCTTATGCATTCTAAATAACCGCGCATTTGAAAAAGGAAAATGCAATAAATATTTACTTTGCTCTGCACTTCGGTAGATTTATCGTAGATAGACGGCTGGGTTGTCCAGCATGGATCTCTTGTTCTCTGAAGAATGTCTAGTGGTGAACTGGATGGATACTCTGTCTGTCCTCTCCTAGCCCACGTTTACAGCTGCTGTTGCTAACGCAACGGCTAGCAGGTATCGCTTCTTTAGTGGATAAGAGTTTACAGTTCATATCAAGTTGCCATACTGTTAAGCTCGTGCTATGTTCTGGCTGGTATAGTCAAAATTCATCCTTTCGGCGTGTCGATCCCCACATTGAACACAATGATAATTTTGTTAGGATATTATCTGAGCCCTTTTAACGTAGGACCTTCATCCTCAAGTTCTCGGAACAGAAAGTTGAATTTTCGTCAACGGGTTAATATAGTGGTGAAAGAAGGGCGTGTTTCATAGTTTGCAACCAAAGTCTATTCACTTGAGCAGGGCCTCTGAGTGAGCAGAGTTTCTCTATGATAAACCATTCTCTCATTTAAGAAGCTAAAATTACATTTAATCTTTTCACAAATAGTTTCATATTTAAACATTTAAATTGCACAACAATTCCATGTGAATCTGATAACTAGAATGTGTCGACTTTCCAAGATACAGTTTATGTCATCCTGTCATTAGTAGTAATGTCTCAGACAACAACTGATCTGAGATCATATTCATTAAGTACCAACGCATAATTTCAACTGGTTGGATTACCGAAATAGGGTTCCGTTTCCCACCTTTCGATGTTACCAGACTCTCTATGTTACAAAGGCTTTACAAGAGTCAACTCTATAGAGTAGAGAGAGAGAAAAGGGGAAAGGTATTTATGGGGGTCATAAACCTCCCCAACAGGCCAACGTCATGTCACCAGCCAAGCATATCCAAAATGTTTAAGAATGATTTTTTTTAAAATTAATTAATATAGCCGTTGTCAGGGTAAAGTAAAGTAGGCAATTTAACATGGGAGTAACAGGAGTACCTTATGGCTGTACCCTACTCGGAGGCGTGGTCACATTAAGCCATGCCTCGCTTTGTGTATCTATGGCCCAGTTCCCCTGGTGGATCAATGGAACGGTCTAGTTAAGGACCAATGGAATGGTCTCAAAGGACCAAACCACCTACCCGGGGCACGAGGCCATGCAAAACCAACTCGACCATTTTTGCACCTGATTCACTCATTCCGGGCCGCTCCTCTGTAGCCTCCTCATCTTTCCTCTCTTCCTCTTCTCCCATCCCCTATCCTCTGCTCCTGTTCTCCTGACTCCTCCTCTCTTGGTGAACTGTAATTTATTTATCCCTCTTCCCAAACCTCCCGCTTAGCGATTTAAGCTTCTTTCAGAAATTAGACTGACCATCGGCTCTTTAATTTCACTTGTTGGAATCCAGCAGGATTCCTCTCCCCTACTCTGAGGATGACAGTATACAATATAGTGTCATAGCCTTGGGTGGCTGTGCCATCAGAAAATTGCTTCCTTTCTTATCTTCCTTTTCTCTCTCTCTTTGTCTTTCTTTCTCTCTCTTGCTCTCTGTCTCACTCACATTAACTCTGCCATATGCCCGTCACCAGTTCATGTTCCTATTGCTGGACTGTGTGCAGAATCTGAATAACCACCTTCACTGTACGTTCATATCAAGCTAACCTTATTAGAAAGCTGTGCAGCAGGTTGCTAATAATACTAGCTACTGTGGATGATAACAGCTTACTCACAAACTCAAAGCCCTACTACAAAAATGGTAGAAAATAATAACTCCTAGAGGGGAGGTAAGTCGCTTACAACTAAGAGTCTTTACTAAAAGCTTCTTAAAATAATAAATATGCCTAAACTTTGTTGGATTTGCACAAACTTAAACTTGTGTTTCAGTCATATTAACGGTGGTTTGGTTGGTTCAAAACTTGTTTCTGTAAGCCTTGTTATCGGTGGGTTTATGGTGAGTGTGGTAGAGAGGGGAGATGTGGTCAGTAGGGATTGATACTAGAGATTAGAGGGCATCTCATCGCTGTGATGACTATGACAGGGCCTGGACTGTAACTGTTGAGTGGTGCTAATAAGCGACCACTCATCTATGTCCCTCTCCTCTCCTTTCCCAGACTCTTCACCATTCAGATCATCTCTCACCCGTTCCAATTCATTAAGCTCCTCTCTGAGGTTGGTCAGGGTGCTGGGGGAATGTGTGTGTGTGTGTATATATATGAGTGTGGAGGGTGTGTGTGTTTTAAAGTGTTTCTGTTATTTTGCCTCTAGTATAGGGATCAAATTGATAGAGAAATGCAGGCTCTTCACGTAATGATTGAGGAGGGAGGGAGGTTGGGAGGGAAAACACATAATTATTGTCACATACACCAGATAGGTGAAGGGGAGAGGGAGAGAGGGTGTGTGTGTGTGTGTGTGTGTGTGTGTGTGTGTGTGTGTGTGTGTGTGTGTGTGTGTGTGTGCATGGGGGAGGGTTTGGAGGGTGAGATACTAGTTGTGGTCAGAGAGCATTAACCTTCACTGATGGTATTTCCCTCTCCACTGCTGAGTGGTTGGACCCTGTTAAAATTGAGCATTGGTGCTAGACATCCTCAGTGTGTCCATTCGGTCAGGCCAACCATCTCTGGGTGGACAAAGCTGTGTTAACAATTGCGGATAGCTCTCTGTGCTCTGTTGACAAAACCATTTGCTCATTTGTTTTTGAAACATCCAAAATCGCTCTATGGCCTATCAAAACTCAAACTAGCAACTATGTAGCTAATGCAACTCAATCTATTGGTTTCATCATCTACTGACTCCCCTCCTCTGATGCTGTCTGTACTGAACATGCACAGGAAGCTCAAGGTGATCTGCCTCAAACTGAACAGCGGATGATTTATTAGACAAATATACAGCTGAAGTCGGAAGTTTACATACACCTTAGCCAAATACATTTAAACTTAGTTTTTTTCACAATTCCTGACATTTAATCCTAGTAAAAATTTATTTTAAGAATGTGAAATGTCAGAATAATAGTAGAGAGAATTATTTATTTCAGCTTTCATTTCTTTCATCACATTCCCAGTGGGTCTGTCACGAACCTCGCCGAAGATGGTGCCTCTTCCTGTATTTAAGGGCACTAGGCCCGCTGGGTATTTGTGCGGGCTTGTTTTTTGTTACTTGTTGTTTGATGGTGTGATTTTATTTGTGTCTTTATTCTCCGGACTATTTGTAAACTTCTGACTTCAACTGTATATAACTTTCAAAATACATACTGCATGATCATATCGACTGTATTTCTGTGTTTTGAAAGTTATATATCTTGGCAACTTGATTGCTAACATGCAAAGTATTTTGGGACTATATCAACAATGGACTAATGAAAAATAGTTTTTGGGTGGAGTTTTTCTTTAAAGGAACATTTCTAAATAATTCAATGTCATATTCATCATCTCCAGCACCACCCCAACATCAACATATGTGAAAATGGCGCGTTTCTATATTTTGTAGTAAAAAGGTCAAGGACGATATGTGTTTCCAATGACATCATCAGTGTGCATCATGTGATTTTAACCAATTATGAGTAGAATTGCCTACTAATTGTCAACAAATTGGTTGATGATGTCATTGGAAACATAGAAATGCCCAATTTTCACACGTTGATGTTGGGGTGGTGCTGGAGATTATGAACATGAAGTTGGAAATGTTTGACACATCCCTTTAACACTGGCCAAATTGCTGCGTGCTATGAAAGGGACACATCTGCAGACTTCCTGTCACGCCCTGGTCTAAGTATTTTGTGTTTTTCTTCATGTATTGGGTCAGGCCAGGGTGTGGCATGGGGTTTTTGTATTGTAGTGTGTTTTGTCTTGGGGTTTTGGTGTGTATGTATTGGGATTGTAGCTAGTGGGGTTATCTAGCAAGGTCTATGGCTGTCTGGAGTGGTTCTCAATCAGAGGCAGGTGTTTATCGTTGTCTCTGATTGGGAACCATATTTAGGCAGCCATATTCTTTGAGTTTGTCGTGGGTGATTGTCCTTAGTGTCTTTGTTCCTGTCTATGTGTTAGGTTACACAAGTATAGGCTGTTTCGGTTTTCGTTACGTTTATTGTTTTTGTTAGTGTTTGTTATTTGATTCGTGTTTTACGTTCGTTATTAAATATGGATCGCAATCTACACGCTGCAGTTTGGTCCGACTCTCCTTCACACCTAGAAAACCGTAACACTTCCATACATTTCAATAACCTTTTAGAATTCTGAAGAACCGTAGATGCCACGTCAAGAACCTCAAACTTCAGCAAGGTGACTGGGAACATGGACGTGTACAAACAGACCAGCTCCGAGACCATGAGACAATATAAGAGGCAAAACGACAGTACAGTGGAGTCGCAATTCAACGGCTCATACATGAGACGTATGTGACAGGGACTCCAGACAATCCCAGATTATAAAGGAGAAGCCAGCCACGTCGCGGACACCGACGCCTCGCTCCCGGATGAGCTAAACACCTTCGTTTGCTTTGAGGAAAACAACATCAAGCTGCCGATGCGGGCCCCCCTTACACTCACGAGGACTGCGTGCTCTCCTTTTCTGTGGCCAACATTAGTAAGTCATTTAACCCTTGCAAGACTGCCGGCCCAGACGACATGCCAAGCCACGTCCTTCGAGCATGTGCAGAACAGCCGGCTGGAGTGTTTACGGACATATTCAATCTCTCTATATACCAGTCAGTCTGTCCCCACTTGCTTCAAGATTTACACCATTGTTCCTGTACCCAAGAAAGCAAAGGTAACTGAACTAGGACTCACTTCTGTCATCATGAAGTGCTTTGCGAGTGTAATTAAAGTCCAGGTAACAGATAATGGGCCTTATCAGATATTTATGTAGTAGGAGCTCTATATTAACTATTATAAACTTGGTGATTCGAGCCCTGAATGCCGATTGGCTGACAGCCGTGTTATATCAGACCGTATACGATGGGTATGACAAAACATACATTTTTACTGCTCTAATTATGTTGGTAACCAGTTTATAATAGCAATAAGTCACGTCGGGGGTTTGTGGTATGTAATAGAAAATAGTAAAAATAAAGAAAAACCCTTGAATGATTAGGTGTGTCCAAACTTTTGACTGGTACTGTACATGAGATCTAACTTAAAATTCTTTGTTTGTTTACAATTAATTCTCACCATATATAAAAACCCCAAAGATAGTCTGGAAGCCCCGAACGCACATGTTTAGCTGGTGCACACTGTCATGACTCTCTCTCTCTCCTTGGTGAGGATCAAAGGAGCCGGATCAGCTTGTCACAGGGCTGACAGATAGCCAGACCCCCCCCCCCTCTCCCACCAGAGAGGAAGGGAGGATTTGGGCTGATTTTATGACTTCACACTGGACAAAAACTTTCTCTTTCTTGAGAAGTTACAAATCCCTTTGGTACACAGAAAGACTTCGCCACCAAAACGTTTTTATTATATTTTATTTTTTTTCACCTTTATTTAACCAGGTAAGCTAGTTGAGAACAAGTTCTCATTTACAAGTGCGACCTGGCCAAGATAAAGCATAGCAGTGTGAACAGACAACAACACAGAGTTACACATGGAGTAAACAATTAACAAGCCAATAACACAGTAGAAAAAAAAGAAAGAGTCTATATACATTGTGTGCAAAAGGCATGAGGAGGTAGGCGAATAATTACAATTGCAGATTAACAGTGGAGTGATAAATGATCAGATGGTCATGTGCAGGTAGAGTTACTGGTGTGCAAAAGAGCAGAAAAGTAAATAAATTAGAACAGTATGGGGATGAGGTAGGTAAATTGGGTGGGCTATTTACCGATGGACTATGTACAGCTGCAGCAATCGGTTAGCTGCTCAGATAGCAGATGTTTAAAGTTGGTGAGGGAGATAAAAGTCTCCAACTTCAGCGATTTTTGCAATTCATTCTAGTCACAGGCAGCAGAGAACTGGAAGGAAAGGCGGCCAAATGAGGTGTTGGCTTTAGGGATGATCAGTAAGATACACCTGCTGGAGCGCGTGCTACAGGTGGGTGTAGCCATCGTGACAAGTGAACTGAGATAAGGCGGAGCTTTACCTAGCATGGACTTGTAGATGACCTGGAACCAGTGGGTCTGGCGACGAATATGTAGCGAGGGCCAGCCGACTAGAGCATACAGGTCGCAGTGGTGGGTGGTATAAGGTGCTTTAGTAACAAAACTTATGGCACTGTGATAAACTGCATCCAGTTTGCTGAGTAGAGTATTGGAAGCTAAAAGTCGAGGATCGGTAGGATAGTCAGTTTTACTAGGGTAAGTTTGGCGGCGTGAGTGAAGGAGGCTTTGTTGCAAAATAGAAAGCCGACTCGATTTGATTTTAGATTGGAGATGTTTGTTATGATTCTGGAAGGAGAGTTTACAGTCTTGCCAGACACCTAGGTACTTATAGATGTCCACATATTCTAGGTCGGAACCATCCAGGGTGGTGATGCCAGTCGGAGGTGCGGGTGCAGGCAGCGAACGGTTGAAAAGCATACATTTGGTTTTACTAGCGTTTGAGAGCAGTTGGAGGCCACAGGAGTGTTGCATGGCATTGAAGCTCGTTTGGAGGTTAGATAGCACAGTGTCCAAGGAAGGGCTAGAAGTATACAGAATGGTGTTGTCTGCGTAGAGGTGGATCAGGGAATCGCCCGCAGCAAGAGCAAAATCATTGATATATACAGAGAAAAGAGTCGGCCCGACAATAGAACCCTGTGGCACCCTCATAGAGACTGCCAGAGGACCGGACAACATGCCATCCGATTTGACACACTGATTTGACACACTGACACACCAACCACTTTGTCTGCAAAGTAGCTGGTGAACCAGGCAAGGCAGTCATTAGAAAAACCGAGGCTACTGAGTCTGCCGATAAGAATATGGTGATTGACAGAGTAGAAAGCCTTGGCCAGGTCGATGAAGACGGCTGCACAGTACTGTCTTTTATCGATGGCGGTTATGATATCCTTTAGTACCTTGAGCGTGGCTGAGGTGCACCCGTGACCGGCTCGGAAACCAGATTGCACAGCGGAGAAGGTACGGTGGGATTCGAGATGGTCAGTGATCTGTTTGTTGACTTGGCTTTCGAAGACCTTAGATAGGCAGGGCAGGATGGATATAGGTATGTAACAGTTTGGGTCCAGGGTGTCTCCCCCTTTGAAGAGGGGGATGACCGCGACAGCTTTCCAATCATTGGGGATCTCAGACGATACGAAAGAGAGGTTGAACAGGCTGGTAATAGGGGTTGCGACAATGGCGGCGGATAGTTTCAGAAATAGAGGGTCCAGATTGTCAAGCCCAGCTGATTTGTATGGGTCCAGGTTTTGCAGCTCTTTCAGAACAGCTGCTATCTGGATTTGGGAAAATTATGGATTTTGGGATTATCATAAATGTATCAGTGGTGACCATGTTACCTAGCCTCAGTGCAGTGGGCAGCTGGGAGGAGGTGCTCTTGTTCTCCATGGACTTTACAGTGTCCCAGAACATTTTCTTGCTTTAAAAATCTGGCCTTTGCTTTCCTGACTGACTGCGTGTATTGGTCCTGACTTCCCTGAACAGTTGCATATCGCGGGGACTATTCGATGCTATTGCAGTCCGCCACAGGATTTTTTTGTGCTGGTCGAGGGTAGTCAGGTCTGGAGTGAACCAAGGGCTATATCTGTTCTTAGTTCTGCATTTTTTGAATGGAGCATGCTTATCTAAGATGGTGAGGAAGTTACTTTTAAAGAATGACCAGGCATCCTCAACTGACGGGATGAGGTCAATATCCTTCCAGGATACCCGGGCCAGGTCGATTAGAAAGGCCTGCTTGCAGAAGTGTTTTAGGGAGTGTTTGACAGTGATGAGGGGTGGTCGCTTGACCGCGGACCCATAGCGGATACAGGCAATGAGGCAGTGATCACTGAGATCCTGATTGAAGATAGCAGAGGTGTATTTGGAGGGCCAGTTGGTCAGGATAATGTCTGAGGGTGCCCATGTTTACAGATTTAAGGTTGTACCTGGTGGGTTCCTTGATGATTTGTGTGAGATTGAGGGCATCTAGCTTAGATTGTAGGACTGCCGGGGTGTTAAGCATATCCCAGTTTAGGTCACCTAACAGAACAAATTCTGAAGCTAGATGGGGGGCGATCAATTCACAAATGGTGCCCAGGGCACAGCTGGGAGCTGAGGGGGGGTCGGTAGCAGGCGGCAACAGTGAGAGACTTGTTTTTTTAATTAGAAGTTCAAACTGTTTGGGTATGGACCTGGAAATTATGACATTACTTTGCAGGCTATCTCTGCAGTAGAATGCAACTCCTCCCCCTTTGGCAGTTCTATCTTGACGGAAAATGTTATAGTTGGGTATGGAAATCTCAGGATTTTTGGTGGCCTTCCTAAGCCAGGATTCAGACATGGCAAGGACATCAGGGTTGGCAGGGTGTGCTAAAGCAGTGAGTAAAACAAACCTAGGGAGGAGGCTTCTGATGTTGACATTGTCACGAACCGGCTCAAAGCCCGTAACAAAGGGAGACAACGCCGAGATAAGGAGTAACAAAATATATATTTATTAACTAAAGCAACTAAGGAAAATATACAATGGTGTGTGTAATCAGTAATCAGTAGTGTAAGTGAGTGTTTTGCATGCATGAATGTGATAATGCAGGGTGTTGAAAGGTGCCAAAGCAAACAAACAAAAGGCCACCAAGAACCACAACACAATCTACAAAGGTGTCTGCATGGAGAGAGTCTCTTCAATGAATGTGGAAGAGGTCTATTTATCCTGGGAGACACCTGGCCCAGGTGTTTCCCATGAAGCTGACGACCCTCCCAACTCCGCCCACCGGCATCCTAATAAGGAAACAAGAACAAAGACAGAATACGGCAGACAGAGTGGGAGGGTCGTCACAACATGCATGAAACCAAGGCTTTTTTGATCACAGAAGTCAACAAATGAGGGTGCCTGGGGACATTCAGGGCCTGGGTTTACCTCCACATCACCCGCGGAACAGAGGAGGAGTAGGATGAGGGTGCGGCTAAAGGCTATCAAAACTGGTCACCTAGAGCGTTGGGGACAAATAATAAAAGGAGCAGATTTCTGG
Source organism: Oncorhynchus tshawytscha (assembly GCF_018296145.1). Taxonomy (NCBI): domain Eukaryota; kingdom Metazoa; phylum Chordata; class Actinopteri; order Salmoniformes; family Salmonidae; genus Oncorhynchus; species Oncorhynchus tshawytscha. Next base: position 24,481,419 of record NC_056453.1, read on the forward strand.
ACGTGGTAGAATATATTCAGGGCATAATGCGCAGACAGGGGTATGGTGGGGTGCGGGTACAGCGGAGGTAAGCCCAGGTACTGGGTGATGATAAGAGAGGTTGTATCTCTGGACATGCTGGTTGTAATGGGTGAGGTCACTGCATGTGTGGGAGGTGGGACAAAGGAGGTATCAGAGGTATGAAGAGTGGAACTAGGGGATCCATTGTAAACTAAAACAATGATAACTAACCTGAACCACAGTATACAAGGCATATTGACATTTGAGAGAGACATACAGCGAGGCATAAAGTAATCGCAGGTGTTGATTTGGAGAGCTAGCTAAAACAACAGGTGAGACAACAACAGCTAATCAGCTAACACAACAACAGCAGGTAAAATGGTGATGACTAGGCAGAGAGGGTCGGATTAACTACACACAGAGCCTGAGTTCGCGGCTGGGGCCGACAGATATAAACAGAATGGAGAACCGTGATTAATGGACAGTCCAGCAGGCATCAGCTTTTTAGCCAAGTGATCATAGTATCCAGGGGGCAGCAGTAGATGGAACAGGGAAGCCGCCACTACGCTATCACGCGGGCGACACAGCGTTTAAAGTTAATAGCCCGGGGCTAGTAGGAGCGACTGCTCCGACGGAGGCCAGTTGAAGGCACAGCGGATGGAGTATTCGTCGGCAGACCAGTCGTGGTGGTGCGGTGGGGCGCCGTGTCGACAGAGAATCCAAGCCAGATGGCGAAAGGGGTATTGTAGAATTTAGTTTGCTAGCCGGGAGATGCGCCTGGCTCACGGCTAACTGGTTTTAGCTTCGTGCCAGTGGCGTTAGCCACTCGGTAGCAGCGGTGATCCGGTGCCAAAGTCCAGAGTTTACAGCAAGGATCCGGTGGAGTATTGGGCTCTAGCCGTGTATGAGTGGGGTTCGGTGAACAGCTGAGTAGGCCGGGAGGTGGGCCTTAGGGATAGCTTCGGTACTGGGTGCCACGGTGAGTGCAAGCTAGCTGTGAGCTAGCTAGCTGCAAGCTAGCTGTGAAGATCAGAAGTAGTGGTCCAGTGATTACGGCAGGAATCCGGGGTTGTTGTGGAGAGACAGTCCGATACTGGTAGACTGGCCAGTATTAGCAAGGCTAAAAACAGGGCTGGTATCTGTGCAGAAGGTAAAGCTGCTAGCAGTGGCTAACAATGACTAAATAGCTTGTAGATAATTAGCTGGTTAGCTTCTGGAGGTTCTTGAATGTGTTCTAACATTAAAAATAATAGTGATTCCGTATCACATTGGGTGAGGCAGGTTATCAGAAGGTATAATCGAACTAAAAATCAAAAAGAGATAAAATTGAAGTGTATATATACAAAAAATACGAAAAATACAAAAGTACACGAGAGGATGAACAAAACACGTCTTCACTGCTATGCCATCTTGGTAGATTAGATATATTTTAACATCCAAACGTTGGGGATGATGAGGGAAGGAATCTGGAAAATTAATGTCTATTTTGTGATGTCATTAAAATTATCAGAAAAACTATATAATGGAAATACTGTAATTTAGGAAGGAAACACATTCTAGCTGTAAAGTTTCCACCCAATAGGATGTTAATACAATATGAAGAACAATGAAACTATGTTTAAAAAGATAGATATTTGCGTTTAGTCTTCTAAATGAGATAATGGTTTTTCATGTCTGTTGCAAACTAACTAAGCCACGCCCCTAATTAGTTCAGAGTTCTTGTCTACATGATGAACCACCCTCCAAGACCAGAGAATGTGAGGACATGGTCCACACGGTTTTAATACAAGACCAGAAAATGGTAGGACCCTCTGAAACTCTCAACGAGTGAAGAAGGTGAAGACTTGACCAAAACATGCACCGTCTGCAGCTCTGCATGTAAAGTAGTCTAGGACAATTGACCAAAGACTGGAGGAAAGAATAGATCCCTCTCACCACCGTGTGGTACACCTGAAGGATGTAGCTGGGTGTAGCTAGCTTTCACAAACAAACGTTATCTGCTGCCTCTTCAACAAGAAGCAAATGTGACCACATTGATCCTAAGATCCAAACTTTACTATGGAACAAAATCCACAATACACCCCTTCAAAGAAAGCATGGCTTCGGGGCTTCTTCGAAATGCCACCTGATCCGCAATCGGATCCATGGCCGAAGCATTTCAGTTTACTCCGCACTCGACAGGCTGTATAGAAAACTCCCTCAGAGCCACAGAACAATCAAATTACAGAAACACGCAGCCCCACATACACCTTTAAAACTACTCTTTCCCATAGGCTTGTACCATCTATGACAGCATCAGCAGTTAGCTACCAACAGCTGGTAGTGTTAGTGTTATTTAGATGGAAGACATGAGCTAAATGCGGTAGCTCTATAGCTAGCTAGCGCTTTCACTTACCCGGTGTAAAATAGTTCAAAGAAACTGGGTAGGACAGGTGGGAGATATTGGGTATGTCTGCAAGAACACAAGGACAGGGCAGCCTTAGACCTTTTATTGAATAGATTTGTATCGTTGGTCTTTGTAGGTTTCAGACGGTGTAACAGATGATGTTGTGATATATGGGGTTGTAGACGAGAGATGACGATGGTTACACAAGGATAAACCGAAACAGGACATTGTTAACATAAAACAAAGGCACATAGTAAATAAAGGGCAAGCATACACAAAATGAAAACTATAAAATTAGCAAATCATTTGTAAATCACACACTGAAAAGTATTAAGATAATTTTTTGTTTTGTTTCACACTTATTCCCAATTTAGCCAAGACAATGTGCTGTAGGGCGTTGGTACCCAGCCCGGTGCTAATGTGTCACTTTCTCCTCACTGAATGAATGACAAATGGTTGAATGGGTGATAATTGTGCACCTTACTTCACGATTGAATGTAAATTAGGCCTAACTGAATGATAAGGAGGGTGAAGAGATTTAATTTAGAAAGACAATCGTGTAATGATGATGTTTCTGCCTCTTTATCAGCAGCAAATCATTTGACCACACACCTTGTGGGTTGATACTATTCTCTTTTACATTTGACTTTCTACAAATAAGCTGTGATGGGACTGTTTTATTTACTACAACTCTATTACTAACCAGATGTATTGTAAGGGGAATGGACACATGCTACGTGTTGCAGGAGGCCTTCAGAATAATGCAAAACATAACCTATCCAGCGACGCAAACCATGCCAGCCCACTGAATGAACGACAAATGGATGGAATGGGCGATAATTGTGCAAGTTACTTTACAATCAAATGTATATTAGGCCTAACTGAATGATGAGGGTGAAGAGGTTGATTTAAATAAGAAGAACTACAGTGTAATGATGAGTTTGTGTTGTGCCTATTCATCAGCGCTGGTGCCCATGTTAATACTTTGACCTTGCGGCTTGATACCATTCTCTTTTATGTTTTACTTTGTAAAAATAAGTTGTAACAGGACTGTTTTATTTACTGTAACTCCATTACTAATCACATGTATTGTAAGGGAAACGAATTCATGCTACGTGTTGCAGTAAGCCTTTAGAATAATGGAAAACATATTCATGACTCTATCCAAGTTGATGAGCAGGAAACAAATGATGCCAGTCAGCCTGCACATCTGGTTGATCGAAACTACACCTAAACCATACCTAAACGTATTTCACCCATAGTAAGAGTTAGCCTACAGACAATGTTAAATTGACAATAATCTGATGGGTGACGGCCTAGCAGTTGTCAAATTATACTTGCACATTTTGTAGTTGACAGGAGCAATTTATCAAATCATCCTTTAGAGTCAAATGCAGGTACAACATTTTGATTTCTATATAGTATCAGAAAGAGCTTATTCTGCAGTTTCTATGACAATTACCTTTGTCAAATAAGTACAAATTCAAAACGTGCAGCTCTATTTCCTCATTTTACTTTTCCCAAGAATATCCGTGCTGTCCATTCATTCAGCAAATGACTACTCACGTGGCAGCATAGCTCTGGCTCTAAGCAAAAACTAGTAACATATTAAGATTTAAATTAAAATATGTATTCTGTCATCAATGGATAAATGGGCGACAGAAACCAGATATAAATTGATAATGGTGCATGTGACGTGTTGAATGAACTGGATAATGAGGATGATGAAGAGGGTGATGAGGGTGATTTAATTTGATTGATCTGAATCATGAGGGTTAAGAGGATGATTTAATTTAGAATTATAGTGGGCATTGTGGGTTGCCTAATTATTGTATTATGAAAAGCTGGAAATGGTATATAATTATATAATCCCCTCGGGGAGACAACATACAATGTGTGTAGTTCCCAATGGCAAGCCAAATAAAAAAAATGGATGCACTGACAGATGAGTTGGAGTCGGATGGAGGATCGGATATTGAGGTTGAAGAGTCTGATGTTGACTTCGAGCCTCCGCCTCCGATGCCTGAGCCTCGCCGCAGAAAAAAACAGAACAGAGGCATATGACATGGTGAAACCAATTCGATGAGACAGGAGTCTGGGAGGGACGATATGGTTTGGGTAGAAAATAGTGACGAGTTTATGTGATATGCAGATGTTGCAGCACATCTGAGATTATACTGTTGCTCGTGCGCACAGAAATGTCAACAGTACTTAGGACATGTCTATAGATGAACTCAAAGCATTTATTGCACTCTTGTATACCCACAGGGAATGCGGCGGAAAGAGCATGGATGTGGATTATTTTGGTGTGATAGGTACGGGGTGGACAATTCTGAGAGACCATGACACGCAACCACTTCAGAGAGATTATGCGACACTTGCGGCAGGTGCACACGAAAAAAGGCCCATGAAAACTGTGTGCAGTGCAACTGATTTGTTTGTGGGGCTTGCTCACACAAAGCCCCGAAGCTGTATGCTGACTGTGGATCCGAAGCATAAAGAGAAGACAAGATTGATTTATGAGTAAAGGCACGTCCGGGTTAGTGGAGTGCTTGGCCGGCAGGGGCTTGTCTCATCCGCTCTAGTGACTCCTGTGGCAGTGGTCTGACACGGTCGCCAAGGCACTCGGCATTGTGTCAAGAAGCAGTGCAGTCGGACGCATGGCTAACTGTGCCACTAGAGATCCTGGTACCATGAAATTGGGGAGAAAAATGGGTAAAAATGTCAAATAAAATAAATAAAAGGCGCGCGTATAAGGGAACAATACAGTGTTCGATACAATCAACAAATTACTGTTTTTATATATTATCATTAATATGTTTCCACAAATATTTATTTATGCAATTCATCCTGTACAATTGTTCATGTGCTTTTGTTTAGGAAAATGGCAAATCATTTCACCTGTGCTCTTGGCTGATTATATTATTATTATTATTATCTTTTCCATTTCTATTTTGTCAAAAGAAGCTGTAACTGGACTTTGTTCATTACTATAACTATTACTAATCGAATCTACAAATAAAGTTGATCAAATGGGATTACACTGTAATGTTTTTTATTAGACTTGTAGAATTATACTGTAACGGATGTCGTCTGGTCGCGAAACCTGAACCTATAGGGGAGGGTCTGTGTGGGCGTCTGTCCGCGGTGGCGGCTCTGGCGCGGGACGTGGACCCCACTTCACCATAGTTTTTTTGTGCCTCTTAGCCCACCTCCGTGGCCTCTTTAGAGCGGCGACCCTTGCCGCCGACCTTGGAATGGGGACCCACGCAACAGGTCCCGAATGGACGGGAGATTCCGGCAGCGCCTGACAGGCGGGAGATTCCGGCAGCGTCGGACAGGCGGGAGACTCTGGCAGCGCCGGAGTGAAGGGCGATTCTGGCATCGCCTTACTGACTGACGGCTCTGGCGGCTCCTGGCTAGCTGACGGCTCTGGCGGCTCAGGACAGACTGGCGGCTCTGGCGGCTCAGGACAGACGGGAGACTCTGGTGGCTCAGGACAGACGGGAGACTCTGGCGGCGCTGGGCAGGAGGAAGGCTCTGGCGGCGCTGGGCAGGCGGGAGCACGTGTAGGGAGAAGACGGAGAGACAGCCTGGTGCGGGGGGCTGCCACCGGAGGGCTGGTACGTGGAGTTGGCACCGGATAGACCGGACCGTGCAGGCGCACTGGAGCTCTTGAGCACCGAGCCTGCCCAACCTTACCTGTTTGAATGCTCCCCGTAGCCAGGCCAGTGCGGCGAGGTGAAAAAGCCCGCACTAGGCTGTGCTGGTGAACCGGAGACACCATGCGTAAGGCTGGTGCCATGTACGCCGGCCCGAGGAGACACAATAGAGACCAGATGCGTAAAGCCGGCTTCATGGCACCTGGCTCGATGCCCACTCTAGCCCGGCCGATACAAGGAGCTGGAATGTACCGCACCGGGCTATGCACACGCACAGGGGACACCTTGCGCTCCACCGCATAAAATAGTGCTTGCCCGGTCCCTCTCGCTCTCACACATACACAGCATGGGGAGTTGGCTCAGGTCTCCTACCTGACTTAGCCACACTCCCGGTGTGCCACCCCCCAATACATTTTTGGGGCTGCCTCTCGGGCTTCCAGCCTCGCTGCCGTGCTGCCTCCTCATACCGGCGCCTCTCTGCTTTCACTGCCTCCAGCTCTGCTTTGGGGTGGCGATATTCCCCTGGCTGTGCCCAGGGTAGTTTGCCGTCCAGAATCTCCTCCCAAGTCCAGTTCTCCAAATATCACTGCCTCTCCTGCTGCTGCCCTTACCATGCTGCTTGGTCCTCTGGTGGTGGGTGTTTCTGTAACGGATGTTGTCTGGAGATAGAGAGGAGGACCAAGGTGCAGCGTGGTAAGTGTTCATGTCTTTTTAATAAACAAACTGAACACTGGAACAAAACAATAAACGATGTGAACAAAACGAAACAGCACCGTGTGGCACAAACACTCACACGGAAACAAACACCCACAAACTAAAAGTGAAACCCAGGCTACCTAAGTATGATTCTCAATCAGGGAAAAACAATTGACAGCTGCCTCTGATTGAGAACCATACCATATGCCGAACTCAAAAACCAACATAGAAAAACAAACAAACTGCCCACCCCAACTCACGACCTGACCATACTAAAACAAAGACAAAAACAAAGGAACTAAGGTCAGAACGTGACATATACATAACATATACTTGACTTTTAAATGTATATATTTCCACAAATATTTCTTCATGCAATTAATTAATTACAATAGTTTATACACTATTTATCAAGGGTTTGTGCTTATGTTTGCGCAACTTATGGGTTGACATGCCTCTGATGCTTATGCTAAAGGAGACTCCAGCAACATTAACTAGTAGGTACTTGTTGGCTGAAAGGAAAGGCGGTTCTAGTGTTAGCCTCTACCCCTTCAGGTGGACCTGTTTTTATCGAGCTTTGATGGAGGTGTGTTGCGACCAATGAGGGGAGGGCTCCCTTTCAGGTAGGAGGAGAGTGGGAGGGGTATTGTACACCCGGTTCACTTCCATACCAGTGATAATGCTCACGGTCTATGCTGCTGATGATAGCTGTCTGATGATAGCCGCCTCTGGGTGAGTGGTTTCCTGTTTGCTCATTTCCGTATACAGCTGACTGAGTGTGGTCTTAGTGCCAGCGTCTGTCTGTGGTGGTAAATAAACAGCCATGAAAAGTATAGCTGAGAACTCTCTAGGCAAGTAGTGTGTCCTGCAGTTTATCACAATATACTCTACTTCAGGTGAGGAAAATCTAGAGCCTTCCTTAGATTTCGTGCACCAGCTGTTGTGTGCTGTTCACTGGAGTGTGCTGTTCTATCCTGCCGGTGCAGCGTGTATCCCGCTAGCTGAATATCCATGTCGTCATTCAGCCACGATTACGTGAAGCATAGGATATTATAGTTTTTGATGTCCCGATTTGTGATCTTACCTCATCTAGTTTATTGTCCAATGATTGCACGTTGGCGAGTAATATTGACGGTAACAGCAGCTTTCCTAGTTGTCTTCTGCGGGTCCGGACGAGGCATCCGGGTCAACCACAGGGCAGGGGTTTCGAGTACCTGGTTGACTAGGAGGGTTACGACCCAGAGGAGAGGTGCTGAGTTCCCGCTAGAGACTTCCTGGATCCAGCCCTCATCGCCGACTTCCACCGCCAACATCCCGGTCAACCAGGTTCTGGCCGTATCTGCATCTGGTTCTAGACTTGTGCCCTCATACAAGCACTGTAATTTTGAATTCCTCAAAGTGAGTGTGGCAGAGGTGAAAAACAGTATTGTTGTCTATCAACAATGACAAGCCACCTGGCTCTGACAAATTACTGAGGATGGTAGCAGACAAAACTGTAAAAAAAGAATCTCACTTTCAACTGCGTTTATTTTCAGCAAACTTAACATGTGTAAATATTGGTATGAACATAACAAGATTCTACAACTGAGACATAAACTGAACAAGGTCCACAGACATGTGACTAACAGAAATGGAATAATGTGTCCCTGAACAAAAGGGGCGTCAAAATCAAAAGTAACAGTCAGTATCTGGTGTGGCCAATGTGCTGCATTAAGTACTGCAGTGCATCTCCTCCTCATGGACCGCACCAGTTTTGCCAGTTCTTTCTGTGAGATGTTACCCCACTCTTCCACCAAGGCACCTTCAAGTTCCCGGACATTTCTGGGGGGAATGGCTCTAGCCCTCACCCTCTGATCCAACAGGTCCCAGACGTGCTCAATGGGATTGAGATCCGGGCAATTTACTGGCCATGGCAGAACACTGACATTCCTGTCTTGCAGGAAATCATGCACTGAATGAGCAGTATGGCTGGTGGCATTGTCATGCTGGAGGGTCATGTCAGGATGAGCCTGCAGGAAGAGTACCACATGAGGGTGGAGGATGTCTTCCCTGTAACGCACAGCGTTGAGATTGCCTGCAATGACAACAAACTCAGTCCGATGATGCTGTGACACACTGCCCCAGACCATGACCGACCCTCCACCTCCAAATCGATCCTGCTGTAGATTACAGGCCTCGGTTTAATGCTCATTCCTTCGATAAACGCAAATCCAACCATCACCCCTGGTGAGACAAAACCGCAACTCATCAGTGAAGAGCACTTTTTGCCAGTCCTGTCTGGTCCAACGACGGTGGGTTTGTGCCCACCATAGGCGACGTTGTTGCCGGTGATATCTGGTGAGGACCTGCCTTGCAATAGGCCTACAAGCCCTCAGTCCAGCCTCTCTTAGCCTATTGCAGACAGTCTGAGCACTGATGGAAGGATTGTGTGTTCCTGGTGTAACTCGGGCAGTTGTTGTTGCCATCCTGTACCTGTACCGCAGGTGTGATGTTCGGATGTACCGATCCTGTGCAGGTGTTGTTACACATGGTCTGCCATTGCGAGAACGATCAGCTGTCCATCCTGTCTCCCTGTAGCACTGTCTTAGGCGTCTCATAGTACGGACATTGCAATTTATTGCCCAGGCCACATCTGCAGTCCTCATGCCTCCTTGCAGCATGCCTAAGGCACGTTCACACAGATGAGCAGGGACCCTGGGCATCTTTCTTTTGGTGTTTTTCAGAGTCAGTAGAAAGGCCTCTTTAATGTCCTAAGTTTTCATTAACTGTAACCTTAATTGCCTATCGACTGTAAGCTGTTAGTGTCTTAATGACCCTTCCACAGGTGCATATTCATTAATTGTTTATGATTCATTGAACAAGCATGGGAAACAGTGTTTAAACCCTTTACAATGAAGATCTGTGAAGTTATTTTAATTTTTACGAATTATCTTTGAAAAACAGGGTCTTGAAAAAGGGACGTTTCTTTTTTTGCTGAGTTTATATTGACACTCCTATTTTCCATATCGTCAATCTAAGCCTACAGAACAGTGTTTGCCTGCAGAATACACAATATTATACATGTCAGCTACCACGACAAGTGAAATCACTGCAACACTTAACAAAGAGCTGCAGTCAGTTCTAGAGTGGGTATTTCAAAAACTAAAAGCATTGTATTTGGGACAAACCATTCACTAAACCCTCAAGTGCCACAAAGATGGACATGGGAAAATTACAGTTGACCCAGAACAAAGAAGCACGGCTGGCCCTTAAATGTACATGGAGAGCTAACATCAATGACATGCATGTTAATCTCTCCTGGCTCAATGTAGATGATAGATTGACTGCATCACAACTTGTCTTTGTGAGGTAGTGAAATGTTGAAAACACAGAGCTGTCTGTTCAAACGACTTGCACACAGCTCAGTTGCCCATGCATACTCCACAATAAATGCCAACAGGGGTCTCTTCACAGTACCCAAGTCTAGAACAGACACTGGGAAATGCACAGTACTACATAGATCCAATTAAGTAACTCATGCAAGTAGTAAAATCTGATTTAAAAAAACAGATAAAACTTCACCTTATGGAACAATGCAGACTGTGAAGGGACACAGGCATACGCACACACTAGCACATGCACTCAACACACATGTACATTGTAATATTGTTGTATGGTGGTATTATGCATTTTGAATAGTAGATATTTAGTGGTGTAATAATGTTATATGATGTACTGTTTTATTTGGGCCTCAGGAAGAGTAGCTGCTGCCTTGGGAGCAGCTAATTGGGATCACTAATAAATACAAATCTACCCAGAAATCTGTCACGTCTGCTCCTGCTCCTCCCCTCCGGCGTACGACATCGCCAGAGTACTAACCACCAGTCCTGGGATTCATCATTACGCACACCTGCCACTCATCATTACGTGTACATGTGAATCATTATGATTCACACCTAGACTCCATTACTTTCATCATTTCCTCCTCTTTATATGTCACTCTCCCAGGTTCACTCACCAGTTGGTATTGCGCTTGTGTATCAACGTACTGCTTTATGTTAGTGTCGTGTTCTTGGTTTTGTTGTTTTATTAAAACGTTTCTCCAGGCCATCAGACTGTTAAATAGTCACCACTAGCCGGCCTTGGCCCAGTACCCTGCCCTGAACTTTAGTCACTGTTCTAGCTGGCCTACAACCCGGTACTCTACCCTGCACCTTAGCGACTGCTGCCCTATACATAGCACATAGTCATTGAACACTGGTAACGTTTCCATACCGTTTCACCCACGTTACATCTATATAGTGTATTCTAGTCATGGCTCATCCTATATAAATGTATTTTTTCTGGATTGTGTTTTTCTTTTATTACTGCACTGAATCTCAAGCATTTCGCTGCACCTGAGAATATCTGTGTAACTCAAAGGTTCTTTATCAGGCAAGAGTTCTCCAAGGAACCTAAAGGGCTACTGAAGAACCATTTAAGAACCTTTATTTTTTTCCCTGTATAGGGAAAAAAAACACTCACAAACTTTTACAGATGCACAATCGAGAGAATCCTGTCGGGCTGTATCACCGCCTGGTACGGCAACTGCTCCGCCCACAACCGTAAGACTCTCCAGAGGGTAGTGAGGGGGCAAACTACCTGCCCTCCAGGACACCTACACCACCCGATGTCAAAGGAAGGCCAAAAAGATCATCAAGGACAACAACCACCTTTTTCAAATCAAATCAAATCAAATCAAACCTGGCCTCCTGGGTGGCGCAGTAGTCTGAGGCACTGCATCGCAGTGCTAGCTGTGCCACCAGAGATTCTGGGTTCGAGCCCAGGCTCTGTCGCCACGCAACTGGGAGGCCCATGGGACGATGCACAATTGGCCCAGTGTTGTCTGGGTTAGGGAGGGTTTGGCCAGCAGGGATATCCTTGTCTCACCGTGTACTCGTGACTCCTGTGGTGGGCCGGGCGCTGTGCACGCTGACCAGGTGTACGGTGTTTCCGCCGACACATTGGTGCGGCTGGCTTCCGGGTTGGATGTGCATTGTGTCAAGAAGGTTGGGTTGTGTTTCGGAGGATGCATGGCTCTCGACCTTTGCCTCTCCCGCGTCGGTACGGGAGTTGCAGCGATGAGACAAGACTGTAACTACTACCAATTGGGGAGAAAAAAAGAGGGTACAACAACCACCCGAGCCACTGCCTGTTCACCTCGCTATCATCCAGAAGGCGAGGTCAGTACAGGTGCATCAAAGCTAGGACCGAGAGACTGAAAAAAAGCTTCTATCTCAAGGCCATCAGACTGTTAAACAGCCATCATTAACATTGAGTGGCTGCTGCCAACATACAGACTCAATCTCTAGCCACTTTTATAATTAACATTTGGATAAAATAAATGTATCTCTAGTCACTTAAACAATGCCATTTTATATAATGTTTACATACCCTACATTGCTCATCTCATATGTATATACTGTATACATATGTATACATATGTACCATCTACTGCATCTTGCCTATGCCGTTCGGGCCATCGGTCATCCATATATTTATATGTACATATTCTTAATCATTCCTTTATACTTGTGTGTATAAGATAGTTGTTGTGGAATTGTTAGATTACTTGTTAGATATTACTGCACGGTCGGAACTAGAAGCACAAGCATTTCGCTGCACAAGCATTTCGCTACACTAGCATTAACATCTGCTAACCATGTGTATGTGACCAATAAAATTGTATTTTATTTTTATTTGAATGGGTGCCATTTGGTCTGTAACCTTGGATCCCATGTCTTCAATCTGGGGAAGATCATGTCTCTACCCACTTTAGTAGCCAGCCAGCTTGAAGAGAGGATTGTCAGACATACAGAGTATGTAACAGAGGTGTTTCCCTGAATATTGTCATCACTGTAATTTCTGTATTTTTCCAGACGATGATGACTGAATTGTTGCCGCTTGTGTAGTCAGACTGAATGCTATGGGTGGATGGATCAGATGTGTGAAGTCTGGGTGGATGGTGGATGAGATGTGTGTGCTGAATGAACAATGTGCTTAGGGGGACACACACCAGCGTCTGATATTGGAATGAATCAGACAAGTGGAGCATGCAGCCATCTATAATCATAGCTAGTCACAGCTCTTTGACACCAGGAGTTAACACCTGTTAGATTTGACATACTGTAGTTACTGCAGTGGGCAACTGAAAAGGAAAAGCGAGGGAAACTAGGGATGCATCCCAAATAGCACCCTATTCCTTATTTAGTGCACTATGTTTGACCAGGACCCATAGGGACACTATAGAGTAAATAGGGTGCCATGTGGAATGCATCCTAGATAAATACGAAAATGGTTTGCCTCTGAAAATGTGAGCTCCAAACAACTCCAGCTCAAAATCTACAACCTGGGGGTTTTAGGAAATCACCCTCTTGCTGAGTGGACGCAATGCACTGTAAGTACATTTAAAAATCATAAATTGGATGGTGGGGTACCCCTGGGGTTGGTAGGAATACACTCCATCTTTGTTTTCACTGACATTATCCTATTATTAACTTCCTGGCAAGGTCTCCCATTTTCTGGATGAGATGGAGAGAGACAACAGCAGAATAGGGAGCACGCAGAGAAACAACAGAAGCCATTACCATGGTGTGTGGTGCTTTTTTAGTATCCTGTGGTGGCTTCGATGGAATTCACCACCAAAACATTGTCTTGAGCCGCTACCTTATTCCCCTGGGGAGAAAAGCCTTGTTCTAGAGACATTAAGAGGATTTGCTATGTCATGGTAAACCTCTCTCTCTCTCTCTCTCTCTACACACACAAACATATTTTAAATACTTTATTGAAACCATCAATCACATTACATCACAAAGGACTCAACAATTACAAGGGTCGTTGACACGACGACACTAACACAAACAAAAATCACCTGCTCATAACCGCCGAAACAGAGCAGTACCTAGCCAGCTGCCTTGCTCTGGTCTTAGGCAGGCCCGCAATCTGGAGGCCACGTAGAGTAAGCCTATGTACGTGGCCGAGACTGCCAAATATCAGTGCCATCAATCTGTATCCCAAGCTGTCTAGGCATGATTTGAAGAGATGGTATTTGAGGAACTTGTCTGCAAAAGCTTGCTCCAATGTAATAGTCGAATGAGCAGTCCACTTCCAGAATCAGGACCTCCCTCTGCCCTCCCCCCAGCAGCATGCTACCCTGCATCCCACCCTGCAGCCTCTGAAGCTAAGCAGGGTTGGTCCTGGTCGGTCTCTGGATGGTAGACCAGATGCTGCTGGAAGTGGTGTTGGAGTGCCAGTAGGAGGCAATCTTTCCTCTGGTATAAAAAAAACATTATCCCAATGCCCCAGGGCAGTGATTGGGGACATTGCCCTGTGTAGGGTGCTGTCTTTCGGATGGGACGTTAAACGTGTGTCCTGACTCTCTGTGATCACTAAAAATCCCATGGCACTTATCTTAAGAGTAGGGGTGTTAACCCTGGTGTCCTGGCTAAATTCTCAATCTGGCCCTCATGGCCACCTAATCATCCCCAGCTTCCAAATGGCTCAATCATCCCACTCACCTCCCCATTAACTATTCCCCAGGTTGTTGCTGTAAATGAGAAGGTGTTCTAAGTCAACTTACCTGGTAAAAGAAGGGTTAAATAAACAAGATCGGACTTATTTGGCATACAAGAAAACAAATTATCATCTACATCAAACCAGGGTCCTCTGTTTGAAAGCCAGTTTTAGCATTACGACAAGGCACATCTGTACCAAAGTGTCCAAAACATCACCAGACCTTTACTGCATTAACGACAGCAGTTACAGCAGGTGTGCATAAGTTATGTTAGTAAATAGCCATGTTTTGGCACAGAGCTGCAGCACTTACATTGAAAAAAGATTGTCCAGCACTGGATGCAAACTCATGATCCTCGGAAGCGGTGGGCTGCTGAGACTACAGCGCTACGGCATTTCACAATGCTCTAGCAAGCCGCGAGAATACATTGAATACGGATGTTACCTGATGGTATAGCATATCATTTTTTATTATTTAGTTTTTAACCTTCCCCAAACCATAGCCCTAACCTTAACCACTCGGAATGAATGCCTAAACGGTTAACCTTTGAGTAGTTTCTGAATGCGTCAAAAATAGATGTTAATCCATAATATGTCAAATTTCAAAGGGAAACTATGAGATATTGTTGGTCAGTCAACAAGTATCTCATTGGGATTTTGTCTCACTCTCTTGGCTGTCATTCTCCTCTGGATAAACGTGTAAATCCCACTCTGAGCACAGTGAACATGTTCAAATGGTGTTTGAATATTCAAGAGGAGCTGTTCAATTGTCACAATTAATCAAGCCCTAAATTGACAGTTTCAGCATGTGTCTGTGACTCTATTTGTTTCCCATGACCAGATGTGCTTTAGCGTACTCTCTGAAATATTGCTGGTAGCAGTGACTTCTTATTCTGCACACAGTTTGTAAGGGTAGATCATGGGGTGGTCCAGCTTAAGGACACTCATTATCTATAAATCATCTATAACCTTGAACAGATGCATATACCCACTGGGCACAAACATCAATTCAAAATCTAGTTTTGATGTACATTTGGTTGAGTTGTCAACAGTAGCGTGTATTCATGGATGCCAAGGGAACCCAGGCTTCGCCCCAAACATTTCCCAAGAAAAAAAAGAAAATATTGTACATTTCATCTCTCTGTGTTTTCATAATTTTCCTTCAATTTGCAAGAGGCTGAATGTACTGTATCTCACGGGAGAGAGCATCCGAGTGCACCCCTTTGTCTCTGTATATGTAGGCCATCTATCTGAAGCGTATGATATTGTTGCCGCCCATTACATTGAATGCAAGGGATGCCAGTGAGCATTCGGCCTCCCTTGATAAAAAAAATAAAAAATAATAGCCAATCAGTGTTAAGCTAAACTAAGCTCTCCTGGCACACCAAAAAAAAAGGGTGAAGGGAAACCAGTTTTGATTTGGTTTCACTCCTATCACAGAGAAATACGTCATTGACAGAAACAGGTTGAATTGTTGCATCTCTTTATGTTGATCTTGTCCGGTGGCTAGCTAGCAAGCTAAAATTGTCCCTTTCCTAAATTAGCCACGGATGGAGATAGGGATTTGGACTTGTGGTTTTACTTAATTCTCCGTGAGCAAGTATTTTAGCCGGATAGCCTAGGACAAAAAAATGTAAGTGCATACTGTATGACAGTCATAAACTGTTTCGTCAACATGAAATATAGGAGGATGGCATTGCCGTTTATCTACAAGTAGGGTGAGTCAACATGTTTTTTCTACTTGCACGAATGCACACACACACACACAGAACCATGGACAGTCCCATCATATTTAGCTTATGTTGATTGGACTAAACCGTTTTTTATATATTTTAGATGTCACTGTATTAGACTAAGCATAGGTGGCTTGATTATGTTTCAATGTTGAAGTTGAAATGGTGCTGCAAAAGTGGAGGCAGCTCCTGTTTAACTTTTCTAACTGCAGTAACTCTTCGTGGTTCTAAATCAATAGTTGTTTAGTAGTCCGAAAATGTAGGAAACATTAACTTTCTTGACCATGCTGTAGGTCATGTAACTGTCTGTTACTTTGTGGACTTCAGCTGAGAGAGGTTGCTCTCTGGTTTTGTGAGGAAACAACAGTGTGGTTGAATTTATTCTGCCTAAGTGTCTTTTTATTGGCTCGGCCAAGGCTTATATCATCGCAAGGCAAATGAACTAACATGTTATAGAGCAAACAACGCAATTATCACAACACATACAGTACAATGTGTTTGGACACACCTACTGATTCAAGGGTTTTTCTTTATTAAGTTTTTACACTGTAGAATAATAACACATATGGAATCATGTAGTTACCAAAAGGGTTAAACAAATCAAAACATATTTTAGATTCTTCAAAGTAGCCACCCTTTGTCTTGATGACAGCTTTGCACACACTTGGCATTCTCTCAACGAGCTTCCTGAGGAATGCTTTTCCAACAGTCTTGAAGGAGTTCCCACATAGGCTGAGCACTTGTTGGATGTTTTTCCTTCACTCTGCGATCCAACTCATTCCAAACCAGGTAGGGTGATTGTGGAGGCCAGGTCATCTGATGCAACATCATAACTCTCCTTCTTGGTCAAATAGTCCTTACACAGCCTGGAGGTGTGTTTGGGTCAATGTCCTGTTGAAAAACAAGCAAAAACCAGATGGGATGGTGCATTGCTGCAGAATGCGGTGGTAGCCATGCTGGGTAAGTGTGCCTTGAATTCTACATAAATCACTGACAGTGTCACCAGCAAAGCACCCCTACACCATCACACCTCCTCCTCCTTGCTACACGGTGAGAACCACACATGCAGAGATCATCCGTTCACCTACTCTGCGTCTCACAAAGACACGGTGGTGGACGAATTTGGACTCATCAGACCAAAGGACCTAACGACAGACTCATCAGACCAAATCATAGATTTTCACTGGTCTAATGCCCATTGCTCTTGTTTCTTCGCCCAAGCAAGTCTCTTCTTCTTATCGGTGTCCTTTAGTAGTGGTTTCTTTGAAGCAATTCGACCATGAAGGCCTGATTCATGCAGTCTCCTCTGAACAGTTCATGTTGAGATGTGTCTGTTACTTGAACCCCCTTGAAGCATTTATTTGTGCTGCAATTGCTGAGGTGCAGTTAACTCTAATTAAGTTATCCTCTGCAGCAGAGGTAACTCTGCGTCTTCCTTTCCTGTGGCGGTCCTCACGAGATCTAGTTTCATCATAGCGCTTGATTGTTTTTGTGACTGCACTTGAAGAAACTTTCAAAGTTTTAGAAATGTTTCAGATTGACTGACCTTCATGTCTTAAAGTAATGATGGACTGTTGTTTCTCTTTGCTTATTTGAGCTGTTCTTGCCATAATATGGACTTGGTCTTTTGCCAAATAGGGCTATCTTCTGTATACCCCCCTACCTTGTCACAACACAACTGATTGGCTGAAACGCTTTTAGAAGGAAAGAAATTCTACAAATGAACTTTTAACAAGGCACACCTATTAATTGAAATGCATTCCAGGTGACTGCCTCATGAAGCTGGTTGAGAGAATGCCAAGAGTGTGCAAAGCTGTCATCAAGGCAAAGGGTGGCTACTTTGAAGAGTCTCAAATGTAAATATATTTTGATTTGATTAACACTTTTTTTGGTTACTACATGATTCCACTTGTGTTCTTTCATATTTTTGACGTCTTCACTATTATTCTACAATGTAGAAAATAGTGAAAATAAAGAAAACCCTGGAATGAGTAGGTGTGTCCTAACTTTTGATGGCATTTTGTTCTGGCTTGACTTCCCCAATGATTTGACCCATGCACTGCTACTGGTTGTCAACTAACATGGATTCAACATTAAATCTACAAAACATTTCATTGAGGTTAAACGTTGGGTGCAAAATATAAGAAATGCTCTTACATGATGACTTTTTGCAAATCCAATACTTTTTACCTTTGATTCAACATCACACTTTTTTTGAAACAACGTTGATTCGACCAGTTTTTGCACAGTGGGTAACTTATTCAACCTATTATTGTAGCCTAGCAGAAAACAGGAGTGTCACTTATGTATTGTATCAAATAAAATTGAAATGATTTATTCATCAACCAGGTACGTATATGTGCTTTCTGAAAGTGGACATTACATCTGTGCATGTCGGTCATGGGCTGTTCTCGATCGCTTGGTAATGGATGCTTTATTGCGCTCTGCCGCGTGGTGGCAACCTGCTACCCTCCCATACACGCGCATGCTAGATGCAGACCGACCGAGACCGATAGACAGTTCTATGATTCGCAAAAGGAACTGTGGACGCTGCCTTCAAAGCACACAGACAAACCGTGCTCCTCCGGCCTCCGAAGACATCGATGATAGCGTTATTATTTAACATTTCTCTCCCACTCCCCTTTTCCCTATACTTTCCACGAAATGTACCACTACCACTGAGTGAATAGATTCGTTTTCACCAAGGGAATTCCCGGACCTGACGCGGGAATCGTCTTTGGAAACTTTTGCGACTCATGCCGGGCGCATCGCTGGTATTGCTCAAGCACATAACGGATTCAGGGAGCTAAACTCATCTCTCCAGCACTCTCCCTTCTTCAATAGCTACGACCAGAGATAATCATCCATCCTGACCATCACCAGAAGAGGATACACTTTATGAACATTTTTTATGGAAACGGGACAAGTATTGCTGTTGAAATAGTTGCCTATATTGATATTTTATGATGTATACTTGCTCCCGATGCAGGTGCTGTGAGAATTGAATGGTTTATGATTTAACTTTGCTCGGCAATCTGAAACGGATTTTTATCAAAGGAACCCAGAAAGGGTCAGGCTGTTTTGTTGCCGTTCGTAGCCTAAATGTAAAAAAATAGGTCTGCCTCCTTGCAATACAGACTGAAAGCCACGATTGCCAGTGTCTGCTACAATTGAGTTAAAACACAATAGCTCTGTATCCTGCAGTCAACATGGACTCTGCTCCTATTTTTATCCAAAAGGTTACAGTTTAAAGGACACATACTCAATTTATTGACCGCGGTATTGCATAAGCCTATCGATAATTGCATTTATGGGCTTATGTTAGTTGGAATTTACTCATATTATTTCAGTCCTGCGTGTGACTGTACAAACTTTCAATTGATCTGCTCCACATACCGTTCCTTCTGAGCAGTTGGCGATTGTTGGATCGCACGGTCTCGCTTGAGCGCCCTGAGACCCGGAGATTGCCCGGTTTCAGCGACGACAACGTTCACAGAGCGGACAGTTGCAAGATCCACACAGACAACTCAACACAGACACGATAACTCCGGGACGACTTGGTCAGCGGCACAACATCTATTCAGCGTGCCGGACACACGCTGTTTATTTAGCCCGGCTGTGGACAATGGCTGGAGTTTCGCCTGGACTGAAGTGGCGCGCCTC